>NC_045480.1:62530356-63130356 GCF_009650955.1 Corvus moneduloides
AAGCTAATGGTTCTAACTTTGGAGGCTCTACAGAGAAGCAGTGAAGATGGTAATAGTGCCCCATTCTCTCTTGTTCTCTTCCTTCCTTGTCTTTCTTCAAGCTACTTGTTTCCCACTCCCATCTTGCTGTTTTCTTCCCTTTTAGCTCTTCCAAAATGAGTTGGGCTTCAAAAAGACTCTTTTAAAATTAAAAAAGAAACTAGTCTTGTTTGTTTTCTAGACCCTATCAGACCTGATTCACCTTGCAGTTCAATAGTTCCATGCTGGCCTAGCTGAAGGCTTGATGAGTGGCAGTGCTGTGGCAGAAATGGCATCCCTTGGTGAGGAGGGCCAAAACTCTGTAAAATGGCCTTGTTCCCAAAAAAAGCGGAGGGTGGAACTGCATATGGATTAAGTCTTATGTTGAGCATCAAGTGCAGCTGTTTTTATTACACCATCTGCAAAATAGAGCAAGCAGTGTGCAGGCAAAGCTCAAAAGCCCCTTAGCAGCTTCCTAATCTGAGGTCAGATGAGAAAGGATTCCCATTCCTGGGTTCAACTTCCAGTTTAGAGGAAGGGCCTGTACCTAAATCCTCTGTACACTGAAATGTTGTTTGAAATGGTTTGGGCTAAAGAAAACCATCTGATGTCTTTGTTAGAGGACCAAGGGCCTGGAATTAATGTAAATAACTTACATGTGGGAGCGGGATTGTCATTGTAATGTGTGTGCCCCAGCTTTCCAGCCTCAGACTGTTGACACAGTCCTTTCCTGCCATACATCCTTAGGCTGTTTATACTGGTTTTTGACAGCACTTCTGTCACATCAGCTGCAGCTTCCCACTCTCCCGGTCTTGGCATGCCCTGTGGGTTGGCTGGCCCAATGATATTCCCTGTTCCCACAGAGCCATTTCTTCCTGTAGAATAGCTATCATATCCTTGATGACTTCCTGTCCTGTTAGCAGTTCACCCTCACTTTGTCTCTTTCCTCTCTCTTCTGACTGTGATTTCAAGTCATGTCACAGCCACACTGTTCCAGGGCATGCATTTTCTCTTTCTTAGCTATGTGCTTGCCTGATCATGTTTAATTAGTGGTTTTCCTAAGGGTGGTCTCTGGTCTTCTTGCACAGTTTCATTAGCTGCATCTTCTTGAAACTGCTGTAATATTCTGACATATGGTGGAACTAAATGTAGAATGTCCGTCTCTCTATCCAAAATGTTTTAAGGGGCAGGGGAGGATTCTCAAAGAAAGACAGCTGAGGTCAGGGAAGAACAGTTACTTACACTGGAAAATCTGTGAACACATGTTGGGTAAATCTGCCTGTGGCTTCTTTGTGGTGGTGAGGATGTTCATAATTCTCAGGAGCACATACAAAGTTCATGCTCATTCTTCATGCGACAGCTGCATGACTGGTCATCTCCTGTCAGATGTGAAGGAGCTAGATGTGCAAGTCTTCTCAAGGAAGCTTTTCTCATCAAGGCTAAAAGCTGCATCTTTCTCTCTATGCATCTTCCTTCTGTACTTTGTGACTTCAATGAAAAATCAGAAACAGGCTTTTTCGACATTTCTTTTGTGTACATAATTACCTACTTCACCATTGTAGCTTCAAAGAACCATTATGCTTTTCTGCTCTACCCTCCTATAGTCACAAGGCTTTCAGATCATCAGATGCTCTTCAGACCTAATCACAGAAACTGAACATTGCAAATCATGTCCAAATTGTGAAGAGCTTGAAACTCAAAGTCCAGGTTAGTACTAACCTGGAATTGTTAGCTTTCTCTTCTGCAAAGACCCAAGCAGGTATAGTTCAGTCTTTAAGATAAAGGTAGACCTTGTTTTATGGAGTTCTATCTGATAAGTCTAGTTTATGAGTACCCAACTGCACATCTCTCAATGGCAATGAATTATCTAATTAAGTTTCCATTTGTTTCACACTGTCTAGGCTGTGGACAGCATCTTCTTATCATTTTTCACATCTCTGTGTATTTTCTTGTACCTTAATGGAACTGATATTAAATCATTGCAAACAAATAGGAACTCAAACCTAAAGTAGTTACCCAACTTTGAATATGACTTCTTTGAATAAGACTTGGTGAATAAACCTGTCTGTGGTTAGGATTCTGGACATTTTTAATCCTGTGTTGTCTCCCTGTCACAGATGTATTGTAATTCATTAATAGTTAATTATTTGTAGCAGACTTGGCAAAGGTGAAGATTGTAGCAGTTGGGAGATAAAATGAGAAGGTATTCACTGATTGCAGTAAGAATGGGAAAGCATTTTTCTCAGCAAATGAAAAGGTTTTTATTCTATTTTGTAGACGGGAGATGGAATATGCTAAAAATGGAACTTAATATGCTTCCACATCTCATTTGAATAGTCATCAAGCAAAACAGAAGATCTGTGTGGCATCAGAGTACTTGGTCTTAGTATTGCATAAACATAGATTGTTATTTCTTTGGCTGTTTGGGTCTCTCACAGAATCCAGTACATATTTCAGATTTAAAATATGTGCTCATATTGCATTTAAGAAGGGACCTTTTTGTACTCAGAAAACTTACACAAAGGTCTGTAATGGACAATGGAGAACAGCAGACATCTTCATTAAATATTGCTTTTAATACATCAGATGTTACAGAGTGGGATGAGATGCCTTTTAGGTCAGTGAAGATGGATGAGGAGTTAAAAAGCTGGTAATACAGTCTCTAATATCAGTATAGGCTTATTGTGAGGCTCTCCATCACCAGCTGGAAAGCAGTGTTAGTAAAAAAAAAGGCATAGTGTACAGCTCAGGTATCTACTTGTCAGAGAACAATTTATGGCTCAGTTTATGACAGTTGTTTATTTTGTTTGTTTAAACTTAATGAGGAGTGCAGTTTACTGTCCAATACACATACCTTGGCTTGGGATGGCTCCCTCTGGAACGGGATTGAAATGGTCCTGCCTCAAGTCAAAGACAACTTGTTTCTAAGGCTGGGCATAAGACAAGTCAAGCTGGTCACTGATCAAGTGCACTACTGTGTGAGGGCCTTTGACAAGAAGCCTTCAGAAGGAGGCTAATAACAAGTTTCCAGGTTTCCTCATTGTGTAGCACATTGTCTCAGAATTACATGTGCTGTGCCATCATTTCACACAGTTTCATTGACTCATCAGAGGCTGGTTGCCAACACTGTGCTTCGTCTGTTAATGCCAGGAGAACAATCTCTTGGAAAGGCAGGCGTGCATGTTCTGGAGCTATTCAGAGCTCCGAACAGGATGAGTGCTGCAGAAGAGGAAATAGAAATGACAAAAAGCTACAGATGTTTGGAAAGCCAGAAGACTAGTGCAGGAGCTGCAAAAGAAAGAACACATAACAGGAAAAAGAAGTGGATGAGAAATACAGGAGTGTGAGATGTGGGAGAAAACGTTATGAAGGGAAAAACTTGCAATATTTGTCAATACAGGAATCATCACCAGACCATGAGTAGATTATGGTATTTCTTGAGGTCTTTTCTGTTTCACCACGATTTAATTATTTGATTTTATTTGATAGGGTAATTTTACTTCTGTTCATTCTTATTTTCCCACTGAATGCTTGTGATCTAGCAAAAATATCATAGGTTTATAGCCTCATATAGGTCTATCTCACTGTAATGTTTGATAATGTTCAGTAGAAAAGGAAAGCTGATGGTCTAGAGTAGCTGAAATATAATTTGTGGTAAGTATTTGCTACAAGTATTTTGAGTGGTATTTTTATCAATATTTTTAAAAGAAGTACCTGTTCATTCCTTAGACCTGTGGAATGAAGTTCTGCTCTGTGGGTACAGATGTTAACATTGTATAATCAATACGCAGTGACAAATCAGGGCCAAGCTTCCTCCCATAAGCCAGCTTAAGGAGCGCTTAGCTAGAAAAGAGAGGTGTGCTTTTAACACAAGTAATGCAACTCTGCGTTGTGGATCCTGTCTATGGTGTTTTTCCTTCTGCATTGTCAGTTCTCTCCATGCCGCAGGAGAATCTTGTCTAGCTCCCACTGAAGTCTTCACTGAGGACTGTGGTGCAGTCAGGTCCTCACAAAAAAACCTTTGGAAGGCAGGCATTGTCCTCAATGAGGGAAAAAATGGTTCAAGTTGCATTTCCATGAAGTGAAAGCAGAATCCTAAATAGCAGCTTCTCTATGTAAAATACCAGAGTAGGGCAATGTCAAACTCCTCATTTTCTGCAGTGCTTGTAAATACAACATCATGCACTTGTTAGTAAGATGAAAATGAGATTGAATTTCCCTGTGAAATACAAAATGAAGGTAATAACACAATAGCGCAGAGGTGGAGGGCTCTGAGATGTGTTCTAATGTTACAGCTGTCAGCATTTCTGTACATGCAGATGTCATACTGTCAGAATTTAACAGGGTGAAATAGGTTTTCATTTTAGATGAACAAGAACTCCAATTATAACCTCTTACAATTCCAATTAGTGTACTCTGGGTGAGTGCGTTTAACATCAATTCAGCCTGTGGCACAAAACTCCTTTGCACGTTGCCTGGAATGACAGTGTTAGTTGCAACACTGTGCTATCTGTGCAATAGGGTGGACAAGAGACTTCCATAAATCCCCCTGTATTTGGTTTTTGTAACTTTTTAAAATGTGTCTTTTAAGCTTCAAGTTGTCACTGTCAGTCCAGAACTCAATTTCTCTTGATGATGGGTGAAGGTCCCACCTGGCTAATTTAGAGCTCTATGATTGTTTAGAAATGATGGTTTATGATTAGCTAAAGAAAAATAGTCTTGTTCCATGTATTAACTTTTCTGAAATACATGAGATCAGAGTAGTGAGTATCATGGAAGAATTGTGGTAGCTCTAATTGTAGGAATAAAATTTCAGTTGGCATTTTTCTTGTGTTTCTGAAGGCAATTATTTGCTGAAAAAATTATGTAGCTGGTGGCAAAGTCAGTAAACTTTTCTACATTGTATATGTGACCCTGAAAAAATCTGTTTTGCAAATAGGTCCTCACAAGAGAATGTTCATGCACTGAAGTTTAAAAAAATGCTGCCAGGTCTTATGTATCTGTTTTAGTATTGAGATAAAAACACAATCAAAATATTTTAAACAATATAGTTTCTAAAAAGAAAGTATTTCCATTATAATTCCCTGTTGTAATAATTTGGAATCACAATTGAATTCCATTATCTTTTTATATTTATGACCTCATGCAACTTCCTGTATTATTGTGCAAAAACTTTGCTTTTTTAGCCAGATGTGCTAATTTGTTACATTCAAATCTATGCAATTTAAAGATACAAAGTTTTTATCTTGAAATCTGTGCATTTGAATATATTTTCTATCTCCATTTTGATCATAGTCCTGAGCTTTACAAACTGTGGCTCCGTCCAGGAAACACACTGGTGCCTGGGAGTGCAGGGTTCGCTGTCAGATAGGGCAGAGGAAGTATTTAATTTGCTTTCAGAGGAAATCTCTGTTGTGTGAAGCTGCTTTGCTGCAATATCTTTTATTAATGACATCTTCCCTGTATACAGTCAAATTAAGTCATGCCTGTTGTGGTTTTCTGCAAGGATCTGGAAAGCTAACACAGAGGTATTAATTGTCTGTTAGTACTAAGCTCACTTGTGGCTGCCTGTGTGCTTAAGTCCATGTCTGTTATAGTGGTAGTGAGCAGTTGTCCTTTGAAGCCTCATGTAAAGATGAAAGAATACTGAAGGTGCACCAAGACTTAACAGCTAGAGCAGTGCTCACCTCATTCTTTGGCCTTATTTGCTAATGTGACATCACAGAATTTTTCTTACAGATTAAGAATATTTTGATATGCAAGTTATTGAAAAGAACTAGTTAAAGCTTCATGTGTCTCTCCTCTCTGAAAGGGCCTTGCAGAATAAAGCTGTCTGTAAAAAAAAGTCAGTCACTGCAGTTGGAAATGTTAGTATTAGCATTAGGATATATTTCTGTTGTAATAACCAAAAAAAGCAATTTATTTTGCAATCTCATCTGCTACTATGGCATATACATTTCTATAGCCTTGCAGTCTTTTGTTCATGCAAGTGTATGGTTTGCCGAGCATTTTCTATTAAAAAAAATTTTAAATATGTGTAGATTAAATCAACACAGTTTATTGCATATATCTCCATCTTCTGATCTACTTTTTGAAAAATACATGAGATGTAATACCTACAAAATAATACATAGCTCTAATAGATTAAAGTATGTAAGAGTATTATTTATCAGACATTTCGTCAAATCCAGACCTGAAAAATAATCCATATCTGGGCTCTGTGATAAAAATAACAGTCGGATATATTTTGATCATGAACTAAAATGAAATTCAGCTGTCTGACAGCACTGTTGATCTTTTCCTGTGTGCCATTTAATCTGGTAATGAAAGATGCGCTATCTCCCTCCCCCATATGTTTAAACTGGAACAATTTTTCAGGTGCTAAGCACCTGTGGCTCCAAATCAAACTAAGTGCTTTGTGTAGCATAAATTGAGAATTCTGTTTCAACACAAAATGCTCCTCAACAGGTCCTTTTTATTGCTGAGATGACCGTCTGCCCTTGTAAGCTCTTGACAGTGCTATTTTGGGATGGTTTCACTAGTGAGCTCTGGAATGATCAGAACACAACAGCAGCAAAAAATCTGATGCAAAACAAGTGCACTTAACTCTAGCTCTGACATTCTGGTAGATGATTCAAAATCGTATTATATTTGCTTCAGGGGAAAAACCTTTAGAGAAAATAATGTGAATGAGCAGTGGAAGTGGCATTTAAGGCACGCTTGCGGAGTTTAATTCCAGATTAAGCTTCGCTGTCTGAATGCCAGTGCACTCACTCCCTTGCCATAAAAAGATCCTGTCTATCTCTTCACTTTAGTTGATTGCTAGAATGTAGAGAAAATGCTCACTGATGGAGTGAGATACAAAATTCAGTGCTTCAGATTAGTGCAGTCAGAATTTGAAGTGCATGGTGACTTCTGTCTCTGAGAAATGGTCCTTTCGGGCATTTAAAACAGAGCTTGGGGCAGAGAAACTGCTTTTTCATTTTGTTTACTTAATGACAAATAGTATTTTATTGATAAATATATTTGAGAGCAGGATATGTTTTTCACAAAATGAGTTTTTGCCGTGTCCCATAGTAATCAGTGCTTGGCTTGACTGTGTTGTCTCTCTAAAATTACTGGGAAAAATGCAAGTGAAGTTGAGGGCAGAACCTGCTGAAGATTTGCAATCCTTCTTACACCCCCAACTGGGGCTCTCAAGAAATGAATATACTAGAAGAATTTGAACAAAAAATAGTAAAGAAAGAGCCAGTGAAATGTAGAATGTGTCACAGAAAGTTACTGGCGATGTCTTTTAAGAATAGCTGAAATAACAGTGAGTTATGTTCAGCACAGAGAGCTTCAGGAGGCAAAAAAAAACCTCCCAAAGCTGTATCATATACTTAATGACATAAATTTGTGTTTTCTAGTTATACTGTAGGTTCTTGTAAGTGCTGTTCCTCACCAAAACCCACGGAAGCAAGAATTTATTCTTGAATCTCCTAGAGAATGGGGATAGTTTGACAGGGCATACTGTTCCCAATGCAGTGCTCCTTGGTTATCCCTTAGAAGGGGAAGTAAGATGCATGCAGCACACATTATCACCACAGGTGACGGAATGGTACATTTTGGGGGCTGAACCTGCTTATGCTAATAATAAGTGTTATTTTTGTTCAGTGCTGAACTGAATCATCATGAACACCCTCTTTGCTGAACTGCTCTGTCCTATGGAACTGCAGTCAAGTAATGAGGTGTTTGAATTACCTTGGTTTTGGTGTGGCCAAGTTCAGCTAAAAGTTTGGTAGTTCTCTCTGTTTGTTCAATGCTGGTTTAAAAGAAAAAAATAAATGCAACAAACTTTACACTTTAATGACACGTCCTTTTGCATAGGTGGCAATCTTTATTTGCTTACTTTAACCTTGTTGTAAATTTGTTTTGTTGCATATCACTGCTGCAGATTGTGTCCCTTTTGGTGACAAGATTTACTTCATTATGCAAACTCCAATTTGATATGAAAAGTTGCAAATAGTTAATGGCTATGGCCTTCAGGGATTTAACTTTGGTCTTTTTTGAGGAATGCTAAGCACCTGCAACTCTTCCATTAGCAGTAACAGTGGCTACTCAGGACCTCTGAAAGGCACATCAAAAATCTGTCTGTTTGAGAATAGCCCTGATCCTCAGAAGCCCATATCTTGGTGTATTTCAGAGCTATTAAGAAAGGTTATCTCTGGCCAAATTAAGTGTATAATTTAGGCCATAGTTTTGAGTGTTTCAACAGTCAGAATGATTTTGACCCTGAAATATGCTATAGCATATCCCCAGGCTGCCTTCTCCTGGAAAGCATCACATGAAGTTTATTAAAATCAAACCTTGAGCAACAAAAGCATTTTAAATTTGAAGTTTTTCTAGCAGGTCCTTTGTGCTGTTTGGGTTGAACGTCACCTTTTCCCCATCCCTGTTCGTGTTTTTCCTTAGCACTACTTACCTACTATACTATAACACTACTATAGTGATGTACTCACTGATTCAGGCCTATTAAGCAGGTTATTACAGCAATGGAATCATTTTCACTTGAACCTACTGTCTTGGTTTGAAAGACAGGTGCCTGCCAAGGAAGGCGGGAACTTCCTTTGAAATGGAAAATATGACCCTCTCCCCTAAAAATTATTATAACTTTGAAATTACAGAGCTTTCAGGCAAAGATATGGGGAAAGGAATAACAGTTCTTTACTAAAATATACATACTTACATACATACATATACATATACATACATACATATATATATATAAAAAACAAGGCAAACAAAAACAACAACAGCAGCAGCAAGCAGAACCAGAAGCCAGTGCCAGCCTCTCTCGGCCGCGGGCCCTTTCCCCTTGGGTGCAGTTCCGCTCACAGCCGGCAGGGGCGCTGGTGGCTCCCGGCCGGGCAGGGCGGCTGCGATGATTCCCCCGCGCCTGCAGGGGGCGCTGTGGCGCGAGTTTCGGCCGTCTCTCTCCACATGGCAATGGCGGCTCCACCGGTGGGAGGGGAGAGACAGAGAGAGAGAAGGGGCTTTCCTTTGCAAACCCACAGGAAGCAGCCAGTCTCAGTGCCCCTCTGGGTCATGAAATGGACTGGAGCAGGAACTTCGGAGCAGCAGGCTGGAATGGCAGAGGCAAGAACAGCCAGGGTGGCAAACACAGTGTAGGGAAAACACCAAAGCCATGTCAGGAGCCACGGGAGTCGGGGGGGACATGGGATGTCAGGTTAAAGTGTAGCAAAATGCCCCAAGCAGCAGCAGAAACAGCAGGGCTGGGCAGCTGCAGCCGGGCTCCCCCAAGCGACCAGGAGACATTCCCTCTGCAGGGGGTCAGGGTCCTGGATTTTCCCCTGAGGCACCCAAGCAGATGGTGAGGGTCCTTCCCAGTGAGGTCAGGTGTTGAAAAGGTCCCAGTACAGTGGCTGTTCTTACGAGCAAACAGCCTTTCGCAAGAGAAAGCCTCCCATCTAAGAGACTGCAGCCAGGTGCACCACCTCCCCCCATCTTGGCCACATCATTTGTCTCTCTTAAATATTCGTTGTTCCGGTCTCTTAGGCAACAAATGGGAGAAAAATTCTCTAAGAAAAAGAAAATTAAAAAAATGAACAAATCCTAACCTCCAACACCTACTCAGAGGTGAATGCAGATACCTATAAATAAGCAAAACTCACTTTCTTCCTCTGTCATTGCAGAAGCGTCTAAAAAAATATATCAACAAGAGTTGATGATAGCAGATAAACGATGGTTATGTTTACTTAAGTTTAAAAAAAAAAAAAAAAAAGAGAGTGCAGTTAACAGTAGACCAGAATGGGGATAGAAAGCTGGAAAATGAACTTGACTAGGTGCATGTCATTATTGGAAAAGTTTCTGTAATCACCAAGTCATGGATTGTTTGAGTCCTTGCGTTGTCCCTTCTCTTTAATATTGACCAAATATGCTTTAGCAGGTCCATGGAATGTGCAGTGCCTATTCTGTCTGTGAGAGCTGTTATTTAAGATGCAGCAAGGCTTGTTTGTATGGAGGCCTGGGTACCAAGAGCACTTGTCAGATCATAGCAGTTGTAATGAATTGACCTGCATTCCCTTCCCAGTGGAGCGAATACCAAGAGCTTCCCAATACTTACTGATCTCTTTTTGGAGAGTTTCCAGTGGAATAACTTCGTTCCATTTTCAGAGTACTTTCTGTTGCATACTGAGGATTTGAGTAACATGTAAAGTGCCTGAGTTATCGCAAGCCCCCAGAGGGATAAACTTCAGACTGAGCTTCCTCGTGAGATATACTTCATAATATTAAGGATGAATATGGAAAAGATTATCAGCAGGACAAGACACAGATGAGATGAGAACTTGGACAAGAGATGTATTGATGGTCAGGAATAATTGGTTTTGGTGTATTAATAATCTGGTTTTGTAACACCCTTTAAACATTATTAAACTGGATATATAGAAGTAAATGATCTAGCCTGTTCCATATAAACATGGAAGGCATGCTGTCAGGTTTTAACTGGTGGGTAATTTGTCTGATGGCAGTGTTGGATCCTCAATATGCTCAATGGATTAATTTTGCACTTTGATAATTTCTCTGAAGAGTTTCAGTAGTGCAGCAGCAACCTGTAATCAGAAGCTCACGAAGCAACAAAAGTCAAGGAGATTGTTCTCAGGATAGCCAGTATTCCTTACTTGGAGTTGTACTCCACACGCTCCCCAGCTGCAAGTAGGGAGTGTACAGTTGCCAGTGGTGATAACTGGGTGGAAAATCAGACACATACTTTTATTTATTAACACTCAAGTTTAAAAAAAAAAAAAAGTCACTCCATTATCTCTATTAGTGGGAAATGTGCTGCATGTGGATCCGTTGGAAGTCCTGAGTGCTGCATAGCTCATGGGAACTTAGTACTTCAGGAGGATGCACAGAGAACAAGACATTTCAGGCTGTAGTTCTGGTAAGTACCCAGATTTTGAGTCCAAAAATACAATTTAGATTATGTTGGTGAAGTGGTATCTCTCATCCTGGACCTCTGTTTTCATGTCACAGCTCACAGACTTCCACAGAGCTTCTGGTGCAATCAGGAGGCTTTCCTGGCAGACTGTGATGTGCAACTGCGACAATAGACTCAGATACTGGCTGTGGTTTGTCTCTGTGTTTGTGCTGTTGGGAAATGTTTGAATTTCATTGTCTATTCAGCAGTTCAATAGTAGGGTTACTGGAATGTTTCAGTAGGTATCCTTTGACAATCTTTTTTTTGGGTTTTACTTTTCTACTGTTCTGAAAGTAGATAAAGTATTTCTAACCAAGTCTGAATTCTAAATTGTGATGAAGATGACTGTGGTCAAAAAAGATGTTACATATTTCTTGGAAAGGCATTTACGTTGAGTGAGGGTTTAATCTGAGTTGATGGAATTAAAGAGAGATTATTTGGTACTGCTTAACAAGCAAAGATTGATTGGTCAGGTACAACAATACTCTTCCTTTCTCTGAAAGCCTGTTTCAGATTGAATTCCTATTTCAGTGTCAAAGATAACTTGATCAGCTTGTAGTGAGCTGTAGCTGAATTGTACATAATGAGACAGAGATTTGTGTGATGGGAGCATCTATATGTGTATGAGCAAGAGGGGAAGAAGGGAGGGATTTTAGCTTGTTTAGAAAATAAAATGCATCAGTAATCTAAATATGACAGTAGCATAAGCTGTGAGGACTGTCTTCCAGACAGCATGCCATGAGCCTGCTTTTTCTGCTGCTCTGCCAGCTGCACTCATGTTTTTGCCTAACTTGCTGGTTCGTTTTCCTGGCGCTTAGATGAAATGACCACTGCCTCTGCCAGAAAAAAGCATCATGGGGAAACACTGCCTGAAAAACAGCAACTGAAAGAATGATCTGCTCAGATGCAGTGTAGTGGGAATGAAGGGGCAGAGAAGAAGGATGCCGGTTCATCACTGTTCCCTAAATCTGAACACCAGGGAGAGGCTTCGTGTCCTGTGCCTGGGGTCTTTGAGATGTGCATGTTCAGGAGTGATGTGTCAAAGCTAATGGAAGAAAAGGACTTGATGAGAAAAATCTGTGTGCAAAAGCTGGGTTTGTTTCATTTTTATTCCTTGTTAGGAGTGATCACCTTTCTGTTTTGCTTCCCTTCTTCAAAAGCTAAATGCAAAGGGAGTTACAGGACAGAATATGAATACTTAATCATTTCATATATTTGTCACCACACTGCTTTGCATATGTGGTAGTTTTCTCTCTTCCTTGAATAGATGTTTCTCCTTTAAACACTCTGCAAGTGTTTCTTTTTGTGGGATTTGTTGTTTGTTGTTTATTTTAAATAACAAAAAGGTCAAGGGCAAGTGAGTGCAGGAGCTAACAAATGTAAAGCAAACAGCAATTATGAATAAGAAATGCATTGAAAAATAAGCAATATGTGTGCAGAAAGTTTTTACATAAACTGAATATAAATGCAGTAGAAGCAGAAGAGGCTGAACTGGTGCCAGCAGGATAATTATATAATTGATGTGCTTGTCTATGAAACTGCTTTTTCTGTGCTTTGATATATAGCTCCACTAATGAGGTGAGTCTCAGTCCCAGAATTTGGTCTCTGTTCCTTGTGTAATATTGTTCACATATATAGCTCTATGAGGAGCATGCCTGCAGCCTTTTGGAAATAAAACACAGCCCTTCTAGGTAACACTCCTTGTGTCTGACTGGTTTCTGGGCCACGCTTTTTGCGTTCCCATCTAGGGGAACATGGTGGTGGGAGTTGGTACAAACGGAAGATTAGAGTCATGTAGTGCACACAACAATTCACCTCTCCCACAGCAGTCACATTTATTTAGATGTATTTTCCTGATTGCTTTTGTGACTGAGTTCTCATTGACCCTACCTTTGCTTATTAATCATACTCTTGTGCTTAAGCAGAAAGTGATCTGGTGGGCAGATTGATGTGCTGATGAATCCCGTGAAGGTCAGGAAAAAGGATGAGGCTGATGGGTGTGTGACTGGAAGAATCAGGTTGTCTTGCTGTTCACACCGAAGTACTGCTGTTTTGAAAAATAACTGAGTCTAAGCTGAATATTGCATTACCTGGGACCAGGGAGATGACTCGGGGTGAAAATTGATTTTACTGCTTTGTTTCATTTGAAGATTATCAGATTTTTTTTTCCTTGCTCTCTTTTAATTTTCTGTCTGAATTCTTCTCATGTCTTTGAGCTGTCCTTGTAACTTTGCTCCCTCCTCATGCGTCCACACACATATTGAGAAATCTCCAAGTTCCAGAGCTCCATGGTTTTCTTTTAGAGGGGCATAAAGATGAGAGATTCTGAGGCTTTCTGTCTCCTCCTTTGCCGCTATTTCCATCTTTCCATTTCTTGTCCCCTAAAAAGAATCCCACAGAGCAGTATTTCTTTTCTTGGAGTTGCTGCTTTTGCTGAAGACACTGGTGTTGCAGGAGCCTGCTGATGAGTGGCTGTCTCTGACCCCCATTCCACATCTCCACCACAGTCCCAGGGCTTAACACTGACGGGCACATTTTGATGAGTTTTTTTCTGTACTCCTTAAGAGAATAATAATTAATAGCAAGACTCCAACATACTGCTGTTTCCTTGCGTTCTGTCTCTTTAATCCCTGTATATTTGTGTGGTAATACGTTCTCAAGTAGAAATGAGGAGGCTTCAAATCTGGAAATGCTGCGTTTTAATAGGTAAGTTTAGAATAATTAAAAGTGTTTTGCTATTGGTATGCTTTAGATAAAAGCATGAAGGAGACGAAAGATACAGACCAGAAGTTCCAGATGTATATCCCAGAGTTACACATGATTGTGCAATATGTACCCGCAAAAGAGATCCCAATGAGATGGGACAGCATCTGTTCACTGAACCAAAAGGATCCGCTCTTCTGCTCTGCCTCAGAGAGAATTTATGCATCAAAGCTGGCATTTAAACCTTTACTGGAGGTATGATTCCATAGCTTTGAAAAGGCACCTTGAAAAAACAGGTGACAAACCATTTAAAGGACATGATATTGCCAGAAAACATGTGATTTATGCACACAACCTCAAATGGGAAGCATGCCACCAGGGTATCATACGTGTCTGCTGTCCAGAGCAAAAAAAAACCTGACTTTGGGAGCGGGATTCAGTCACTTAAACAGAGATTTCCAGTACCCTTGTAGGCATTGTAGCATACCCTGGGCTCCCAGAGGTCCTGCATTGTATCTGCAGGATACAACCTGAGCAGGTTCCTCACGTACTCTGAGGAGCAGAAAGTGGCACAGCACACCTCTCTTCAGGCCATTGAATTTGGTGGCAGGAGGAAGTGTCTTGGGAGACTATTGGAAAAAATGCCAGGAGCATTAGACAGCAGAAGAACAGCCAGAGCACATGATAAGGGAGATGTGAATGAGGCATATAATGAGTGTAGGTCCTTTGAGCAGGCAGATAATTAAAGAAACTTAAAATATAAGAGCCTGGTTTTTATACACTGGCATGTGCTTCTTGACAGAAAATCACATTAGCAACTTCCTCCTGCTGTAGCAGAAAAGTAGTTCAGGCTGGATTTGTCTTTCCATAGATCTTTTAATGTATAAAATACATTGATGTTCTGTAGGTTGGACTTGACAAAATTCCTCTCCAAAGGGTTCACAGTCTGCAAACTCACTTATTTGTCAATACTGCAGGTGACTAATATGAACCAAATTGATGGTTCGCAATTGTTTTGAAGTAGATTGGTCTTGGCATGAGGAGATATTTTCGAGGAAGTAGGAAGCCCAAAAATAAGGGTAAAGAAAATATATGCAGCAGAACCGTGACTGGAGAGTCATTAGCAATGATATCACTAACTAGGCCAGACTTAAAACCAAATGGGAAGAAATGTGGCCTTTGTGTGCTGCAGCGGGAAGCAGTATCTGAATAAGCCACGGAGGAATGCCAGTTTTATGAATTTAAACAAAAAGTTCATGCATTTAAAAATCTGGCTGTAGACAGACTGACTTGGGAGTGAGTCAGCCTGGTGGCCAGGAGCTGGCTGGGAATGCTGCTCAGGATAGAGCTGAGCCAAGCACCACTGCTGGGCAAACCTGCACTCTGTGGCAGCCTAGCCTGGGCACGAGTCCTCCAAAGAAGGGGGCAAGGAGAGAGCAGGGGAAAACCAAAAGATGGGGAGCCTGGAGAGAATGGTTTGCAGGACTGTGTCTCTACAGTGGCTGCAGAGCTACGTGCTCCGAGTCCTGGCACTGCACCAGCAGCTGGCTGGGCTCTGTCCTGCCCTGACCTAAAGCTGTCTCAGGCATCTGCCTGATCTGTCTAAGCTTGGAGCTGGCTCCAAGTTACGCAGTGAAGTACTCACTATTATTCTTAATGAGTTATCAAGAGCTCAGATCTTAGCCAGTAACATGTGGTCAGTACATTTGGATTGTTATTTTTAACTTGGTAAAGAAAGATAACAGTTGATTATATTGTTTAAGCTGTGTTTCTTCTAAACCGGAATTTCCTTTTTAGCACTGCCATATCCCTTAGCGTCTCCTTTACCTCTTTCATAGTTTTTAGTTGCAGCATCAACTACAAAATAATGTCTTCAAGTAAAAAATATCAGACATTTTAGCTGACCGTGCAGTATATGCCTGTACAAGGTCCAGGGGTCGTTGTCTTTCTTTTCTTAGCTCTGAATGGCAAAGTTGACAGGACACAATTACATACCTGGAACAGGTGTGATAAAGGCTGTTATTAGCAAAGTACCATGGCTTAAGGATAATTAAGACTTTGCCATAAGAAAGGTGGATTAAAACTTCTGCAGTTAATAAGATTGATTGCTTAACACATTAAATCTGCATGCAGTCATGGTCCATAAATAGCTGTATCACAAAACTTACTGAGATCACAGGAAAAATATAATATCGGAAATACTGTCTGGGAATATAAGGGCACTATGACTGAGTTTTAAATCTTCCTTTCAAGGATAGCTTTGATATTGTTGAGTGCTGTTATTTCTTGACAAAAAGGTATATTAGATGGTGTCTAATATTTGTGTGTCAGTGACATATGTGATATAAAAATCTCGATCTACTTAATGTAATAACTTTTAAAAAAGAAAACTATTTCCTTAAATTTGTTATAATGTTATTCTTTCATTTATCAACATATCCTATATACTAAGAGTTTTTTCACGTGAATCTTTACCAACATTGTCCTGAGCTGGAAGGAAGAGGGAGAGATCCACCTGCTAGAAGAAAGACATGCCTGGTTCATGTTGTAATTAACCATAGGAAAGAAAACAAACAAACAAACAAACAATGAATACAAATGATAGCCAGGTGTGAAAGCAGGTTAATTAAATATTGAGCTCTCCATTTCCACTGCCAGTGGCATAAATTTTCGTTTTGCTTTCCTTTTTTTTTCTTTTTTTTCCTAGTTAATATGTTGGGGGTTTTGTTCAGTTTTTAAAAATATGCTGTTTTCTTATTGTTTTGAACTTTCATTTCAGTGCTTTACAGAAGCCCTTTTTCACCATCAGCACTGCTAAGGGAAGCTGCTATTAGGGGACTTTTTAAGAAACTACTATCAGTGTTACAGAGGCCAAAACTTGCAGTTGTCCTCTGAATTTTTGTGTTGAATAATCTCCCAAAATGGAAGAAGTAGTGATGTTAATTAATCCTCCTTATAATATATTGAGAGCTCTGGTTCCTGTGTAGTTAAATTTCTTTAAATAAAGAAAAAAATGTAAGAGATACAATTTTAATTAAATATGAGTAAGACTGCTGTTCTTAATGACTCTTCTTATGTAGCATTGCTTATGCCCGGAGAATGACTGCAACTGTGTCAGAAAGTAAAAGGAGAAAAGTTGAAAACCATATTTTTAATGTTCCTCTCCCTTACCCACCATGAGTACTGCATTCCTCTGCTATGAATTTTGTTGTATTTCAAAGTACTCTTTTTACCTACACTAATGTAGTTCATCCTCACATATTTCATTGCAGGCCTCCAACCCTCATCATTCAAATTTCCATCAGTTAAGTTCTTCTTTCTAACCTGTTTTTCCAACCTGTCAGTTTTTCCAAATGAGACCATAAAGTGCTGTAGGTTTCCTCTTTGTCACTTTTCTGTGTGAAACTTGGAAGTGTAATCATTTTAAGTTCCCACTTTTTTTTTTGTTAAGGCTTTTTTTTGCTTTTTATTCCCCAAAAAAGCTATGAGGTCTAGAAACAAGGAAATGTGAGGTTCATGCAGAGTTACTTACTTTTCCTTCCTCCTCTCTTTCCCTTAGTACTTCTGCTTGATATTCAGATCATTTTTATATGAGGACTTGTTTCTGGAAAAAAGAGGGATAGCTTCTCCTCAGTCTCACCGCTGCCTTTGGACAAGCCTAGCACCCCCACTCTTTTAAGACGTTGCTGGAGCATGCCACACTGGGAACATCCCACAGTTGTTGAGTGCTTTGTGGCGACCCAGAGCTTCAGCAAGGTGTGAGGATGTGCAGCTTCTGTAGCAGGATCCCGAACAGGTGGGGTTTTGTTTCAGGAAAGACTTGGAGAGCTGTGTGTTTTCCAGTCTGCTTTGTAGTGACATTTGCGGGTGGGAGGGACAGGCACATAGCAAAGTCAGTAGGGAGAGGCAAAGCTACCAACTTTCTAAGTGCTTCTGTGAGGTTTCCAGCCCAAATCAGAGCCCCCATCACAGTCAGGTTTTTCAGTTATGTTTATGAGAAGTTAATCGAGCCCAATACATTAATTTCTGGGTACATTTAAGATTTTCATTATATTTCCACAGTATGATTCAAGGTCTTAAGATTAGCTATGCTTGTTACAGAATTCCCACAGAAATATAAGATACCACCTGTACTGTTCATTGTCTTTTCCCTCTGTGCTGTTATGAATATGCATATACTTAGAGGAGCAGGTTTTATTCTGAAAACTCAGTCTCTTACACTTTGTACATGATAGGAGAAAGCTCTTGTACCTTTTCCCTCTTTTCTTTCACTCACCCATTAATGAATTATTCATCCAAAAGTCTCAGAAGACAAAGCATGGAAGAGTACCTGAATTCCCTGAGATTTTCATTTTGTGCTGCTTTTCAGTAAAAAAGTGCTGAAGTGATACCTACATCTGGGTCTCTGAAAAGGCACTGTGGAATATATAATATGTTGTTGGGGTTTTAGGAGCTCTCCTGGTTTGTTTTTTTTTCTCTTAAAGGAATTTTCCCCATACATGTTACTAGGGGGACAAATTGCTGGGTACTTATGAAAAACAAAAGAGGTGGCTATGGGGTGGGATGAATCTGGCTATTCTTTTTTTTCACCTGGGTGTGCGGACAGTCAGTCCCTGAACGCCGGAGAGGGAGGCTGTTTTTCATCAGCTGCTTTTCCTTCTGCCGGAGAAACCCCAGGATCCCCAGCCCGCCTTCCCTGCCCCGCTGGGAGCCGGGCCATCGCTGGGCCCCTATTGTTGCTTCGAGCCTTTGCTACGTTGTAGCCGTGCTCACCCTGCCTGCCCAGACCTCCGGGGGGTTCCCCGTTTGGATACATATCGTCCGCCACCCGGGATTTGTGCTCGTCCCTGCCGTTCTAGCCTGCCGTTCCAACCTGCCGTTCCAGCCTGCTGTTCCAGTCTGCTGTTCCTGAGGGTCCGGCTGGATACTGGGATCGGCTGCCCAGGGGTTTGTGAAGCTTTTGTTCCATCCCTTCCCAGTATCCCAGGGCACCAGTGCCACGTGCTCCCCGAGCTCGCTCCGGAGCGCCCCCTGCAGCCGTGGGGGAACCATCGCATCTGCCCTGCTCACTGGGAGCCGCCAGCGCCCCTGCCGGCTGCGAGCGGAACTGCACCCGAGGGGAAAGGCCCTGACAGCCGAGAAGGCTGGGACTGGGTTTGTGATTGTTTGCTGTTACTGCCATAGTTATTGTTGTTTGTTTGACTGGTTATATATATATAATAGTAAAGAACTGTTATTCCTATTTCCCACATCTTTGCCTAAAAGCCCCCTTGATTTCAAAATTATAATAAATCGGAGGGAAAGGGGGTCGCATCTGCCATTCCAAGGGAGGCTCCTGCCTTCCTTAGTAGACACCTGTCTTTCGAACTGAGACATATTTGATCCTTGGAAGATCCAGATGTGTTTAAGTGAAGGATCCACTGACTTCAAAAACACAGCTACTTGTAATAAGTATTCCATCTTAACCCTCATGTTTTGAATTGAAAAGGGACGATTCTGTGAATAGAAGCTAGGTTTTTCACCTTTGCCAACTTACAGTTTTCTTTTCCCTTGATTTATTCCCTTGTCTTTTTTTTTTTTTTTTTATTCCTTGCTTTGTGGTGCTTGTTTGTAGAAACCTGTAATAGTTAATGATGTAATGGATAGCGAGTAATAGAAAGACAATAACTCTGCATACTTAAAATCTCTCTGTGGTCCTCCTTGTACAACACTTCTCATACAGCATTAATTTCAGAAGAGCTTGCTTGATGATGGAGAATTTGAGACTTCATGCTTGGTTGTGTCACAGATTATACTAATGGTTCTAAGACCTTGTTAAAACTGGGAAGTCAGGAAATATGGAGGGAAAAAAAAGGATTTAAAAGAGTTTAAAGATTTTCTCTCTCTTGTTTTAAAATATGTGTGATGGTAGCATGACTTCTTTAAGTATATAGAGCTATTGTGGAAGAAAATTCCTAAATAAAAATAAAATAAATAGTAAGGTTTTTGTCTTGATGCAAGATTCACATGTGATGTTTAGGCAATTGTCAACTTTTACCACCCTGCTTTCTTTTTTTTTTTCTTTAATGTGCTTCAGAAATTAAAATAAAGGCATGGAGAAATTTATTTCTAACAGAGAAAAAAACCCTGTGAAATCCTCTCAGCTCATAAATGATACATTTGGCCTCTTCAATTTTATGGCTCTTAACTATTATTCAAGATGATCATGAAGAAAATTTTTAGTATCTGAGAGGGAGTCCTGTTGCTCTTGAATTCCACTGCAAATGACCATGCCTGGCTGCTTTCTTTTTTCCTGCTGAAAAAATGCACTGCAGTAGGTGTAAAATTATTGGCACAGGACTTGGTTCTAGACAGTGCAGAAAGTTATTTCTTTCTGCGTGTAATTTTACAATAAAAACCTTCTCTTTCTCATCTTATGAGTTCTGTTTGCTCCATCTTTTCTGAGTATTTCAGTTACTACACTCAAGATTCAGGAGAGATCTTCTGTCATTAGAGCATAATGTGATGAACCATTAGAATATTACTTCGTATATTTAATATTGTTCACAATATGTGTTCATTGTGATTAGTGATCTTTGTCATTAGAATCAGTTGTACAGTTCCCATAGTAGTTTTCTTTGGATCCACTCCTTGTTTGTGTGTCGTGCACTCTGAAAAGCCTCATCTGAGCTGATGTTAAAAGGCCATGTTTTGCTGCATCTTATACTGAAGGCTAAATGATTGAGAAGAGGTGAACGAATGTTCTGTTAATCTAGAAATGGAAAAGATTTTGATTTCAGGCTTTTTTTACATGAAAAAGCAGTATACATCAAATTTGGAAAGGAAGATGTATGGAAATGGAAAAACATTTCATAAAAATTTTTGCAGAAAATTTAATTTTTACATTTTCCACCAATATTATATTAATATTTTTTATAGAAATTAAATGTTGATTTTTTTTTTCATTCTGTACTTACATGGATAACTCATTCTACAGGGAGTAACTTTTTAGTTGTATGATCTGTCATCAGGTCCATGAATCCTCACACCAGTTGTTTCTGCTCCTATATTTTAGCTGCTTTTTAGTTAGAGAAGAAATAATACTGTTCTCAGAAAAAACACTACAATGATGATGATGATAAAAGTTCTAAACAATTTTATGAGATGAGCCGTAACACAGTTACTCACGTCTAAATGCAGAATGAGAATACACATCAAAGAGAAGTAAATATACTAATACTTGAAATCTGCTTAGGAGAAAAAAAATGTTGGTTTTACTAAAATATACCTATATTTTACATTACTATAGAATGTGATTCTAATATAATGTAAGCTGATCTAAGGTAATTGGCTGCATGTATACCATGTGTACCAGTAGCTGGATTAGAGGTTGCTTCCTGTCATTGTAATAATGCCCACAAAATGATGCTTTTTTTTCTTCTGTATTCCTTTATGGATGCAGTAAGACTTGGTTTATAAATGAACTACAGAAAAAAATCCTGGATGGTACAGAATGTTTGGTTTGTGCTTTGTCTCAAGAGGGAGAACTGGCTTTTTAAGTCCATCTTACTAATAACAGGATGGTGAGATGAAAGTAGGCAGAGAAATGAGAATTAAAAGTTTTCTTTGTTCATTGTTTACTGGACATTAGAAAGCTGATTTCTGTTGTTCAGTAAATCTGGGATAATAAATGTGTACAGAACTATCTTCCATTACTCAGTAATAGCATAGCAGAGAAACACAAAGGTAGGACAAATTCATTCTTGTTAGTCATAAAAAAAATCATATTTTACTGCCTCATTCTCAGTAGTTATTCATTCAGTCAGGTTTCTCCTGGAGCATAGAATACAGGGCACAAAATTTGAATGACACCCTTATGCTTTCTTTAGCTGCAACATTATGGTTTAAATGGAAGATGATCCATCTGGTATTTTCGTCCTACATCCAAGGCTCTTTCTTGAAAACTGTTTGTTATGAGAAAGAATAATTAGACTGTCTAGTTTAGTACAGGCTATTCAAATTGAAAACTTCACCAAATACCAATGTAGTTATGGGAAACAGGTCTACTGACAGCCTTCCATTTCCTGATTTTACCATAACTTCATTTATTGATGTCAAACTTCTGTGTGGTAGTCGTGGGCACAGAAGGAACAACTTCTGGGGTTTCTTTGTCCTGCTTCATGCATTTGCTTTCTTGAAATGCATTACAAAGTGATTCACAAAAGACGAAAACCTAAAGCATTTTGTACAAGGTGCGGTCCCAATCCTTTGTCAGTCCAGCTGCTTGCAGTCTAATTACCTCCTTTGTCCTATTAGAGTGTTCAGGCAGGAGAAGCAATCTGAAGGGTTAGGTTGAGAAGCTGAATAGATGGCCCCCAATTTTCTGTTCTGTCGAACCAAGGCCCTGAGAGTGAGGAACTTAAACACTTTGCCTAAATACTCATTAACTGGGACATGGTTCTTTGATACTAGGTTTTGAATCTCCCTTTGTCAGTTACCTACAAGGAGTCTCAGTGCTGAAAAGGTTAAGGAAAGGTAACTTTTATATAGAATCGTCGAGCCATAGAATGGTTTAGGTTGGAAGGGACCTTCAGAGATCATTGAGTTCCAACCCCTCTGCCATGGGCAGGTACACCTTCCACTAGACCAGGTTTCTCAAAGCCCCATTGAACCTGGCCTTGAACAATTCCAGGGATGGGGCATCCACAGCTTCTCTGGGCAACCTCTTCCATTGCCTCACCACTCTCATAAATCTCTAGCTTAGAAGAGAGAAGGATGGCAGGTTTTCTATCTATGGTGGTCCTGATTTCAGTGTGGGTGCTTTGGCTGGTTAATCACTTGATAAATAGTTTATATGTAGTTTAACCAGATTTGAGGTATCTGAGAAGGTGCATGCTGATGTTTTGAAGAAAAACTACTCTAGAATGTGATGACCACACACATACACACATTGGCAACTTGATCTTTTTGGCAATGGCAATGGATCCTCAAATGCAGAATGTCTGAGGCCTTGTGCCTGAGGCATGGTATGTGCCATGGCAGCAGTTCGCAAAGGATTTCTCCCAGCTTAGACTGAAATTAGCATAAAAATGTTTCTTGAATGAGAAGAGGCTGGACTACAGCCCCAGCTAAAATTTTGGAGGTCTACAGATTTGTCTAAAATTATGTAAGAACATCTTGACTACAGGAGACATTTAATCATAATAATGACTCTTTTGGACTAGCTTTTAAAATCAGTTTAGAGGAATCTCTGGAAATTTGTCCTTGTAGGTGGTATCTCCCCTTCCTGCTTAGATAAAGACTTAATCCTCAGAGGCTGATTGTGTTCAGACTCAAGCATTTGGCTCAGAATCCATATTGGTGCAAAAGTGCAGGAACCATGGAGGTACTTTGCAGCCATGAACTAAGCTATAAGTTTATGAAGAACTCAGCTAGGCTCCTGCTAGTTAAACAGCAGTGGAAGAAAAGCTCACACATGGAACTTGACTGTTTCCATTGGAGTTAAGGCATTTTCATTCCAAGAAGAATAGGATCTGGTTTGTTTTTCTTTTGACACTGGAAGTGAGTCTCTCCAATTTTTGAACTCTGAGAAGCATTATTAGAGATTTTTTTTCATTTAGTATAATCATTGCTTCCACTTCTGAATCTTTTTCTTTGGTTGGTCAAAATTGTTATTGGCATCGTTAGAAAAAACATATGTGCTACTCTGGGCAGGGTGGTGGTTAATTTTTAAAGAGTTATTTAGTAGCCGGACATAATTGCAAGTGTACATTTCTATATCACTAAAAGCATTGCACAATAAGTCATTTACCCAAGTTAAGCTAGAACTCAAGAGAATGTTTTTGTGATTTCAGAGTTGGTTTTATGACAGTATAAATTTCATTACTTCCCTACTAAAAAAAAAATCTGGAACTGTACTGTTTCATTGTATGTTGCCTGTAGTCTGTGTGTGGCAAAGAACCAAAACATCCAGAGAAGCTGTATGTTTGGTTTTTTATTAGCAAGCTGTTGGCTAAATAAATTTCCATTGTTAAGTGACTAAGGCAGTCAAATATTTATGATACAGACATAGGGCAGTTTCTTTTAAAGGCTGTGTAAGAAACATCTGGCCAAATGACTGAACGTCTTTCACAAATGGAAATTTCTGGGATTAATGGTCAAGGATCCTGATTGCAGGCACTAACTCTTAATGAGTGCCAAATGTGCACCTGTTCTCCCCTCTCCACAAATGTGTTGCATGGACAACATTGTGATGGGTGCTTGTTTGTACTGTAACTTGAAGATCACTTTTCCTGCAGCTCCGTTTTATTTGACACATCTGGGCACATCATGCACACAACAGGATGTCAGTGCTGTTATTCAGCTGTGATCCAGTGGCCCCATACATACGCACTAAATCAGTCCCTTAGGCTGCACTTAAAAATTCTTCTTGTAACTGTTGCTCTGTATTAAACAACATAGTTGTTTAATTCTTTTTGTCAGAATTTGTCAGTTCTTCATAATTTCAGCAATTCTGAGATGCTTCCATGCCCTCCAGCATAACATTGCAGCCTAAACAAAGGCAGCAGAGTGCACTGGCAATGTAGTGTCTGGATTGATACTTTTTTAGCTTTGGATGGATTTAACGCCTCTGCAGGGAAGTGAGCTCAGGAAGGAGGTGCTCTACAAATCAGTCTGTGTCTGGCAAAGAAATTTGCAGAATATAGGCCTCAGATAACCCTTCCCAGGCCAGCCATCGCATTGCTCCTCTAATCTGCCATGGTGCAGTGATTGGTGAGGTACCTGTGCTAAGCCATGCCTTTGCCCTCAAGGTACTAAACAGGCTTACAGCGTGAAAATCCCTTGTCTGCACAGTCCCTAAGGACCAGGTTCGTCCAAGGCTGTCCTAGATGTTTGGGAAAGTTCCAGCAAGTATTAAGGCTGGGTTGTGACTTTCAGAACCAGGTATCTCATAGTACGTATGTGCACATCTCCTTTCCTCTTTGCAGTGAGCAATGTACTTTACTTACCTTACTGTAGTGTATAATACTTGCAAAATACTTAAAGTCGCACAGAATAATGGTTCAGTTTTGAAGCCCAGACAAAGTAAATTCTTAGAACCTGTGTAAATGTGAAAAAATTATACAGAGGATACACAGGTCCTGATTTTGAAAAATTCCCAAATATTGCTGTGATGTTGTCAGCTTGTTGCTGTCCAGCTGCTCAAAAAAGCAGCAGCTGCTGTTTCTCACTGCCTGCTTCTTTCCTGGTAAGTGCTTTATGATTTAAATCAGTTCTTTGGGTGGAGAAAAGCGGATCTCTCTAATTCAGCAACAGCCATTTACATTGACTTGACAGCAAGAAATAAAACCATTTGAAAAGGATCACTGCCAGGATAGAGGAGAATAGGCCTGACTAATTAAAAGCTGCTGGAAGCAAAAGAGAAAGAAGACATACTATGGGGGTTTAACTCTCTGCTTAGGAACATAAAAAACATACATGAAATTTTATGCATTTAAAAGTAAAGTGTTGTTAGATGATGTTTATTTGTCATTTTAAAGGCAGGTTTTCATAATATGCATTGCTTATAGTTCTAGAATAGTATCTTATCTCAGCAGCTTCAATGCTCTGTGTGGGCATTTTAAGCAGAGAGTAGGCTGTCACCACATGAAATCCTTTGCCTTTTTTGACTGGAGAAGAAATGCTTCCAAACTCTGTGCAAAGACAAAAGAAAGACCAGACTATGCTATTAATATTTGTGACTCTTTATACCCTGTGCTTTTAGGAGAGTGTGGCTTGGCTAGTGGGGAGCTTCCCCCCTCAAATCAGATTATCTAACAGTTAATCTGTTTTGTTGATGTGCTGAACAACAGCAGCTTGTTCAGGAGCAGACTCGGGGCAGGAGGGGGGAGCTCTTCTGAGAGCAAGCTGTTTCAACCAAACATTTTCCTTTTAGTGATTCGTAGGATTAAATTTCAGGCTGTTGCCTATGGAACTTGGCATTAACAGCCAACATATTCATCACATTAGCTTTTCTCCTCAACTTCCCTTATGGAAAAAAAGTAGAGCCATAGTTTCTCCATCAGTCTCCCTTGACCAGCTTCTGTGGTGTGATTACAAAATGTGATTACATTTTTCATCACTTTTTAATACTGACCAGACCCTGGGTGGTTAAGCTCACAGTCCCATCACCTATTTTCTTTTCAGAACATACAGAATAGTCCTGAAATGAGCTGAAATCAATCTATGCTACTGTTAGCCTCCTTTGTTTATAGACAGATTATTATTATTTCTCAGTGTATGTGTGGGAACCATCCATATGTAGCAAGACTGTTTCCTTTTCACCTAGAGGACAGATGGGAATGGGGGTGCATTTATTGCACTGTCTTTTCTTGTTTTGGTTAAGTCCAGTAGATCTTGCTATGGCTCCTGAGTTCCAGTTTATATAGTACTTGGTAGGTTGCAGGTCTGAGTGGTGAAGCCTCTTGTGTCCATCTTCCTCACTTTTCCTGACATACAGGGGGGCAGGGAAGACATAAGTCTAATTAGAGTGAATGAATCTGTGTCTTGCACGTGCTGCTCAGAGGCTTTGCTGTCTCTTATCCACATTACTGCCACAGCCAAAGAGCACATCCCAAGGGCACCCTGGTGCAGACCCCGAGTGCTTTATTTGTATAGATTACTGCAGTGTGTTCATGCAGGGTGAATCCAGACTCTGCAGCTCCAGCTTTCACAAAGCCTCTTCGCAGGGGAAAACAAATTACGCTGGCTAGCACGCTGCATTTGCTAGGAGGTGAAAGCCTAATGAAATCAAGAAAATGTTCTCATAAGTTGCAGTGAGTGCGATGGGGGTGCTTAGAAACAGTCAAAGGCTTGTAACAGGCACTAAAACTACAGATAATCTTGCCTTTTCAGGACTGCATTTTGCTTTACTCTGTGAAAATGATGTAAGAACATATTTTGACATCACAGATACGAGATTTCACCCAGTACAGACAGGGCTGAACTAATAATAGAGTATGGGACAAGACAAGAACTTGACAACCCTGTGCCTTCAGCTCAAAGCTCCTCCACAGCTTGCTTCCAAACAGGTTGAATGATGTAGGGAAACTCACTTTTCAATTCTGTGTCTTGATGCAATATGGGGTTTTTACCTGTTCCTGTACACTCAGATGTGAGTGTCTCTGGTATATGTCTAGCTGTCATGCAATGAGGGTAGGAGTAAGAGATTTTAAAATCTGTGTATTCTCCCTGAATGTATTCAGACGATGTGTAGATGTGGCACTTAGAGCCATGGTTTAGTCTTGGACTTGGTAGTGCTGGTTAAATGGTTGGACTCAAAAGTCTTTTCCAACCTAAATAATTCTATGATAACAAGAAACCTCAGTGTGAAGTCACAGGGTCATAGTTTGTGTATATCTTTTGGGAATGTTGTGTTTGCTTAGCTGGACTTGCTAAACTTGAACTAACAACTGTGGAGAAGCATCCTGTCTCATTATATACCCATGTTATTGCTACCTGGATATTTCTGTCCATGGAGAGTGTATAAATGGCATGGCAGGGCTGTGTGTAATCTGGAAGATGCCATAGTCAGAAGAGAGTCTCTTTGGGCTACTGCATCAATACAGGTGGAATTTTAGCTTCTAGACAAATAGCTAGAAGGGTCGTGGATAAACCTCAGAGTGTCATCATAGGTGGTGGTCCTCTCCATTCCATTTCCAAAGGATGGCAAGCAACCATGTCTGGGGCAGCCCGGGTTCTTGAATCATCTGTTCATCTGTTTGCTCTGAGTTTGCTCTTTTCCAATGTTATTCTTTGGGTCTGCCCTATGTACAGCTAGACTCCTGTCCCTTAGTCCTGTTGTAACTGTAACCTTTTTAGTCTTCTTTGATTATCATGGTCAGTCAGTCTGTTTCTAAGTCAGCATCCCATTCCTCCCTCATCCCATTCTGGGGGATTTGATGTGGAGAGACATCTTGTCCTGTGCCACAGGGTGTTCAATCCCAGCCCTCCTATTCAGCAAGCAGCTCTGAAGCACCATCAAAACAAAGCACCCCTTGGACTCCATGTGGTTCAGGCACCAATTTTATTTAATTTTGTAGCCCAGGGTCAGTCTGCCTTGGCCCAAGACACATGATACAAAAGTCATTACAGTTCCAGGTTTCTGCCTCTTTTGGATCAGTTTCTGACTCCTTTGGGCCAGTACCTTCTAAGTAGGCTTGTGAAACTCCAATAAAACCAGCAAGGTTTTGCCTTCAGAGCATTTGACTAATACTGTATGCCAAGCAAAGACATTTTGAAGATTAGCTGCGTGCCTGTCATGAGTATGAAAATACATACTATTTGCTTATGTAACAGGTTTGTTTAAGTGGTGACTTTTGACAGCTACAGTTTAATTTTACCAACTCTTTCTTTCTAAAAATGAGGAAACAATTGTATTTGATGATCTCAGAGGTTTTTTCCAACCTTGATAATTCTGTCATTCTATGAAAATATAGAATAGCAAGAGCAGAAATGAATTTTGTGAAAATACAAGATAGCAAGAGCAGAAATTATACTTTTTAATGTAAACAACTTGGTTGCAGGGAGTTAATGAATGAAGCAACTACTGAAAAATGAAAAGCATTGTATTATTGACTAGAAATGTGAAGTGTCATGTATAATTCAAAACTAAGTCCCCCAGGAAGAGTTCACGTAATGTACATGAACTGCTGAGCAGTTTAATAAACAAGGAGACCAAAAAGGGCAGCATTTGCTGTAATCCAGACATCTATTTAATGCATACAGATATTTGCAGCCAAATAAAAAACGGGTTTTAACACTGAAATGTTTCTTGGTGAGAGGAGTTGATAATACCACTGTGGTTAAGCAGATTAGAGCAATACAGTTGTCTTTTTCTCTTAAAATGCATGAAAATTTTATCAAACCTTTGAAACTTTTGGGGATTTGCTTTCCCAGTCAGGGGTAGTGATACAGGAATTTCTAAACTGAACATCTCTGCTTGCTACTTTCCAGCAGTATTATGGGTTGGTAACTACTGAAGCCATTACCAATTGTCTTAGGTTACAATGTAAGATGTAACCAAAAGTATGTATTCTGTCACCATCTGTTAAAACCAGGTGGGGCAGTGTTCTCTGTCTTTTCCATGACACATCCCTGATAACTCCCTCCTGAGTGACATCTTCTGTTAATGGGCTATCAAGCCTCACTGCCTGACCCATAAAATTACATCATTCCATTCCGCCCAGGGGGAGCAACCAAGCATTCCTACCTGGATATCATCTGAAGTTTGAAACACCACAGGCAGCTCTTATCTACTGGATTCCCAGAGGACAAGAGCTACGTAACCACCACTGGACCCTCAGAGGAAGACCAGATCCTTCTACAGGATCACCGCTTCAACAGAACCACATCCACCACTTCAGGAGGACTGCAGCCACCATTTAATCAGACTGCTACCATCACTCTGACCAACAGGGTGTCAGGTTGTACTCTGACTCTGTCAGGGTTTCTGTACTATTGCATTTAGTTTAATTTTCCTATTAAATTTTAATTCTGACTTGGGATCTCTCACTGGTTTGCTTTCAAACTAGTACACCAGTTTATACAACCTGGCAGCATTTGCCTCATTTTCAGCCAGCGTTGCAGATAACTCAGTGATATGAGAGCTTTAGTTCCTTCTGTGGTAATCTTTTTCATGAGATCTTGACACTATGGTGATCTCTAAAAACTTGACGTTGTAATGAAAGCTTGGGTGAACTAAACTTTGCTCAAAGTTGAAAAAGAGTGTTGCCATTGATCCATGGAAGTCACTTTGCATCACTTAGCCCAGATGCTACTTTCTTTTTTTGGGAAATCTGAAATGGGAATTGCCATCCCAGCAAAAGCCACTGATGTCTATCTTCAGTGGGGTAGCTGAACTGCTCACTTTCCCTGAAGGGCCCTACTGCCCTTTAGCATTTTGAGTAGCACTCTTGGTCAAACTAGCACCAGCTTGCATAGGCTGCATGTTCCTGTCAGCAGCAGGACTCTCTACCTTGGAATGACAATGACTGCAGTTTCTCTGAGGCTAGATGGAAGCCAGCTTTTGTTTGTCTTTGTGTGCTCTGTTTTGTATTGTTTAATCTGCCTGACATGGGAGAACTGATGCGAAAGCTGCAAACAGTATTTCCTACTAAAATGAAGTCTGAAGAAATCAGACTGAAGAGAACCTTTTATTTTTGCATGCTGTTTTTTTCCGTGTTTCTGGATGGCTAATCCCTCACATATGGGGAATGAGAATATCATGGAGTGACAGATTTCAAACCTCTAGGTCAGTGCAGCCCACTGTAGTAATTGCCTAGTGACCTCCCTTTTGGATCCTTGGCAAAGCCTGTCTTTTTAACAATGTGTGCTTCTGCTATGATCTCTGATTATGGATACTAAAAAAAGTATTCCATTCTTGACTTTTCTCTCGCTTCTTGTAAACAAATAGGTGTTGGTTTGTGTGGCCATTATTCCCCTGCGGGCTTTCTCCAACCACTTTTCAACTGAGATTAAACTGAGATGAACAGCTTTGTGGTTTGGGGCAGCCTTCAGAGTGTGGAATAGAGTTCTTTGGTCTCCCACAGATTTGTCCAATGGCAGTGGGTGGATTGCTTTGGAAGGCATTCATCCTGGCTTTTTTTAACACAAGTTACCTGAAAATGAGACTACTAGTCTGAAGGAGGTGGGTAAGCTCCATCTATTGTTGTAGAGAGCAAGGCATCTGCACAGGATGAATTTCTCATCCTTTTTTGACTGTAGGAAGAGCCTGAGGCATCCCATGTTCAAAGTGTTAGGTTTAATTTTTCTGTGGGTTTTTTCTTATCTTTCTTATAACATTTAGATTGCCATATTTTGAGATGAAGCTCAGAAACAACTGATCCACAGCAATGTCTCAAGCGTTATTTCAACGGGGCTTTTCAGAACCTTTTTTTCTTCTTCTTTTGCATGTAAATTTCTACTAAATATTTTTAGGAACCACCATGATGTAGCATGTAAGTGCTACAAACTAATAACTGAGAGAATCGTGTCAAAATAGCGTTAGAAGGGACCTTAAAAAGGCCAGTGCTCTATTCTTCACAGTAAAGCAACTTTTGTTACGGGGCACAAAGGTTTGGTTTGCATCTTTATAAACCTGAATGCTCTTACTCACTCTGCCCTTTCTGTACTGACTTAAATGTTTTCCACAATGCTGCAGGATTCTTTAAAAGGCCCACCTTTTATTAAGCTAGGTGCATTTTGTTTGTAGATGGGATAAATACTGTCTGAAATGGCTGTGCTGTATGCATGGGACTGAACCTTGCATTGTTGGTAACCAGACAGAACTTTATAGACCAAAGTGCTTGTCCTCTGCAGGAGGGAAAAAATACCTAAAGGAATGCACTAACAAACCTGAAATCTTTCTTGATAGATACTTTGTCTGTATCTTTGCAGAAAAAGCATTTAAAAAATCACCACCAAAATCCTGGATAAGAGAAGAATTTCATTCAATTTTGGGTCCTTTTTTTGTTCTTTCTCATTTGCCTTCTGGAAGTGACTGTCCAGGTTTAAGTGTCAGAAAGAATATTTTTGGCATATGTGTTGACTTTTAATGTGCCAGTCTTTGAGACTGCCAGCCTCACCTTCCAGGGAAATGTTACTTAATTGAACTGTCACATAAAGTGTGTTGCTTTTTGACTAAATTCCTCTAAAGTCTTTGGTATTTCCCTCTTTTATTTCTGAAGTTCCTTTATTTAATGTCTTAAATAACACTAACCTTGCTGAACCCTTGCCTATGAATTGCTTCAAGACTGGATGAACACAAACACAAAGAGAAGTGAAAAATTTATTCAAACTTGACATTAATGCAAGCAAGTGGCACTTAGAGGTTTTGCCCGTGATAGCAGGAACCCCAAAACATCTACAAGAATCAGGAAACTGATGTTTAACTGCTTTAAAGCCAGAATCAGAAAAATTAGCAGGGAAGACCAAAGGTCATGACACAGAGATATAAACACCCAAGCATGCAGATAGCAGCGTTATTGTTAAAAGTGTACATAATGCAGTAACTTTGCATTAAAAACAAAATCTGTATCATTGTCCTGGTTTGAAAGACAGGTGCCTGCCAAGGAAGGTGGGCACTTCCCTTGAAATGGAAGATATGACCCTCTTACCTGCAAATTATTACAACTTTGAAATTACGGGACTTTCAGGCACAGATATGGAAAAAGGAATAACAGTTTTTTACTAGTTTGTACATGTATAACAAGGCAAACAACAACAACAGCAGCAGCAGCAGCAGCAAGCAGAACCAGAAGCCAGTGCCAGCCTCTCTCGGCCGCGGGCCCTTTCCCCTTGGGTGCAGTTCCGCTCACAGCCGGCAGGGGCGCTGGTGGCTCCCGGCCGGGCAGGGCAGCTGCAATGATTCTCCTGCACCTGCAGGGGGCGCTGTGGCGCGAGTTTCAGCCGTCTCTCTCCACATGGCAATGGCGGGCGGGCCGGTGGGAGAAAGAGAGAGAGAAGGGGCTTTCCTTTGCAAACTCATGGTGGGGCAGCCGATCCCAGTGCCCCTCCGGATGGCAAAATGGACTATAGCAGGAAGTTCGGAGTAACGGGTGGACCGGCAGAGCCGAGCAGACCCAGGGTGGCAAACAAAGTATAGTGAAAACTCCGAAGCCATAGCAGGAGCTATGGGGGTCCAGGCAGGCACGGGGTGGGTGTCAGCTTAAAGTGTAGCAAAAAAGCCCTGAAGCAGCAGCAGAAAACAGTGGGGCTGGGCAGTGGCAGATGGGCTGCCGCAGGCAGCCAGTAGACACTCCCTCCAGGAAGGGGGAGGGTGCCAGAGTCCCCTTTCCAGTGAGGTCAGGTGTTGGAAATACCCCAGTTCAACAGCTGCTCTTCTGAGCAAAGGCTCACCCACGGTACGAGAAGCAGTGAGAGGACAAAAGCTCCGTAGTGGCAGCGAATCCTCTAGGCAGCAACAGTCCGGCACCAAATCCCACCTGTCTCCATTCTGATCCTGGGAGAGAGAGATCGAGGGCAGAGCCCAGCCCCTCACGCCCCAGCTAAAATCTTGTGGTATCTCTGCACTTCCAAAGAGAAAGCCCCCCAGCTAAGAGACTGCACCCAGCTGCACCCCTCCCCCATCTAGGCCACATCTTTTGTCTCTCTTAAGTATCCTCATTACCATCTCTTAGGCAACAAATTGGAGAAAATTCTCTGAGAGAAAGGAAAAAAAAAAGGAAAAATCCTAACCTCCAACAAACCTTACATTCTCAGATTTGTCAGCCTTTAGGAATGTGTGCTCTCAGGAAATCCGTGAGTTTCGACTCTTTGCACAGGCACAGCTTTTACGGAAAGTGACCACACACTCCAGGGTTGCTGCTGCCCTTGCCTTGAGCCATCACTTGAGTACCCACTGAGTCCTGCTTTTTGGCAGAACTGTGCTCCCATGCCTTCTGCAGGTGCAGAATGATGCCAGAGAAGCCACAGAACCCTATTTTTGAGCCTTTTGCATTAATTGCCAGAATAATGTCATGTCTTTTTGCAGCGCACTATTGCAAACTTTATTTTACATTTCCAACTGAAGTATAGGCAAAACAGCTGCATTCTTGGAGGATCTTGTATCTCTTCAAGCTCTGCAGGAGGACTCTGTGTGGTAGTGACTGTTCCCATGAAACCTGGCTAATCCCTGGGTAATAGATAGGAGTGATGCAGTAATTGCTCATTAGAGCAGAGAACCTCCCATGGGGCAGGTAACACTGTCTTAGTTCTTGATTTCATTTGCAGCCTTTGCTTAGTAAATGTCTTGAGAGCTTATGAATAAAGGTAATTCCAGGAGAAATGGACTGGAAGTGTTTGCAGTGAAAAACACCTGAAATAAAAATTTTGGCTGATATTTTCACTGAAGATCAGTCTTACCTGCCCTGGTGTTCTAAAAGAGTGGTTTTAAGAAACCCAAGATTTTCTTTGTCCAATGTAGCATATATCAACAGAAATATGGAATGGTGTGTATATCTTGCATATTCTGCATATTCTAATGTGGTCAGAGATATCTCAACTTGATTTGAATTGTGTCTTTTCTTAAGTCATTTCCCATGCGAATACTTGAAAGGCTGAGAAGCATTAACAATAAGAATAAAGATTTATTTCCCTGTATCATTCAATTATGAAGCATACAGCTCTGTAGAATTTGGTAATAGTGATGTAAAAATAATGGCAGCTTTAAAGAAGTACAGACCTTACATCTGAAAGGCACATCAGAGCTACAACCCTTCCTGCATATTCAAAACATTTTCAGGCTCAATGTGTAGTTTTTCAGGCTCCCTGTGTTTAGCTTAGGCTGGGTGTATCTTGCAGAGCTTGAGGTTTGGTGAGCACTGCCAGCTGTTTCTGGGTTCACACAGTTCAGTCGTCTCATAGAAGCCTGAAAAAACACTTCTCCTGTGTTTCACTTGTGGAGTTTTTCTTTTCCTTTTTTTTTCCCAGTATGTTTTTGTTTGGTTTCTTGTTTTGAATTAGGCTTTCTGCTCTTGAGCTCAAGTTGGAACATCACCTTATGAAAGATCATTTGTGTTTGGTAATGTGCAGCTTGTGGTGCCTCTCCAGTCTCTCTCCTGGAGCGAAGGATGACCAGCTCAATAGTAAACATTAAGGAATTCATTAGTGAGACTCATGTGTGAACAGCAGCCTCTGGTGATCTGAAACATCCTGTCAGATAATCTCATTTCATCACTCGGGTTCCTGCTACAGTGGGGATACTGTAACACGATGTATCAAACAACAGGCCCGTGGAAGAGAAATATATATGGAGCGATTCTTGATAGATGTTTCAGAGATGTTTATTTCTCCAGCCGCATGGCCGGGATCTGCCGATGAACTGATACAGTCACAGGACCCGAGGGTCCTTGCCCGCGCAGGGAACACAACCAATGGGGAAGGAGGCTGACTAGGGACAGGGAAACCCCGTGTCTCCCGCCTGGGGCCCCTCTCCCAGGGCTACATGGCGGGGGGGAGGGACCCTGACAGGTTCCTTTAAGCCCAAATGCAAGTGGGAGTTGCAGTTGCCAAGATTAGTTTTGGTGACTCTACTTAAGTGAACACACACACGTATGCATCCTTGCTGAACCCTTGTTTGGACTTCTGTCCATGTGAAAGAGACACAGAAAAGTTCATACTTTGTAAAATTCTCAGCTGAATGTGCTTGGCATAAGATCACGGAAGTTTACCATCTCTGTTTCAAAGCTTCTGAGGAGCTGGGGTGCACATCTAAAAAATCACAGAAGGATTTTTGCATTTTTCTAATCTGATCAGTTTACGAAGTATAATCCAAGTTTCAGTCAGCATGCTCCTCCCAAAAAATAACCTTTCCCTGTCTAATCACTCTCACAGTTTAAAACTCCATTGTTCATTTGTGGTTTAGTTCTGATTTGAAAAGGCTACCTTAAGACTTTAGCTAAGCATTTTCCAGTGTAGACAAAGACCCTTTCATTCAGAGCATATGTGCGTATATGTAGATGTAGATACAGATATGTATCTATATACACATTATATGTGTATACAAATAATCAAGTCATCTCCTGGTTCTGTTTTCAATAAAGCTCCTGAAATCCTTCGGATCTCTCCAAAACACCTTCTCCACAGCCACGATCATTTGCATTATTGTTTCTTTCAGTTCTTTTCTGCTTGTGCTCATTGTTTCCTGTTTACAAATCCCAGGATTGTACTTTTCTTTGGCACTAGGTTACCTCTGAACTCTACCCTGATATGGCAGATTTTATTTTGGTTTGCTATTCTGCCAGCCTTTCCAGTTTTCTGTCTCTTTTTTCCCCATTTCTGTTTGGTTGGGGTTTTTTTTGTTTGGTTTTTGTTGGAGGGGGGGAGGGACAGCTTGGTCTTTTCTTTTTAGCCCCTTGTTTGTTTGACTAGTTTGACTTCCTTGTTCCTAGAAACACCATCTTGTTTGTAGGAGTGCATTAGGAAATGTGCTGGGGTGCAGATGATCCCTGGCATCCCTCCTCTGCCACTCATTCTGCTTTATTGCACTATTTTTGTAAGAAGCAGGCTCTGTTGTGGGAAATGGCTGGGCTGAGTTTTCCTCAGGAACATTACTAGGTATGTGTTGGGAGTTAACGAAAGCAAATGTAAGAACTGAAGTGTGAGAAAATATTCCTTACATTCCTCAACTCTCTTGAGTCCTCAGAGAGTTGGATTATTCTCTCCTGTATTTTAATGGAGCCAAAAAGTTGGACTTGTAGACATGGGTGAGTTGGGGAGACCAGAGCTGTGTTTTCCTTGCTTTTTCTCTGTGACTTGGACATTTTGCCTCACTCTCAACTGATAATATTTACCCACCATTACAGCCACTTGAGAGAGATGATGGTGGTGTTGCAGCAGCAGAGAATAACATCCAGCCTTTTGGTGGGATTGGCCTTGAAAATTTCCAGGGATGGGGTATCCACAGCTTGCCTGGACAGCCTGTGCTCAGCACAATCCATGGTGCCAACCAGGTTAGTTCAGCTTGCTGTTGCTGCTAGAGTGGCATAGAGAGAGCTCAGGGGCTGTGATGGTGAAGAGAGAATTTTAGCTGCTTCCACCATTCTTTTTCTATAGAAGTCAGGGCTTAGGTTGGTTATTTAGTTAGACTAAGGAGCAGCAGAAAAAGTTAAATCTAATTACACTTACTACAGAGCTGATAGTTGAATCAGTCAGTCAGAGGAATATTATCTAACACCAAGATAGTTCATTTGGATAAAAGAAACCCCAAGAAAACCAAAAATCTAATTAAGAAAACCCTCCACCACCCCAAACCAATGTTTTTTGGTGGCTTGTTCTAAATTTTGTCTCGACTCTTCTTAATTATGTCTCTATTCATATTATTCTGTGTTGTTTTTATCACATTAACCAACAAGTTGCTAAATTTTGTGTGTAGATAACCCTGACACGATAGTTAAAAAGGAGTTTATTACCCCCCAGACCTTTTCCCATTGTGTACAGAGAGACCTGTAATGTACTAAGAGTTATATTTTACTCTAAAAGCTCTCATAGTCTCTGAAGTTGAGGCTCTTAAAAATTATTCTGATCTGTTTGCACTGGTGTAGGTAATTAACTATGTCAGTGTGTTCATCATATAGGAAAGGCTTAATATTTATCTCCTGCTTGATTTTCTTTCTTTTTTATTAGACATTTTAAGTATTGCTTACTCTAAGGGATTGTAGGGACAGCTAGAAAATTGCAAAGCTGACAGTCCAAGAGACTAATAAAATAAAACTTGATTTCTTGACAAAGGAGATGAGTTTTATTACCTGCACAATATATTTTTGCCCTGATTTTTGTCTGATTTATGCTGATTCTGTTCTTTTTTATTTCAGTGTATGGAATAGGTCCCCAGTTTTATGCAGCTTTTAACCATAATGCCTGAAAATGAAGGCCAAAGATTGAGCAGCCCTGCCCCATCCTCAAAATGGAAGGTTTCCCCGACAAGGTTCTTGAGCAAACAAGATTTCTCCAACAAAAACCAAGAGAGACTTTGTTATTCATGTTTATATCTGAGGTGAAATGAACTAAGGTAGGGCCCCTGTTGCTTAACCCATACGAGTGTGTGTTTTTCCAAGAGCTGGGAAGATATCAATAAAAGGGTTGCTTGAACTGAAAAATAATTTCAGTATTTCTTTGTAGTTTTCAGAATGATTTTGTTATCACTGATTAAAGCAAATGGGCTAACTACTACGTGAAAACTTGACTGCTGCTTTTCCAGAAGGTGCAAAGACTTGTGGCATCAGTCATCCCTGTGACACCAACAGGAGGTGACAAAGAAGGTAGATCAGGCCTGTGGCTTGTGGCCACAACTTATGCTGAGCATGAACAACTGAGCCGTTTTTTCTTCCTGGAGAAGTCTTTCAGGTGGCAGCAACTACAAAAAAATGTTGGCAAACGAGCCACTGTTAATCAAACCTATCTGACCCCTATATGGAAAAGTATGTTCTAAGGTATGGAATGGCTTCCATATGAGGAATGTCTGAGTAAGACAGGGATTACTCAGCTTGGGAAAGAGAGAGCTAATGGCACATATTGTAGAAGTCTAGAAAACTCTCATAGAAATCTAATGGCACTGAGGGATGTTCAGTGATGTTGGAGGGTTTGGAAGTGTGTTGGTGATATGCTGCCTCATCTTTGGATTATTTCACTCTGCTGATGTGTTCCTCACCTTCTGCCTGAGATGTGACTTACTTATGCTTCTGTTTTGCTTTTTACCATTTATTTTCCCTCTTTTCTTTCTTTTGCTCCATTTTAATTCATTGTTCTTATCACAGACTGATAAAAGCAGTTTTTGCACCTCTGGAGAAGTTTTCCCAAGTGAGGAAAGAGGAAATTCCCTGAAGTAATTTTACAGAATTTCTGGATTATTGCTCTGGGTCTGTTTCTTGTCCAGCTAATTCAGGGTCAGTTGAACTGGAGTATGCCCAGCGATGTTGCCTAAAGCTGCAGCAGATGCACCATGCTCTTTTCTAGCTCTTTACTCTTTCAGTCTGTGCTTTTTCTGAACCACAAACCACTCCAGCCCACGCAGAGCTGCCAGAGCTGTGTGTGGCTTCAACCAGAGTTGTCTTAATCTCTTGGTCTGGGGATATTCGTTCATCTTCTCTGGAAGAGAAAAACAGATGCCCTGCAAGGCTGCTGTGAGGGGCAAGTTTGATGGTGCAGGAGGAAGATGTGCATAGTCCTGCCTCTCCAAGCAGGAGACAGCATCCCTTATTCCCTTATCTCCAGTCTGCAGCCTGTGGTGTCCCATCCTTGAGTCACTGTGGAAGTGAGGATCTCAGGAAAGCCAGGGTAGACTTGAGCTGTTCCTGGACAATAATCTCTGCTAACTGGTGCGCTGACCTGCTGTGCCTAGGAGGTGCTGGGAGAGCCCTCACCAGCCTGCAGGTGCCACAGCACCTTTGAAACTTGTTGGACTTGCACTGGGAACTGATACAGTTCCAGTCTTTGGACCAGTGATGAGAACCAGTGATTGGAACACAGGCATTTTTGTTGAAATTATGTTTTTGCATACATGCCGCCTTCTCTTTTTTCTTGTTTTAATGGCTTGGAAATTTCCTAATGATTCTCTGCTCTCCAGGGGCAAATGTTTATTTTGCATACGTCACTAATATTTTTTTCACACTTGCTCTTGTGTTATGAGTAAGTGAGCAGGATTGGTCATTACATGAAAAAAAATCACCAATTCTGTGTCTTAAGTTTAGATTAAAAGCTTCATAATAATGCATGTAGAAATAATGATCAATCTCCATAATAATGGCAGCATTTTTTCTGTGTAGAGTATATATATTTACACCTTTCTAAGAGCATCAGGTGTGTTAACTGGTTTGTGTTTGCATTGTACTCTACCCTGACTACATAAGATGCTATTTAAGGCATATTTTCTTTTGGCACAATTCCACTGAAGATAGGAAAGCAGCTTCTGCTTTAGACAGTGGGTGTATTTTGCCACAACTCTGAAAAGGTTGTATTTTACTAATAAATTATCCCTGTAGCATATTTTGCTCTGAGTTGGAGCATAGCTGAGCGGTAAGGCCTGCATGAAGGAGTTTTTCTGGCCCCCTGGTACATGAAAAAAAAAGTCATAAAGCACCCCAGTGCAAATTCCAAAACAGAATACAAGAGGCATATGCTATTAGCAGTGTATATATGGTTTAGAAACCAAGGAAAAATTCTAGGGAGGTCTTCAGTACAAAGGATTAGCAATTGTAATGAAGTTCTATCCTGGTTAAGATAACAGTGTCTCAGCAATTTGTGCCTTAGGTTGGGTTGGGATCTAAGAAAACCTCTTGAAGAACAGCCTGTTTTCTGTAATTAAATATGAGTAAGTATCACTACATTGGTTCATTAGTATTGGTTAGTTCAGCAGACTGATGAGCTGACACTGTGGGAAAGAAGCCAAGGAAAAATGCAGCTATCATGCTGAATTTGATTTTGTGAGCTTTGTAGCTGTTTACTTCTTTTTCCTTTGCTGCAGTTGCTGCATAAAATTTAGAGAAAGTCAATATATTCTGAGCTCTTACAGCCTTGGCAAGATCAGCACTGATTACAAAAACACAATCAGAAATTTCTTTGTCCTTAAGGAGCAATAAAGTGTCTGAAGGTGCTTTTCACAGGAAAGATCACAGTCAGAAGCATCTTGCCTCTCCTGGATTTAGGATCAAAAGAAATGAACCAAGAACAGCTCTGCTGGAGGTTGTTGTTGTCCATTTCAGGACAGAATAGCAAACTTTTATATCCCTTTCTTAAATACTGTAGTCAGTCATTTACATCAGTACCTCCTTTTTCTCTATGTGTCACTTAATTATCCTAGTAGATACTTATCCTTCTGCAATGACAGGTGTTTCATAGCAATAAGATTGTCTAAGGAAAAAAAATAAGTTTGCCTAAAAGAATTTCCTTCTTTTGCAAATAGGTAAGTGCTGTAGGGAAAAGGTGTCGCTCCTCTCTCCATGGTTGCTGCATTTGCCTTTTAAAGGAAACCTGATTTATAGTTAAATGTTTTGGAAGATGGGCAAAGGACCAAGGTGAGTGCTAGCAGTGCCAAGGAGAAGCGGGAAATGAGTGAGAGGGTAAGTTGAAGGAAATATCTCTCTGCTTTATAACAGAGAAGGAAAAAAAAAATCAGAAATGTGGGTGAGAGGAGATCAAAGCACCTACATCATCGCAAAGCAAGGGCTCTAGAGTAAAAAAAGAAAAAAATATTATATGGTGAAGTCTTGTGTTCTGATAACTTCAGTAGTTGTATTTTCAGTAGTTTTTGATATCCACAAAAACAGGGCTTCGTGCTGCAAGGCTGTCTTTGCTTCTGGCCTTCCCCTGCATTTTTTTCTTCACAGGCTGGACACCCTGGAAGGGCATTAACTCTGCCTGCCTGGTGTGTCTCAGTTTTAGCAGTGGGAACAGAGAACAGCAGCATTCCTGCTTTGCTGTTCTGCTGGCATCTCTCCTCCTCCACCCAACAGGGTGTGAGGGCAGAGTGGCAGCTGCATGGGGGTACCTAGGCGATGGTAGTGCCTGTGGGTCCCAGAAATGGGTGGACAAAGACTTCTGCATCCTGCTCTGCAGCTTTCCCACACCATAGGCTGAAGTCCTGCCTAAAACCTCCTCAGTCCCTTGCCCTTGGTGATAGTAACGCCTTTCTGGGATGGGCGCTGAGAGGGGAGGTGTCCAGGCCCATCTGCAGGACCCAAGTGTGAAGTTCTGCATAAGGGTTGATGGAGAATGCAGTCACCTCAGGTGTTGCTGCTGCTTTCCTCTGCTTTATGCTGTGTTCATACCTCTGTGGGGGAAGCGGACACTTGATGTTCACATATGTGGTGCAGAGCTCAGAGCCACCAGCCCACCCTCCTGCCTATGCATCAGAAATGCACCCTTCTGCCCTTAGTCAGTCCCTCACTGGGGCTTTGAGAAGCAAGAGGCACTGACTGCCTCAGTCCCAGTCCTTCCTTGTTCATCACTGGTCTCAGAAACATGTATGGTTTCCCTATTTCAGCTTATAGAGAGACTGCCGGGTATAATCAGACTTCTGACTTTGGCCCTGTTGTTTTGGTGTCACGACTTGAATTAATCTTTCTTCTCTCCAGGGAGTTAAAACTTTCAGTTCCCAGTTAGTGTCAAAACAAAACTATGGTTTGAGACCAAAGGTCCATCTGTCTCAGATGGTGTTTCTCATAATGGTGAACAGCAGCTGCTTGGGGAAGAGGATAAGCACAGGATGAACATTGAATCCTGCCTCTCCAGAATGGCTCTCCCAGCCTCCAACAGTTTGTGGTCCGTGGGAGGTTTTTTTTCCTAGTTGCTCTTGGATGTTTTGAACACCTAGATCCAGTGTTTTAACCCTGTATGTTGTCATGTGAGGCCCTTCCTATTTTATTCAGAACCTCCTTTTTGGCTTAAGAGTCTTAGGTGAGGAACCTCACTGAATTCCTTTGGACAAGCTGGTCTGTAGCTGCCCATATCTGTTATGAAACCTCATTAGAAATTTGGTGTCCTTTCTAGTCCCCTGGCATTGAGACAGTTTATGCAAGACATTATAGATGACAGTTCATAGTCATTCACGTGTGACATATGATGTGTTGACTATGTATTACTGCCACTTACTGTATATCGCTCTTCTGCCAATTTTTTTCCTATAGTATCATTTATTAATAGTTTAGTTTGAGACCAATGCCTTGAATGCCCAGTAGGGAAAAGTTCCTTCCGGGAACAATCCTTTTACCCAGTTTGAATTCTTACCAGTAATGTAATGCTTCCCCTATGTAAGTGTCTAGAACGTTGTTTAAACAATCTTATGCTTCTTCTGCCACAAATTGGGTGAAGCTCAGAAATCAGATTTTTTAAAATACTGCTTTGATTTTCAAATGTTATTTTTGAGTTCACAAAAACATAATGTAAGGCTATGTTGTTGGGTTTTTCTAAGGAGAAAAACAGGTAGCAGCTGTTATTCTGATCAACTTATAATTGCACCATACAGGATAGAAGAACTGAGATTGATCTCTCAGTGGATGGTCTTAAAGACTTGGAACCCTTGTTGCAATTATGAAGATAGTAGTTCAAGGGCACGTTTTGCAACTAAGATAGTAGTTCAAGGCCAGGTTGGATGGGGCCCTGAGCAACCTGATCTAATGAATGGCATCCCTATCCATGGCAGCGGGGTTGGAACTAGGTGATCTTTAAGATCCTTTCCGACCCAGACTTTTCTGTGATTCTGTGATATTAGGACAACTTACATGGCATTCTCATTAGCCTATATACCATGTCTCATGTAACTTCTTTGGAAAGAAACTAAACACAAATATAAAGCAATACTCTTTAAAGAGAGCAAGGTCTGCAAGAGAAGGTAGTATCTTCTGATGGCCATGGCTATAGCTTAGACAATCACTACAGCACATCACCATGGAGTCCTCTTCATTCTTTTCAGCAGTAATTTTTCAGCTGAGTTGCTGTTCTAGAGAGAAGAAAAGAGTATTTTTTAACAAATGTCTGTTCTTTGCTCCGAATTTGCTTTAAAATGTTACCCATCATCCAGACCATAGTGTAAAATCCATTCACAGGGATGCAGGCAGCAGCACGAGCTGTGGTAGGAGAGCTCTGGCGTGGTTGGCAGCACAGTGAGTCCCTGTGCAGGAGCACTGCTGAGCTCCCAGGAAGCATCACCACCACCACTGAATTCCCTGACACTGCCTGGGGCTGGCATGGACTGCAGACTGAGCCTGGATGGGATGTGGAATCGGTTAGATTTGCGGCTGGTTTACTTCCTTACAATAGCTGCTGGTTAGTGAAATGGATTCCTAAAAATGAAATAGTTTCTTCAAGAAGTAAGGAAGAGTTGCTTAGGCTCTTGCATCTTCATGTAAGGTTTCTGTTCCTGGGCTCTGAGCTGGACTGAACACTGTCAGGGCAATTTCTGCTCTCAAAATAGTGTTTGGCTTTTCACTGACAAAATCTGTAAAAGTAAGCACTTTAGTACTTGATTTTGATCTACAATATAAGACAAATCTTCATTTATATCTTGATAGGATATCTCAGAGAGAAGACTCTGTATGCCTCTCAAATTGAAATTCTATTCAAATAGTTCAATTAACTTCTCTGACTGACTTCTAGCTGTTGCCAAGCATGAAGAATTAAACTGCCTATTCTAAAATGTGTCAGAAAGACCACATTTTAGAGCCTCCATCAAAAACTGACAAAGCATTAAAGGAGCAGCCCGGCAGTGCTGGGCCTGACTGCTAATGAGGAGAAGAGAGGACTGTGCTCAGTGCCACCTCTGAAGCTCCCAGAGCAAAATCAAGGAATATCACAGGTTTGTAAGCGCAGCCTGCAGCCAAGGTGTAGAATTTATGTACATCTTCTGGATTGAAAACCTGTTCATTTCTTCTACAAAAGCCACTGTTACGGCACTGAAGTCTTTCATTTCCTCTGTCACTAGTGAATAGATGGTTACCCTTGAAGTTTGCAGGTTTTGCATAAAAGCATACCTGCTGAAATGTATTTCCATAGCCAAGTACTGCAGAAGGGGTGGGTTTGGAGAGGGTCTTCTGGATCTTTTTCCAAAGCATGCATTTTCTCCACTCAGAAATACTCGATTAGGCAGATATATTTCAGCAAGTTAAAATGACTTAAATCATCCCAAATGCCTCTACTTTCTACCTTACTTGTTTGGTTATTGGCTCATTAGGAGAGAACACTGATATGTTAAATGTTTCCTTAGCCAAAAAAAAAAGAAGAAAAATAAAATCCATTCACTGCAGCCTGAATACCTTTGATTTATGAATCTCTGATTCATCCTGACAGATACTTAAAAATTCATGTCAAACTCTGCATTAATGTTGGCCAGAAAAGGAAAATAAATGTGTTAGGGAACAAGAATGCCACAAAACGCAGTCCCCACTGTGGGTGTGTTTAATGAAAGGCAGTGGTAGCATTTAACTTGCCAGGGAAGCATCAGTCCATGTTACTAGATACTTTTCTCTTTTATAATTCTGTTGAACAAATATGTACTTGGGCATAAGAATGCACCTCTAATACTGATGTCTCATTATGTTATTTCCCTTCTTTAATTAGCATACCTTTTATGTATGTTGGAGCTTATGTGAAGCTGAGATAATACATTTTGTTTAAAAAGGGAGAAAATACAAGTAAATTACTTTTTCTTTTATTTTCTTCCTAATATTGAACATATTTGAGATTAAAAACATATCTTAATAAAATGATTGATAAATAGCATTCTCTATAGTGTCTTGGAGAAATTATCATAAACTCAGTAAAACATTATAAAAAAATCTGATTATTATTTGTCACTGCTTGGGTTATTTTTTCCAACAGTGCTTCATTACAAGCGGTAATGTTTTCCAAGAAAATAACCAGGTAGCCTGAAATTTAATATATTAAGGGTTTGAGTAAATAAAAGCAGCTGCTTTCCTCTTGGAATAATTGTGTGTTCTACTTTGCATTTTGAAACAGAGTTTTATTTAGTATATATGCATGGTAATTTGCTTAGCATCCTGTGTCCAGAAATATTAAAGCTATATTAAACATAATTAACCATAATTTAATTAAACATAATTAAACACATTGTTAAAGTTTTTATAGACATGCAAGATTCAAGATAATTAAATAGTTAAGATACTACCTGTATTTTCTACTGGAAATGGGTTTGTGTCTATCTTCATTTCTGTAGGCTTTCAGGTGATATCCATGCAGTGTCCTAGGTTGTATTGATGATGATGTTAAAGGTCAGTACTGGATAAGTCAGTGGGACAGAGTGGTGGCTTCTGAGGGCAGTTGATTAAATTCAGTGGTTTTGGCTGTGGGAATTTTCACCCTGGGTTCTTTTTGGCTATGCATGAAATTGGTGCTTTGGTTTTCCTGTAGAATGAATTTTAAATTCTTATTTTTTTTAAAGACAGGGAAGAGAACAGAGGAAGCCATGTGGACAGCTAAGCCCTGCTCCAGATAATTTTTCTTATTGACTGCAGGAAAATTACTGGCATGACACCAGTGCCCTTCTCAGCCACTTTGAGACTTGGCAAATTCTCCCTAGGCCATTAGGGTAATGTTTGTATTAGCATTTTGTAAGAAACAGGTATCAGAACAATTGCAAGGCTAGATTCATCTTGACTGCTGATGGTGGACTCTTGGTAGAAAAAAGAAAGGGAAATAGCTGAAAAATAGTAATGCTTTATAGAAGAGTATCAGCAGGAAGGTTACATTTCCAGTCATGGATATCTAAAACTCCTGACTCGTCCAAACTGTTGATCCCCTCTATTCATTGAGTGGCCTGTTCATAATCAGGGAAGTGTTATGATGGAAAGTCTCATGAGAGGAAGAGGGGTAGTGTTTGCACTTCTGCTCTGAGACTTGAGAGAGGGTTCAGTTCCCAGCTTCATAGCAGATTTTTGTGAGTAGCAGCAGTCTGCCACAGCTATTTCAGTACCTCCAGATGATCCAGGCACCCAGCAGAATTTTCTAAAGTTTCCACCACAATTAGTGTTTTCTGCTGAACACCACACCCCTGCATATATCCAAAGTCCTGCCAAACACCTCATGGTCTTCAGCGTCCAGATCCATTTGAAAACCTGGTTTATACCTCCCAGGGTCTTTTAGCGAAGAAGTGTCTGAACTGGACTATGAAGACCAGGATACAGTGCTGCACTGGTGAAGCTCACTTTGGATACCAGCTTGGGGGGAGAGGGATGCTGTTGAAAATGCAAGTCACCCTCCCATGCCTCCATCTGCGGCCGAGTGATCCCTTCCCATTTCCATGAATGTCCCAACCACAGTGAAAATACAGATAGCCATGGGATTAACAACATATCAGCCAGCTTCCTGGGATTTCTTCTGAAATTCTGAGGCCCCACCCCAGCCTTGCTCTTTGAGTTCAGGCACCCTCAGTTTGTACCTTTCTAAATGCCAGTTTGCGATTGTTTCATTTGCTGTTGTTTCTAGCCCATTTTTACATTGCAATACACCCTGTCTGTCCTTAGCTACTTAGAACAATTGACTATTGCAAAACATAGTTTAGGCGTAAAAATAGTCTACATGCTTGTTTCATGAAATGAAAGGACATAATATCCCTAATATTAAACCATAAAGCAGTGATAGTTTATTTGTGAGGCCATAAAAGGCATTTAACAACCTGGCGAATCCCAGATAATTTTAGACCATATATTTCATATACACAGGGGACGTAAAATTGAAAAGAAGGGAAAATAGTTTCAGCAATGTGTGTTGCAAGGAACATCAAACAGTGCTGTACAGAAAGGAAAACTGGTGCAGAGTTGAGGATAGCTAGATTGTGGTGGAAGGCCCAGTTCACAGGATCATGGCAGAAGGCTTGGCAGGACTGTAGGAAGTCCCTGCTTCATGCCATTAGTGGGATTTTGCTGCCTCAGCTGTGCTGACTTGCATCCTTGTGGAGCCATGCTGCAAACTGTGTCAGGGGCTGCAGAGGCAATTTTTTGTGGAATTAAACAGTGCTCTTGACTTCAAACTTGTATCAGTTGGAGCATCAAGCTGCCAGCCGAGAGTCCCACGTGTGTGGGCTTAGGCTGTGGGGAGCCACTGGGAACATGTTGAGCTGCTCTTTGGTTGCTAGCCTGGTGTGAGAGTGTAGCAGTGGGGATCCTGCAACATGCATATACCAAACCAGGAGTCCCGTGGAAAGGAAATATATATGGACAAACAGATTCTTGCTAGATGTTTCAGAGATGTTTATTTCTCCAGCCGCACGGCCGGAGCTCTGCCGAGGAACTGCTACAGTCACCGGACCAAGGGTCCTTCTGCCCGCGCAGGGAACACAAACCAACCAATGGGAACGAGGCTGAGCAGGGGCAGGGAAACCCCGCGCCTGTCCCCTCAGGGCCCCTCTCCCAGGGCTACACGGCAGGGGAGGGACCCCAACACCTCACCCGTTTTATTTTAATAAAAGGAGAATGAAAACAACTGGATAAACATAACAAGAACAGTTTCAAAACAAAACAAGCCACCCTCCTGAGTCTATAAATGTCCAAACAGATTCTGTGGAACATCTTAGGGCTGACAGAAGGGAGACAGAACTCTCCAGGCATGCTTTGTGGGGAAACTGAGGCAGGAGAGGGTTTAACTTCTTCCCTTCCCCTTTTCATCCCCCACTCAGCATTGGAAAGGGATTTTTGGGGAAACAGTTGGCAAAAGCATGGTTTTGTGAGGGAAACCATGGATGAAAAAATGGATTGGGAATACACTGGGGGTAATAGGACATAGGGTAAAAGGGAAAGGTGGGATTAGGAAAGGGAGACTGTAGGGGGGACTTACAATAGAGATACTGTCTAACATGACTACGATTTTTTGCATATATACTGCCTTTTACAGGAACACCATCAGGCCCAGTGACCTGCGATGCTTGTAACCCTTTTCTACCTTGTATAATTTTGAATTCCACGACTTCTCCATCTCCCAAGCTTGGGATGCATTTTTCAGGGTTATTCTTTTTAATAGCAGTTCTATGCACGAATATGTCTTGCTGGTTGTCACACCTTGTTATAAAACCATAATTTTGCTTAACATTATACCATTTTACTATCCCTAAGATCTTAGTTACTATGATCTTTTCCTTTTTCCGAGTGGCTGCTGTTTTCTGTCTCACTGCGTCTTTGCTCTTTCCTTTGGTCGCTCCCGTGTTGGAATTGTCGGGGCTGCTGGTGCCTGCGCGCTTTTCCCGGGGTCGCGTTCGGGGCTGCGCGGGCTGGGCCGGGCCGCGCCGCTCAGTTCTCCGTGCGTCGCCTCCTCTGGTCGCAGCTTCGCTGCCGCTGCCAGGCGCTGCACCCACGTCTCGGCCGGGCCCCCGAGTGACGACCCCCCCGCACCCTGCTCCAGCGCACTTTTCGGCTGGGCGCGGCTCCGTTCTACCGCCACCACCGCCAGCCGCCGCCCGCACGCCGCCCCTCTCAGTCGGGCATTCACGGGGTTCGCTCCACCACGCACTGCGCGGGGCCGGGCAGGCACCGTCGGGTCCCGCCGCTCCCGCCGCTCCTCGCTCCGCCCCCGACGCTGCGGCTCGCTTGGCTCCACCCGCGTGCGGGAACTGCCTCGCTGCTGCTCGCAGAGCGCTCGGTGCACGTGGCCTGGGCCGCACGGTCCCTGCGCCAGGCTTCCCTTCGCCAGGACACAGCTGACATTGCTCAACAGTCTCGGTAACTAAATAATATTCACGAAAATATTCTTCCATCGGCATATATTTTGACTCCAGTATTAACTGTGTCCAAACGGTTTTCCAAAAGCCCTTGGTAAGAATTAAATCCCAAGAAACATAGAAAAAGTTCTTAAACAACCATGCCAGGAAGTGTTTCAGTTCTTTTTGAGCTTGAATCAAGCTAAAATTCACAAATCGTTGTTCAAGAATCATTTTAAGTTTAAGATAAATGTCCATATGCGGCTCTGAGAGCCAAGAGTCTTCCCACCGTTCCTCCATAGTTTAGATACGGAATAGCAAAGCAAAACCAAGAAGAGGAATCCAAAGTTTCCAGGGTTTACTCACACAAATCAGTCGCTTAGGGATCGGGGATCGTTCTGCTCACAATTCTCCACCATTATGTAGCAGTGGGGATCCTGCAACATGCATATACCAAACCAGGAGTCCCGTGGAAAGGAAATATATATGGACAAACAGATTCTTGCTAGATGTTTCAGAGATGTTTATTTCTCCAGCCGCACGGCCAGAGCTCTGCCGAGGAACTGCTACAGTCACCGGACCAAGGGTCCTTCTGCCCGCGCAGGGAACACAAACCAACCAATGGGAACGAGGCTGAGCAGGGGCAGGGAAACCCCGCGCCTGTCCCCTCAGGGCCCCTCTCCCAGGGCTACACGGCAGGGGAGGGACCCCAACATGAGAGCAATGACACTTTGGCACATTCTGGTTGTGAAACCATGTGGAAATCTGTGACTGAAAGTGTTTCTGATCTGAATGCAGAATTTGGAGGGGCTTCTCTGACAGACTCATGACCCTGTAAAACAGACTGTGATAAATGTATACGGAGTGTTGAATGCAGTGTGCCTCCCTTTCTGCAGTGTTTACAGCAATATCATCCAGATAAGTCTCAGTAGTGCTGGAAATCTGTGTTTATGTCAACCCATGGAACACATTTTACATATATCTCCAAGATTAGTATATAGAAACACACCGTGTAACTAGTTTCAGTTGAAACCTTCACCAGATCCATCTGACTTCTCTCTTGGTAAGCAGGAGGGAAGAGCAGAAGAAAGCACAGCTTTCTTGTTACTGTTTTGCCAAAGCTGGACAAATCAGAGGGCTGGGCAATCACCTATCATATGAAGTTCAGCAAGGGCAAGTGCCAGATTCTGCACCTGGGATGGGGCAACCCTGGATGTATGGACAGACTGGGGAATGAGAGGCTGGAGAGCAGCGCTGTGCAAAGGGACCTGGGGGTCCTGGCTGATGGAAAGTTGAATGTGAGTCAGCGGTGCCCTGGCAGCCAAGAGGGCCAGCTGTGTCCTGGGGGCATCAGGCACAGCATTGCCATCTGGGCAAGAGAGGGGATTGTCCCGCTCTGCTCTGCACTGGGGCGGCCTCACCTCACCTCCAGAACAGTTTTGGGTGCCACAATATAAAAAAGATATTAAGCCATTAGAGAGGGTCCGAAGAAGGGGTCTGGAGGGAAAGCCATATGAGGAATGGCTGAGGTCACTTGGTCTGTTCAGCCTGAGAAGAGGAGACTGAGGAGTGACCTCATCGCAGTTACAACTTCGTCAGGAAGGGAAGCAAAGCGGCAAGCACTGATCTCTCCAGTGGGCAGAGACAGGACCTGAAGAAATGGCATGAAGCTGTGTCAGGGGAGATTTAGGTTGGATATTAAGAAAAGATTCTTCACCCAAGGGGTGGTTGAGCAGGTTGAACAGGCTCCCCGGGAAAGTGGTCACAGAACCAAGCCTGACAGAGTTCAAGAACCATTTGGACAAAGTTCTCAGGCACATGGTAGAATTTTTGGGATGTCCTGTGCAGGGCCAGGAGTTGGACTTCAGTGATCTTTGTGAGTCCCTTCCAACTCAGGATACTCTGATTCTGATTGCCTTTTGAGATCACTTGCTTTACTTAAGGTTCATTTTCTCTCTCTGTCTGATAGGCTTAGAAGATGTTGTAGCAATAATGATTCCTGAACCCAAAGGAAAAGAAATAGTGAGCCTCCTGGAAAGGAACATTACTGTGATGATGTACATAACCATTGGAACACGCAACCTGCAGAAGTACGTCAGCCGGACCTCAGTGGTGTTTGTCTCCATCTCCTTCATTGTGCTGATGATCATCTCCCTGGCATGGCTGGTCTTCTACTACATCCAGAGATTCCGCTATGCAAATGCCAGAGACAGAAATCAGGTGAGTAAGGCTGGAGTAACAGTTTGTGTTTCCAAAAAATCACCAGGGATTTAGCATAGAAGTAAAAGAAATTGTCAATGTGTAGTAAAATCAGAAAACCAGAAGAAAACCCAAGCAAGTGAAAAGAATGGGAATATAAAAATGACTGTGTTTGGGAAAAGCCAAGACTTCTGTCAATATAGATGAGATCCAAGAGAAAAAAGAAATTAATAGTGTATATATATTATGGGGTTTTTTTTCCTTATGCAAAACACACAAAAAATAGACAGAAAGTTGATGTTTATTTGTGAAAAGATTGTTTTGTTATATATAGCCAAGTGTCATAGCAAGGTATATAGCTAAGGACCCTTGAGATCAAAATGCTGACTAAAACACTGTGAGGTATGTGTGTGTGAAGCAATGGTTCATGATAACTGAAGAAAGAAAAAAAAACAAGTATTCTCATTTTAATGCTTCCTTAGAAGGGTCTTGGGTTTGAAAGACAAACATGTCCCTCTTCATTTGACAATGATCACTGAACAGGACTGTAATGGTAGCCACCAATGTTATTAAACCATTGCTATTGGTTTTGGCATCTTGTCCAAACCCCTTGAAAGAGCTGAAGAGAAGTCAGCAGCAGTGGATTTATAAAGCACTGTCCATCTTTATGGTAGTTCAGCAGTGAATAATAATAACAATAATAATAAATTTAATATTTTCTTGTCTGGATGCAACTATCTCAGCAGAACTAGGAAGCTGAGGCTTCTACATTTCATTCTAATGGTACAGGTAGAAAATGTTATCAATGTATGAAATCTGAGGAGATAACTATTTTACTGCAGGAAAAAAAATGCACTGTAATTCAGAGAGGTTTCTGAGCCCTCAATAAATTACTGTCAGGGCCAGGAGGGTTGCCTTGCTTATTCTGCAGAAAAGGTAAATTTGAGAGTATGAATAATCATCTTGTAGAGAAAAGTGCTGCTACACACTCTGTAACAAATACTTGATGTGTAGGAATCCCTTGCCTTCCCCCACTGAAATTCAGGCATCCTCTGAAATAGAGAGCAGCTGCTCTGTATTTACAGACAGAAGGAATATATTTTCCTTTTAAATATACAGTCTGAAATTTTGGATAGCAAGAATGAGAGTATCCCAGCTGGAATTTGAACATCATTGGCAGCAGATTCACTGTGACTGCAATGGCTGTGATAATTTTTAGATGCTTTGTCTGCAAAAGCACATGCATGACTGATTTGTGTGTGTAAGTGTGCTTTCAATCAAGCAATTATACAGGCAGATTAGCAGTGTAAATAGACATACGTAAACATGAAACTCAGCAAAATAAGAAGCTCATTCAGGTAATATGTTATAGTTTGAAACTGATGTGTTTATATGTTTAAACATATATTCTTCTCAGTATTTTCTTTCCAAAGTTTGAATGAGACCAACATGTACACAAGCAGTTGTCCTATGGAGAGGTTTTGATAACTTGGTTATGATACTAGTTCTGTTCTTCAGAAGAATTAGAAAGTGTGCCTCCTAAGCAAATTACATATTATTATTTTGAGGGGGCAAAACTGAGCAGTAATAAGGGGGAAACTAGAAAGTCTTCATGCACTTTTCTTCATACAGTTTTGTCTGACATCTAATCTCTTTATTAGCTCTTTTCACATGATAAATGGTAGCAGTATACAGACAAAACTCTATGATTTGTGTTAATGGGTTGCTGTGGCTGTTTAGTTTTGTTCCTTTTAGTCCAGGCTATGGAATATAATGATGTAGGTCGTTCAGAAGAGCTCAGGTTGCTCTTACCCTTCTCATGAGTGTTCCTCTCCATTTTCCATAAAGTTCTGGGTTTTTTTTTTCTTTGACACATTTTCTTGTAGCTCAAGGATGGGATCACAAATTTCTGGTTAAAATCATAGTGTCCTTTTGTCAAGCCTCATAAACACTTTTGTCTAGTCCTTCTGTATATGGTGACTCTCCTTTCCAGGTCTGCTTCCCTTCTTTCACTCAACAAAGTTTCCGAGCAAGCAGCAAATCCAAAATGAACTGATTCAGTTATTCATCAAGAAAGCAATGAATCCAGCTATTGAGAGAGGCAGCTAGAAAGACCTCCTGGAATCATTTCCTGTGACTCCACAGTGAGATGAAACCCGGACATAGTCCGTCTACATCTTCAGCCACCACTCTTCCTCACCATATGTGCAAAATCCAAGTTCACATGCCAGAAAGAAGATACAGCTTACTCCAATTAGGTGCCTGATTTTGATGAGTGGAGAATCAGGATTTCAAAGGTTCTCACTGAATGCCAGGGCCTATTCACCCCAGCTTGGCTGGGCATTAATGTAGTAGAGCACAGAATCGTCTTCCACTATGGGCTTGTGCACCTACAGCCAGGGTGTCAACTACAAACATGATGAGGTATCCATTTTTATTTTAATACATTTAATTTTTAAGAATACCTCTATGTCGGGGTATCCCGCAGTGGTAGGGAGGAGAAGAGAGATCCAGCAGGCAGGATTTGTGCAGCAAGATTGATTTATTTAATTATTTTACAACTCTTTTATAGACTTTTTTCTTCATAGTCTAATTGGTCAAAGGATCAGCCACCTGTTGGGGTGATTGGCTAAAATCCTAAAACCTCCATTGTCAAAATATTTTCCTACTGTACTATAAACAAAGGTTTGCAAGGTCACAGGTGTTCATAGTTTATAGAACTCAGTAATATCTTCCGTGAGAGAGAAAAATATCTAAATATCTCACGGGACTGGAAAGAAGCAAGAGAAATTCTTGCTAGCGGCATATTTGTATCCACACCTCTAGCACCAACAACTGTACACTACATATGGAAGTAGAAGTTAGGTAGTAATATTCAGATGATTGAACCTTTTTTTCCCACCTAACAAGATGACCAGGAAGTAGGTGGTTGCCCTGATGATAAATACTTTTGATATGAAGAGGATAAATTTGTGTAAGAAAATCTGTTTTCTCAGTAACTTGTTCCTGGAGTGCTCCTGACAATGAGAGATTTGAGAGACTTTGTAAAAGGCTGTGGGAATTGTTTGCATCAAGAAACATCACATTGCAGAGCTAATTAGAAGCAATTTGGAATTACATGACAAGTTAAGTTCCAGAGAATAATACAGCAAAGTGGGACCTGATGTCACAGCCCTGTAATAGCCAGGACACAGACTTAAAAGCAGCAACAAACCAACCCTGTCAGTGTGTCAGATTTCATATTTCACCAGTAATAGTAGAGTTCCCTTTTTATTGTTTGTGAGATGGGAAAATGACGAGGGGATGATGTTTCAGCACCAGACTTGTTTACCACATTTCTTCCATGTCCCTTCTTTCCATTGGCTTCTTGTTCAGAGGAAGTTTTCTACAAAGTCATTTTGAAACTGCTTGGGCTCCTTCAGTTTTGCAGGATAGTGAAAGCCAAAGCAGGTAGTGATTGCACTAGAGTTGAGGAGGATCTTGCGTGTCCTGGGTTAATCTTCAGTATGTGACTCTCAGCATGTGGAGCATTTATCTGAGGAGGAGGACTGGTGGCTGTGGCTTGGAATGAGAGTTTTGGACCACTGAATAGAGATGTCAATCTCTGAAGCAGTTTGGGAAGATGCTTGCCTGTAGCGGGGGGTGTCCCGGGAGCAAGGGAATCCAGCCAGAGTCACGATATGAACACCGATACGATTTGAGCATCGTGCTCCAGTTTTTTTATTCAGTTACCCCAAGTTATACTTTTTCCAAAGTTCACACCCCTTTCCCATCAGAAAGCCTCTAAGCAGCGGGGGAGCTGACCAGTGTATACCTTTTCCCAAGGCTGTTCAAGGCTGCCGGCTAGCAGGTGCCTTGCAAGCCTGCTTTCAGCCTGAGGCCCCGTCAGGGTTACTTCTGCAACAGCCCTGGGATGCCCAAGCCCTCCTGGGGTATCCTATATTCCACAAGGAATCCCTCTACACTTGCCATGATGGAGTCTGCAAACTTTGTGGATAGATGTGTCCAACACCTCATCCTGATGATGTGTCTTATTCTGCGCAAGGCACAAGGTGATCTCCCTGCAAAGGTGGTAGTTTAGTAAGGCCATTAAGGGAGAATCACTTACTGTAACTTCTCTTCCACAGCATTTACGGTCATTTACTTTCTCAGAAACACGTAAGTGGTGCTTTCCATGCGACTGTCCTTCCTTTTTAATGAGCACTGCCATCTCCTCAAGACCACTGCATCTGATATGCTTAACTCCTTCCAATCCAGTACTGAATGTTGCAGCCTTGCTAATGAGATTATGAGATTTATGACTGTAAATCTCTAAGCCTCACTTTAAAGCCTTAAACTGCTGTAATACTTCTTATCTTTTAGGAAAAATCATTGGTTATTGATAGCATGCCTTGCATTCAAATGGGAGAATTCTTTGAAAGTTTGACTTTAGTCCAAGAAATTCCTGTTCTTTCAAAAACTGAATTACTCTCATTTGCATGTAAGTTATGAACTTATCTGTTTATGATAGATAAGAGAAAGCAAACATGGAAGCAGGCAGATCAAAGATGTACATGAGTTTTTAATCTTGTCCTTCACCTTCAAGAACATGCAAAAAAGAACTGAGACATTGCATTCATTAAAGTAATAATAGTGATAAAAAGGGATCACAAGCACTTTCTGAAGCAGGACATAATGGCTCTTGTCTTGCTGTATGTTACCAGTCTGTCTTTGATTTACATTAAAGAACCAAATAGCTGACAAGAAATGTTTCCAACTCTCATTCGATTCTTTTATTTAAAGGAGACTGTGAGAAAAATGGACCACAGAAAGAGATGTATAACTACAAGATACTCCTTCACATTCAATAATTAAGTTGCTGGAAAGCTCATATGTAAATCTCCTGATACCCAAGATTGTTTTCATGTCTTTAGCCAGATCTGAAATTGCACTTTGCTTTCAGTATTGCGTGTGTTTTGTCAGCCTTTCCAATCCAATAAGCTTACTCTCTAAATTTAACCCAGTGATTTTAATTGAATCTGAAGACCAAAGTGGAAATTTACTGGTCATATCTGTGTGGTGATTAGGTCTCAACTTATAAACTACCTCGAGCTTCCTTCCATTTTTGGCCTCTTGCTCTCATCCCATCCAGCTGGAAACCCTTCCTGCTGACAGGCCCCTCTGAACTCTGGCACAGGAGTTTCCCAGCTCGCAAAGTTGAATGTCTTCTGAGTCACCAAAGGCTCTAAGTCTCTCTCCTCTCTAACAGCGCATGGCTGGAAATGTGGTTTGGGAGGGGAGGTGAAGGGAAGAGTTCATGTCATTTATTGGTGGCAAATTCGAACACACTCTATCATGAACTGTTATAAAGCAGACAAGAAGACACTGGAGTGGGCGTTGCTGCATGAAACCATGTGAGAGAGGCGTGGAAAAAATGGGGAGTGCCCAAAGGAGGGTCACCAGTATGGTCTGGGGGTAGAAGCACATGGCATCTTAGGAAGGGTGAAGGGAGCTTGCTAAGCTGGGTGGGGAGCAGAGGAGGAGGAAGGGCTCTGCTTCCAGCTGTAAAAAGGGTGGTTGGAGAGGAGTCAGAATCAGCCTCTTCCTGGAAGTGCACAGGGTAATGGTCACAAATTACCAGCAAGGGAAATTCCATTAGTATGTTTAGAGAAGAAAAAAGACTGAGATTGGTTAAGCATTGGAACAAATTATCCACAGAGGTTGTGAAATTTCCTTTCCTGGAGATATTCAAAACTTGACTAACACAGCTCTGACTTTGAAGTTGACCCAGCCTTGAGCAGGGGGTGGGAGTACATGACCTCCCAAAGACTTTCCAGCCTGTGAGTCTGTCTACAGACCGACTGCCTTGTTGCTGGATTAGCACAAGTGAGCAGCCAAGTCCTTGGAGCACTGATACAGGAACAAGCTCCATAGCACAGGGTGCTGAGCAGCGTTTGTGTGAACTACCCCGCAATGTTTGCAGGCTCTTGCAAGGGGCAGATATGTCTGTCTCCAGTGTCTGAGGACAGGGTGTTTTGCGTCAGGCTGTTATTACATACTTTAATCCTGGTGGCTGTGACCCTGCCAGCACAGTAACAGTGTTTTGGAAATATGGGAGAACAGTCAGAAACATCACGTGGTAATTACTTTATGGTCCACTGGAGGGAAACATAGAAAGGCAAAGAATGAGCAAATGGTTATGTATGGACAGGATGTTACTGCAGGACTATGTAGTGCTTTACCTGTAAGAAACTGCAGGTGCTTCCACCTCATTTTTTTAAGGTAGACAACTCTGTATTGCAGAAAAAAAGACAGGAGAGATATTCAGAGTTTTCATGGTTAAAAAATTAACAGCTCACTTTCAGAAGTTGTATCCTGCTGAAGATCATGAACTAGTTATGGAACAAAGTAAGAATAAAGTTCAGGGTTCACTTTGATAACTGCCCAGTATATTTTTTTAACAAGTGTCATTAAAAAAAGAGAGGGAAGAAGTAGGATACCCAAATAGTGGACTTGTTACCTACATTGGTACTCGCTGCTGCAGTGTAGTGCACCTACTGTGCCCTTATTATGAATTATTATGTTTATATTTATACACTACCCTGTTCCATGTGCTTAAAATTATTAAGAAGCCTAGGGAGAAAAAGTTTTGATTTCTGCATGAAGAGTTACTGTTTGCTTAAGAGCAAATTTTGTATTTCAGCGCCGGCTTGGAGATGCCGCGAAGAAAGCAATCAGCAAGCTGCAAGTCAGGACGATCAGGAAAGGTGACAAGGTAATTTTTCAAAATGCTTGTTACTAAATGAAACTTTGTGCCGAGGATTCCTTCAGGCCTCTGGGACAATGAGGCAGAGCAGAAATGCCAATTGCTTATTTAGCTACTGTGTCCTTCAGGTGGGGGAGGAGTGCTGGTAAGTGAGTTACGGAAGGAATAAAGTGGGCAGAGAGAGTGATTCAGTTAAAGATGCAGAAAATCCTGAAAGTTAAAACATCTTAAATAAATCTGCATGCTTCCCAGTGCAAGTTTCCAACTGGAAACATGTCAGAAAACCTGACTTGCTGGTTTTGAAATGCGTTACTGGATTTGCAGTCTTCTTCAGTGACTGTTTTACTTTGTCATGTAGGCTCTTAAATGAAGAGATTAGCTAACAAAATAAAAAAATGAATATGATGAATATTCTCTTTCCTGTAGGAGACTGAGCCAGACTTTGATAACTGTGCTGTTTGTATCGAAGGCTACAAGGCCAATGATGTTGTCAGGATATTGCCTTGCAGGTAAATTGAAGGTGCTTTTAGCTCTAATAATCTCTACTTCAAGACAGTCTCTGCTCTCAGTTTCACGCTGATGAGATTACCTGAGAACTTGGGGAGGGAAGGGTGAGTTTATTATTTTGGCCTGTTTAAAATCTCTTGGTAAAGATATCTGAAATGCCTCTTTATTCAATGTGAAGTGAAACTAGTGTTGATGGTGGTGAGACCCTGAGAGTTTAGTATGGTAGTCAGAAATTTTGTCTGACCTGGTCCTACAACAAAGTCTTCAGTGGGATTTTTAAACTAAAGTTTTGATTCATCTGTTTTCCTCACTGGTTTTTTTTAATCAGCCCAGAATAAATGCCTTAGAAGAATTTACCTCTGACTTGAAGGTGAGCCCTGGCCACAGCAGCCTGGGATAGAGCAGGCTCCTGCTCCCAATAGAGCTACTTCTTTCGCTGTCCTGGGCCTGAGAAAAGGATGACTTTTGTCAAAAAAGATCCCCAGCCATAGAAAGAGATGCACTGAGTAAAACATGCCTCATGAGAAGATGCCCTGTGCAGCAAGTCCACCCACAGTGATGTGACACAGGAGTGCAGCCTCTTGCCATCTCTAACAGCTGTATTCATCTTTGTGCTATTGTATTGTCATTTGTGAATTGTTACCTAATGGAGGATTTCTCTGAGGAAATCAATTTCTTAGGAAATTTCCTAGGATCAGTTGCCCCTAGGAGAGGAACAGCAAGTGTTTGATTTCCCTAGAAATACCAATCTGAACTGCTGCACATACAGAGCAGAGATTTTATTTTTTTTCAATAGAACTTCTTTCTTCTCCTGTGTAATACTCACTGGCTTGAGAAACCAAAATACTTGATTATTTTCCAGCTATGTTGTACCCTAGTAGATATTTGAATGTTACAAGCTGTCCATTTCTGTTAGTTCATGTGACTCATTAAATCTGTTTACTGCCATCACTAAATGGCTAACACAAAGCAACAGATTAATCATAAATTAATCATAAATTTGACCTACTGTAAATCTCCCGCAAATTGCATTTTTTTTTCTACAAGCAGACACAAACACATCACTTCATGAAGCAGAAATACAGAAAAATGAGAAATTACCAGAAAATGTGGACCTTGGTTTGGCATCAAGCCTGTTTGCACAGAAGCAGAATAAAGCTTGGAAAATTTGCATGACACAGACAGGCAGTGTTTGGAAGTAGATCTACAACAGCTTAAATATATGTTTAAGCTTTAGCTTTCACTTGTGTCTCACCTCATAATTCAGTGAGCCTTTGTCATCCACGGCGTTGGGTCAAGCACAGTGAATAGGAAACACAGAGTTAACAGGTGGTATTTAGTTCTTGGCTGACTTGAAAGGTTGCCCAGAAAATGACTCATGCTAAAAGGGTAGGAGTAGCAGAACTGTCTTGTAAAATACCCACAGACCGAGCCTCAGCAGTCTGGAATTATAAAAACCCAAAGATCTTTCTCAAGTAGCTATTTCACCAACCCTGGCTGTCCTGCTACACAAACTGCGAGGGGAGTGTTTTACATACTCACATGGGTTTGAATTTCTGAAACATGAAATGGTACTCATGATTCTTTCTGCTGTTTTCAGTCTCATCTCCTCATCTAAAACAAAAAAGAAAGTGGATTAATTTCTGTTTCTGTGAAGTGAGTAGGAGTGTGTTATATCTTGATAAAGACCTACAGACTGTAGTTTTCCCACTCTGGCATCCTCAGTTAAGCCATGTGCAGTTTCTAACATGGGAACCTCATTAAGCCGCCAGTATAGCAGTAGATGAGCTCAGGAGTCAAATAGATACATGTTTACTAGGATTTGGCTGTTTTCCCAAATGTCCTCTCTTTTCTGCTGGCTCTGGGATAGCTGTTTTTATGTACCCCACTCTGGAAAGCTCGGAGAAGAATTCCAAATGAACTTGTGCTTCTTCCTCTCTGTCTTCATCAGGCAGTTCCCACAACTGACTGTATTAATAAATTTCAGTCTACAGAGTGTATTAAATAAATAAGGAAATAACACTTGGTAAAAGTAAAAAGCGTTGACTTGCAGCCGGTTTTATATTTAATGGTAGCAAACATCTCTGAAGTTTGAGGGCATTGACACAAGATCAAATGAAACCAAGTTCGTCATTCCCAGAGTGACATCTCTTGTCACAGCCCTACTTCATTCTGCTTGTCTTCCATCTCCAGCTTCAAAACACCATTGTCTTTTCTGCTCTAGCTTTGGAGAAGGTACTGGTGCTGCTGCTCCCGGTGTGTGCCCTTAACTAAACTTTTACTAACTTTACTAAACTACAGAGAGGCAAGACATTTCTTTCAACCTTATCTCTGCTGAGTGCCTCATAAGTTCTTTTTTTTGCCATTTCATTTCTTTCTCCAATAAACACATTCTCTTACTTTGTTCCACCTCATTCTTTTCCCCTGAACCTTCACTCTATGAACAACTGTGAGTTCAGAGAGTTTTCACTCCTGCTTTTTCTTTTTATTAGCTTCCTATGAAAATTATTTCATCACACACATTCTTCCCTTTGATTCCTCCTCTCACCCTCAATGTCATCTTCTTGTGTCCTCCTCAGAAGTAAATGATACTGTACAGGCACCCCCTAAAATCTCAAACCTTCTTGTTGGATACTACAGTGCTACAGTCTCTCACAAAAATTCTTAATCCTTTACTTCAGCCCTATGTCTAATCCAGGCAACTGATGCTCTTACTTAGGGTTATCAGGGATGTGCCTCTCTTTTTGCATAGGTGAGACTAGGAATGGAAGGTGGGAGAAGAACAGTTTCCCTTAATCTTGAAAAAAAGCCTCTCAAAATTGTTGGCAAGCTGAAAGCTTTACAATAGTTGTAGTACAGTCATATTTTTATTATTATTATAATTTTGGCTGAGTGAGACATGATTTTTTTTCCTTGTATGATTAAAATTGCAGCTTTAAAGAAAACAAGTACGTTACAAACAAAAGCAATCTCTAGTTAAAAAATGTGAAGTGCTATTTAGATAATAGTAAATGGAATGCTCTGGGACTCTGAGGTTCTTTTGCTTTGTGTTTTGTGAGCTTTGCACAGCCACGTGCAGTCACAGGAGAGTGCGGGAGGGATCTCAGGAGGCCACCACCTCTGGAACAGCACAGGGGCACTGGCACGCATGTGTCGTTTTTGGCAGCTTTTTCCAACACAATCTGCAGTCTCCCAGGATGAAGACTGCAAATTCCCCTGATAATTTATTGCAGTGCTTCGTTACCTTGACTGTGGCGAAGCCTTTCTTATTGTGTAACCTGGATCTCGCTTGCTGCAGTTTAAACAACACCATTGTGCCTCTTATCCCTGGGAGAGGTGGAGAACAGTTGTTTCCTTCCCCTTATGAAAACCTTTTTTTATGAGGTTGTGACATCTTGCCTTCCTCTCTGTCAACTAATCAGTTGCAGTTCTTTTGAGAAACTTTCCAACCCATCCAAATCAACATGGTTTTGCAATGAATGTGGTTGCACACAACAGGGAAAAAAAACTGTATTTTTTTTTTCTAGCTTTGACTTTGATTGTGAAAGCCATGTCCTGAGCCTGAGCTTGAAACACCTCTTACTGTCTCCCTGTATGGGTCATTACTTCTGAAATCATCCATGATGGCTCTATCCTCTCCTTCAATTTAAAATTTGCATCATTCAGAACTGCAAAGGGAGTTTGTTGCAGTTGATCTTTTTACATCTTTGTCTTACCATGTGACAGTGAAATACTGCAGTTGCTCTCTCATCTTACTTTGTGCTGACCCTTCTTTTGCGTGAATTTGGAACATGAAACAATTGGCAATTTGTTGAATGCCATAAGCATGTACACAGTGCTATACCTAATAAACTTTCAAATCCAGATCTGCAAAGCCTGCTACCTTGCTTCCTGCACAAATGTTTACATGTTCAAAACAGATATTATAAGAGCTCATTGTATAATGCAGTACAAAAATTTTAAAAGGCAAATCTTTATCTGATTTTCAGTACCATTCCATTATTCTGTGTATTTATGTCAAATAATCAAGTTCCTTCTGTAGTGTATATTAAATCTGAAATTAATGGAGTCATAATACACTGTGCTAAATTAGTATTGAGAAGTGCAAAGTGACAGGATCTGTCATGTATTTAAATTACTTGGCATTGTTAGGATTTATTTTAGAATATTGTTTTTGAACCCAACTTTAGGAACACTGAATTTCAGATTTTAAGGTCTTTAAGGCATGAAAGTGTTCCAAGCTTTTGATGATGAGGAAACATCATGAAATTCTCTAATATGAATCCCAGTTTGACTGAGGCTTTCAAAGCTGGAGATTGAAAACAAAAGGGGATTTTCTGGTCTATGGTAAAATGTCTTGGTGGAAACTATGTATTTTTTATTCAAAGCAGATTTTGGAAATCTGTTTTGTTTTCTGAGAGATTAATAAATATCTCCGGTTTTGTAAATGGACAGATTATTTTGGCACAAACGTGTTTGCCAATAAGCATATTTGTTTATGAATTTGATTATATAATTAAAGAAAACCAATCGCTGACAAGAATTTCATCGTTATTTCATGTAGCTGAAAGGCAAGACATAGACTTTCAGTATCCTCCATGAATTAACAAACTCAAGAAAATCTGTTCGTTAGAATTTTAAATGTAAAATTACACATGCCTAAGAACTGTATCTTTATGCTTTCACCAATTCAGAATGCTTGTCTGATGATGTGCTGAATATGCCCCTCCTAAGATAGAAGGAAGGAAGGAAATGTTAAGCAGGACAGAGACCAAAATCTGGTTCATTTGTTGTTATCCATTAGGTCAGGTCGTCTTTGAAAGGCCAGCTGTGAACTTTAGTAGCCTTAGTAAAGTAGTGGCTCAAACTTTAAATATCACAATGCTTCATTTGATTAATCACGTTGACATGCAGGATCAAATGAGGTTTGATACCCCAGCCAACTGATATAATTAGACTAGATCAAACTTCCAAGAACGTTTGCTCTTTCCCATAGTTGTATGAAGTGATACAAAGCACAGGAATGCAATAATTTGCCGTGTGGTGACACAGTACGTCTGCTGACCCATTCAGCTGAATAAGTAGCTGTTAAATATCTAGTGTTACTTTGGTACATTAAGTGACTCTGGCGCTCTCAGAGATTGCATTTCCTCGTAGAGGCTGGTATGGGCCATGCTCCAGGCAGAGCCTTGGGATCATACAGATATTTAGGTGTTTCAAGTCCAACAACAGACCCAGCACTGCCAAGCCCACCACTAAGGCAAGTCCCCAAATGCCACATCCACACGTCTTTTAAGTGCTTTCAGATACCACTTCCCTGGGCAGCATGTTCCAATGCCTGACCACCCTTTGGGTGAAGAAATGTTTCATAGTATTCCAAGTAACAGAATATGCTCTCAAGAGAGAGTACAGTCAGTCAGGTACACGCACTAAAGATCTCTACAGTCATTATCAGTTTGCATCAGGCAAAGCTAAACAAGAAACTTTCAGTTCCTCCACCTGATTAATGTCTAGGAAAAGTGTTGCCCAGCAGCTGTGGAGCTCAGGTAGTTGCTTAGTGGTCACTTCAGACTCAGAACAGGATTAGCAACAATTCCTTCAGGGAATTGTGTAGGAGCTCTCTCTGATGGGCAGCTTCTAAAGAGCAGGGAAGTCAGAGAGAATATTTTAAAAAGCATTGTACTGGTTTTTCTGTTTAAATGAAAAGTATATATTTTTTTTTCTAATTCATTTTATTTCTTTATGCCTCTATCCCGAAAAATGCTAGACCCTCAATGGCTTCACATTTAAATTATGTGTAATCAGGTTTGTATGTAGAACCATTAAGAAAAACTAACATGATTTTTACCTTTACCAGCAAGCAGCTTTTGTTTACTGACAGCCTTTAAGATTTAAAGAATATGGGGTTTGCTAATGCATTTTGTATATTTTCCCTAAGTCTCTAATTATGTAGATCTTCTATTCCAAACACACTGAAATGTGCACATCTATTTGAGTTGCTGCAGGAATCATTTTAGCCTTGTGTGCATAGGACCTAGTTTTGCAGTCCTTGCAGAGGTCACAAACTGCACGAGTTGAAATACTCTCACTTAACTGAATTCAGTATCATCTGGTACTAAGTGGTAAATTGTGCTGTGGTGCATTTGAACTAAGATATCCTGGTTTTCTTTGCAGGCATCTTTTCCACAAGTCCTGTGTTGACCCCTGGCTGCTAGACCATCGTACCTGCCCCATGTGTAAAATGAATATTCTAAAAGCTCTAGGGATTCCGGTAAGCACTTCGCACAGCAGCCCATTGGGGCAGAAGGGAAACACCAGCCACCTGGGTATATCCCTAGCCTTTGCCTGTCTGTTCCCATCTTACTCTTTTTGCCATGTTATTGAATAATTAATTGATTTATAAAGGGAAGTACAATTGGAAATGTCTGACTCTACCTCTCTCCTGCACCCCACTTGTATTAGCAAGGAAGACTGTGTGTATGAGGGTTGGTTGGGTGTTGTGATGTGCATGTCTTGTTGCCTGCTTGGTGGAGCAGAAGATTGTTCACTGGTGTTATGGTGGTTTTATAAAATCTTTCACATAGCTTTCAGAACTGGATTTATTTTTTTAATCATGCGCTCGGTTCAAATATGAAAGCAGGAAGTCTGGAAATAAAATTTTCTCTGCTATACTTGTCAAGGACAACTGATTGCTTGTTCTGGGGAAGGAAGACCTTTTCTGTCAGGTTTCTCCTAAAGTCTATCTGGAGCAAGATCTGCATTCCTAACTCCAGTTAAGGGCCATTTCTCCCGGTTACTAAGCATGTGGTGGAGCACATGACATACAAGAAATTGTTAAGCTCTTCATTATTTGGAACATTCAAATGTGGTTAGAAACTGCCAAAGTAATTGATCTTTCTAAGTCACATCTTTGCATTCAGATAGTGTTTGTCCAGTCTGCCATACAGTTTCCCAACTGGAACTATCGCAAAGCTCAGAGGCTTCACCAGGAAGGAGTGAGTCACTCTCCCCCACTATGCAAGGCTTGTGAAGTTCAATAATGAAACACCTCCAGCTGATGCATTAACAGGTGCTGTAAATACCCCGCCCCGAGCTTCAGTCAGTGATGCACCAGTTCACATTTGAAAGAGCTATATAAAGTAAAACAGCTCACGTGAACATACTGGGGAGCTGGTATAGCCAGTCCCAGAGAACTCCGTTTCATGGAGACTAGGAAGCAGGTTGCAGGCAGATATGTTAATAAACCTAATATAATCCAAACGAAAAACATGCAAAGGGGAAAAAGAAGCAGGGCATTGTAGCTAGGGTAACACATCGAAATGCAACTGTTAAAATCAGCATTTGAGATGAAAAACCAGAATGAAGGCTATCTCTGTCATTCAGCATCTCTGCACCTCGACTTAAATACGGAAATATTTCCCCAGGTTCCATGTCTTAGCTCACAGGCCTGCCACGAGCAGTTACACAGGGTTCTGACACCTCTTCTCCCTGCCTGTATTGTTCCATGGCTTCCTTGTGCATCTGACAGCACCATACCATTTTTGCTCTCACACTGGCCCATTCAGATTTTTGTCCAAGCACTTCATTAACTTGCTCTTTATCCAGCTTCATAATCAGGAGATACAGACAAACCAGACCAATGCTTTCTGGAGAGCTGCAGTAAGATATTAAAGGCGTCCCAGAAAGTTTAGTGCTGTTAGAATTTACATCCAGAACACAGTTCTCACTGGCTTCACTGGCTGCTGCTGAAGGCTAAGCATGTCCACAGGCTGTTTGAGGCTGGGCACAGCTAGTGGAACAAAAAACATGCCCAGAGGCCATGTGTAGAAGTTTTGGTTTACATGGCTGGATTTCACTGCATATGAACAGCTCTGTAGTGGCAGGTGTAGAAGTACCTAATTGCCAGGAACAATTGAAGCACCATTCACTTTCCACAGCCATTGTTTCCCTTCTTGTAGCTCCCTGTCTTCTCTGTACTGCACAGCAGAATGGGCATCCATCCTGCTCTCCTCACTGAGAGCTTTCTGCATGGAGCTTCTGTGGAAATAATTGTACTGGGCATGTAATTAAAGATGCTGCTGTAACCTACATGAACAACTGGTTCAAGTTAAGATTTCCGAATCAGCTTTAGTGTTGGTCTGTCTTAACACTAAAAATAAAGCACTTGGATGTTAATGTTCCGCTAGCAAAGTTTTTTTAGGGGATTTTATTGTATGAATTTCTGTAAAAATTTCCTTCAGGTTGTTCTAAGACAAGCTGAAAACAGCCCTCTCTTGGAGGAAGCATACTGGCATACATGGATCATTGGATAGGTTCATGAAGGGAGAGCCTTATCCCTCAAAGTGACTTACAGTAAGAGCTGCTGTCCGTGGGAAATTGGAGTAGATGGTAGCCTTTGTGTCAGGTCTCCTCTGGCTGACAGCAAAGGAAGTGGAGGTCTAAGAGCATCTGGTAGCTTGACAGTTAAAAATTCCTATACTGGTATCAGTTGCTCCTCTTCCTCTCTTTTTTCTACCTTCTCTTTCTAAAATACACCTCAGCTCATGCTTATCGCTTTCCTACCTTATGCTCTCTCCTGCTTCTCCTCTGCATAACCCCTCCTGCCCAACCTGTGTCCTTTTGATCTCCTGCTCAGCTCACAGGACCTGTTTTCCATCTGCATAGAAATCATGTTGTCCTCACCCTTCTCACTGCCCAACACCAGCTGAGGGCAGCCTAGGGTGGACATCATTTCCTAAGGTGTGCTTTCTGGTGCTCCCATGAGCCAAAAAAGCCACCAGCACACATGAACTGGTGTTTTGAGAGACTTATCACTTAGCCAATTGTCCATAGGCTGCTGTGGGAAAAGATGTTGCCCTAAAAGAACCTGTAAAGTTCTAGGGCTTCTCAGTGAGAGGTGGCAAACATTTCTGTAGAGTGGATGAAGCAAAATGTCATTCCTTAGCCACATTCTTGGGTCTTGCTGAGCCCTCTTAGCTGAAATTTCCACACACAAAAGAAGGAAAAAGCCTTAGGCAGGCATCAGCCTCTGATGGAAATGAGGAAATCTTACCATGACAGGCTATGGGGTTTTTTTCCTGCCACATGCATGTTTGTCCTATGATTGTTATTAAAGACCTGGCTTGCGTGTCTGTGGATATATTGTGCTTCATTTAGCTGGAAGACTTGGGATTTTCCAGGAAAGGATTGGTTAAACCCCGAATATCTAAATGTTTCAATTCAATTCACAAGTAAACTCTGCATTTACTTTGTAATAGAGACTTCAAATATTATCTACCCTAAGCTCAGATTTCCCAGGCAGCCATGAGGCACCAAAACTCCTGCACTCATTTTCACAGTAGCTGGGCACCCCAACACCTCCACTTTTCTCCGCGGCACTCCATAGGATTATTAACTTACTACCTACCAGCAAATGGTTGGCCTGACCTTTTCCACTGTCTCTTTGCTGGCAAATCCAGCTCAGACTACACCTGCAATATTTGAAATGGATTACCAGTTGGAAGTGTCTTTCACTTTCAAAGAACTACATTGCTATTGGGACAATCATATCACATAAAATATTTTCCCTCTGCTTCTCTCCCTTTTCTGCAAACATCTGCTGGATATGCAGTCACATGCATTTTTGGCAGCGGATTGTATGACTTGAAGCTATTCACTAAGAGCCTTAGCCAAGCCCTCAGAAGTCAGTACAAAGCCTTCCCTTGACTTTAGTGGAATTGTGCTCTGAAAGCACTTACATGCAGGGCACGAGTGAAACCAATATAATTAAATGTAGCAAATGTATCTGGGTCACTCTGGCAGCCAAAGAAATAATGGTTTGGGGTTTTTTTCTGATCAATAATATTTTTTAAAAAATTTTATTACATAATAATAATTATGTAAGATATTATTATATCTATTATATCAATATAATTGTTATTATTATTATGTTTCATATAATTAGTTTTATAGCATGCTGCTTAGTTTGGGGCATTTTTTCCAACTAAAAAATTATTCAGGAGTAAAGGGATTAATAATATCAAGCAATACTATTTTTGCATCTTTAATGTTTGGTTTGGCTTTCAATTATAATCCCCCTCTTTAAAAGGTTTAAAAGTTTGTGATAAAACCCCATTCTAGGAATAACTGGAATCAGAACAAAGGATAGACAACTGATCCCCTGAAAAATTGAAATAGTTTTTACTATAGGAGAAAAATAGACCTTTTGTTTTTAATATATGCTGCCATCAAATGTAAATTAAATTAAAATGAAATTATGAAAAAATTGTTTTATAATAGCTAAGAGTGAGGGAAAGAGTGATAGATCTAAGGGATAATTCTGGATCCCTGTCCTACAGGTAAGTGATTGGTACTTCACTTGGAAAAGTACAAATTCAATGAGTTTCCTCATGCTATAGTTGAATGTTCCTTTTTTATCCCAATTCTGAGGCATTCTTGCTGCTTGTGGATTAGACTGGAGCCAGACAACAACAATTCTAGTTTTCATTCCAAACTTCAGTTTGTGGATACAAGACTACTCAAATTGCCTGTCTTTTTCATTAGGAACATTTGTGAAAAAAATATTTAAGAGGTGACAACAATCAGACAGGAAATGTGTGAAAAAAGAGAAAACGTGCTAAGTTCCTGAGTCTGGAAAAAAAAAAAAGGAGTAAACATATGGTAACCTTCTGTGCTTGAATTCAAGGGGATTTCTCTTGTGTTTAAAGTTAAATCTCTCTTTAAGCCTTTGCTGTATCATATTTTGCTTGGTGCCTCCTGTTGGAGATAGGCAGGTAGTGAGATTTTCTGAAGTGTCTTGGCATGTGAGACAACTAAGCGTAGAATAAAAATCAGATCCACCAGAGTACACCTCCTCTGACAATGGCCATCTGGATGTTGGGTTTCCAGTCTAGCAGCTTGAGCCCTGTCTCTGGTTAGTGCTGAGCAGAGGGAAGGCAGAGGGAGCAATTCATACCTAGGGGTAGGGGATGAATCACACAGCAAAAATGTCTCAAACCACTGAAGTTAGAGGAAACCTAAGTGACTGATCCAGACTAGCTGTCTGCTTCCTGGAGAATAAAGATAAATGGAAACAAATCAATATTTCCTAACTTAACAAGGTGTCCACATATTGCAGCTCAGTCTTGCTATGTCTCTCTGTCACTGGTCTTGCTTCACATAGCAAGAAAGGCTGTGAATCGAATAATGCTCTTCAGTTTCCCGTAATAGTGTGTTTGTTTCTTTCCTCATAATTGTATTTTGTAGCAAATACAGTATTAGCAAAGGAAATGATCTTTTGATGTTTAGAAACTTGTCTTATAAACAGCTTTAGCTTCTAGTTTTGTACCACACGCATAGATGCACCCACAGGCAGGTCCCTTGAATTCTTATTCCTGTAAGCTCAGATATTGGCTCTGTAAAATGTATATTTCAGGAAAGGATAATCATTCCCCTTCAGCTCCTGCCTGTTTACATTTGTGATCTGATTGAGCAATATCCCTATGTTGAGCAGATCATACCAATAAGTGAGTTATTTTTTTTAATGTGCACATTCCCAAACTCTCTTAGAAGTATAAATAAGAATGTTTAGCAATTGTAGGGGATACAGTTTAATACGCAATGTTTCCATGGCATACTTTGGGTCTATCTTCCAACAGACTGTATTAAGTTTTAAGTACATGAAGGCAAACTCTGTGTGTTTATTCATTATATGTTGCCATTTTCAATACTGAAATCTGAAGAAGAAGAAAGAAGTAAATGTAATGTTTTTAGCAGATAGGAGCTCCATTTTTTTCCTTTTTTTTCCCATTAGCCAAATGCAGATTGCATGGATGATATACCTCCAGACTTGGAAGCATCCATAGGAGGACCACCAACCAACCAGATCACGGGAGCCAGCGACATAACCGTGAATGAGAGCTCAGTGGCCCTGGATCCCCCAGCCCAGACTGTGGGAGTGCTACAAGTCATCCAAGACGTAGACTCCTTTCCCCAGGCTGGCGAGGGTAACTTCACAACAAGCAGTAAGTTCCAATTTCTGGCAGGATTTGCACTGAAATAAATGTCTAGAAATCCCAACTACAAATCCATCTCTAGTGCATGGCCTTTGAGGGCTTTTCTCTGGAGCAATGGCCTTATTTTAAGGCCAGCAGGAATCTACAGGGTAAGTAAGTTTCATTATCATGCGTTCTGCTGTACTGGACTGATGGTCGGAGTTCCTGTACTTGAAAGCTTGAGTGCAGTGAAACAACACTGATGATTTGTACAAAAACAAAAGGAGAATTTTACAAGTTTTCAGTGTCTTTAGTTTTCACTTGTGTAAGGGGTGTAAGAGGTACCATTTGAATAAGTAATTCTCAAAATGTCTGCATGTCTCTCTGTTCCTAAAAATTATGTTCTCTGTTGAAAATCTGCTTCTGAGAGTTTAAAAGGAATGTTGTCAGCTGTTTTGAGTGAGGACTGTGCTAGTCTAAAATTCTCACTTGTAGGTAAAATAGCAGATCAGTAGAAAATACCTATGGGTTTGATACTAGTTGGTGTATTGACAAGACTATTTTAGAAAATCATCAGATATACTTGAAGGTAGGTAGAAGAATGTGCCAAAATACAGGTTTGTGTGTAGAGATTGTGTAGACTCTGGAAAAAAATATACATTTTCAATGATTTCTAGGTACTGCTATGGGACTGGGAATGAAAAAGAAGACAAGTAATAATATGATGTGTAAAAGGTAGGAGAGACATGATGGAGCTAGGCTGAAATGATTTTACATTACTCTTCTTACTCTGTGGAGAGACTTGATATCCCATTTTCTCTCATATTGCAGCCAGTGTCATGGCAGTGAACATAACTTCTAGAAACACTGGACTTGTGACCTTAGATACAGGTGACCCAGAAATGGATTTTTACATTCTGTTTTGTGGATTAAGTTCTGGTTTCAGGTTTGGTCCTTTTATGGTCTAAGTTCTGGATCCAGCAAGGGGTGAGCAGCAAGGTTATAATCCCAGCCATCTTCCATGGCCAGCCCGTCAGCTGGGGGCATTCAGCTTTCTCAAGTCTCCTTGAGTGCTGGCAAGAGCTGTTCAGAACAAGATGGCATTTTGTTCCTTCCAGTAATTGTTTTTAAATGCATTTGAGGCTGATTTAAAAAACAAAGGAAAGATGGTACCACAATGTAATAAAGACTGGGCTAAGTGCTGGTCTCTGCTCTGCCCTTTAGCACTCCAGAAGCAAGTAATTCCTCTCACAGATAATGATCCTTGCCCCACAGTTCTCTGGAAGATCCACACTGTTAAGGCTGGGAAGGAGGGATGTGGGGTGGCCCTTAGGCACACAGCTGCATGACACATGCTGGGAAAAGCCTGCAGCCTGGTCCAAAGCCCAACATGAGGGGCAGTCTGTGCCCTTCATCACAGGATCTTGTCAGGCTGAGAAGCAGCTCTTCTGCTTTCTCACCAGGGGTAACAATGGTGTTGAGGCTGCCAGGGAGCACAAGAGCTCAGTAACTCTCCAGGCACTCTCTTCCCTCCAGATTTGTTTCAAGAGTCTGCAGAAGGAACGAACACATTTGTAATTCATTTTCCAAGTTGCCACCTAAGTTAAGTAACTGGGTGAAAAGCTTGCTCAGAGCCAGCAGGATACTGCAAGGCCTACAAAGATGCTTTATTTTGCCTTGGTGCCCTTTGTTTTCCACCTTATCCTCCATTTTTCCCCTTACCCTTGATAATATTGGACAGTAGACCTGAAGACTGGACAATCCTGAGGGCTGACAGCAGAGCCCATGGACAAGGAATTTGCACCAAGACCAGGCACACAGACAGCAAACTACGGAGCATCAGGAGATCTTCATCACCTGAAGAGACTGGCCATGCCTAGGGAAGGACTGTGAGATGGGTTTTGCCCTGGTTATGTGAGAGAGAGCAGGAGAAGAGAGCAGAGAGAGAAAACTGGCAGATGGCCTGAGCTCTGTGAAGGTTGTGAACCTCATACTGTCAGAGGGGTGGGCGGGGTAGCAGGCGTTTCCAGTTGTTTTGAGAGGAAAGAAGTCCTGAGGGAGGCTCGAAGCACCTTGGGACCTTCCAAATGCAGATGTATGCCTGCCTGTGCTGTGGTTGTCATATGGTCACTCAGGGAAATCTGGTTTAACGTTTAGTTAGCTGCTGTCATTCATTCATCATTGATATATAGACATGACTCTTCATCTGGATTTCTCATCTAGAGGGCAATGCAATACTTGAATGTTTGTCAGTGATGGATGTGCGAGTTTCCCTGCTGTCATCACCACATCCAGGGTGGTCCATTTTGTAGTAGTTTGTACTACTATGTAGTGGTCTATTTGTAGTAGAAAAGCCGCTTAGTCTCTTTTTGTAGCAGAGCTGCAGCAAAGAAGAGTCCTTTGGTTGGGAGTTAGGGGCTGAGTTCCAGCCGTTACGGGAATTTGAGTCTCTAGTTGCCTCATGTGAATTTGGAGGATTCAGGCAGTCTGAAAGGTAGAACTTGGCATTGTGGGCAACCTGAACTCTTAAGTCAGTGAAAGGGGAACATCCAGGACCTTATATGTAGTTGTGCTATGAATCCACATGCTAACTAAATCAGAGGGCAGCTGTAGGCTAAATTACTGGGTCATAGCTGTCAGAGTAGATGGAACTTTATAGGCATTGTGTCTGTTTATCGTATTTCTCATATCCAGAATGCTCAGTTACACAACTGCAGAGCTTGCTGAGTGTGCCCTTTCTGTCTGCCTGGGAATTTGTAAGTGACGATGCTGATTGCTCCTAGAAACCTTTGCTGAAGTTGCTAGGTTCTGGCCTCTTTATATAGTATTAGTGACAGGAGCCTACTCCAAGGCTGAATCTGCACTACAACTTTTTTCTCCCCTGTTATTGAATCTGTTCAGACTCTGAGACTCCAGTGCAGACTTGACGTGGCCTCTTGCACCCAGCACAAGTCCTTGCATCCTTCCTTGTTCCTCACAAAGTTCAGTGGTCCAGGAGGTAAAGGACTTGCCACCTTCTTTCCACCCGCTTCTGCAACACTTTTCTCTTCATTGTTGTTACATTCTTTTTTGTCTGTTGATTAATCATTCTGGTATTGTCTTGGTTTGGGCTTAATTTCTGTTCCTGTGGTTTTAGTGATTATTCAGAGCCAGAAGACCTCCCACAGTGTGTCTGGAGGGAGGGTATTCCCAGAATACTGTTCACATTGGGTAAAATTCTCTCTCCGTGGTGGCAAAGCTCCTGCTTACTTCAGTGGGGTCAGATATTAATTTCTGGAACTCAGCCAGTGCATTTCTTCTTATTTCTGTCTGTATGCTCAGCAGACATCTCGCCTTCTCTCCCTCTCTTTTGCTCCCCATGCTCCTGATATCTGTAGGACCCTCAGAAATCTAGTGTACTATGAACATCTGGATGGCAGTAAGCCCTAGGGTTCCTTGCTAAATGAAGCATCTCCTGTTTAGTAGCACTGAGCACTTAAAAATGGACCATCAGTTTCTCTCAGCTGCCTTTTACCAAGAGCCAAGCCTTCATCAGGTCACTTGGGCTTATCCACAGCCCAAAGTCTGTTTGATGTTTAGTCTTAGTGACTGTTTTCTCTCTGTGGTGGGATATTGTGTAGGATCCTGGGATAGCATCTTGTACTATATTTCTGTAACTGGTTGCTGAAAAGGTATTGATGGAAAAAGTGAAAAACTGGAGTTTTGGAAAAAATAAAAGAAAGGGTGAGTGGAGGGGGAAAAATAGTGTGAAACAGATAGGAGTTCATGTCAGCTGAGTTTACTGTTCTGACTTTTTCAGCTCTCCAGAGCATATGAAAGAAGACCACCTAAGGATCTTTTTCCACATAATGCATAATAACAATCTGTGGTGCCTAATTTTTAGAAATGAGTTATGCAAAATGTTAACATTTTTGTAAATCTCAGTGCAGGTGGAATTTCCTGCTCTACATATGATATGAGTGTGAGCTGGACTTGGCTAAGATCTGAACTTGAGGGAGCTCTGAGCTACACCAGCTTCAGAGGGTAGATTTAGGATTTGAGGAGGCCATTGCAATATTCTTTGGGTCAGGCTCAGCTGGGATTGAATGATATGGGTAAAAAAGGTAGTTTTCTGGGAAAGTGGCAGCTAGATATTCTAAACATATGGTGACACTTTTATTCTTTTGTAGCACCCATGGTCATTTATGTCCCACAAGCACTTACTAATTTCTGCAGTAAATAATGTGCTGTCTTTGCCCTCCCTTCATAAATACTTCCAGTTTTTCAATTTAGACAAGCTTTTATATTCCATTCAGTGGGATGTCTCATCCCACTGCATAGGGCCTCAGAAATCCCACTAGTACTATCTCTGTAGTTGGAGGAAGATCCATAAGTAATTCTACTGCACACATGGGCAGGACTTTCAGTGTGAAAAACTATAAACCTTCCCCCAAGGTGTCATATCACCTGCAAAGTCCACAGAGTTCGGCACACTGTAAACAGTGTGGGCAGTCTAGACAATAGCAGTTCCTTTTCTGCCTCTCATTTTGTTCTTTCCATAAAACCCTGCCAACATACAGCTCATCATGACTGTTAGGACCCTTTCAAATCTCTCTGATAGCTCTTCATTAAATCTATTAATATAACTTTTCAGGTAATTATTTTGAGCTGTCTATTTCTAAAATGTCTTTGTGAAGAACTGTTAGCCTTTGGAAGTGGATGAAAGTGCATGATAAGAATCTGATCCACTGTTGTCTTGTAACCATTTGACTGTTCCTCCTTGCTATTAATAGTGGGGGTTTTTAGGCAGAATATAAATGGGGAGGAGAAGGTGGAAAAACTCCCTAGATACTAATTAGTACAGAAAGTTATTAACACTTGCATTAACAAGTCCTAATACTGTCCCAGAGAGAGAATACGGATGGCACCTAGTTAAAGACTGAGCAGATTGGCTCCCATGTGCCTGGCGTGTGACATAAGTCCTGGTGGCCCTATTAAAATCTTGTGTGGATGTTGCACTAAGTAATAATCATGGACTGAAGCTTCCAATGAGCTGAGTTCCTGGATTGTTTGGGACAAATACTGACACCAACATAGCATTGGTGGTTTGAAAGAGTCACCAAGTGAAACATAGCTGGCACTAAAAATGTGCTCTGGATTATTGCATACACCTACCAGACTCCTGCCAGACTCTGAATGGACAGGGAAGTTTTTCTGTTATAAATCTGTTCCTCCTTTCCATACATTGAGAAGTGAAATACAATGTGTTTCTACACAGCAAATTGCAAAAAGTGATGTACAAAACTTCTGTGAATCAAGGAGGAAATTTAAATCTCATTTGTTTGTTTGTTTTCTGTTTCACATCTTCTGTGTCCATTGACACTGTGTACAGAGCAAGAATGAGGACATCAGATCAGTAATGTCCATTGTCCCCACTGAGCTGTGGTATGGCTCAGTCAAAGGGCATGGTAAGCACCCACAGCAGTCTGGACTAACCTAGGGTCCCAAAAAGGCAGCAGATGCCATGAAGGTTGCTTAATATTTGAGTCTAGGAAGAGATATAGAAGAAAGTGTTCACCTTCATTAGTGGAAGCTCCATTTATAAGTCCGCCTGTACATCTGAGGTCTGCGACAGTCTTTAGCTTGCCTCTGTCTGTCCCAAATTACATTCCTGCCTCCATGTTGCTTTTATGTTGTGTAGCTGCCTTGGAAGCCCAGTCCAGAAGCCAACCAATTTCTTCCTGGTGGTTTTGTTTCATTTGGATCAGTTCCCTGATCCAGAAGTTGTTGTGCCAGTACAATAGGAGGAAAGAAATGTGGAGCACAAGAGAAGAGAGGGACACAAAAGCCAGCTTTCACAACACTATTTCCAGAAGCAAGCACACTATCTCCATCACAACTGGACCCTACACAGCTGTCTGTTTTGCTCAGAAATCAGAATAAACAACTAGGCAAAGGAAGGATGAAGCTTCAAATCTCATTTGAATGCTCATATCTGAGTATATACACATTTTATTAATATTCAGTGAATGCAAGAGACATAAGGGATTTATTGTCTATGACAATGAAACTAAGGAAGGAAAAGTGCTCCCGTAAAAACTGTATGTCTTTGGTTTGCTTGGGAAGGTTTTGGTAGCAGGGTGGCTACATGGGTGGCTTTTGTGAGGAGATGCCAGAGGCTTCCCATTTGTCCATTGGAGCCAATGCCAGCCAGCTCCAAGACACTGGAGCAGCCTGTACTTTCAGGACTGCACTCCATGGAAGCAACCCATGCTGGAGCAGTTAGTGAAAAACTGTGCCTGTGGAAAGGACGTACATTAGAGAAGTTTGGAGGCCTGTGTCCCATGGGAGTGGTCCCATGTCCCAGGGGAAGAGTATGAGGAGTCCTCCCCCTGACAAGGAAGGAGCGACAGAGGAAATGTGGTGAACTGACCCCAACCCCCATCCCCCTATGATGCTAGGGGGAAAAAAGGAGAGAATTTGGGAGTGAAGTTAAGCCCAGGAAGAAGGGAGGGGTGGAGAGAAGGTGGTTTTAAGATTTATTTCTCCCTACCCTACTCTGTTTTGATTGGTAATAAATTAAATTAATTATTTCTCCCCCAAGTCGAGTCCCTTTTGCGCCTGATGGTAATTGGTGAGTGATCTCTCCCTGTCCTTAGCTCGATCCACTTGCCTTTTGTTGTATTTTCTCTGCCCTGCCCAGGAGAGGAGGAGAGGGATAGAGCGACTTTGGTGGGCTCCTGGTGTGCAATCAGGGTCCAGCCACCACACTGTGTTGGCACAACAGTGTGTCCTTAGATGTGTCATTCCCAACTTCTCTGAACGTGTATTGCATGTGTGCAGGGGAAAAGGGGACCTGAGGACTGGCACCAGTGATAACATAGCTTGTATCTTTCTCTGTATTCCTCTGTCTTTAGCAGATAGCTGGATAAAACACTGAACAAAAAAGCTTTTAAAGCAAAATTGACAGCATAGAGTAAAATACAAATCTGAACTGCAGAGAGACCAGATGACTTCATACTAGCTGATCCCTTTGAGTTACACTTGACAACGAAAGCCTTGCCTTGCAAGAGATGTTCAGTATCTTGCGTACAACTGACTTGATTATTTAGGACTCGTGTTCACATCTGTATTGTCTGTGGAGATTTTATTCTCATCAGTTTTTACACAAAGGCCTCCACTGAAATGATCAGGAAGTTGCTGTTTAAGATACAGTGTGCTACTCTGATTCTGAATCTTTTTCTTATCAATTCAGGAACAAAACCAAATGGGAGGTACAAGGATCCAGCTTGGATCAGCACCTGAAAATAAGAAGTATGGCAGAGCAGTGGTTCTGTAGTAAGGCAGGCAGTGGAAGGGGAGGATTCCAGGGTCAGTGCCTCTGGTTGCTGCTGTCATTTCAGATAGACAAGGCAAAAGTAGTGCTCACCTGTACTGTGCAGACCCCAGAGACCCCTACCAGGGTTAGGCTCTGCTGAATCAGTCAGTACATACACAGAGATGGACCCACTCCAGAAACCTCACAGGTAAGAGCAGATCACAGCAAGCAAACAGATCTCATAAATTTAGTGGGAAAGGAAAGACAATGAAAAGGCAGCTGTTCCTGTTAGAGAGTGAAAACAAGAGGCTGAGGCACTTAGAAAGTAGTGGCATTTCTGCAGCAGTCACTCTTGATTCTGCTTGCATGTATTTTGGTTTGGCTGCATTGCTTCATAATGAGTGTGTGTTTGCTATAGTGCTCCATAATGAAGGTAACTCAGATGAAAGAAGTCAGGCAAGAGCTCTGCTGATAAAATGTTTCCAGTCATTGGTACATAATGTTTTCTCCTTATTTATCCAGGCTGTGAGACTGTGAACATGCAAGAGAATCATTTGCACAAAGAAGCTGACTGGTTTCTCACAAGAATTTAAAGGATTATGTGCATGCTTACACTTGTAGTTTTTGTGTTGCAACCAGCAGTTCTGATTTCTCAAAAAACATGAGAGAGTTGCATTTAGAAGAGATTAAGTAGAAGGGAGGGTGGAGTGTGCACATAACTGTGACAGTTTTTTCTGTGGTAGAAAAACAGTCTTGCGGGAGATGTTTGGACTGGAAGAAGCATACAGAACTGCTCTGCTCTAAGTTTTCTCCAGACTCCTGTAGGGGCAATAGCTCAAACTTTCATATACAGTCTCTAAAACTCTATGATTTCAGACAAAAAAAAATCAGTGGTATTTGCTCATAAAATACTAGTGAAGTCCTACTCATTTTTTCTATCACTTTCCTCCAACCCCTGCAGAAATAAGGGTGCTTCGGGGATCCTCCAGGGTTGCCACAGTAACCAGGTCACTTCACCTAGAAGCGAGACTTCTCACTAAATTCTTAGTACCTGAACCTTCTGTTGTTCTGGATGTGGGCAATTTGAATTAAAGATAGTGCCTGAAACTGATGCTTTGAGACTGATAGGCCAAATGGAGAAACTGGCTTATGAGTGTTTATAGAAAATGGGAATGATTGGAAGAGAAGGAGTTAACAGGTCAAGCCCAATATCCAAGAGGAAATATCCAACTTTTGGCACACATGTTAGAGGATTTTCTCCTGCTTGAGAGCCTGGGAACAGGAGAGATGCATAAGCCCTCACATTTAGGGATGCTGAAAATAGGACCCACATGGAAATATTCTTGCCCAGTTAGATGCCATCTCTGCCACTCTAGTGGCAAGGCTGATATCCTGGGGAATATACTCAGGCTGTACTCAGCACAGTGCACACTAGCATCAGAATTAATTTTAGTAATTTTATTAATGAATATCCACCCAAATTGACCTTTTATTGTGGCTGTCTTTTGCAAGTGCCAATACATTTGACTGTTCTTTTCATTGTAACTCATGTTAATATATCTGAGGCACTCAGGGAGTAGGCAAGAACGTATGGTCTGTTGTGTGGCAATAATTAATCCATTTATTAATATACACAATGTGCAAAACAACTTACCTGGACATCTCTGTGAATTTTTGCTCTATTTTCCACTCTCTAGGTAGCATAGTGCTATAAGACAATGAAAAAACATACTCCTATAGAAAAAGTGCATAGAAAATATATAGAATAAGGGTGCCACTGGCAAAGTCGGAATATCAAAACCACTTAGCTGAAATAGCTTTATTAAATTTATTAAATTGTAGCATCTCAGTATGGGGGGAAAAATCACACAAAGAGGGTTTAAAATCTGTCAGTTCCTCACACAGGTAATTAAATAACACAACGTTTTCAGCTTCTAAGGTTTCTTTGGGAGACAGCCACCAAATGTGGTGTGTCACGTATGCATGAGAAACCTGACTTCAGATTTTGCCCCCGAGTGCACAGGATATTGAATTCAACTGAGGTGTTGCTAAACTTCATTACTTCCCTGTAACTGCATTTTGAAAAGGTAGTGGCACCAGCAAATTGTCTTTCTGCGCATGAATAGCTGTCAGTCTGTAAGACCAAAATAGTCTTAAAGAAGGAAATTTTAGAAAAGTGACCCTCTGCCAACCTGCTCTGGGAGATGGAACATGCTTTCAGCTGTGGAGAAACTTGCAGCCTAAAAGTGCACTTCCAAGGAAACAGTTTTGGAGAAAAGCTTTGGCAGAAAAGTTGTGGTTTTAATTGTTCACCCTCAAAAGTGCATTGTTAAACTACTATAATGGCTGCATATTCCACAGGGCAGAAACAATTACATTTGTTTGCAGTAATTTATTCCTTCTGTCTCTTTTTTTTTCCTAAATTAATCCTTCAGTTTTTGTTTGATTGTGACTGAAAGATGCAAGACTGCTTCCCTTGTAAAAACTGAAAATTCACTATAAATTTTTACTCAGCTTCTAAAAGCGCTTTTTCGAGAGTAGATATAAAATACACCAATATTTTAATATTTTGTTTTCTAAAGGCTCCTGGGGTCTAACTTGTTCTGGAACTGCTTGGGAACCTTCTGGAAACTACCACTTTTCGATGAGAGGAGTGGAAAGTGAAGAAACTTGAATAAAAAGGAATGACAAATGGGGTTAAAACTGAACTTAATGTCACAGAGTTTTGACTCTAACTTTACCGTAGTGTATCTAAGGGAAACAATAATGAACAGTGCAGAGACATTTACATTTTTTTAAGTTACATGATTGGTTTCCAGGTTTTTGGAGTGGTTTTGTTACTTTTATTTTTCTAGGGAGGTATCGGTATATAGGGTAATGACTATTTCTTCTGCCTCTCCAAGGAGTGTGAATGCTCAGAACACAAAAGAAGGTGGAACTGGAGTATTTATTAACTTAAAAAATTGAAACAGAGACAAAAGGTTTTCATGCAGAGAAGCAGTGTTTTAAAATTACTCTGTTTCAACTTGAGTTTCACATGTAGAGTGGTAGTGAGATCTTGATGCTAGTGGTGGTGGCCAAGTGACCTAATGAACATATTTTCTAGTAAAATTCCAGCTGCAGTTTGTTGAAACTTAAATTGACCTTTCCCATCCACTGCTCTAAGAAACTCTGAAAATGGATGTCCTGGGTTTGGCCTTTCTCACGTTCCCATGAGTGTTTCAGCAAGCATCCCTGGTAAAAGCTGGGGTTTGGAGGGGATTTTCTGATGCCAGAAGTTGTTCAGTTGAAAGTACATTGTGACTGGAGGCTTACTTGAAAGAAAATGCTTAACGGCCCTGGATTTATATAGCCTAAAACCAGTTTCTGTTGATGTCCCTGCAGGATTTCCTACCAGCCAGACCCAGGCCTCCAAGGGCTCTTGGCAAGTGAGAAGTTATCCTCAGGTGCCCTTTAGGCAGCTTTAGTGGCCTCTACGTGAGATTGAGTTCCCTCTTCAGTGTTAGTTTTGCTGCTTGTTGTCCTGGGCCCCTCTCTGGGTTTTGGCACACCCAGCATTTTGCAATCCAGTAAATGAAACTCACGTTTTTTTGTCATGTTACTTGTGTGAACCATGAGCAAGGAAGCAAAAGAAGGTAGGTAAATGAAGAGGGAGTGTGTGTGCACTTTTGCTTTAGGCTGGAGAGACAAAAATCTTGGTTTCAGATCTTAGGTCAAGAAAAACTGCTGTTCTTTTTAATACGGGCTCATTTTGGACAGAAAGGGAGGCAGGCAGGAAGGAGACACAGGATCAGAAGAAGACTCACATTAAATTAGTTTAAACTCTTTAAATTGAAATTTTCAGTTTGGTTTCAGTTGTTGTAAAGGCTGATTGTCTTTTTTTTCTTCTTTACATAAAGCTATTTTCATAAATTTTTTTCAGAGAAAATTTGAATGTAGCAGGCCTGGCCTGGCACATCAGTTTTATTTTTAATGGGAAAAAAAATGCTGAGCTATTGCAGGATTGTCAAAAGAGTGTTCCAGTTAAAAGGTGATTGGCATCAACTGATTTAAGTTTTTGAAAATGAACATACAAGATAAACAGTTGACCTCTTCCTTTATGAGAGCTTTTTTTGATTGTTGTTCTGTACTCATGTGTTCTCTGTGAGTGTGCATTAATGTACACAGACAAGCTTGTTAGAATTTCATCTGGTGCACTAGCCCTGCCACAAGACACAAGTAATGTTTTGGACATCTCCGTTCCAAACAAACAGTGGTTCTGTACACCTCCTAGTCATATTTTAGTCCTCATTTCATGTGCTAGTGATGGGTTTTAAATGTGCTTATTTTTCTTGCCTGTGGAATGCTTTTGATTAGGTAAAAAATATTGCTTAATCCTCTAAGTAAACTGTGGAAGCAATCTAAAGAAGATGCAAAGGACATCAGAAAGGTTTACTTTTCCAAAAGGAAAGGTTTTGCTATAATCTCTGAGTTTGGGGGGGGTTTATTTTTTCTAAACTAATGAAAAGAGACATGTTTCGCATAAAAACAACTACGCCTGGACCAATTAAATCAGGGGGTTTTGCTTAAGTTTTCAGGAAGTCCTTGCAGCGATGTTTCTGATGGAAACTATGGGCTGTTTTGGACTGCAGAAATCTAGTACTCCTAGTACTCCATCCCAGTTATATGAGATTTATAGATTATATCAGCTGACAATGTCATCCCCTACCTGCCAATCCATAAATGCCAGCAGCAGTCTGAGTAATTTGCACCCCCTGCAAAAGGCTGACCCACAGACCTAGTGGCACACAAAGACCTTCTCAGTACACAGACTATCCAAATAGTGAGAAGTTACAAACTTCTAGGTATAAAAGTTAACATTTTGCTGTTGGGGGTCTTAGTTGGATTTGCTTCTCTATGGGGTATGCCCAGCCACTGCCCTGGAGGGGTGTCTGCTGAGATAAGGAGATTGAGCAATCTCCCAGCAGGACTCCCTGGAAAGGCAACTACTTTTGGGTCATGGCGAGGAAAGGTAGACCCCCAATCCTTTGGGAGACACTATGCAGATCATTCTGTAACCCATTGGTCTGTCCCAGATCCTCTGTAATCCATTGGTCCCCTACTGATCCCCTGTATCCCTATAAAGGCAAGCTCCCTCTAGCCCCTTGGGAGAGAGAGCTCGTCCCTGGCCCTCCCCTTCGCCGGAGGGAACCCACAATAAAGCTACCTTCGTGCAGAACCAGCCACACGAGCCTTCTTGTCTCTCTCTGGTCTGGTTTGGCCTGGAGGCTGCCCTGCAGAGCTGAGCTGGAATCACGAGCTGATAATCACTAAAGAGCTGACAGTCTCTGCAAGGGCCCCTCTGCCAGCAGCTGAGAGGAAGACACCGGACCTCGGGAAGGCGATTCCTTTTGGGACCATCTCCCTGGACCGGTCATCTCTTCCTGGGTCGCAGCCTCGGACCCCATTACCAGCTGTAATACTTCTCAATCAGAGAGCTGGTCACAGCTGTAGGTATATTACTGATAGTGAAACTATTGAGTAGGCTGCAGGGAAGATCAGATCTGGAATAAAGCTGTTCAAAAGCTGCATAGTTACACTGGAATATAAAATGTGTTGCAAGGTTTGATAGCCTTGTGAGGTTTAAGAGAAAGCAGAGTTAGCAACTGAACTCATCTGTCACTGTAGGATGTTGAAAAAAAAAAATTAAATCTCTGTGGTTCAGTGTTGCATGAAGGGCTCTTGAAAACCAGGTATTAGGGCTTTTAGCTGCCACCCATCTGCAGTTCTGCACTGGCACAGAGATCAGTGAAGTAGCTGGTGTAATGAATGTTGCTAATTACTAGCAAATCTGAAAGGGATTGTGTCATGCAGCCATTACAATTGTGGAGTGTAGACTCAACTACCCAGGACATCCGTTCCAGAGCAGGTCTCCTACAGCCTTCACTCTAAGTACAGAGTAATACTCCCTGTGTTAAAGGTACTGTTACACTGAAGCTGTGTCAAAGCCTGGTCTCTACACTTGTCTACCCTTTTTCCTGCTGTTGTTTTAAAACATCATCACATAAGGCTCCAGAGAAGAAAATCTGAGAATAGTGAAGTATTTGAGATTAATTATTTTAAATGAAAGGTTTTTGATAGCTTTAGAAGTTGGTAGTACCTCATCTTAAGTGTTGTCAGTGGTCAGTAAAGGTCAGAGCTGTCCTCTGTGTGTGTGTATGAGGGAGGATCATATACAAGTACCTACCAAGAGTATACCTGAACAGGGGGCACTAGAAATTAAGTGTACACTGTTTTCAGTTAGGATTAAAACTTCCTTCTCTAAGGATTCTGTGAAACTGGATGTTAAAGAAAGCTTCCTTGCAGAATTTTTAATTAGGGGCTTCAAAGAGGAAGTGTATGGATACTGTAAGAACCCCATAGGGAGGAGATTTAAATCAGTGGAATGCTTTGAAAGCACCTACAATTTATTTTTAAAAACAACTGCAATTTGAATGAAATTAAGGGGTGACACTTCACCTTGTCATGTTATTTTCCTTCATTGCTAACAGACATATAAACAGCAGAAATTATTTCTGCTGTATGGAAAACTGGATGTTCTTATTTAATTGATCAATCTATAATCTGTTTGCCTATGTGCCCATCTTGAAAGAGAGGAAATAGTAAAGCTATAGGGTATGTCTGTAGTGATCTGTTCAGGTTCTTACTTTGTTTTGATATATGCATGAGCCCTGTCCGCAGAATATTGTCCTATTGCTGATGCCACACCATCAAGAAAGACTACATCTACAACCTGATGGAGTCTGGGAGACTGAAAAGCATGTTCTTTGCTTTTAAACTAGGATTTTTTAGAGAGTCATTGAGAAATTGCTGAGGCACCATGATTCTGGGGGGTTTTTTCTGATGTTACAAATTTGTCTACAGCTGAATAATACTTAACTCAATCTTTGTCTCTTGAGCTACAGCAAGTAGATAAGCCATGTCCTGTGACAAAATATATAACTAAGCTGTCCAAATCAAATCAGGTTAGACAGTCTTGTAGGGTTGAAGAACATATTTTCTCTAAGTTGTTGTGCTGTTTCTGTCAAGTATTCTCTGTTTTTATGGACTTGCAAGAATTAATCTTTAGCCTAAGCAGTGTACTTTGGTCCAATGTCTCCCAGGTTTTTGGGGACATGTACCTGACAGTCCTGTGAGCATGAGGCAGGAGACTATAAATGGTCAAATTCTGCAAGTCCACATGTGTGAGCTGGTGGGAGGGACACTGATTTCATTGTGAGGTGTCAGAGGGTAAAAAAAAAAGGTGTGATATACAATGTTAGGGTCTCTGCACATGAAACAACATGTCTGGTGTTTGTGGGCAGTGCTTGGGTAGTGTGGAGGATACTGAAGGGTGTGTGGATGGAATGCTGTCCTAATCTGCTCTGATTTGTCAGGCACAGTGGCCCTACAGCTGTGCCCTGCTTCAGGCAATGGAGCTGCTGCTGCAAGAGTCAAGCCCATTCTCAGGCATGTTGTTTCCTTATACTGAACAAAAATGAAAGACTGTTCTTTCCTTAAAGTAAAAATTAAACTTGAAAGTTGGTAACTGTTAAAACTTGCATTTTGCTAGTGACGACAGTAAAAATTATTTATCTGATGTGCAGGTTCTTCCACCACCCCTGTGAGGTTTTTCTCTTTTGGCTTCATGACTGCATGTATTTTTTTTAATATCTAATGAGAAGACATCCCTGAGTGAAATTTTTATTATGGACTTTTCTAATGGAATTGGATTTCAGCGAAGGATCACTGTCCCCAACGTGCATCATGAGGATGGAGTTCCTACCAACATGCACAGAATTAAAGCCCACAAAGTTCTGGGTTAATGACTTGCCCCTTTATCCTTCTTGGCATCTCAGGTGGAGCTCAGTGTTAGCAGCATTGGATAGGAAGTCATGATCATGTGTGAGAGAGAGGGAGAGGAGATGCACACACACTTCATTCAAGTAATTCCACCACTGCTGAGCTCTTCAGCCACCTCCTTGTGTATTTGCTCATTAAATCCTCTAATATATGCACGCTTTTCTGGTGACCTGGGGTTTTTGAGAGCTTACGCAGTAGGAGGTATTTAAAGAGACAGATTGGAAAATCACGCACATGCTGCTATGACAGACAAACTCAGGCAGACTTATGCGAGCTTTTCCAACCCCCTCATTCAAAAATAAACAGGAGTTGTCTTTGAGGCAAGCTGTTCCCTGTTATAGCTGTGTGCATACTTGTAATTGAGGAAGCAGTTCATAGTGATTAGGCAGAAATATGGGGGGGTTGTTTGTCACAGCAGTCTTATGTTTTACATCAAGTTCTCAGAATTAATTCTCCTGTGTGGATTTTTACTGTCTAGTAGCCACCTTGTACATGACTTGAAGGAGTGAGAAGTTTCTATCATCCTATAAAAAGCTGCATGTCTTCTTCCATGTCCTAGTCTCATTCTATGTCCATGATAGGTTGCTCTTCCGGGCACCAAATGCTTTCTTGCATTTCCCTGCAGTCCTGAGGAGGAGAAATCTCAGCTGGCTTTGTGCAGCTGCTTTCTGCCATGGAGCTCCCCAAGGAGAGGTCACAGCTCTGCAGCATGATCAGACCAGAGAAAAAGGTTTTGGAAACCACTGTCTTACATTGAGTCTTCTGGTTTGATATTGTATCCAGCTGGGGAGTCTTGCGATACCTCTGCAGCATGATTGCTCTGAGGGACTTGCTTGGTGTTGGCCGGTTCATCTCTAAATCACCCCTTCAAAGGATGTTCTTCCTGATGTTCCTTAGTTAGTAAACAGTAATGAGTATTTTGGACCAAACCACTACACTAAGGAACACGAGAACTGAAATTTCTCTCACCATTACACTCTTGCTCATTCAATCCAGTATCTGAGTGAGGCTGTTATTTCCTTTTTTCAGGCTTGCTAGAAGCAGAGCACTCTCCTGACACAGGTTTTTAAAATATAGATAAGAAGGTTCAGTCACAGTAGCAGTCCCCAGGATAGCCCATGGAAGCTGAGATGCACAGGATTAAATCTTGGGATTATACTGTTTGGATGTAAAAGTCTCTTTATTCTGCCAGCCTACCAATAGGCTATGTGTTGTACAACACACACTAGTAGATACAGCATTTAGCTCTGCTTTTGTCTCACACCTGCTGTCCCCTCAGAGTTTTGAATGGCTGGCAATGTGACTAAAGGTGTTTGCTCACTGCTCAAAGGGTGTTTATCTCTCCACATCTCACCTTGGCTACTGGGATAGTCCTTGCAAAATCCCGTACACACCATTAACATGACAAAGCATGATTTTTCTGTAACTTTATCACTTCATGCTCATTGTTTTGCAGTAACACCAAGGAGTCCTGGTCATTCAGCATCGGCTAAGAAAACCAAGTAAATAGTCCCCGTACCACACCTGATGTTTTAGACGTATAACAGCATGGTTACAGCAGGGACAGCTTGCAGGTGTTGAATGCAATAATATATTACCAAAGGCAGCTAAGGAACTTGAGAATCAAAACTGTCATGTACTTGCAGCCCTGTGCTTCAGTGGTTTTTAATCTTTTCCCTTCTTATTGGAGATGTCACTTTCTGATTTTCAGTCAAGTACACGAATAATTTTGCATGTTCTAAATAATAATAATTTGCACCAGTTGGTACATTGAATGAAATACTTTCACATTTATTTATGAAACTTCCTGTGGGATCAGGAGAACATGATGTCCTGACCAGAGGTGCACCTGGTGCAGTATTTGGGCACTGAGGATGGCCAGTGGTGAACAGTAAAGGAGGGTGTGCAGCAGCATCCCACTGTCCCTCTCTCCTTCTAGACAGTGGGAAGGCCTGGAGGGAGAAAGGATAGGCAGCTTTGCAAAGGTTTAAGAGGCTGGATGCCCCGTTTTGAAGGAAGTAGAGTGGTTCTTGTCTGTTGGTGAAATGAGGAGAGTGTGGGACTGAGGAATGGGGTCAAAGATGGAATAAAACACTTTGTAGTGAATAAAATCTGTTAGGTGGCATCCCTGCTTACAGCATGGGGCTGGAACTAGATGATCTTTAAGGTCCCTTCCAACCCAAGCCTCTCTATGATTCTGTGAAGACCAGATGTGCAGATAAACTGTGAAGGACCTTGAATATGGGGATGAGCTGATCCAAGAGCATGAAGTGCAAGAGACAGTGTGATGGCTCCACTGACTGTTCTGGTAATCTTTGTGACCAAATTTTGACTGAGTTTAGAGTGGGAAAGAGGAAAGACTAGTCATGTAAAGAGAAAATGATGTTGCAGGATCTAGGCCACAGAAGGAGTTTCCCTGCTGGTCCCAGGGCAGGAGTATGATGAGCCTGTTACACATGAGAGTAAGGACAAAGAGGAAATTATACTGAAAGCAAAAATACTAGATTTTCTTGTGTCATACCTGGCAGAGGCATGTTTGTTGTATCACAGACAGGGTTGGCAGCTCCCCACTAAGACAGTTGATCAAAAGTTCCCAAAATGTCAGCCAGTCTCTCACAGCGAGGAGACTGATCTCCAAAGTGTTGATTTCTACGATAATGTTAATATGTGCTGTGCATTTCAAAGGCTGAGTGTTCTGATTCCTGGGTAAAATCCCAAGGATTTAGTATATGCTCATTAAAGATAGACATATATATATATAACACAATGGAAAAAAAAAGTTTTACTTTTCCAGCCAGTTGGGCCCAACTGCTTCCATACAATAACATCTGGTATGTGTTCTTCCCTTATTTTGCTCAGCTTTCTGCAAATGTGTTTGCTGTCTGCTCCCTGTGTTATATATCCTTATTTGGACGGATTTTTTTTCTTTCTTTTGGAGAAAGCATTTGGGTGCTGATATTTTCTGCGCTCTCTCTGAAAATGAGTTTATTGGTCTTGCCAAAGCACAAGGTGTCTTCTCAGGTAACTGGTGTTAAAGTTTATTGCTTAAGTACAACATGCTCCAAATTTACGCTTCAGAAAATTAGTTATATTACAAATAAATTCTCCATTTTGATGCTTGGCTTGAGATACTGGGGTGTGATTTCCAGATGATGATGATGATGTTAGCCCTTCATACTGCAGGATGTTTGAAGACAAGGAACTATGTCTTTGTCTATTTTCCATTAAGAGATGCTGTATGTTCTCCCAAACCACATATCCTAGTAAAAGATTAAAGAAAGAAATTTTGTTGCCTTTTTATTCAGTAGTAAGAAAAAAAAGACAAGTTTACTTTGGGAGAGTCTCTAGTGTTTTATGTCATATCCAGACCCATCTACCACATCTCTCAACCACTTAAGGGTTTGGTGCAGGTAAAGATATTTTTGAAGTGTCGTCTTGAATTTATCTTGCCAGGTCATAGCATGTGGTTCTTTCCCTGTGTGCTGGTGTCTGGGTATTCTTTGCAAAATGTTTCAGACATCATCTGCTTTACCTCCTGGAAGAAGCTCTGTTGTCATTAGTACATTCAAAGAGCTCTGGCTTGTTATTTACAAAAAAGACTCTAACCTTTCCTTCCAAAAGCAGTTACCACATTCAAGTACTTGTTCCCTTTGCTGCTCAGATAAATCTCCCTCTGATGCTAGGGAACAGCAATAAAATATTCCCCAGTGCTCTGTTCTCAATTGTAGCCAGCCAAACTTAGTCATCCATTTTATTAGCCTCTGTGTACAGAAGGACTGCATTAGTAAGAAGGGGTTTTATAACCCTTTCTCCTCAGATATATCACCACTGTTTCTTTTGCATTAGAGATTTTATAGGCATTTTTAACATGTATTTTACTTTATGTTATGTTAGTGCAGTTTTTACCCGTTCTAAAGTGTTACAATTCTCAAGATTATATGGAAGAAATTTGAGACTTGTAAAATGATCCAAGGAGAAGAATGGGATGATTAATTTGAGAATTATTTTAACAATCAGTAATGTTTTTAAAAGAAGGGGTCTTAGTGATAAATTTAACTGGTATTGTTGTGGAAAGAGTTGCCATTTGAGGTAGTAATTTCATAAGATGCTCTTCCTCTTAAACCATGAACAGCAAAGTGATGCAGTGGCAAGGCTGCATTAGGAGGTAACAATAAACTCTGTCATGATGAAGTGCATTCTTAGGCAGACAAAAAAAACTAGAGGCCTCTAGATATGTCTCTCTCTTTCTCATGAATCAAATGTGATTAATTGTGTCCTGGTTGTTCTGATACTGGAAACAAAATCTGAATAGCACTGCTTGCATTGATATTCTTCTGTGGTTTCAAGCTGAGCAGATTGTGCTTTGATAAAGATCCCATATCAATGCTTCTAATGACTTTGGATATATTTTCTGATCAGGTCCTCAAAGCTGTAGGAGATGGTCACATTTCTGGTTTCTTACGAAGCAAAATCCTTTTAGACACATCTGAATGTTTTCTTAGAAGAAGTGAGCCCCAGACTGGAATGAGGTTTATGGTAATGCCTGCATTTTAGATACTTGTCTAGATCTGGGAGCATAACTAACACTGGGAGGTTCATATCTTTGTTTAAATCTGTCTTCACAAACTGAAGAGTTCTGAAAGAAGGTGTATTTCACCACAGTGAGGATGTGAAATGAGTAGCAGTACTTCTCTGCTTATTCTCAAACGGGTGTAATAGCAGAGAGTTACCCAAAGGTCCGGAGAAGGAAAAAAGTGCCATCATAGACAAACTTTATATATATTTAATGCTGAGAAGCTTTTGTTGTTAACATTTTAGTGTGGTCTCATTTTTCTGCTGATTTCCTTGATGCAAATTGCTTTTGGACGTTTTAGCCCAGTTACAGGGTTTTACAGCCTTTACAGCTTGGTGAGCTTGGGGGAAATCTCAGCCTCTGAGGCAAGCCAGAGCAATTTTAGGAGAGCCCCATGGCATTGTCTGTGTCCTAGGGACATCAAAGGACAGTATGGGATATGGCCTCCTTGGAAGGAGCACAGTGGTGAGCAGAAGTGAGGCCCCCATGAGTGCAAAGTCCACCAGAGTTTCATCGGCTTGTTTCTCACGCTTGAGTGGGTCATTGCAAGTATATCTCAGCTGGTGCCCATGCCTGTATGATTGGCAGAGGAATGGGTTTGTAAATGCACTTTTCACTCACTGTTAAATGCTTAGGTCCCTCCCAAGCCTCTTGCAAACAGTATCAAATTCTTAGGAATGTCTTTCAGAATATTTATTAGTGTATAACAGCTACAGACTTACACCAATGGTTGCGAATAGCAGCAGCAGTAGATAACTATTACTAATGTGCAATCTTACTGTTTTACAAAGCATCAGTGTACTTAGCTATTTTCATCCTTGTTTGATTGCAGTAATATTCAAATGTAAGCATCACTTGATGCAGTTTTCAAGAAGTAAGGGCTGTACCACCTTTATGTAGGCTACTTCCAAATCTACGTGGTGATACTCTTCCAGTGCTAGTGTAATTGACTTAAAATAATAATGGCTAGAGAACGAGTTTGGTTAATTTCACCTCTCAAACAAATGTGTGTCAGGAAATACGAGTGGAAAAAGTCTTTCTGGACAGGCAGTGTGCTGTGGTGTATTATGTTTCACTGACATGAGAGGAATGTGGGAGGGAGGTCTACAGTTCCCTGCTGTAGGCACTAACACTCCGGCTGGAAAGCAGCTTGGGATGTGCCTTTCACTTCATTAAGAAAAAGGCTTTCTGCCTGTGGCAGGAAGTGCTGTAAAACACAGTGGAAGTATTATAGTGTGTGTGGTTAGACAGGGTTGCCAATCTCAAGTATCTAAAATCACAAGTCAGATATTCCAGCATAAAATCTGTCTAGAAATTAGAGATTTAATTTTTTAAATTCTGTTTCCTTTTTGCCTCTTAAGCTTCATTTATTTTTAAGTGAAAGCTGAGATCTTCACTGAAAGTTGAGATCCTCATCTGACTTCAGGGCTTTAAAAACAGCAAAAAATTACAAAAAATTTGCAAAAGTCTCATAAAGGTTGTTAACAATGAGTCAGGCATCTTCTGTAGAAGCTGTGTGATTGTAAAAGCTTTGTCATTGTAAATAGGATCTAAAAGGCAGGGATGCAAAATGCAGGCTAAGCTCCTGGCATTTGCAACGTAGTTGAGGTTTGCTTACCTTTAACAAGTAGCAGTAACTGTGCTGGCTTGTGTTACTGAGCAGCCAGCCGAAGAAAAACCCAACAAAACAAACCAGCACAGTCTGGCAAGCCTGTGTTGTGTGGGGGAGCCACAGTGAGGCAGTTTGTAGACCTTGCAGCCAGTTACCTACAGCTGATCCGTGTCTGGTGTAACTTCTGCAGCCTCCCAGAGTTTCATTCTCTGTGTTTTGGGGTCAGCAGTAGGACTCCTGTTTACAGGAGCCAGCAGGTAATGCTGAGGGATGCATTAATTTCTTTATGTTGCCTACAGCTTCCAAGGAAATGTCAGTGCTTCTCTGAAAGGGAAGGTGTAAAGGATGGTGATGTCCGAGTTGTTCTCCCGACTCTGCCAAAGCTGTAACTTTAGGATTTTGAACGGCTGCACTGGTAGCAAGCAAGGAAGGTGGAGTGCTCCTGTTTCTAGGCATTATCACAGTGCTGGAAAAGCAATGCCAGAGCGTAGGCATGGGTGTTTTTAGGATCTTTCCTTTGTTCCTTGTTCCTGCTGACCTGCACTTCAGTTCCAAAGAAGACAAACAACAAAGCCCACACTTTGCAAAGACTAAAATCCAAGAATTTGAATAATTTTATAGGATTAGTAATGTAAAACTCGAGTTTGCTGGTTTGGAGAGTGGGTGCTGCTGTACCTCCATCAGACATTAGGTAGGTGAGCTGCAAATCTGGTCTTGTTCTATCTGCCTGTCTTGAACTCAGCTGAGATTTTTTTCTGCTGTGCAACCCTGGAAGAAACAACAATTCTTGAAATAACATTTCAGCACTATTAAACACTGCTTGTTTGATGCTCTGACATTTGGTGTTGGCAGCTTTGCCTGCCTCTTCAGCATGCATCTGGCTGTCACCATTCAGCCAGTCCTTTTCTTCTGCACAGCTAGGTCAGATGGAAAACACTTCTGCTCTCAAGAGTGCTCCAAGTGGCTGTTCAACATGGCTAAGCCTTAGGAACTCTGTCTTGCAAAAATAAACTTGCTGTTAAGCATAATTTTCATTGTTCTTAAGAATTCTATTAATTATAGAGGAAGATAAATAATCCAGTGGTCTGAAACCACATTATTCTGGCTCAGGGAGCTGTTAGCACTAAAGATTATGCTTTAGGTGTTGGAGGTATATGAGATGTTCTGATGTGCTCTAGGATCTAGCAGTTCACCTAAAGGTTCAATGTCATTGAAGCCCACTGAAGTCTGCAGAGGTTGTATCATTCAGCTTGTAAATACTTCCTCCACCTCCAGTGGAAACATTTATAGTCAGAAGCAAAGCCTTGAAATGTTTACTAATGTCATATTGAAAGGGCAAGAAAAGAAAGAGATGTAAAGATGTGTGCATTAATTATTTATCTTGCAATCAAGAAAGTATAAAAATAATCCAGGGTGAAAACTGGGAAGAATTGCGAAGGAAAACACTGACTCTTTCAGTTGAAATAATGCAGACCCATTCAAGCTTTCTCCACAGAACATGAGGTCTAATCCCAGCACAAGTAAACACATGTGGGGGTGTTTTCTATAAAAGGTTTAAAAATCATGATGCTCTTGAGAGGTGACTAATTGTGCTCACTTAGCTTCAAGTGAATAATTAAACTGTGAGGAGTTATTTTCTTGGCTCTTCTGTCATGTTTCTTACTTACTAATTCTTAGATATTCAACTTCTAGACTTTTTAGCATCAATCAGGCTCTGCTTCTATTGTCTGAAAAATATGTAAAGAAAAAACTGCCACAGATTTAAATACATTGTATTGTTACAGTATAAATACCATCATTGTAATTAAACCACTTGAAAATATGAACCGTCAAATTTTTCTCTCAGGACTCAGCCTCCTGTGAGGGTTTTGTGCCTTTGAAAATCTCCCTAGTGTGCTTTGCTTCTCCTGATTGTTCTTGGAAGAAAATTAGCTTTTAGTCCTTTAAAATCTGTTGGCTTTATTTGCTGCTAAATACACACATGGTAGGTGCTGTGGGATCAAAACAAAAACAAGTTGCTCTTCCTATGCTTGTAGTTTTGATGTGATTTGCAGTTTGGCAGAAGTCAGTAACACAACTCTTAGTGTATTTGGGGTCATGGTGCATTAAGGTAGATCCCTTTGGCCTGAATCAAGAACCTGCAAAATATCTTCAAATCAGAGTAAGGAATAAATTTAAAGAGACTAGAAGAGGATGAGAGAAGCCACTTGAGAAGGCAGGTAGCCTGGTCTAAAGTCCTGGATTTGTTTTGTCCTGGTCCAATTCCCACGTTGCTACTTCCAGACATTAGACTACTGCCCTCTTAAAAATGTCCTCTGAGATTCTGTCACTTAATGAGGGTTTGGGCAGATTTTTTCCTGTTAGGAATGTTTTCCTGATGACTGAGTTGCTCCACCAGATGCCTGTGGCTTTGTCCTTAACTTGCCGTCTTTGTGGGGAGAGTAGGATGATGCCAGGTTGATGAAGTAAAAAGGGAGGGAATTTCTCTGGTGGTGGGAAGAAGTTCATGAAGGACGTGAATGAAAAGCCCTGGGAGGATTAAGATAAGAAATCGTTACCCATCCAGGATCCTTTTCATCCTGTTTTTCACTATGAATGGCTTGAATTTTGTGATATTTTTGAAGTGTTTTAGACAGATACTGAGTAAGAGCACGGTTTGGAATCTAATCACAACCTCAGAGGTAGAGAGACCTGTGGGTTCCACCTGCAGAACTAAAACTTAGTAATACATTAACAGAAAGACATGACCTTTTCCTGTCTTTTCTACCCTCACAGATGAACAGGAGCCAGCAGTCAGCAGTGATTCAGATATTTCATTGATTATGGCAATGGAGGTTGGACTGTCCGATGTGGAGCTTTCCACTGATCAAGACTGTGAAGAGGTGAAATCTTGAAAAAGAAACAGAGATCCAACACTAAATGACAGGGGAAGGTCACAGGTAGGGACCGAGTCAGCCTTCTAGGATTTGGACCAGTCATGCACATGCCTCCAGAGCACTGTCACTCCTGCACACTCCATACTGAGATGGTCATGAAAAGCAATAGCAACAGTTGTGTCTGCCTGGATGCGGTTTCATCATCTACACACCTTCGTTTGGTTCACATGAGATATGCACACTTCCGGTTTACCCACGTGCTTGAGAGCAGTCATGGAACTCTTCAGGGGCTCATAAACATGCAACTGAAATGACAGCTTGAGTGTTTTCTACACTTGTTCAATCAAATGTTTGTTGAGTTCTTTTGAAAAGGCATATGTTTATTTTGTTTGTTTGTTTACAGTGTGTTATGGATGAACACTCTGTTTTTATTGACTGACCCCAGCTTTTTCAAGAGTTCAATCCAGAAATCTGAATTCCCGTTCACTGGTCACTTCATGATCTTACCAGGATTTATCATTGCCTTGTTGTTTCTGCATGAAGTAAATGTGGCTGGCTTCAGAAGGATGATGCACCAGCACCCTGCATTAATATTAAGCCTGCTTTCATTAATTGCAAGGCTTGGAAATGGTATATTCTGAAGGCCTTTACTTGTAAGAGAGCTCTGAGTTAGCAGAAATTTGGGTTAAAACTGCATTAGTTTGTCTTTTACTTAGGGCTCTGTTCTAGACAAGTATTGTACAGTGTGAAGGAGAGAAAGAAAAGCTTAAAGCGTCACTCCGTCCATGTAGTCCTGTCCTGTATTTTATGCTATTAGCAGTTGTCAGTACATTAGTGGCCTTCTTTCAAATGACAATTCACTAGCTGGAAAAAAAGATCTAGTATAACATCAGGTTTTTTCTTAATTTTACAGACCAAAACCAGATCAGTGGGCTAAAGGAGCATCTGAGAGGTTTCCAGAGGCTGCTTATTAACAGTTCTGCGTTAAGTGGGTGACAGTATTCTTACAAAGGATCTGGAGATGCTGCTATCAGTGTCAGAAATTGCTAATGGAGCAAGAGGCAGCCGTTTGAAATGTTTAATTCCTGGTTTGCTTTGGGTCTTTTTCCCTTAGTGTGTTTCATTTCTTACATTTTGACAGCAGTTTCTGTCTGCTTGTTACCTAACACAAGAGTTCAGGTGGTTTGCTGCCCTCCAGAGTCCCTGTCAACGTTGACAGAAAAATAACAGAATATTTGCAATTTGTATACAGATACGTACACCAAAATATATTGGGGAGGGAATTTGGGGAGGGAATTTGAAAATAAAAGAACTAACATAAATCAAAACACCTAAATAATAATGACCTGACATAATAATTTAGTTTATCCTGAGCTCTGCTTTCCAGGTGAGAGCTCATTGTTAGTTGTTCAGTGCATGATTTGGTTTTTCAGTCAAAATACTGAACTGTGAAGTAGCTTACTGTTACACAAGAGTACATGGTTTCTGTTGAGAGTCAGATGATTTGAATCACATTACTGCCTCCTGAGTCAATCCAGAGAATCAACAATTCATCTTACATTGAAATTTCATGCAGAGGTCAAACATTTTGACTTGGCAGTGTCATGGCAGCATCTAAAAATGCAACTGTTGGGGCTCTTGCTGCATTTAATCTCCTTGTGGATTTACTTGTTAAATGTGAAAACCAGCTTCCAGCAAAAATTTGTGTTTGTTAGATTTTATTCAGGAACAAATGTGTTTAGAACGATCCCTAAAATTTTGTCTGATTTGCTTCTTTAGTACAGAAGGAAGGAAAAAATATTCTCCATGCTCTTTTGTCCATTTAGAACTAATTAAACATTTAGTTTAATTTTGTTTTATGTTCTTAGTCCCTAAATTGCAGGGTAGCCTTGAGGTAAAGGTTTTAAACTGAAAGAGGGCAGATTTCGATTAGATATTAGAAATAAATTATTACTGTGAGGGTGGTGAGGCACTGCCACAGGTTGCCCAGAGAAGCTGTGGATGCCCCGTCCCGGGAAGTGTTCAAGGCCAGGTTGGAAGGAGCTCTGAGCAGCCTGGTCTAGGGAAAGCTGTCCCTGCCCATGGCAGAGGATTTGGAACTAGATGATCTTTAAGGTCCCTTCCAACCCAAGCCATTCTGTTATTCTATGAAAATGACCCATAAATGTGCTGTTACATCTTTAGAAGCCATTGGAATGAAAATCTTTTTTGAATTAATGAGATAGAGGCAGCTGGAAGTCTTGGTTAAAAAAGAAAGTTACGGGCTATTCCAGAGGTTACACTAGGCCAGTTTTGACAATATTTGTGGTTCTGTAATCTTGTTTTCCTTATTCTTTTATGTCTTCTCTATTCCTTGCTGCTATGGGAAATGCCTGACACATTAATGTTAAAATTGACTCCTACACAAGAGAGTTTGCACAAGGTACTGCATCAGCTCCACTTAAGCTCTGTAAATAATGCAGATTTAAGTGGTGATTACACCAATTTTGACCCAGGAATGAAATTCATTTCAGACGACTGCAGGGGAAGAAGTGAAGCTGGTTATATACAGTCAGGGCTCCTTATAGAAAGTCCACACACTGGTATAATTTCTTCTCCAGCACTGGAGCCTGGGTGCTACATATCACAGGAACATCATGAACACAATGTCTGAGTTGTCAGTGATCCTTTCACATATGCCCACTGGAGCTCGGCACACAGGCAGAGAACTCCTGGCCAAACTGCTTGGGTTTCTGAGGAGCTGTCACAAAGTGTTTTATGTCATGAACGGAATTAAGTTGATCTCAATGGATAGATTGACCAATTAGCTGTTACCATAGCAGAGCCACCCATGGCACAGCAGAACAAGCAAAGTCTGGAAAAGCAAGGCAGGAGGGGAAACTCCCAGCTGATAATGAGCTGGGTCCTTTGCCCAGCAAAATCATTAAAGGGAGCTGTTCTCAAAAAGGCATCACAGATTTGGTAATTGAGACCCTGCACATATTTGAGAGTTAATGAAGAACTTTTTGAGGTCTCGCACTGTGCACACACTTTTCCTAAATATCCCATATTAGATCTGGTCCCTTAGGGTCCACAGGTGGCCACTGGCAGAGTGTCAGTCTGGGTGAGTGGTTTGACATACCACCAATTAGTGCTATGCCTTTTAGAAGAGGCATCCTAGCAAATCTGGGTCAGGAGTCTTTCTGCTTCTGTTTTCCCAGTTCTACTTGCAGGTTCACTCAGGGAAGATGTTGTTCCATCCCTGTCCTCAGGTGTTCTGCAGCTCTGAGCACTGTTAAGTGATGATGAGGGCAAAGCCAGGTTACACATCACTGAAGCCTGAACTTAGGAAAGCACTTAAGTAAATGTTTTATTCCGTCCTTCTTCAAAAAAACACTTATGACTAATTTTGGACTTGTACCAAAATCACGTTATTTTCAAGGTCTTCTATGAGCATAATTAAGCCCCTGTGTCAAAAGGAAATGTTTTCCTAAAGCTTGACCTGACTGACAGTATTCTTTGCATATATAACCTGTGAACTGCCTTGAGAATTTGAGGTGCTTTATGAACATTAAGACCCCCTGATGTGTGTTTGTAACATGTATGAAAGCCTTAATTCTGCAGATCTGCATGTCCATGCACACCTTGGTACTGCTGCCTGCTAAGCTTGGGCATTAAGTACGTGGGGTTCAGCTGCTGGGGACACAGTACTGGCTGTTGAGAAGGGAGAGCAGCCTTTAGCTTGCAGCCAGGAAAGAACAAAATCCTCTAGAGCCCTCTGACAAGCAAGTGCTCATGGATACAATTCTGCAGGCTGGCACCATGACTGGGCGGGGGGGGCACCTCCTGCACGGGGCTAGTGGCCAGGGGATTGTGTGGCTCCCAGGAAAAGGCACTCTTGTTATTAAGCTGATCCTGTGCCTCTCCCAGCAATTCCTGTCTTGTCATCTGAAGCGCTTGTCTCTTTTTTCCATGAGCAAGTAGTAGGTGGGAGAAGCATTTGCCTTAGCGAGGCTCATCATCACTCCGGCTGGGTTGCAGGATAAAACTTGGTCAGACAGAAACTGCGCTCAGAGTATACTTGGATTTTCTTGGGTTTCACTAAGCTGCCTTCCCAAAGGTCTGTTCAATAGGTAGGATGCATAGAAGGTTATGCACGCAGAATTTTGCACTCACAACCAACCTGATGTGTGCATGCAGATGTGCGAGGCACCAGGTCTAAATTCCCTCCCCACAGCTCACCTGTTCTGGTGGGGATACAGATCTGGCACTTACTGAGGGTTTGGGGTTTTTTATTTTCTGACTGCTTTAGAGCCTCAAAACCAGGATCAGGACTATCATAGCACTGCAGTTCATTCTTTAAGTACTCTATAGAATTAAATTGACAGGTATGCATATAAAAGTGTGTTGATGTGAGTATGGAAACTACTGTAGTGAAATCAGAAGCACTTGTCGGTTTTAGGCCTTTTATTTGAGGGAGATTGTGGCACTAAAGAAAAAGGCTTTATAGAGGCAGTTTGGAAAAATAAATTATCGAAATTGCATATGATAAGTGATCCCTTGGATCTCACTAATGACCCCTGGATCAAATCCCAAGGAGGTCATTGCAAGAAGGGCATTGACGTTGGGGCGCATCCATTTCACAGAACTAAAATGGCAGAGAAATCCAGCTTGTTCCTTCCCGGCCCATCTCACAAGTGTTTGCCCAAGTGTGAGCCTTTGTTGCAGGGGAAGGAGATCATGGGATCAAACTTGCACAGTGTTGATTCCTCCCCTGTTTTTTATGCTGCCACTACCTCTTGGAGCAGGTCAGAGAAGGGAAAGGAGCTGGCCTTCAATTCCAGGGCTTGGTGAAAAGCAGGCCATGGGCTTTCAGCAGGTTCGGGACAGCCAAGCTTCTTCATGGCCAGTGCTGACCCTGGGATTGGAACTTTGTTGATGAACATTGAGCCCATATGGACTCATTTGTTTTGTAGATGCAAAATGTGTATCTGGGGCAGGCAGCATGACGGCAGTGAATTGGCTTGGTTAGCACGAGTGGGAAACGCAATGTGGTATATTACAGGGCTGAGGGAAAACAAGGCTGGAGGTGTTGCTTTCACAGGCTTCTTAAATAGGGGTAATTGATCCAAAATAAGCACTTCTTTGATTTTACCAAGCTGTTACCTGAACTAATTGATAGTTTCAGAGAATGAGGAATGCCAGATGGACTGTTCAGGGAGGGTTTGTTTGTGAAGCAGATGGCAGCTGCGGGTTGGGACGGAGAGTGAAGGCAAGGGTGAGGGCTGTCCCTCTGCTGTGCTGCTTACCCTGCTGGGCTGGACACCCACTTGGCCCCTTTATCTGCCCATTTCTTTTTCAAGGAAACACCCTTCTAAGCAGGAGCTGTATCTCAAAGGGAGAAATAAAGAAATGAAAGATGTGGATTTTGAATGAAAAGCCAACATGATTTTTCCATCTGAATATAATCTTGTCTCTCTCGAGTATTTTAATTGTGAATTGGTGGAAGTTACTTCCTTCTGTAGTGAATGGAAAAAGAAATGAGAGGAAAAAAAAAGGAGAAATAGTGTTTTCTCTTTCTTCTTTATTTCTTGATTCTTCAGTCCTGTGTAGCACTAATCACAATAGCCAGATCAAGATGCTTGTTTGCTCTGAATGTATACAGTTATTTCAGATGTCAAATACCTAAATGTTTTGTATATGTATGTAATACCATCCTCAATTCTCGTTTTATGTTAGGAACCTGAAATGACTGTACCATTTTATAATTAGATATGTAAAGAGGGGACAGTGGGTGGGTCTGTTATTTTTATACCAAGATGTTCCTTGTATTTAGTGAACATTTAAAACAATTTTGTACTTGTCAAAATATGCATTCCATCCATTTCCAGAAGAGAATTATTTCTATTTAGAGTAGTTTATAAGCAGACCAAAAAAAAAAAGTGGCATCCCACTTGTATGCAGTTCCTGAACAGAGCAGCAGTATCCTGGTTTTCAGTGATGGCTACAAAGCTTTTTCCAGCCGTGTCTCTTCTCACATGCAGCAGAGCCATACCAGCAAATGCCAGTGTTATAAAGAAAATTAAAATCCCAAATGAAATAAATACCACATGGATCAGTGCAGAGCTTAACAAAATAATTTCCAGTTCAGAGACGATGGTCTGTCCCAGTGAAATTCTCCAAGGTAATCAGTCCTGCTCTGGACAGCAGGAGCAGATTTACTGGGAGGCTTCAGCCCTCTGTCCCTGCCTGGCAGAGCCACCAGCTTCAGCAAGCTGGGGGGATGCAGGGTTGTTATACTCCTGCACTGTGGCTCTGGCTATGCTGCAGCTTTGGTTTAGGAAACACCTACCAAAAGGCCATGGCAAAGTCACACAGTGGCATTTGCATGGGCCATCCTTTTTCTGGTAGTTGGCTTTTTCATTCCCTCCCTTTCCCCACTACCTGTGACGTGCTGCCAAAACTGTGCAGTAACAGTTTGTGAAGATTTTTTTGCCTTTTTTTCCTTCCTGTACAGTCTTGCGAATAAACTTTTAACTCTTTGCTGACATTTTATAATGTATACATCTTCGTCTGCAATGCACTTTATCTCTCTTGAAAAATGTGGGAGTCGGAGAACTACCATCTTAAAGGGATTTGCCTGAAATCATGAGACACATACTTTTTATTATTTTGTGTCCTTTTTGCTTTGTTAGATACTGTAAATGCTAAAGAGCATAGACAGTGACTCAGCTGGGGGAAATACTGAAATGTTGAGGCTAATACTTGGAAGCATTATTCAGTAGTACAACATGGCTATTTTTGTTATATAGAGGATTATAATGTAAATATGTGAGACTGTGTTTTATGTACTAGTAAAATATTGCAACTCTCAAAGTTAAGATGGTGAATTCAAAGGAATTTTATTGCGAGTTTTTTAATAAAACAAATCTGATTATTGTGTTGTATGTATTTTCTAACAGCCTGTGTAAACCTGGAATTTCCTGATGTGTGAAACTTGTGAGTAGTTTCTTCCTGAACTCAGCCACTGCAAACTTTGGCATTCATAGGAGGCAGAAGGTACAGTGGGAAGGGGCCCAAGTGACAGCCTGGCCTTCGTGACACCTCTCCAGCTCATTACTGCTCTGGCCCCCTCTGCCCTTCAGTTGCTTCTAATCAGAAAGCAGCAGCTGTGTGAGAGGTAAATGCTTCTGCTGCCTCAAGGGAGAGCTGCAGCCTCAGTCCAGACACTAGGCATGATGTGTTAAAACAGCTTTAAAACATGACTGCCGTGCATCCAGCTGCTCTTCCCTTGTCTTATCAGACATCACTGTGTATCCCTGGGAGCAGGGCGAGGGGGAGAGCCCGGGGTTGTTTTGTCATCCAGCATAGGTATGCTGCTTGCAATAGGTTTGAGGTACAGTAAAAATCCTGCCTAAATGTAATTTAAGAGACTTACAGAAAAGTTTTCCAGTAGATGCAAAAGAAGGCAGAGAGAAATCCCTGAAGGAGCCAACTCCTGGCTCAAGCTACAGCCCTGCCACGGGTCCCAGCCTGCCCCCATCCTGGCCCACCTTTTTTGCTTTCTGTCTGGTGCTGCCAGCACACACACCTCTCTTTTCCAGCCACAGCGCCTCGTTCGAGGTGACAACATGCCAGAGAGGCTGGAGCCCTAAGCTGGATTCCACCCAGGAACCAGGAAGGCAGCAGCTGTGGGCCAGTTCACGCTCAGCTCCCCAGACCCTGCTGCCTCCTTGCTCCTATGCACCCACCCCCATCCCGTTCGTTTTTGCTCTGTCCACGACAGAGGGGCAGCAGCTGGCTCAGAGCAGGAAAACCGCGTGCGATTTAGCGTGGCTTTATCAGCAACGCCGGGAATTACTTTTCTCCTCCCAACTCCAGTCAGCAGCACAGCCTGAGGCTCCCATCCCACCAGCCCTGCTCCAAGAGCAGAAGCCCTCCACACCAAAACAAACCCTAGGTTGTCTTTGGAAAGAGGATTTATGTCTTGCTAGACAAGAAATCCGGTCTCGCTCTTCCCCACGCATCTCCCTGACTGCCAGCTGCTTTGTTCCTTGCCTGCATTTCCTAGCTGTCTCGGGGGGAGCGGGGCCGGTTTTCCTTGGCAGGCAGCTGTGCGCAGTTGCCGTGTGAGCTGCACACAACACAGCTGGCGGGAGGCAGGGGCGACGAGGGAGTAGCGCAGCAGAAGTAGCGCCACGCGGAGCTGCCGGCAACGCCGCCAGGACTATAAATAACGAAGAGCGTCAGGCAATTCATTGCAGGATGCAAGCACATACTTGGGGCTCGTGCTACATCACTCTCTGCTCTATATGGAATTAATTTCTGGTCAAAATATGGAATTAAATCTGTGCTGCTCTGTGCTCTGTTGTTTTGTGGCTTTTTTTCCAGAAGGAATAAGGCAAATTGTACTCGCTCCTCCTATTCAAGGAGGTGACACTCAGACGCATCACAGTCAATGGAGAGGATGTGGGATTCAGAGGGAATTTATCCAGGTTTGCACTGCGCAGCAGTATGCGCAACTCTGGGTCCCATGATATCCAAACCATGCTAAGAAAGAAAATGCACCTTTAGGGTGTCCAAAAAGGAGGTGCATTCACTTGTGCTGGGTCTCGGGAAGCTGCTCTGGAAAAAAACACTGAGAGGGGAATTCTCTAACATGGGGAGATCAAGGTTTGGGGTATCCCTGAGCACTTCATGGCCCAAAAGAATGAGCTAGTGCATTTATCAGAATTCAGCTGTAAGAAATCAGTGCTTAATAGGTGAGGCTATAATTTTGCAAAATGCTCATTCCTCAGCTTTGATCTCTGTGCAAACAAGTTGCTGGCAAATCCTGGCAGCAATGGAAGTGGGCAAAGTGTCACCACCCTCAGGTACCTGGGCCACTCCCTGTTGCAGGCTGCATTGCTCCTCTGGACATCCTCCTGGGCATCTGCATCTGCAGCTTGGCTTTACGGTCCACCCTCTCACCTGAGAGCAAAGGCAAGCTTGCACAGGGAGGCCAGCAGCAACTCCTGGTGGCTGAAGCCTAGGCAGATGTCCCTCCTCCTGCTCCAGCTAGGAAGCATGTCCCTCCTGGCAGAGGGACAGAGCAGCCATCTGGGAGCGGTAATGCCTTAGATGTGTTGGCAGAGCCCCAGCACTCATCTGTGAGAGCCCAGAGCTCAGATGAAGTTGTTCCTCTGTCCCTGCTTGGGGCAGCCGTGCTGGCTCCAACCAGCAGCCCACTTAGTCTGACTCAACCAGGGCTGGGAGCCGACACCTACAAAGGAGCAACACCAGGACAAGTCGACTCCCTTCACGCCACACCTCGTTTTAAAAAGGTCTACTATATTATGGAGTCGTAGAACACCTCTGAGATCATCAAGTTCAACTGCTAAAACAGGTGTCAGTGCTGCCTGGCTGCAGGGCCTGAGCTCACTGAGTCTTATTTTGTGAGATGCTGTTCCATGCCTTAGCATGTGTTCAGTCTTGGGCTCCTCACTATAGGAAAGACATAAATGTGCTGGAGCATGACCAGAGAAGGGCAACAAAGCTGGGGAAGGGTCCGGAGCACAAGTCCTATGAGGAGCAGCTGAGGGAGCTGGGGGGTTTTATACTGGAGAAAAGGAGGCCCAGGGAAGACCTTATTACTCTACAACTCCCTGAAAGGAGGGTGTAGCCAGGTGGGATTCAGTCTTTTCTCCCAAGCAACAAGTGACAGGACAGAGGAAATGGCCTCAAGTTGCAGCAGGGGAGGTTTAGATTGGATGTTAGGAGACATTTCTTTGCTGAAGGGGTGGTCAGGAATTGGAATAGGCTGCCCAGGGAAGTGGTGGAATTATCATCCCTGGAAGGGTTCAAAAAGATGTAGATGTGGCACTCAGGAACTTGGTTTAGCAGTGGGCTTGGCAGCACTGGGTTAATGGTTGGACTTAATGATCTTAGAGGTCTTTTCTAGCCTTAACAATTCCATAGCTCTATGATTCTATGTCCTCGCTGCCTTTCTCCAGACCTCACTGCCCTTTGCTTAACTGCATGGCATGGAGTCCCCAGGCAGAGCCCAATGTCAGGAAAGGAGGATGGAGACAAGCCCCGTGGCAGTAACACAGTAACACTCCCATGGGTTTTGGATGTTACTTGCATGCCCCAGCCCCAAGCACCAGCAGTGCCCCCCTACCTGGGCATCCCGGAGCTCCTCCAGAGGTGCCATGGGGTGCCAAGCCTCAGTTCCTGGAGGCAAAGGAATAACGGTTGGAGGAGATGGGAGGCAGGGGCGCAGCCTCAAGGACTTAAGAAAGTGGTTCCAAAAATCAGCGGTAAAGGGTGTTTGTCGCTCCGTGGGGACAGAGGGCAGAGGCAGCTGCCTGCATGCTACATCCCGCATCCTGCATCCCGCGCCGTGTCTCTCCAGCAGGAGGCTCTCCTGCCTCGCGAATCCATCGCCCAGCCTCGGGCGGGGCTACCCGCGCCACGGTGTATCTGGCACCCATCTAGGCCCGGCTTTATATATTGAGCCAATTCAGTGACTATTTACCGTGTTAAACAAGTGAAAAGTCCCGCTGTGGGAGGGTTCTCTGCTCTCCCTGGAACGTTCCCCCTTGCGCACAGCCCGGGGAATTCCCTCCTTGTCCATCCTATGGGTGGGGAAAAGCCTCCTCTGAGCATCTTAGCAGGGGTGAGGAAGCACAGGAAGCCACCAAACCATCCCCTCCAGGTTTGGGGAGTGAGTTGCTACATATTCTGGAGCAGCACCGCACCTGCGGGATAGGGATCGAGGGCTGCAGGTCACTTAATTAAAAGGCTGCAATTAGCCCTTGTCAGCCGCTTCATGAGATTCCCTGGGTCGCCCAGGGTGTGTTTGAAAGGAAGCCCAGGAAAGCTGTGTGTCTTGCCCAGGAGCCAGCAGATTTGGTAGAGCAGAGCAGAACTGCTACCCCAGGTTATAACCGGGTAAAACGAAGCAAAACCCAGCCAGGATACCTGGTGACAGTGGCTTCAGCAGGAGGTGAGCAGCAGGACAGGGACAAAAGTGGGACTGGAGACCAACACTGCAGCCCCCACCACAGCTCGATCCCATAGGGGAAGGAAATGGCACATTTCAGCTACATTTTGACTGAAAGATGTTTTTTAAATAAATTGGTTAAACTTCTCTTTGTGCATGCCCTGAAACCGTTTAAAAGCAGGTTATTTCTGCATGGCTTGGGCTATGGATCAGACTGTGCAGGCAGGCCCAGACATGAATTGCCAGAGTTACCCTGCATTGGGAATTGCACTCAGATGGGAGTGAAATTTTGAGGCCAGTAAAATCCCAAATTAGATCATGATGGCCATTGTAGCATACTGGATCTCATGTCCTATTTCAGCCCAACCATGAGAGGCCTCCATCTGTACATGAACCTTTACTAGACACAATTCCACCAGAGCTAATTCAGCGCCATTCATCAGCTCAGCCATCACCCCCACCTCTCCAGGCTGTTTCATATCCCCGAGGTACAACACAGGCTGGCGATACAGCTTCAGGGTGTGAATTACTTCATCCCCCCAGCCCGGGGGTGCACTCATTCACCAGCAGAGAGGTGCTTGGCACCAGCTCCCTCCTCCCAGCACCTGGGAGCAGGGTATGTTGTTCGCACCCGGGGAGGCTGAGATGAGTTTTGTTTTCAGCCTGGCTTGAATGTGAGAGTCAGAAAATACCAAAGAGCGGGTGAGGAGAATTGCACAGAGGTGTGTTGGCTACAGTGCTGCTTTGATGAGGGTGGTGGCTTAAAATTAATCGTCCTAAAGGACAATAGAGCAGGGGATTTTTCCTACGGCAAATTGACCCCGACAGACTTTCAGCTGTGAAACTGCTTTAAAAAGGATCATTAGTGCCAAGGGAAAAAAAACCAAACCACTTCTCTCTTTGCTTATACTTAGCTAAGTCTTAAATACAAGCAACTGCCCAAATTCCCCAGATGCCTGTTGGCAAGGTCCAGCTGGGGCCCTTCCTGCTGAGCCAGGTGTGTGGGAGGGAGATGCTCTGCAAGCTGGAAGGCCATCTGCAGTAGCTCTGGGAGCTGGTGGCACAGACCCACTGAGCCTGCAAAAGGGGAGTACTGCTTGCTTGTTTACCTTTTGCTTGCCATGCCTAGGCTTTGTTCACCTTCTTTTTGACAGAAGAAAGAGACTCAGAGCAATGCTGGGGCATTGTTCTTCAGGGTGTTAAGGATTTGCCTGTGCTTCAACTGTAGGAAAATGTATTTTTTCCCTGAAGCTGGTTGTCCCTTGCTGGAGTAGTCTGCCCAGCTGTCCTTGTTTCAGGTGGGATAGAGTCAATTTTCTTCTAAGTACCTGGTCAATGCTGTGTTGTGGGTTTAGTATGAGAATAACATTGATTACACACTGATGTGTTGGCTCTTCTACAGCAGTGCTTACCCTAAATAAAGGACTTTGCAGTGCCCCATGCTCTGCCAGCGAGGAGGTGCACAGAAAGCTTGGAGGGAGTATGGCCAGGATAGCAGAGCCAAACTGGTCAAAATGATGTCCCCTACTATAGAACATCATCCCAGGATATAAAGTGTGAGGAGTTACGCAGAAACAGGCCGATCGCTCTTTCGGGATCAGATAAGTATTGGTCAGTGGGTCGTGAGCAATTGTATCATGCATCAGCTGTTTTTCTTAAGTTTTTTTTATATATTGTCATTGTTATTTTAATTAGTTTTGGTTATTAAACTGTTCTTATCTCAACCCACAAAGGTTTGGGGGAAGGGGGTGTTACACTTTTTTTTCTTTTTTTTTTCCTGATTCTGCTCCCCCACCCACTGGGAATGAGGGGGAGTGAGCAAGCAGTTGTGTGATACTTAATTGACAGCTGGGCCTAAACCATGCCAGCAGCTCATGGTCTAAAATGCTCCCTGAGTACACCTGTGCATTGCTACCCAGGATCCTTCACTTTCCTGGGTGTTGCAGCGGGGATTACTGCAACAAGCATATTTCAAACCAGGAGTCCCGTGGAAAGGAAATATATATGGACAGATTCGTGGTAGATGTTTCAGAGATCTTTATTTCTCCAGCTGCATGGCCGGGGCTCAGCTCAGGAACTCCGCAGTCACGGGACCCGAGGGTCCTTGGCCACACCAGGGAACCCAAACCAACCAATGGGAAACAAAGGTGACCAGGGGCAGGGAAACCCCGTGTCTCCCCCCCCAGGGCCCCTCTCCCAGGGCTCCATGGCAGGGGAGGAGACCCCAACACCTGGGGTTTGTTTTGCATTCCCTATTATTTAACAAAAGGCCATATTTCTTTTACCCAAAATATCTTGGGATGGGGTATTACAGTCTCTGTCCAGCTCTGTGGGCGATTCTCTGGAGTCTGGCTTGTTATCCTTGTCAGGGTGAGGAGGAGAATTACTCTGAGTTGGGGTCCTGCTTAGTATGGGCTTTGTTTGGGCAAATTGCTGACAGTGTCCAGTGTACCAACCAAGGGCATGGAAACAGGGATGGCTGGTGGGTGATGATTATTCCCTGAGTGCTGTGCATGCGTTTTGTTGGCCACCAAACTCCATCAGTGGCGAAGCAGCTTCACTCTGACAATGAGAATTTCTCTCTCCTCTGTTAAAGATTATAATCGTGTGCAGCAGTGAGATCATGTGCCTTGAGACGAAACCTCACCAGCAAAGGAGCAAGGCAAATCAACAGTACTGAATCTCACTCCTCAGGCCTTAGAGATATTAATCAGAGAAATTCAGAAATGCATTTGACCCTCTCAGGGATGTGAAGTCTGACTTCACACAAGTGACATATTAAATACAAGCTGCATGCAAAGCATAAATATGATTTTGACTTTCTAGCAGAAGAATTGTCAGCTCCTTTTGGTTTGCCCTTGGTTGTAATGCCAGAAACTCTCCCAAATATGGCTATTCTTGCTGGTGTTAGGAAATATTATCTGTCTTGTTTATCCTCTAAATTGGATGGAAACAGGGATTGCTTCTGCCTTTTTGTTTGTAGTGCTTGCTGATAGCCAGAGAGTCAAATGCTTTTCCTTTATTTTTTTTAAATTTTTACTTTTAATACTTTACTGTAAATGTTGTCACCCCTGTTGCTCCTTTCTCACTAAATTTGTTAATCCCTTTTAAAGGGCTATTGCTCTGACACTGAACAGGGGGTACAGAAGCTGCTGGTATTGAGCTGCAGGACATGACTGAAAGCTTCTATTAGTGTTTAAAGCTCAAACAGAGTCCATGCTTCCATTTTTACTGTTCAGAAGGAGGTGATACTGCTGACCTCTTAAAAAAAAAAAAAGAAAGAAGGAAGGAAGAAAAACCTTTTGAAATCAACGTGTTAAAATATTTCCTTTTTTATTAAGATTTCAGGGGGTAAACTGGCTGAAGGGAGGGTTCAGTGGTGAGCTCGGTGGGTGGGTGTGTTAAGGAAGAGGTGTTTGAAGGAGTTTTTTTGGCTCTTTTTATGAAAACCATTGGAACTGGGAATTGATTGTCCTGGGCCACAGGTATGAGATGTGAGAGCACAAGCTGAGCAGGGCTGTGGGGGAGGTACTGTTTGGGACTTTCTTGCTGGAGGGATACTGGTGGCCAAAGGAGAAGACCAGCAGCTCAGGCTGGGGCAGCATTTCAGCAGGAGAGAGGCCCCCAGGACAGGTTATTTCAAGATCGGTGAAGGATGAGGGGCAGGAGCCAGATCTGTGAGCTGCCTGCAGATCTGCTGGGTGCCTTTGTTTCCCACATTTGTAAGACATATGTCTCAGTTTTGGAGACAAAATTTTACGAGGAAACGCTCTGGAATGAGCACCTCCTCCAAAGGGAAGGGGCCTCCCCCTTTCCTCTGCCAATGAGACAAATTGATAACAGCAGGTGAAAGTGAAAAAAAGGAACGGTTTATTAACACAGAACAAAACGGGGGAAAAAAGGGAAAAGGAGGGGGTGGGGAGCAGTCCCTGCAAGGAACCGGAAAGGATTGAGTAAAACAATTAGATGTTAACCCCAGAAACTTATCCTCTACCCACACACTTAGACACCCACCCACAGCAGAACAGAAAAACTCAAAAATACAACAAATGCCTGGAGAAGAAAAATACGCGGGCTGGCAACTGGTGCCCCCAGTCCCCGGGAAGGAGAATGAGAGTTCACACAGCAGCCTGGAGAAGGGCAGATGTGAAAAAAACCCTGTCGATTCTGCAGCGCCGGTCCTCCTCCTCGCAGCAGGCGAAGCTGGCAGACCTGTGTGTTCCCTCGCTCAATGGCCTGGCCTTCCTCGGGGTTCGGACCAGCCGGGGCCACCCCGCAGCTCCCCGGACCAGAGAGAAGGGAAGGAAGGTAGGGAGGCCAGGGGAAGGAAAGAAAAAAAAAAACCTTTTCCCAAGCTAGCGGGAACGAAAAACCACCAAGAAGCAGTGCCCTGGCCCCGGTGCCCTCCCTGCAGAGCACGGCGGAGCGCCGCTGCAGCCAGAGCCGCTGGACCGAGCCGCTGAACCGACCCGAACCCGGTCCTGCGGCTCCGGTCCCGTTCCCCGGGTCCGTCTTAAAGATACAGCGGCCTTGGGCACTGAGAGGACGGCTAAGGGACAAGCAGCCTCATCACATCACCCCGGGACAACATAACAGTAGATGGTGTCCTCTAAATTTCTAATACTTTCTATGCGTTTTCAGCCTCCAGTCTCTTGGTCAGTCCCAGTTTGCTGTTTCAACCCCACAGGCATTATTCCTGACTCCCACTCAGAGAGGTTGCAATCAGGTCATCTGTTCCTTGGATAATGTTTATATTTCCTTTATTGCTCACTTCTGCAGAACCTTTGATGCTCGGGAGTATTTCCTCTCCTTCCCTGCCTTTTCTCCGTTACTGCTGTAATTCCTTCTGTTTACCTGACTTTGGCTTGTCATGTGGCAAATCATCACATGAAAACAGCTGCAAACAAGATACACTTTAAAGAATTGTGCCTTTAAAATAGCTACAATGGAGCAGGATATTTGGAAAAACCTGATATATATATATATGTGTGTGTGTGTCATGGTTTGACACTGGTTAAAACACCAGGCACCCATGAAAACCGTTCACTCACTCACTTTCCTCTGCTATAGCCAAGCAGAGGAGGGGAAAAAAACTGAAGTGCTCATGAGTTGAGATAAGGATTGGGAGAAAACATTCTAAGGGCAAAACAGGCTCAAATTTAAAGGTATAAAGTAAATTTATTATTAACAGAGTAAGAGGAGGATAATGAGAAGTAAAATAAGCCTTCCCAGCCCCTCCCTCTTTCCCACCAACAACGCAGGGAGACAGGGCATGGACGGGGAGGGGGAGTGAGTATTGGTCAGTTCATTACCCAAGATCTTTTTCAGGTCGCTCAGGGAGAGGAGTCTTTTCTTTCTGCTATGCTGTGAGTCCCCCCCCACGGGCAAAACAGTTTTCCTAGAACTGCTGCGACATGGGTCACCAGTCCACGAGGTGCAGTCTTTTAAGGATAGGCTGCTCTAGTTTGGAAGCAAGGGCTTTCTCTCTCTATCTCTGGAAGCCAGGGCCCTCTCTCTCTATTCAGGTTCCCCAATGGATTGCATCTTTTCTTGCCTCCACTTGCTCTGGTGTGGGCACCTTTCCCATGGGCTGCAAGTGGATTTCTGCATCCCCCGTGGACTTCATAGATTACAGGGGGACAGACTATTTCACCATAGTCTTCACAGACTGTGACTTCATAGTCTTCATCATGACTTGCAGAAGAATTTCAACTCCGATGATTAGAGCACCTCTGCCCCCTCTTTCTTTCCACTGACCTTGGTGCCACCATGTCTTTCTCCACGTATTCTCACTTCCTCCTCTTTTCTCCAACTAGAAGAAAAATTGCTGCTTGTAGGTATCATTATCAACAAGTTTCACTAATTCAAAGATTCTTGCAGCATCTCACAGTGCCAAGAGGTTGACCTCGTCTAGGTCCCACGTGAGAGAATCGCTCGCCATGTTTCTGCTGCCGGCCATGTGGACCCGCCATCACTGCGTGGGTGGTGGTGGCCGCCGTGGCGCTGGCACCATTCAACACCTTCCTTCATGCAGGGCGCCAGGAAGGAGAAGCCGCTGCCCTTGTCCTTCTGCCCGCACCATGGCTGGCTAGGGGCGGCCGGGCAGGCAAAGCTCACTGTGGGCCACACCGCAATGGCCACGGTGGCCGTGTGTTCGCCCGCAGTGCTGGGATGCCCCCAGCAGCGGCAGCTTGCCACCCCTGGGAAAAAAACTGCCCACACATGTCACTGGTGTACCAAGAAACGGCAAGAATCACGACAGAGGTCCAAGGAGAAATGGAATTATTTTATTTTAATTACAAGCTGGATTATATAACTTGGTCCGCAAGAGAGCATGATACAATTGGTCCCTTGATCAACCACCCTCTAGAATGATAGGTGGAGGCTCCACAACGCCCACTCACAATATTTTCTCTAGCGTACCAAAAACAATAGTTGGAAAACAAGTTTGCACCTGTGAGATAAAGTCTTGGTTTACAAAAATCTCAAACTGTTTCTCAGCTAGCTTGCATGAGAAAGAAAAACTTCACAGGATGCTGCAGCAGCTGGAAAATTCTTCTGCTCCTAGATTTTTAGTATCCACACATGCACTGTTTGGATTTGCTTCTTAAATATGTCTTCACAGAGGTGTTACCAAACTCTCTCATTGGGCCAGCAGCATGTCCATCTTCAGAACCATCAGAGATTGGCTCTGCTGGACATGGTGGAAAATTGCAGCAGCTTCTCACAGAAGCCACTTTTGTGGCCCTTCCCCGCTGCTAAAAACCAGGCCATGCCAAATCAGCGCAGTATGATACCTGATATGATGTAGTTCAGCTTGCAAAACAGAAGCAAGGAGGAGGAAAGAAGGGGCAGGACATGCATGTGGCAGTGAGACGATATTGTTACAGGAGAACTGGGAGGGAGACTGGGGAGGGAACAGAGGCTGCTGCTCAGTTATATGTCAGGAGCAGTGGCTTGGATAGGGGAAAGTACAGGAAGAGGAAGCCCAGGTAATAATGGCTCAGCCTGCTCATCTCAACAAGTGTTTGGCTTTGTTTACGCAAGGAACTCCAGAGTGATTCTGGAGTGCACATGTTCATGGAACAGGTGTGAAAAGAAAACTGGGAAAGGAGCTTGGAAAATGTACCTGAATGGCTGTAGCTTTATGTTGCCAGTGCTAGCAATCCCAGGAAATTGCCCAGCTTGTTCCCTGTGCTGCAGAGGAGTGGTGCCACTGGGCCCAGAGTTGGTGCTGCTGATGCAACCACTGAACCTGGAAGGGAAGTGCCAACTCCTCCATGCAGGTCCTGAGACCACAATGTGGAAAGGTTCATCTTCCTCCTGCTGTCCCAGCACAAGAGAAAATTGCCCCCACCAGTCAGGCCTCCTGCTGCTGATGCACACATCTGGGAAACCAGATAAATATGAGCATCATCCAAACCAAGCCAACAGGGAGGTTCAGGGACTGTACAGGCCTTCCAGTGTCTTTTCCAGTCCCGTTTTTTTTTTTTTTTTTTTTTGCAGGGAGCAGTCTCTTGAAAGCATTTTAATTAGTCCACGAAGGATAAGGGCAGGAGTCCTCTCTAGAGTGTCCCTCTGAGGTACTCCGGCCATGAGCTGGCAGCACATTGCTGGTCAAAGGCAGCCTGGCTGCTTTGCTGTATTTTGCCATGCATTTTTCTTTCTTTCCTTTTAGTGCAAGTTCTCAGCTGTTCATATTCTGATCACACAAGAGGAGCTATTTTCTGCAGCAACAACTTTCTGTGCTGGCTGTGCTCAGGCAACTCTGGCCAGGTGTTTGATTATCACAAAAAAGGTGCAGAAAAAGATGGTTCTCTAGGATATATATGAATGAATTTGAAGTACAGTGGAGTTTTTTGATTGGGAATTTTTTTGCAACTCATCTTGGGGAGCTGCCATGGGCAGAAGAGCCATGGCTGCCATGAGAGCTGGCTCCTGGGGTGGAGCTGGAAATGACACTGGGGTTCATGTTAGCTGGTGTTCTGTGTCTGCTTTGAGCACTTCTAGTCAGTCCTCAGAAAACCAATATCTCCTATGAGAAGCACCTAGAGAGTCATAAATACTGTAGGATACTAAGCACTTTCTACCCCCATTAAAGATGGATATGCAAATGGGTGTTTGTTTTGTAGAGAAAGCTTAAGGGATGTGTAAAATGCCATTGCAGAAAACAGTCATTTAGTTATTTACTTCTGCCTGAGATAAAGCCATGGAAGATGTGAGACCTAAAAGCAATGAAAGGAAATAACATAATGCAATATCCTATTGATCTGTGGGATTTGCTACTGCTTAAGATGACGGCGCCACAAGTAATGTCTGTAGTTGAACTAACTAGAACTAAAATAATTATAGGATGGAAACAAACCATGACAAAAACTCCTTAGGGCTCAAAGCTTTCTGCTTGTCACTTGTTGGCTGGTGGGGTCCAGAGGTTTCTGCCATTCCTGTGTATTACTGCAGTGCCCAGTTACATGTGCTATGAGTGTTCTGTGTCTCACTCTGGAGCCACTGTTAACATTTCCCTGGGCAGGCTGAGTGCCAGGTCCTTGCCTGACAGAAGTCAATGTAGTGCTGCTGACTCTGGAAACAGCCTCCCCCTGCCACAGGCTCAGTCAGCTCCCTCCCACCCCAGCACCAGTAGGGAGCTCACTCATGAAATAAAATCAGAATATGTCCAGGTAAGAGGGAAAGAAATTAAGGAAAACCCTGCTTCTGCTAGGGGAATAAACAGCCTGGCATCCCAAAGCAAGTCAGGGAACAAGGTGCTGAGACTTGGATAGCACAAGGTAGCAGGGAAGGTATGGAGTGATCAGTAGCATCATGACAGTAAGTAAATGACTAATGTTAATTATGGTGTGTTACGGATCTGTAGTGGAGAGCATTTTTCTTAATTCCAAGCCCTAGTTAATACATGGCTGTAATCACTAGCCCAGCAAACCCAGGTGACACACAGAACCAGTGTGAGAGCTAGGGGACAGGTGATAGTAAGGAGATAGCTTGACCTTTCCCTAAGCACCATTGCTGTGTGTACTAGAACAGCTTACTGTGGTGGATTCTGCTAAAATAGCTTTTATTTCTTCCTTTTTCAGGGTGAAGAGAGGGTCAGGTTCTTCAGAAGTTGGGGGGTGTGCTCACCACCCTTACAGAGCTTCCAGGGTACCCATGTCCAGGCTGGGTACTGAAATGCCTTGCTGTCTGTTTGAAGTAATAGGTAACAATTTAGATGATTTCTTTTCAGGATGCAGCAAAGTTTCCATTACACTTCAGGCCAAATATATTTTCTGCTATTAGAAAGAAAAAAATAAAAATAAAATCCAGTGACTGGAGGAACCAGGGCATTTTTTCAAGGGAAGGTTTGACTACTTTAACTGGCATTAAAGCTGATTGATGAGGACTCAGGTTGCATCATCTTTCATAAGGGAAACCTGGCTCACAGGAATAGCTTCTTCTCCAGTGATGTGCTGCTTCAGCAGGCAGGTCTTGGAGATGACACAGGGATTTAAAAACAAGCCCCCAAAGTTACCACATCAGCCCTCTGTGAAGCGATGCATAACAGTTATTAATGAGAACAAGGCAGTCCACAGAAGACTGATGCTTTTCCTCCTGTGTCCCCATTTTCTTCCCCCAACCCCAATATCCATCTGTACCCTTGGATCTTACCAAATAGTCGTTAAGTAGAACTATGAGTCTTCTCTTCACAGTAACAACTGGTCAGGAGACCAGGTGGGAGCTGAGACTTGTGCCATGGACATTCACACAGGCAGGGAAACGGGCTTCAGTTAAATACTCATAGGACTGGCTGTGGAAAAAAAGCCTTAAAATTTGTCTTCTGGGTTTTCAGCTGCACATCTAGGAGCAGGCGTTCATAAGGCTCTGTGTTTTTATCCACCAGCCCAAAAAGGTGTGATGGAAATATTCCTGTCAGAGCCAGGTAAGACAATTTCCCTTTCCATTCCTAATATCCCTTATGTTGCCATAATACCTCATTTTCCATGTTTACTTGCTTTTCTAAAGAGAGTCCCAAAGGCAGGTAAACAAAATCCTTTGCCTGTTTTGACTCCCTTTCCCTCTTGTGTGATGCTTCAGCACAGCTTTGAACAGGGCTCTGGTATCAGCCCACAGGGATTTCTGCCGGCTCCATAGCGCAGTGTCTGAGTCATACTCTAAAAATAGCCAGGAAAATGTCAGCCCAGCCAAAGTCATTGGCGGATTAACAAGGAATTTTCATGATTCTACCTACCTCCAGATATGCTCCTGATCTTAACTATGGAGCTGGGCTTTTAAAAAATAAATAAATTTATACTAAATTATGGGTAGTGAGTTAAAAAAAAACCCAGACTGTTAGAGGTAATGCAGAAACAGCTTTCTTTATCCTCCCCAGGAAAGGATGTGATCAGCAAAGGGCTAGAGGGACTGTCTGGCTGGAAATGCAGTGTGTCCTTTCTAGCAAGAAAAATGAGAAATTAAAAACTGGACAGGGCTAAAGATGAAGGAAATCTTTTGCCCTTGTGAGCAATGTGGTACTGTGACTGTGGTCTTTGTGGAAGTAGGAATGGTCTGGGGAGAACTATAAGCCAGGCTCTGGGACATGGTGGAGGATCAGCCATGGTGCCTGTGCCCAGCTGTGGGAGCTTGTCAGGCAGAGGAGTGTGGAAAGCCCCTTGACAGGAGGAGTTGCACTTGCCCAAAGGGGCAGATCTGCTTTACCAGGGCTGATGCAGTTAAAATCTCCCTCCAGCACCAGTGTGCAGTGTCATTCAATGCCTGTGGATGAGCAGCTGGTCTCTGAGCTGTGGTTAGGCAGAGGAGCTGGGCCAGAGGTGCTGATGGAAGCAGGGAGGAACACCCCAGTGCCAGAAACATCTTTCTGCTGCAAGTGCTGAGGGTGTACCTGAAAGACCATCTGGCAGCAGCTCCATCAAGAGCCTTGGAAAGTAAATAAAATGAAACTAATTTCTCTAAAAGCCGATGTGGTGCCAGAGCAGGTGCTGAACCACTGCAGCAGCACCCTGTTGTGGCCACGCGTTCCCTTGGGCCAGGCACAGCAAATGCTTTGTTGTCCAAGTGTGGTACAGGCAAACCTGAAGTACCTCATATGAAGAAACAAGGGAATGAATTGACAGTGAGCAGATTGGGCACTGGTGCCTGACAGGTACTGCCAGATAATGCTTTGCTGGCAGAGTTACCTGTTCCCATTAATTAATTCTGGAAAAGTCTTTGCTCCTTGTTGCTGATTTCTTACATGGGACTCAGCCAAAGGCTGCTACCCACATGAGCAAAAGGAGAAGAGGAGGCATGCTCAGATGTGGCCAACCTGCTGGAAACAGCAAGGACAAGGGCGGGGATGCCAAAACCCTGTCCAGTAAATTGGTCTGCTTTGTGTGCCAGGCAGGGAGCATTGCTTTGCTGCAGCTTTGGCAGTCCCTTCACATCCCCTTGTGAGCTCCTCACCAGTGCTCAGGATACTGGGAGTCAGGACCAAAACAACAAAAGTGTGAATGAGCACACTGCCCCTGCACACAGTCCCTGAGTCATTCATTCAAGTAAATAAGCTTTTCTATACATGTTTTCAGGCAGTGTGTATGTTAAGCTACATGAAAAGATGTCTTGCTAGGGCTAGTAGCTAAACAAAACTGCCATTAATGACAAGGAAGAGAGGGGGAAAGCTTTTAGCCTGATATTTCTGAGGTGCTTTCCTTTAAAAGAGGAAGGAAATGACACTCTTTGACAGACCTCGGCATGCTTGATGCAGCACAGAAGGATGCTCTCTGCAGGTATGTCCTGCAAATAGCTTTTCCACCTCAGAAGTCATTGCCTTCTCCCTGCACAGCTCTGGTGGGCAAATGAAGGTGAAATCACATAAAAGAAACAGTGCTGGAGTGGGGCCCCCCTGTGAGAGGTCCTGCTGCCTCCATGGCATGGATGTGCCTTTGCATCCAGCCAAGTAGATGCTCATGGGGATGCTGTGACACCCCTGGCATCATTCCCTGTGCTCACCCTATAAAGACTGACCTGTGGTATTGCCTGAGTCAGTGGCTGGGAGGGCTGAGGGGCACCCATCAGAAAAGGGGTCACATTGACACCCAGTGGTGCTGCAGAGGTGTCTTGACTGATGGCTGATATCTCTGTAGGAACAGGTTCTTTGCCCCCATACAGGTTCTTGTTCCTCCTGAGCTCACTGCCTCACTCCTTTGAAATTTAAGGTCACTGACCCATGGAGGAACTACCTTCTTGTCAGCTTGCTGAGCTTCACAGATGAGTGAGCACTGCCTCCAAGGCTGATACTCAGCTGCTGGGCATGCGGAACAGTCAGGATGTGCAATGTGGTCTCCTGGATCCCTCCTTTACCAGGTAGAGGTTTTCATTTCTTGCAGAGGAAGGATAACTCCTCTCCAAATGCACCTCCCTCACTGTGCAGTGCAGAAAGCTTTATGTGCCTCAGTGAGGGAAGAGGGAAGACAGGGTTGACCCTGTCTTTGGATGTCTCTGGTTCACAGTGCTATAGAAAGATATATTTTCATGCTAAGTGGAGTGGCCCCCCTTTTCCAACTCCTACCCAGGCTCAGGTGCTATTGGAGATAGAAGAGAGGTGAGAGAACAGTGATGTGCTTCACAAAGAGGATGCAGAGGTGGGGGCAGATAGATTGCTTAATGCACTCTGAAATCTAGATCCAGAGCAAGGGCAAGGCTGTGGATCGAGCAGCACAGCAAAGCCCATGGAAGTGACCTGGCTGTTGTTTGAACTAATGTAATTGTTAAAAAGAGGTTTAAACGTTCAAAGGGATGAAGTGTTTCAATCTGTCTCTGATGCTGCTTACCACTGAAATATATGCTGTAAAAAAGAAAATATTTCTGCCAAGTGACTTGTAAATAAGTACTCTTCCATGACCTCTGAGCTTTAGGAGATGCATTTTTATAAGCTGGATAAATGCAAATTAGCAATAATGTTTCCCTGATTTGTCAGTCCTTCCTCTTGCACTGAGGACAATGGAGATGCAGCAGATAATGGGGAGTGCAGCAGTTTATCTATGCTAGGAGAGGCCTCTTCATTCTCAATAATCAAAGAATAATTTTTCATGCCCATGATGGTGTCGTAATATGCTCCCACCATCCATCAGTGTTCCCCTGCACTGTAGCCCCATCTGTCATCCCTCATAAATAAGTTTGAGAGATGCAATTTGTTAAGCAGGCAGTGCAGCTTTATCGAATAAGTATTTCAGGACCATAGACAATAAAGCAGAGTGAGGCATGAATGAAAATCTCCTCCATGAAAATATCCTACAGCTATTTTATACTATTCTGGCCATTACCAGACCACCTTTCATGTGAATATGTGGGTAAACATCTGGAAAAAATGTGGGCACCCCTGGTTACAAAGGCCATTAGCAGAAAGGGAGACTGTCCATGTTGGCACATGTGAACACAAAATACCAAGTTTCAAATATAGATCATTGTAGTCCAGAGACACATCTGAAATAGACCAGCATAAATCTGTTGATGTGTTGATTTGCATCAGGTGGAAGCTACTGTTTTCTTCCCCATGGTGTCACTCTGTTTTCACCCTGGTCTGGGGTCTACTGATTGGTAATCAAAGGAAAAATCCCAAACCTTGAAATTATTCCTGCACCCATGCTCATGAACTAAGATGCAGCTGCTGAAGTATCATTTGGAAATACTTTTAATAGCAATAATTTTTAATTTTGTCCTTCTTCAAAACACAGGTCTACACATGAAAATTAAGGTGGGTCATGGGAGGTGTGGATTTATACTGCAATATTTGTATCTGAAGGATTCATTGGAGCATAATCTTATTCTGGGAGGAAAAAAGTAGGCACTTAATCCAGATCAATATAGTTCACTTTCAGACTTAAGCTTGAAGAAGTTGAATTTGTCTTAAATGTGTCTGAGGAGTTAGTTTGGAATTATTACACAGGTTATCTGTTACACTGGAGTTTCATTCTTTGAACAGATTACCAGATTCCACTTATTATTTTTCCCCCTTACCTTTTTTCTCCTCCTCCTTCTCCAATTACTTTGATACTCAGCTACTAAAAAGCAGACAGGAAATGCTGAGAGAGTGACCTAGAGCTGGCAGCCAGCCCTTGAAAACCTCACTAGGTCAGAACAATGTTTCCTTAGCACTGGTTTTTCCTGCTTTCTGGAACTACTACTGGCACTTTATTATCAAGATGATCAGAAGGTAAATGCCCCTCTACAAATTGTCTAGGTTTGGGGTTTACTTGGTTTTTAACAGGAAATGTGGTGGAAACAGATGCCTAACTCTTTTGCACATTATCCACCTGTGACTGGGACTCCTGTTTCTTGTATATGTTAAATGTCATGGACTGACTACATCACCCTCTCAATATCCTGATGATGGTCTGCAGGGAAGTGCTCTCTCAAGGTCCTTCTGCATTAGAAATGCATATTTCTTAATTTTGATCCAAGCGAGACACAACTCGAAGCTTAAACAGAATTTACTTTGTTGATTGTCATCTGTTACAGATGATTACCGAGGGTGTTTCTGATTCACAGATCCCTTCAGTGTTGTTCTTACCCCAGGTTGTGTTTGATATCTGAAGATGTCAGAACTTTCCTTTATATTTGGGACACTGAGGACTCTCACAGATTTGAACGAAGGGTATTAGGTATTTTTGCAGGCATAATCAGAGGTTGGGGTCTAAAGCTTAGAGCCAACTGTTGAAACTTGAAGGTTTGGCTCCAAGAGGCATTTTCAACTACACGATGTTTTTTTACAAAAACAATCACAGAACTCTTAGGTGTACTAGTTTGAAAGCAAACCAGTGGGAGATTGCAAGTAAGAACTACAATTTAACGGGAAAATTAAAATAAAGGCAATAGTACATAAACACTGGCTTAAACTGACAAGGACTCAGAACATAACCTGACACCCTGTTGGTCAGGGTGGTGGCACCAGTCCGATAAAATGGTGGCTACAGTCCTGTTGGTGTGATGGATGTGGTGCTGTTGAAGCAGTGATCCTGTAGAAGGGTCTGGTCTTTCTCTGGAGGTGCAGTGGTGGGTATCAAGCTCCCTTCCTCTGGGAATCCAGTGGTAATGCTGCCTATGGTGTTCCAAGCCTCCAATTATATCCAGGTAGGAATGTTTGGTTCCTCCCCCTGGGCGGAGCATCTGACAACGGGATGATGTAATTCCATGAGTCACTCTGTGAGACCTTGATGGCCCATTAGCGGAGATAGCTCTCCAGAGGGAGTTATCAGGGATGAGTCACGGAGAAGATAAAGAACACTGCCCCCTATATCTTAACAGCTTACATAGATGGTAATAGAATATATTCTTTTTGTTACATCTTACATTGTAACCTAATACATGAGGGTTGGAAGGGACCTCTGGAGGTCATGTAGTCCAACCACCCTGCCAAGGCAGGGTCACCCACAGCAGGTTACACAGGAATGTGTCCAGGTCGGCTTGGAATGTCTCCAGAGAGGGAGATTCCACAACCTCCCTGGGCAGCCTGTTTCAGTGCTCTGCTACCTTCATGTTGAGGTGGAACTTCTTGTGTTTCAGTTTATGGCCATTGCTTCTGGTCCTGTCACTGGGCACCACTGAAGAGAGCCTGGCACCATCCACTTGGCACCTGCCTTTGAGATATTTACATACACCAGAAATCAGTCAGAATGAGAAGAAAACACTATAAAAATGTAGATAGGCATGAAGGCCTGTGACTGCTTTCCTGAAACGTGCAAGCAACAGCTGGGCCTTCTGTTACCCAAAATCATAGAATTGTGGAATGGTTTGTGTTGAAAGGGACCTTAAGGATTACATAGTTCTAATATCTGGCTATGTGTTTGTGTGAGATTGTCTTCATTTCTATAGCAATTTCTTTCTGTATCAAGAGCTTGCTTCCTTCCCCCTCCTTGCTTTTTTTAGGAAAGAAAAAAAAATCAGTGTGATCCAGACACACGTGACTTTCCAATCTCTGAAAAGCTCCATTTCTCCTCTTGCCTTGAGAGCAATTACACTTCATCTTTTCAGAGCAAGCCACAAATGAAATAAGTCAGGAAGTTGTGCAGAGAATGAAAAGCATTTCTGGCTGCTTTTCTCTCAGATATCAACAAATTGATTTCTGAGATTTTTCCATTATACACACATGCATTTTGAAATATGTTAGGGCTAGTGATTATTTTATGTAAAATTGATCCAATCTTTTCTGAAGTTGTTGTACCAGATTACCTTCAATACTTTTCAATCTAAAATGTTCTGATTAACTACCTTGAATTTCCACAACTTGTTGTCATGTCTACAGAAATATCACTTCTGTGCAAAGATAGGCTGCCAGAAAAGCTGAGTTCTGAGATATAAAATAGCTATTTCTCCTAAATTACTTGTAAAATTTTAGAGATTGAATGCTTAAGCCTTCATTCCACACTACAAAATATGCAATGACACAGACTTTGGTCTTTATGTGAAAGCCATCTGTGCTTCTACAGGGAAAAAAAACCCAAAGTAAAATATTTTATGGTCATTATTTTCAATCCTAATTTTCTCTTGTCTGTGGTTGGTGATTTGTAATGAGCTATGAGCTGTGGACTTTTGATATAGTTGCTGCCCATGAATGCTTCTGAATGGGGAAGAAAAAACCCACAGGTCATCAAGTTTTTCTTTGACATTTGACAGCTTCTAGAAGGGGACAAACCAAAGTCATTAATATGAGTTTACAAAGCTATTGATAATGCATGTGCATACAATATAATAATACATCATAAATCTACAGAGAAACTGTCATTGGTTAGCAAGCATAGTCCTGGAAGGGATGTCCTTGCTAAGGGGCGCTTACAGTTTCCTCTGGGACCTGATAGAACCTATCAGCTGGCCAGTTTGAATATGGACAATTCTTTAAGCCACTTAAAGTTGTGACCGCCTCTGTGATACACACTTAAGAATAGACAAACTCCCCCCCCAAGCTCTCTCTCGTTTCTGGCGCTGGGACAGGTGGCTGCGGGGCCCGAGTGGGGGCCAGCGGGCCGGCCAGGCCCTGCTTGGGCCAGGCCAGGCCGGGCCACGGCCATCCTGAAGCCATGGGCCTGTTCCAGTCATGGAACCCCCCCACTGCCTTGCCGTGGGCAGCCGGAGCGGCTCGGCTCTCCCCCCTCTCCACTGCGATAAGAAAAACTCAACATTCAAGCTGCAAAGCTGCAAGGCCGAGGTGAGATTAACCCTTTTTATTGCTGTGAAGAGCTGAAAACCCTAGGGAAGAGAGAGAGGAGGTGCTTAAAGCTGAAATTGTGTTGTGAAGCTATGATATATAAGAATATCCCATTGTAATTCCATGAAGATATGGGGGGTGGAGTGTTCAACTCGTAAGCAAAAGCACCTGCGCTGAGATAGGCAGATGCTGATGCAGCTGTAATTTCATGAGAAGTTTGGACAGGGAGAGATGGACCAGACGAGGACTTTTGCTCCAAACAGGAAAGGAGAAAACCTCAGTCCCTAGAGATGAACCTGATGAGGACTTTTGCTCCAAATGGGAAAGCAGAAAACCTCAGTTCCTAGAGATGCTCCCAGAGATAGTCCTAACGATGAAGATGAGGAAGACCCTTTGCTCCCAGGGAAGGAGAAGGGCCTCTGTTTTTGTTTCTGAACGGCTCAACCTTAAAATTGTACCCCAAAAAACTTCAAGAGTGGACCCTTGAACACGGGAAAACCAATTGCTATCTGTGTATGACCTTGAACAAGCTGCAAGTCGGGGGAAGGGACTCACATGCAGGCAGAGAGACTCCTCTTCCTAAATGGACTGAACAATATTTGGAAGTGGGTGGCTGTCTCGTTGTGATAATGTTTTCATAGCATGAGCAAGAAGAGACTTCTCTTTCTAAATGGACTGAACAAGGTTATTATGGAAGTGGTAAACAGACTGAACATCTCAAGGGTTGTCTTTTCACATTGTCAGTGGGAGAAGGGAGGAAGGTGGGGGGAGGAGAGTTCTGAAGGTGTGGTATAATTTTTTTCCTTCTTTTAGGTCTGTTAATAAACTTCTTTATATTCTTTCAAGTTTGGTGCCTGCTTTGCATTTCTCCTAATTCTTATCTCTCAGCAGATAAACAGTAATGAGTATTTTGGACCAAACCACTACAGAAACTAATGACGTTTATCCATGGGGAAACTTTAGAACAGTATTGAGAATCATTTCAGAGCTTCCAACTGGTAAAAATGTTCACTTGTTAAAAGACTGGCTGTTGTTAATAGAAATTTTCAGTGTTTTGTACCTAAAATTATTTCAACCTTGGAATCAGTTTAAGACACCCGACGAGTTACTTAGAAAGGAGTTTTTTTTTTTTGTATGTTGCTATATTTATGGACTGCCCTACATAATTTGTAGCTGATATTTTATGGGATAGTGTTGCATTTTCAAAAGTATGCTTAACTACCCAGCATAGCTAAGGACTAAGTAATGCCTCTGGTGCCCTACCTGTTGTGAAACGATTTCCTAGTTAGTCATACCTAGAAAAACTAATGCAAGTGCTGAAAGTGGTTTCCTGTTGCTGGTTATGTGCCACTAACAACTCTGCTTCTGGATGCTGCATAGGAAAAAAAAACACAAAGCAGCTTTTTTGTATTTTAGTGGAGTATATAATACTACTTGAAACGTGTATTTCTTGACAAATTATTTTGAAAGAGTAACTCAATACATCCTACTTTTTTCTTTTTAGGACAAAATAGAGATTTCAAGAATAATTAGTTCCACTAAGACAGCCATGGTGTGCACATTGATATACTTACTATCTGTGAGATAATGATTTTTCTCCATGAATCTATTAAGTAAATTCTTCCACTATCAATCTTAGGTACAGGCATATTATATTCCCTTTCTGATTTATCATTGCTGTCATCTTTTATTTATTCTGTCATCTTTGGTTTGTTAACTGTTTTTTCTTTCCAAAGGTATTTTTGAGCCTTCTGATAGGAAACCCTTTCTGAAATGGTTCCTTTAATTCTTTGTTGTTCTGGCGTCTCATCGCCATGTTCAGTCATACTTAAACCCTCACACAATCTACTTTCCTTTCTGTCTTGGGGTGATTTTATGATTATTAGTCTATTCCCTGATCATCTGCCTTATGCCCAAAATTGGTTGCTGTAGCTTTAAGGTGGGTCTGGGGGGAGGGGGGAGGTTTGGGGCTCTTCAGCAGGCTTTCCCAAAGCCTCACTCTCCAGGTGTCCAGCATGCTGTGAGGTCTGGGGGTTTTTTTGCTTGGCTAGTTTGGGTTTTTGTTAGCTTAGGCAAGAAGGTTTTTTTCCCTTCCCTGGCCTTGGAGAGGCTGCAGTAGCAATCCTTCAGCATCTTTTCGAAGTGAACTCGATGGTTTGGTTTTGGTCCGAGATCAGAGACCGGCAGGAAAGGCAAGAGGCCACTCCATTTTGGCCCCATGTTCCAGAAAAAGCTGAGATGGCGAGAGAAAGCACAAATGCTTCTTCGGCTGTGAAGAGGGGACTGATGCCAGAGATTCACCAGGTTCACATCTGTTTGCTGGAACTGCTGCTTGAATCTACTGGGGGTTTTGTTTGTTTGTTTGTTTTTCTGAAAACCTGCGTGTTGGAGGTTAGGATTTTTTTCTTTTTTTTTCTTACTCTCACAGAATTTTGTCTCATTTTTTGCTAAGAGACAATCACGACCAATATTTAAGAGAGACAAAAGATGTAGCCAAGGAGGAGGGGGAGAAGTGCAGCTGGCTTCGCTCTCGCAGCTGAGGGGCCTTCTCGAGGGAAGGGCAGAGATACCATGAGAATTTGGCTGGGGGGTGAGGGGCTGGGCTCAGCTCCTCTCTCTGTCTCACTCACTCTCGGGGTCGGAGGAGGGACGGCCGGTCTGTGGTTGCTGGGGAAGAATTCCAGCAGACCTCTATCTCTTACTGCTCCTACCACAAGTGAGCCTTTGCTCGTAAGAGCAGCTGTTGAACTGGGACCTTATTAACACCTGACCTGACTGGAAAAGGACCCTCACCATCTACTCAAGTGCCTCAGGGGAATACCCAGGACCCCAGTGCCCCTCTCCACTCCGAGGGAGCCTCTCCCAGCTGCGTTCGGGAGCCCAGCTGCCGCTGCCCAGCCCGGCCATTTTTCTGCCACTGCTCCGGGTTTTTCGCTACACTGTAACCCAGCACTGGGTGCCTGCCAGGACACCCCCCATGGATCCCACTACAGCTGCTGAGTTTCTGATACATTTTGCCTGCTAACCTGGGTGTGCCCACCCCTGCCCTTCCAGCCGCTGCTCCAAGGTTCCTGCTACAGCCCGTTTCACCATCTGGAGGGGTACCAGGACCAGCTTCCCCCCCATGAGTTTGCAAAGGAAAGCCCCTTCTCTCTCTCTCTGTCTCTCCCCTCCCACCGGTGGAGCCGCCATTGCCATGTGGAGAGAGACGGCCGAAACTCGCGCCACAGCGCCCCCTGCAGGCGCGGGGGAATCATCGCAGCCGCCCTGCCCGGCCGGGAGCCACCAGCGCCCCTGCCGGCTGTGAGCGGAACTGCACCCAAGGGGAAAGGGCCCGCGGCCGAGAGAGGCTGGCACTGGCTTCTGGTTCTGCTTGCTGCTGCTGCTGCTGTTGTTGTTTGTCTTGTTATACATGTACAAACTAGTAAAGAGCTGTTATTCCTTTTCCCATATCTGTGCCTGAAAGCCCCGTAATTTCAAAGTTATAATAATTTGGAGGGGGGGATCATATTTTCCATTCCAAGGGAGGTTCCTGCCTTCCTTTGGCAGACACCTGTCTTTCAAACGGAGACACTGCGCCATTTTCTCCCCACCACATGGTAAACTGCTGTTGCTTTCTTTTGTTTCCCTGGCATTTGGGGTTTTTGTTCCAGTGTGTCTGTGTGCGGGGAGGGGGGGGTAAGGTCTGACAGTTCAATATGTAACATTTATTTACCTTTTACTGTGCCATGTGGGCACTCTGTTGCTCAATAAATGGTTGGGGGGGTTTCTTCCACTTTCATTCCCTAGTATTCATTTCTCATAGGCAAAAAGACATTGTTGGAATCCTTTTTTTTTTAGAAGAAACACCCATTCCAGAGTGTTTTTCTCCTAAACTTGTCTCTAAACCGACACTTTCCCGCTATTATCAAATGACTCCTTCAATTCCTACATTATTTATGATCTCCAGGTCACATTGGTTTTGCTGCTCTTGGTAGGTTGGTTTGTTTTTCCCTCAGTGAATAGCATCTCTTACCCTTTTCTCTGTAATGGGCAGATGCTTTGCCACTCAAATTGGGCTGATGCTAAGCAGCAGGATTAATGGGGATAAGGCTTTCTGTGTGTGATGTGATTTCTCTTCTGAAGCTATTCATGTTTTTTTAGTGGTTTGTATTTTGGAGTTTTTTTCTTACCTTGAAATTGTGCAGTGAAACTAGGCAACTTCATTCTGCTGTGGTGGAGCAAGCCTGACCCTGCTCACATCCCATCATGATGGAGAAGAAGAAAAATAATGCAGTGATAGAGAGGACAGTGGCTCTCCTTTGATGCTGTGGGCCTATGTAATCCTAGCCAAAGTACTGAGATTTGCCTCCAACTGAAGTTGAAAAAGACAGCCAGAAAGAAACCACCCCTGGCAAAACTGAGTTGCCCAGAGGAGCTACAAAAAGAGATGGATGTGTCCTTCTGCTAGTGCATTGCTTTCTGCTCATCACCTGCACTTGCCAGGACCTGGCAGAGTTGACTGCATACATCTTGGTATGAATTGCCAGCATGTTTTTGTTGACTGAATTCTCCTGTGATGCAAGAAAGCAGGTAGCAAGACACTGAAATAATCTGCCAACATTAAAACACTGTGGTAATTTGATGTGCTGCCTCAGTCCTTGTAATTTCTTCCCTTTCATTGTTCTTCATCCCTTCTTCCATACATTTCTATTTGTTGTCTCTTTCTCTGCCTCTATTTCTATATTTACATATACTTTTCTCTTCTCTTCCCTTCAACTTTAAGCCATTTCCTTCTGTGTTCTCCTTTCATTTCTCTCATCCCTTTCTTTCACTTTCATTTCACAGTAGCCAAGAATGGGTTGAAGAAATTACTCATCTTCCTCTCTTAGTCCTGGCACAAATTACTGAATGGCTCCAAGGCACTGTTTTTCCCTGACTTCCGATGCTAACAAGTGATGACTTACCACCAGTAATCTAGATGGGGTATGAGCCTCCATCAGAAACATTTTTGTTGCTTTTGCTGTTTCTGCATATGTGTATCAGAGTAGGTACCCTGGAGCTTTATACTAATATGTTTTGATCCAGTGCCATAAATAAGGGAAAGCTTAGATTTGCCTTAGAGGGGAAGACATTAGGACCTTTTTGGATGTCTGGAAAGCAGGCAAGTACTGAACCGAATTAACCTGGAGCTGTTTCCATAGCTTGCAGCCACTATGCTAGGTCTAGCTCCAGCTCCAAAAAGCCCTTGTATCAGAGGCTAGCTGTGTGATAGTAAGGAGACTGGTGGAGAAGCCGTCTGAGCATCCAACCTGGCACTGTTGCCAGTAAAAGTAGGTATTTTGTGTGGAGACAGAAACACTGATCCCAGATTCTCAGCAGCTGCTTTGTGGGCAGCCAGGAGGAGTGGGATGGAGAAAGAGCAGCAGCTCACAGCCTCCCAAAGACGTGCTTTTGTTTGCTTGTTAAAATTGAGTGATTTACTGTGGCTTAATTAACAAAGAAACCCAAATGAAGACAAGCTCCCTGTAGCTATGGCTGTGCAACCTCTGGGTTGCATCAGCATGACTTCTCCATCATCTGAAAGAGTAGTGGGATCTGGTTTTACCTGGGGTGGCAGAACAAGGTAGCAAAGACTAAAACTGTGCTGATTATAAGCAGAACAAAATGACAGATATATCTTGGGGATGGCTTATTATCCCATACTGGTTTTTGGGTTTTTGTATTGCTTTGTTTTGTTTTGTTTGTGTCTGGGGTGATGGCTGCAGCTACCCCTCCCCCCATCCTCCCTGCCTTCAGGGGTATCACGATGTTTGGGAGCTAAGCGGGGTTTCCGGAGGGAGTTGGGGGCAGGGCAAGGGGCAGGCCCTTCGTTCTAGGCAGGCTGTTCGACTGGACACATACAGCCGGTGTCTCTGACCAGGGATATGGCTGCTTCTGTGGGTTTTGCCTGTTTCTTTTTGTTTCTTTTGCTTCGGCTCTGTGACTGGGCTTGCTGGCTTATTTCTCCACTGATCTGCTGTTGAGAAGCCCAGAGGCAGTGCGTGCCGCGCCAGCACCTGGGAACACCCTTGTTCCCTGCTGGAGATTACCCCACTCCGCATAGCCTGGACCCAGGGACCAGCCAGCAATGGTGAGAAATCCTGGGAAGCCTCTCCCTGCCTTGTTTGGGGAGCCGGGCTGCCACTGCCCAGCTCCTGTCCTTTCTTTGCCACTGCTCAGGGGTTTTGCTACACTGTAGCTTTTCACCCCCAGCCAGGACAACCTGCAGCTCCAGCTACAGCTGCTGAGTTTGTGATACATCTCATCTACCACTCTACGATTTTTCTCATCCTGGCTGTTCCAGCTTGCTGTTTCCGAGGTTTTCCTCTACAGCTCCTTTTACTATCCAGAGGGGGATCGGCTGCCCCTGGGGATTCATAAAGGAAACCCCTTCTCCATCTCTTCTGCAGGCAGAGCTGCCATTGCCATGTGGAGAGAGACGGCCGAAACTCGCGCCACAGCGCCCCCTGCAGGCGCGGGGGAATCATCGCAGCCGCCCTGCCTGGCCGGGAGCCACCAGCGCCCCTGCCGGCTGTGAGCGGAACTGCACCCAAGGGGAAAGGGCCCGCGGCCGAGAGAGGCTGGCACTGGCTTCTGGTTCTGCTTGCTGCTGCTGCTGCTGCTGTTGTTGCTTTTGTTTGCCTTGTTATACATGTACAAACTAGTAAAGAGCTGTTATTCTTTTTCCCATATCTTTGGCTGAAAGCCCTGTAATTTCAAAGTTATAATAATTTGGAGGGAGGGGGATTATATTTTCCATTCCAAGGGAGGTTCCTGCCTTCCTTGGCAGGCACCTGTCCTTCAAACTAAGATACAGATATTAAACTTTTAATTGGATTTTACCTTAAAATAAGAGCTTTAATTTACTTTAGATGTACTTCACTTACAACAGTAGCGTACATAGCTCGGAAACCTCTCAACTCTTTTTTTCTTACATCTGAACCATAACCTTCCTGTTTGTCTCAGTTTTCAGAAATCTCTAAAACGACAAGTTTCTCCAAAATGTTGCAATTCAGGACTGTCAGAAATTCTGCTGTGGCAATGTGATCACAGTGTGTTTACTGATATTTTCATTTGAAAATAAAATTGGCAAATGATTCACTGCATACTGTCACACTTTAGTACTGGCAAATACTTCTTATACATTGTCTATAAATAAATGCATGTAGATAAAATGTATTATCTGTAATTTACAAAAGTTCATGTTTTGCAAATGAAGAAGTAACACTAACGTAAGTTATTAAAATTTTCATAAGCTCAAAATCCTTACCAAAAAGGTTGTTTGTGGGTGTCTACACCCCCTCAAGTGTAATGTGTAAAATTACAGTTTAAGTCAATACATAAGTGTCTTGGGGTGGTTTTGTGATAATACTTTATTCCCTAACAGTCTGCTTTATGCCCGGAAATGGCTTCTGTAGCTTTAAGATGGACCCAGGGGGTGGGGCAGGGAGCCTTGGGCTCTGGTGCGGTTTGGTTCAAACTCTTTCTCTCTGAGTGCTCCGGTGGCATGGACCAGGACACTATATTGTTCCTTTTGTTGGATTCGTTTTTCACTACTGTTGGGGAAGATGAAACAGGAAAGCCTTATAAATATGATTGCCTGACAAAAGATTTTGAGAATATGAAAACTACAGGCGACATCGAAATGAAAGCCACTTTTGAAATACCAAGTCTTAGTTACTGAACAACTGGAAAACAATGGTATGGCCACTGAAGTAATCCCCTCTTGATTGAACAATACCCTCTGCTTGCAGGCAGGTCCAAGGGTCAGAGCAGACCCTACTAGCTCAGCAGAAGGGGTCCAAAGAGTAGTTTTTAGAAGTTAAGATGTAACACTCTATGGTAATAGAAGAACTCTTATAGGCTGTATGTAAATGCTATAGGATTTGTATCTTGTATTAGATTGGTTAGTGACAATTAGAATATTCAGTACAGATGATGATTTATTGTATTGTAACCAGGACTTCACGTTTCCATTCCATCCTATTCTCATCACTTCTTCTTCACTCTCATTCCTCTCGCTCTCTCTTACCCGCTTACTCTCTTGCTCTCTTGGGCCTGCTCCGAGCTGAGTCTGGCAGCTCTAAGCAGTGCCCCTATACCCACGCCCTTTGCAATAAACCACATGTTCCAAGATCTGACTTCAGAGATCTCTCGTCGCCGCCTCAACCGACCGTCTACGCCCTGTCCAGACTGAACCCACACCCCAAGCTCCTACAACTAGGTTGAAGCAAGAAGTTTTTTTCTTCCCTTCCCCTAGCCTGGAGGCTGTACTGCGAATCATCTCAGCAGCTTTTTGGGTTTTTTTCCCTTGAACTGTTTAGGCTTGGCTTGTTTTTTCTTTCCAGCCCATCCAGGGAGCCAGCTGCCCGAACCCGAGACCTTGGAGAAGCTGAACCTACATAAGGCAGGACACTAAAACCCACCACTTGTGAGGAAGAGACTAATGCTAGAAAGGTTCCCATCTATTCTGCCCGAGCGGCCATCTGAACTCCTGTTCCTCCCATCCCCTGAGACAAAGAAGGCCAGCTGCCATCTTTGCCTCTTGGCCACATGGCAAGGGGAGGGGAGTGGGGTGTAAGGTTCAATTTTTTTCCTGTGCTTTGCGAGTATCTTGGTTTGTTAATAAACAGTTTTACTTTTTTTTCACTTTCACCCACAGGTATTCAAGTCCTCTCATTGGCAAAAAGGGATTACTGGAGCCCTTCTTTTTAGATGAAACATTCATTCCAGGGCGTTTTCTCCTAAATTTGTCTTCAAAACCAAGACAATAAGGTTCTACACATAGCTTCATGTGCAGTGGCAAACAGGATGGGAGTGCAGCTTGGAGTATGTCTATCAAGTATACTAGATTTCTGGAAGGTTTAGGAACAAATTTGAGCACGTGCAGTATAAAGCACAGATATGATCCTCTCTGATACAGCAGATTTCATTTGTATGGTGTTCTAAAGGCCTTCTCTAACACAAATTTCTACCCCTAAAATTAGAAATAGAGCTCTTCATGCAAACATACTTCTTCCTGACTATTGATTTCTAGCATACCTCTGATACATTGCTCTCTAAACTAAGAAAAAAATGTAGCAGATTTTCAGAACAAAAAACATTTTAAAATGTCTGACATGTCCAAAACATAGACCCATACTATCTGATGTGAAGAAAATTAACTCCACCCCATCTGAAATCAGCACACATTTAACAGAAAATTCTGTTCTTGAACAGATCAACTTTTACATATCTTTTCTGCTACATCAAGGTAAGTGAGCAGAGAAGAGTAAAAAGATGTCAGAATTCCTACAGGACATTTAACAAAATGCCATGAATCCCTAGAAATGCTGTTATCAAGACCATCTTGGATGTAACAGTCCATGTGAATTGCAAATCAAATGAAGAGCAAAATAAAATATAAATTGTATTGGAAGCTCTTGTTGTAGTTCAATTGCCACTGAAGTTGTAATCCAATTGCCACAGCTCTGCATGTTCATGACTTGCTGGCTGTGTGACTTTCTCAACAGATTTCTGATATTTTCCATGACTGCTCTCAGTGGCTGTTTTTAAGCAAAGAGGAGAATTTCACAAAATTCCACTTAGTTTTTGAACTCTACACCATTTGGAATATCGACCTGAAAAGATCCAAAATATAATTTTCTGTAGAAAACCTCTGCCTATACATGTAGTCAGCTGCAACATTTGATTTATTGTAGATAGATTTTCCTAGGTAGTGGGATGGAAGGGAAATGGTTACAAATGAGTGATGAATCATTTGTGAATATTCCTGAGGGGAATATTCCTTATTCTTACCAGTGCCTTCTGGTCCCTTATTCCCTCACTCCAAATTGTTCCCACAGAGTTCCCTCAGGAGAGGTAGCACAGAGCAACTCCTTCCATAGCAGCCACAACACAATCACAAGCAAATATGAAATAATTGCCCAAAGCCCACAGCAGAAATTTCCTCCAAAGGGAGAGGCAGCTGTGAGTTGTACTTTGAAGTTTACCACTAATTTTGTGGTTTTATGTTCAAACAGCCAATTTCTGTGTTTTTCTGAAACTTGCACAATGATATGTGCTGGTACTCAAGCAGGAGATGTGCAGAAATTGCATCCACGGTATTGGTTTCTACATTCTTTTGGGTAGACACATGTTGGGGTTTTAGGAGTTCTCCTGTTTTCTTTTTCTCTTAAAGAATTTTCCCCGTACATGTTGCCAAGGGGACAAATTACTGGGTGCTTAAGAAAAACAAAAGACCTGGCCACAGAAGGAGGGGTCCATCTGGCTACTCTCTTTCACCTGGGCTTGTGGGCTGTTAGTTCCCGGTGTTTGGACGGAGAGAGATGCTGGAAGGAATTCGTCAGGCTTCTGCTTTTTTCCAGCTGCCTTCCTTCTACTGGAGAAACCTCAGGATTCCCAAGCCCGCCTTCCCCTGCCCTGCTGGGAGCTGGGCTGCAGCCACCCAGCCCCCACCGTTGCTTCAAGCCTTCACTACTCTGTAGCCCTGTACATCCTGCCTGCCCAGACCTCCGGGGGTTCCACTGCAGCTCTGGAGTTTGATACATCTCATCTGCCTCCTGGGATTTGTGCTTGTCCCTGCTGTTCCAGCATGCTGTCTCCGAGGGTCTGGCCGGACACTGGGATCGGCTGCCCAGGGGTTTGTGAAGCCTTTGTTCCATCTCTTCCCAGGATCCCAGGCCGCCATTGCCACGTGCTCCCCGAGCTTGCTCCGGAGCGCCCCCTGCAGCCGCGGGGGAACCATCGCACCTGCCCTGCTCACCGGGAGCCGCCAGCGCCCCTGCCGGCTGTGACCGGAACTGCACCCAAGGGGAAAGGGCCTGACAGCTGAGAAGGCTGGCACTGGGTTTGTGGTTCTGTTTGCTGTTACTGCCATAGATATTGTTGTTTGTTTGCCTTGTTATACACACACATATATAAAATAATAAAGAACTGTTATTCCTGTTCCTCATATCTTTGCCTGAAAGCCCCTTAATTTCAAAATTATAATTCAGAGGGAAGGGGGTTGCATTTTCTTTTTCATTTCAAGGCAGACTCCTGCGTTCCTTGGCAGACACCTGTCTTTCAAACCAAGACAATACACTACCGTAATACCAAAATAAACTACTACTCTCTTCTCCTTACAGGGAGAGGGGGGTGGTGGAAGAAAGTAAAGATGATTCTAATGAAGAAATACCAAATTTTGCAGCTTGGACTCAAGAGGTGAGAACGATCAAAAAGGCTGAGGGGTGAGTTGTGACTAAACCCTCTCCTTAATATCCACCAGGTCATGGCAAAGTCTCCCTGTAGTGACTTTTGCAACTCCTGGTAGCTCAGGAGCCAGCCAGAGCTCGCTTGAAGTAACACACCTGTGACCAGGCATTTTCTGGCTCATTTTCCCTCAGCTACCTCCTTGGAAGGAGGAAAGTTAATCCCAGAGACTGAATGGAGATGGGATAGCTCTGAACTTCAAGCAAGTGAAGGGGGGGGCAGTTGAGGTATTTTGTTTTGAGACTAAGCTCAAAATGTTTCCATGCTGCTTTGCAAAATTGATTCATACCTTTTCCCTTCCTCTGATAATCAAAGACTTTTTATCTCCATTCACCTAAATATTCTCTTGCAAACTTCCTAAGAAATTCCAGATTTACTACGGGTCCAGTAGACATCACACTGGGTACCATCTCATCCCAAAGTTACAGACACACATTTCAAAGCCTCCTTTGTCCACAGCTTTTTGGTGAATGCTGAAATATATCAGGTTTTTTTTTTGATCTACAAAGCCAATAACAATAACAATAAAAATTTGCATTCTTTCTTCTTTTAGGTTTCAGAGAACTCATGTATTAGGTTTGTGTAGCAAGGTGGCTTCAGTGAGAAGCTGCCAGAAGCTTCCCCTATGTCTGATGGAGCCAATGCCAGCCAGCTCTAACATGGAACTGCTGCTGGCCAAAGTAAAGCCCATCAGCAATGGTAGAAGCACCTCTGGGATAAGAGGTTTAAGACAGGAAAAAACCCTCAACTACACAATTCCAGCTAGAGAGAAGAGTGAGAATGTGTGAGTGAAACAACACTGAGCGCCAAGGTCAGTGAAGAAGGAGAGGGAGGAAGAGGAACCAGGTCAGTGTTCCTTTACATGGTTTGTTCAGAAAATTAGCAGAAACCAATTCATCTACTTGGGTTTTTGCAAGGCTGTGTGGAACTACTGCAATGGCAATCCTCTCCTAAATTATACCAAGTACAATGACATAATTTATGGGGGGGGTTAATGTATTCCACTTCAAATGATGCAATACTTTCAAAAGAATTCAGCTCTTCAGATTTCAGTATCTTAACTAATCTTGGTGCTGTCATGTTATTTTCAATAAGCAGGCAAGTAAGTGGTAAACAGTTACCGATCATTTAGAGTCAAGCCAAGCAAATTTTATCAGCATTACAGCAACCATCTAGTTCCTTCAAGAACATGTAACAGAAGTTTTTAAGTGTCAATTCAGATACCAGCTGCCACATAATAATTTTTTAAGTATTTAGTCACAGAAAAAAACATCAAGGATGAATCTAGCTTCACTGATTGCACTGGAGTTGCAGTATGAGTTTCTCTGGTGTATGCCACACACTCTTATACTTTGTAAGCAAGTAGAGAACATCTCAGACACTTAAAAAGATAAAATAAACTGAGTAAAAATAAAGAAAAACAAACATCACAGTAACTTGTGAAATACTTAAGGTAATGATTATTCAACTATACACCATTTGTCCCAATAAATAACTGCAAATTGACTTAACTCTGTAAATCCTTTAATACACAAATGTGTAAATGGACCAACCAGTATCTTGGCTTTTACTTGTTTCTGCAGGTAGGTTTGTTCCTCATTTTTCATGGAGTGTTGCTTCTCTAAATTATTTCACATCAGATGTGCACTCTATTTTAGGACAACACAGATAACAAAACCAGTGTACAGAAAAGCAAGGAACATCATCAGAGGGTAAAAAAAAAATTCTGAATTTAAGGATAAACAAACCTAACCACTTAATGAATGGGCAATGCTAACTAAGTCTTATGACACATATCAAAGTATTTAAATTCAGGTACTTAGCATAAGTAATTAATGACGGGATTCTGGAGTACGTAATTACTGAGTATTAACACTCTTAAAGCCAAATTAAGACCAGTGTTTCTCTGTTGTCCAACATAACTTATGTTGTTCTTCAAGAAATCTGTCATGTCCAACTGGTTAAAATTGTTAATTACATGAGCATGTAATGAAACCATCAAAATCTTTGAAAGAAACTTCATTCCATGCCAGTATTTGTCTTCAAGCTTTCTCATTCATGTCATGCTAAAGAAGCAGTGCCAAGGAATTTGTTGGCTGAACTGGTTTGGTGACTTCTCATCTGCCTGGCTGCTGGTGGCTCTTGAAGGTGCCAAAAGGAAGGTGCAAGATGGATTTGGATCACTGAATGTCAGAAAAAGGGGCAATTCTGCTCTTGCCAAGATGTATGCCTCCCTTTTTTTTTCCCCTAGCATCTCACTGAAACATGGTAACTGTGCCTTTTTTAGGGCACTGTTACATTAAAATATCAGATGCCATCAAATGTTTGTTGGCTTTCCATTTATGTTACTAACATTGGCTCAGCTGAGCGTAGTCTCCTAAGTCATATTCAAAGAGCTGTTTTTCTTCTCAGCTTTATCATTGTCAGCTTTATTATTGTAGGAAATTTAATAACTTCTTTGGAGTTTTCATTCTTAAACTTTTTCTATTTTCATTCCACTGGAATATAGCAGACATTGAAATACTTATACATTTATCTGTGTAGTGATGCAGTTTCCACATTTGAAAACAAGCAGCTCTATTAATTAGCTAGTTAGACTTAACAAACTACGGACTGGTTAGTCTATCACTGAACTTTGTTACAATAACAGAATAATTAATCTGCCACAGTGTTAACAAATAGTTCCAGGATGAGAATATAATTGTTCTTGCACAATCAAGGTATGGTCTTGTGGGAAGTAGGTCCTGTCAAACAAAGCTTGCTTCTATTTTGGCAGGGTGAAAGCTTTGGTCAATAGAAATAGTAGGGTTGGTGTCATATGTCTGGATTTTGCCGAAGAAATTTTAATTGTAATGACAGATTGTATATAAAATTAACTTGGTCATAACACGTGGGTGTAAAACAAACCCACAGAGATATTGGAGAATAAGGGGGTAATAGTGCATGGGAAAGTTGGTAAGAGTCCCTGTATAATTTTAATACTCTACATGATCGATTCTGTGCTAAAGAAACTTTATGACAATTTTTCTAAATTACATAGGGATTGACAAGATAGTAAATAGTGATGTAAAGACTCGGATCACTATACTATAGCCTAGTGCTTATGTCCATAAACCAGACATAAGGCAAAGGGTGTCAGTTAAAACCACAATAGGGATCACTGGTTTGGAAAGTTTATCGGAGTGAGGATTTTGGATAAAATGCTCAATGTGTTCCCAGTGCAGTGCTGTGTCAAAAAAAAAAAAAAAGAGGATTCAGACATAATGTCTCCAAACTAGCAAATACTTCGCTTCTGTCAAAACAAACGCAAAACTGGTAAATCTCTGTTAACAGAGTCCACCTCTGACACCTACACTCCAGAAATTATCAGAGTTCAAAGGATGGTATAGACATGAAGGAGAGCTGGAAACTGTGAGTCATCCAACACACCTCAGGAAGCAGGGCAGTCCACAAAAAGGTGTGTGGGCTGTGGACAGGCACCTGCCTGACCCATGGGGAGCCTGGAACACCAATAGGGCTTTATAAAGAGTAAAGGGGTCAATATGACACCTAAGGGGAGTTAAATATAGGGAAACACTTTTTACCAGTCGGTAACAAGTCCATTTGTCATGAAAGAACAGCAGAACTTCACACCAAAAAAAAAGCCTAAGAAAGCTGTCATTCACAATGAGAAAAAAAGTAGTAAGTGGCATACAGAAGAACAGCTGTCATAATTTTAGAGAATTTTAAAAAAATGCATCTCAGAATACGAAGCCTTTTTATTTAACCTTCCTTGGAAAGGTAGATTCCTCATCCAGACTGCAAGCTTGGAGTCAGTTTGTTTCTCCTGAATATATACACCTGTTCTTTCAGCCTAAGTAAGGTGTGCATTTCTCAAAGATAATCTTTCAAACTTTTGATGTTTTATATTTGCTCCTAGTCAACTGAATGGCTGTCTTGAACCACTGGCAAATGCCAGTTGGCTGTGTCTAATGAAGACATCCATTGTAAGAAGGTCTTCTGGGAAATAAATGATAAAATGTCTTCTTTATTGCATCTTTTTCCTTCTAAAGTAATGTTAATGTTCATTAGTATGATGATATTACAGAGAATGGTTGTCGTTCTAGAATCATGTTTATTTTCTTCCCTGGGAGGTTTATAATATGTTATGTGAAATAACTCCTCAGTTTGTGTTGATATCTGCTCCTGATTTCTTTTTTTTTCAAAATTGAATGACATATGTTGTAGTTCTAAATCTAATGGCATAGAGAACTTTAAACAGCCCCATTCAGTGTTAAAACCACACTGAGGTTCCAACCTTGTACATTTTTTTCAACAAAATATTATAAAACTTGCAGGGGCAAATATTCTTTTATTTCCATTTCAGATTTTAAAATAATTCAAGGGACTGACCAGAAGTTCATTACTTTGTTCCTGTCATGGTTTGACACTGGCCAAACACCAGGCACCCACGAAAGCCGCTTATGTTCCCCTGCCACAGCTGGACAGAGGAGAGAAAAAAATTTAATGATGGGTTCATGAGTTGAGATAAGGACCGGGAGAAAACACTCCAAGGACAAAACAGGCTCATCTTAGAGGCACAAAATGAATTTATTACTAACAGGGTCAGAGGAGGATAATGAGAAGTAAAATAAGCCCTTAAAAAACCACCTTTTTTCCCCAAACCCCTCCCTCCTTCCCACTGAGAGGGGGACAGGGGGGTGGCAGTTTTGGTCAGTTTGTCACCTGAGTTCTTCTGCTGCTGCTGAGGGAGAGGAGTCCTTCCCCTGTGAGACCGTGGGGTGCCTCCCACGGGACACAGTTCTCTGTGAACTTTTCCAGCGTGGGTCCACTCTCACGAGCAGCAGTCCTCCCAAAACCGCTGCAATGTGAATTCCCCCCCATGGGCAAACAGTCCTCCCAAAACTGCTGCGCCATGGGTCTCTCTTTCCACAGGGTGCAGTGCTCCAAGGACAGGCTGCTCCAGCCTGGAAGCAGGACCCTCTCTCTCCACCGGGTCTCCCACTCGATCACAGCCTCCTCCAGGCATCCACCCGCTCCGGCACGGGCACCTCCCCCATGGGCTGCGGGTGGATCTCTGCATCCCCCGTGGATCCCCATGGGCTGCAGGTGGATCTCTGCATCCCCCATGGATCCATGGGCTGCAGGGGCACAGCTGCTGCACCATGGTCTGCACCACAGCCTGCAGGGAAATCTCAGCTCCAGCACCTGGAGCACCTCCTCCCCCTCCTTCTCCACTGACCTTGGTGTCTCCATATTGTTTTCCCTCACATGTTCTCACCTCCTCCTCTTCTCTGACTAGAAAAAAACTGTGCCCCACTTCATTTTGATTTTCTTCTTAAATATGTCATCACAGAGGCGTTACCAACCTCTCTCATTGGCCCAGTTCTGGCCAGCAGCATGTCCATCTTTCAGAGCCATCAGAGATTGGCTCTGTTGGACATGGTGGAAGCTTCCAGGAGCTTCTGACAGAAGCTACCTCTGTGCCCCTCCCTACCAAAAACCAGGTCCTTTTGAGTTGGCAAAACCAACTCAGTTCCCAAACTACAAGATGAAAAATAAACATTTGAAACTTTATGATTGAGCATGAAGACTCAAAAAAAAAAAAACAAAAAAAAACAAAAAACAAAAAAAAAAACCAAACAAAAAACCAAACCAAACCAAACCAAACTCAAAACACACAGACAAGTATTTTGCATGAGGGATAAAGATATGTGATGAGCATGCAGGAAAAAAAATATTTACATTGGCTTCAACAAAATGTCAGCCATGACAGCACAACACCTATTTTACATTGCAGTGAAAGCAGATCAGGTTTCCATTTAGAAGTGCCTTGATACAATCTACAATGCAGTAGCAAAAAGACACAATACACCTTCATTTTCGATGCCATTTACTTGCGTGATGACATTTCATTTCTTTCGAGTTTTATTCAAATGTTCTACAATGCTTAATGGAAGATAAATATGAAAGATATTACAAATTATGCTTTTCTTTATGCCAGTAATATGCCACCCTCCTTGCATATAAAACTGACTAATTGGCACTAATAGTTTTCAGTACTTACAGTTTTCCATTCATAGCAGTCTGTACCCACTGCTGAAAAGCAGGTTAGAAGTGGGAAGCAGGCGTGCCCAGCTTCTGATAAAGTTTTTTTCCTGCTTGAGGACAAGTGCATGGTTCACAAAGAAAATTAACTTCATCACTGCTTGCAACTACAGCAGAGTATCATGTGCTTATTCTTTCCCAAAATGCTAGTGTGGTTTTAGTAGTTCTACTGCAGATTTTTGGAGGGATAATATCTCCAGTACTGCCATCACTACCCCTACAAGAGCACAGGAACCTTGCGTGTCCTGCTTTTACTAAAGGAAGTTACTTGGAATTTTTGCCACTACTAGGCCAGGCTAGAATTTAACTCTCAAGGTACTTAGCATATAGTTTTTAGCTACACCTGGTTTAAAAAACAACAAAACAAAACAAATTGACGTTTCTTCTCAAAGCTATAAGAAACTTTCTTGTTCAAAAATTTTCCTTAAAAATACTACACCTAAAAATCCCCTTGAGAGCGAGGTCATTTCAACAGTACTAAAATTCAAATAATCTCACTCTGTGATAAATTCAGAAAGGGTGAAGAGGCTCTTCTGCATTTCCATTCAAGGTGCAGCTGCCCTCCTCACCAATGATGATGAACGTTCTCCATCGTGCAGTGGAACTGAGAGCAGAAGAACTGGCAATTTTTAAGTGCACATCAGGGACAGTTGCCTCCCTCTCCTGAACTTTTTACTACACAGTAAAAACCACGACTGCTACCTCAGATGAAAAGTCATTTCTCCCAGGACCGTGTCTCTGTCTCCACATGATGGACCGTGGATACCAGCTCCATGCCAGCACTAGTTGATAAAAGGATAGACTCTACTATAAAGTATAGCCTGCATCAGCAGTTTGTGCCCAGAACATGGCTTTATGTTGTCTTTGGGGCTTAATTGAGCCTTATCAACATCTTTAATAAAACAAAGATGCCTATCTGATTGGAAAGTAACAGTTTTACACCTAAAGGGAGGTCAGTGTGCCTAGTCCTTTCCTGACAACTTGGAAATCAAATAGCATTCAGAGCTGCAAGGGTAGAAAATCTGTTATCTATACACACTCATGTTCCCTTTGAGTGTGCTTTATTCTAGGGCTCTTCAGGTCCTCAACAATTACCCAGACCTTTAGCAGTAGGCACAATGTGGTCTTCAGCAGCAGAGGTGAACTTCAAGCATGATGTGGGCATGGCAGAGAACAGGCACAGAAAAGGGGTGTGGTAAGAGGGCAGTGTCACCTCCCCTTGTGGACGGCTTCCTTCCAGGTTGAGACCGGAGCCTGCTCTTCCTTTTAACACCCAATTTTACAAAATTGTCTGAGCCACAGGATGAGAAAGCCAAATCTTTCAAGGCAGGCTGTTAAAAGGGGAATCTTAGAATGGTTTGGGTTGGACGGGACCTTAAAGATCATCTCATTCCAACCCCCTGTCATGGGCAGGGACACCTCCCACTAGACCAGCACCATCCCGCCTGGTCTTCAATGCTTTAAGGGATGAGGCATCCACAGCTTCTCTGGGCAACCTGTGCCCAGTGCCTCTCCACCCTCCTACTGAAGAATTTATTCCTGGTATCTAATCTACACCTGCCCACTTGCAGTTTGAAGCCATCACTCCTTGTCCTATCAAAACGTCCCTCTCCAGCTCTCTTGTAGCTCGTTCAGGTACCGGAAGGTGCTGTCAGGTCTTCCCGAGCCTTCTCTTCTCCAGGATGAGCAACCAGAACTCTCTCAGACTGTGTGCAGAGGAAGCTGGGGACCCCAGAGCTGAATGCAGCACTTCAGGCGGGGTCTCACCAGAGCAGAGGGACAGTATCGCCTCCCTCACCCGCTGCCCACGGTGCTTTGGATGCAGCCCAGGACACGTTTGGCTTTCTGGAGTGCGAGCGCGCATTGCCGGCTCGGGTCCCGCTTGTGGTCTCCCGGCAGCCCGAGTCCTCCTAGGCAGGGCGGCTCTCAGTCCGCGGCTCTTGCCCGCAGTGTCCCTGCGGAGCGATGCCGGGCGCGGCCTCGCCGCGGGTGTGCCCGTGCCCGCGCTCAGGTGCGGGGGCGCGGAGCGTGCTCCCCGCGGGGCGGGCGGAGCGATCGGCGGCGCGCACGGCGCGGGTGCGCGGCCGTCCCGCGAGCTTTGTGCGAGAGGGAGCGCGGAGCGTGCGGGGCCGGGCCGGCGCTGATGTCACCGCTGCGGCGGGAGCTGCCGCCGCCCCGGGCCGCAGCAGCCGCCCCTCCGCGCCCGGCGGAGCGCGGATAGGCGGCGGGGGCTGCGGGGGGCATGCGGCTGCTGCCTCCGCCCGGTGCCCGCCGGTGCCCGCGGGGCTGCGCTGTCTGCCGCGGCGGCCGGGCATGGTGGCGCCTGATGCGGGCGGTGCGTGCGTGAGCCACCCCTCAGCCCGCCGGGCCCGCCTTTTTCCGCGCCGGGAGCATGTGGGTGAACCCCGAGGAGGTGCTGCTGGCGAACGCGCTGTGGGTGACGGAGCGGGCCAACCCCTACTTCATCCTGCAGAGGAGGAAGGGGCACGGCGGCGATGGCGGCGGCGGGGGACTGGCGGGTAAGGGCGGCGGCAGCGGGGCCGGGGCGGGGCCCTCGGCGGTTCCCGGGGTGCGGGGTCCCTCAGGGGCCGGGGGGCGGCTGCAGCGGCGCTCCCCGATCCTGCCGGCCGCCCGAGCTCAGGCGCGTGGAATGCGCCAAGATTCCCAAGAGGATTTACGCGCTGGAGCCTTGTGTGGGAGACCACCGGTGACCGATGGCTCCGTACGTCAGGGTGTGACTTGCCCCAGGTTCTGAGAAAATTTTGTTGCCGAACCTTTAGCACGGTTTCCCTAAAATAAGACAATGTAGTAATTCAGAAATTTACGAAGAGAACAGATTTGCTTCGGCTTCTCCGTATTCTCCAGATGTCCTTGTGAAGTGTGTTCCCTGAATGCTTTGTTTCTGACTGCTGGCAGCTGGAGACGCTTTTGTAGAGGTTTGGATCATACTCATGTAGGTTTTAATAATACTGTGCATATACATTCATCGAGGTCTTCCACCCTTTCTTAGGCAACATGTAGGTATTTATATGAGATTGGAGATGCAGAACCTAATGGTGTTTCCACTGGTACTTGAATTGGTACAGAATAAGCAAGCTCATTCTCCTGAAACCTGTGCTTTCATCTTCACACACTCCATGACAACTAGTACTCCAGGCTAAGCGAACTAAACATATGTGCAGCATCTGTGTTTGGTTCAAGGTCCTGCACATGTTTGCTGTGAGATTAAGTGTTTCTTCAGCCCTTCAGTGCTCTATGGACTTGTAAACAGTTCTAAACTAAGGCACCGCTGTGAAGTGTGTTTTCATGTAGTCTGCTGAGATCTTGTGTCAGTGTTGTGTGTTGATAAACTACCTAATTCTTCTGTGGGAAGTGACCAACAGCCGCTCCACATTGGTTGTAGATTTAAAAAAAAAAATTTATAATCTTTGAAGTGTGGACAGGATTGGCAAATCCATAAAAAACGTGTCTTGCCTCAAAAGTTCACCCCTGCTTTGCTTACTGAAAAATTCTTCTCAGGCTCTCCTTTAATGGATTACCCCCTGGCCTCTCAAGGTCTGACAAAGCGCTCTTCTACCTTTCTGACATTTTATCTTTGAATTAGAGACGGTTTGAGATAGCCATCCATTTTCCAGTCATTTCTCAGTTACTGGGGAAACATTTTGAGAGTTTAGGGTTCTGTTCTTCAACCTGTTTGCACAGTGCATGCATACCTAAATCTTCTTGCAGTTGTATGTGTAATAGTCTGATTGGTGAAACCACTTTACAGATGGAGAAAACACTTTTGGAAGATTTTGTCCTTGAATGGAAGTAGGATTCATAAATGTGCACTCCTTTTTTTGTGGAGGCCAGATAAGCTTTCAGCATTTGGTAGAAGTTCAGAATAGAGAAATAGTTATTTGTTTCTGCATTACCCCTTCCCTTCTGGAATTTAAATATTTGTGCATTGTATCCATTATTTTAGTATGTGAGTGAGGTCTGTATAGTGAGTATTATTTAGAAGGTGAAATTCTCCACATATTTTGAAATCCGCTTTCCATGTAGCTCTTACTAGTGCCTGTGCTTTACCTGGAACTGCAGCTGCTGTGGCATTGATGTAGTAGCAACAAGTCCATTTCCAGGGATTTTGTTTGTTTGCACAGAAAAGGGCTGGTAAAAAGTTGTAGCTTTTTTCAGTATGTTGCCAAAACTGTAACTAATCAATCCTATGTGACTAACTGATTTATTAGAGTTGGCAGTATTTAAAGGAATGTATGGGAACTTACCAGACCATGTGCTAAAATGTCAAGGGTTTATGACACAGTGCTCAACAAAAAGTGTGATAGGGATGGATGGATGGATGGATGGATGGATGGATGGATGGATGGATGGATGGATGGATGGAGTCTCCAAGCCACTCCCAACTTGACAGGCACAGTAATAGGTAGAACTTAGGTTTATTTGTTTTTCATGGAAATACTGGAATTTTCTACTAGTACTTTTAACAGCTGTTGTCTGCCAGTTGAGGGACAAGGAAGGTGGAGAAAGCTAGTGGATTGTTCTTGGTAGGAAAGGCTAGGTATTAAAAGACCTAGCTGATCCTGAGCTAAAGAATAAATAAATCTGCTGACATGGTACACAGGAGATGTAATTTGTAGTAATTACAGCATTTAGGATGACCCTTTGGAAGCTCTCTAGATGATACTGATCTTGTGAAGAAGGTGGAGGTTACCTAGTCAAAAGTAAACAGGGGAAAAAAAAGAACCTTTGGTGTGGTGGGTTGGGTTTTTTTCTCCTTAATTGCACTTTCTGTAGTGACATAATGCTGAAATTTGCTCAGATATAATCTAAGAAGTTAGCCACCCATGAATATGGTGTAAAATTTGGCCTGGTTGCTCTGTGGGAAACCAACTTCTATGTCCTTGAAGTTGACTAGAGATATTGTATACAAGATTTTTAACTGTGCTAGGGATGATCTCAATTCATATTTGCAAGAGAGGATGTAAATACAGCTGTCCTTTTTTTTTGTGATCTAACTTTTGCTGACTTCTACTCCCTCATTATTGACTCTTGAAGTCATTTGTCTTGAATTGTAGAATGAGAATTTACTTTCAGATTGATGAGACTGTGGGTTTGATGACATTAGATGGCTTCACCATGTAACTTAAGCAGTGGCTAGGCAATGAGAAGCATCAATTCTCTGGCATTTCCCTCAAATCTAGGTTTGCCATGAAACTGTCATCAGCAAACTTGTCAGAGTTAAGTGTAATGCCCTTCTCTCCATCTGTGATCATGGCAGACTTCTTTTGGCATGTCTCAGTCCAAAACCGAGTATTTTATGTAGCCTTGGGGATGGGTGAAAGTACTTCTTGTTGGGTTTTTGTTGGAGCAGAGGAACAGTACTCGAGTTACCTGTTCTCCTGGATCCACTCTGAGTGCCCCAATGCTTTGCAGGAAAAGGAGTATCAGTCAATTTGGGGGAAGGGGTGGAAAATCCACCCTTTCTACACTGGTTCTCTCCTCTTGGCCTTGGTTTATGTAGCAGTTGAACAGAGAAGCTCTCTTATTTAAATACTCCACTATATTGTGTTGTAACAAGTTAGGAGAATGATGATGATCTTTTAATGTGTTAGGGCAGTGCTGATCAGCGAGTCCACAGAAGTCATCTCTGCTAACAAGGTGTATTTGATCAGTAGTTTACTTCAGAGATACAGGTTTTCTAATAAGCAGTGTGGATACATTTTTATACTGAATTAGGGTCTGGACTCATTTAAATTATTGTGTCTATGTCAGTACTAGTCACATCAGTAGGACTTTTCTTTGTAAGCATGCCTTAATTGAAGGGTTGTTTGGGTTTTATTTTTCTTCTTAACAAAAGGAAAATAGGAAAGATTGTAAATTGGATTTTAAATCGGATTTTCATAGCTATTCTGCAGACTCACATTATCTTGCATCACTGCATTAATTTTCCAGGACAAGGCCAAAAAAAGTACTTTTCTGCTTTAAAAGTATTTGATGGTTGATGAACTTGCTCTGTAATTAAATTGTTTCATGCTTTGAACATAATGCCATTTTGAACATAATGCCATTTTGCTTCTGTGTGACCCTTGATCAAGTGTTTCATCTTCCTTTTGTTCACCAACAAGGAAGAAAGTATTTTCTTTCCTCATATTCTTCTTGCTTCCCTGGGCAGCCTGGTAGTTTGGCCTGTATGAAATAATTCCTTCTCCAGAGGAATGTGGTGTATTTATTTACACAGCAGCCTGCATCAGCTGAAGCAGAGACATTTGGACAGAACACGAACCCAGATCTCTACCATCATTTGGGCACTGTGCCCTGTATGACAGTATTTCTTTTATGGATGTAAAGATCTTGAATGTCATAAACTTTATAAACAGCTAAAAGGCTCGTGTTATTAAGTGTATCTTGCATTCAGAAGCAACAAATAGGTTTAAAAATGTCTCTTAACTGCTTGCTGCTGTGCTGTGATAATGTTTGCCAAACTTCTACTTGGAGACATTATAGTAAGGATCTATTGTGTCTGGTGATTGATGGTAGAGCAATGTATTCACTTAGAGCTTACAGGAAGGGAGACCGAGGGCGTGGTACAATTAGCTGGTGGCTACTGTGCTCCTTTTTGCCTGTGTACATTCGTGTGTGTGAAGTGGAGATGAAATTCTGAGTAACTTCGTTTAAAATGTTTTTGTGAGATCTTTGAATTCCAAGGGAAAGAAGTTGTTCTTAGATAGCAAGAACTGTTTTTAGGAGTGAATTGTTTTGCAAATAGGGTATATATGCTTACAGCTGCCACAGTGCCTATGTGAGAGATGCAGTAGGAGTTGTAAGTCCGTGCAATGTTGCCAAGGATGATTCAAATGTTTAAGCAGAAGAGAGCAGATGGAAATTTGCTGACTTGTGGTGTTAAAAGGATCTGATGAAATACTACTTCTCCCCAGATATTTTTGCAGAAGAAGTTGTCATTTAATTTCCACACTGGAAAGGCAAAAAGGAGAGGTTCTGAGCTTTGCTGGCTGATGCGACATATCAATGTCAGATCTAATATAATTTTTAATACTGTGACAGTGTTCTAACTTGAAAGACTTCTCTGCAGCCTTGCGGGACAACACAATTAATAGCTCACATTTGGAGCTAAGATTCTGTTTTGCTTGCAGCCTATCAGCTCAGACAGTTGAGGAAGACATTGATTGAAAACCTTTTTATGCTTAAGATTTAGAAAAGCTTTTTGGCCTGAACAAAGAATGGTCCATGTTTTAACAAACTTGACACTTTCTGCCCTTGTTGACTCAAGTAGTTGGAATTTTGCGTGTCAGACTTGAGTAGAAAGCATGTGCTTTCTGATACTTGAAATACAATGTTTATCAAAATGGATGCAATTAGCATAATGGATAGGGGTGGGCAGCCTGTCTATCAGCTTTCCATGATTGTTTTGGCCCACAGAGTGGAAGTTAGTCTCTCATGCTCTGCTGTCATTTGTCAGTACACCAAATCTGCTCTGATGCGCCTTAGGATCTGCTGTGGGTGTGTTTGCTTCTCCGCACCAGTGCACTTCCACTTCAAGGAGCATGCAGATGTCCAGGGCTGAACTGCTGTTTGATTCCCCAGACTGACTCACAGTCTTTCTGAATTCCCAGATTTTTCCCAGTTCCTCAGCTGGAAGGTGTCTTGCTTCCTGTCTAATGCTTGTCTTCATCTCCAGCTTTTGCAGCAGGGCACTGTTGGCTCTAGAGACACAGTGCCTGAGATGTTGCTTGGTGTAGCTTTGCCTTCTCTCCTCTAATGCTTCTTGGTCAAAGACTTTTCCTTGAATGATACTTCATCTCCTATGCTGTGAGTAGTGTGGCCCATCAAGGCTGCTGAGCTGAGCTGCCTTTTGCCATTTTTGCCTTTCAAATAATGTTACTGTTTGACATGTGGAATTCCAGGGTGGCCTGCTATTTCTCCTGAGATCTCTGTTTGTAGGAAACCCTGTTGGTAATGTTGCACAGGATCACAAGACAGTAAGCAATCAATGTTTAGGCCACTTACTAATTTTCTGCATTATACCGGAGTTTGTGTTGCTTACAGGGTTTTTGTTACTGTTCTTCGGTCCCACACTGAAAGGTGTAGAAGTAGCACTTCTTCACATCAGTTTTCCATATTTCCATCATTCCATTGTCCAGTTACGAATTCCTGTAAGAGTATGTCATATTTCACAGAGGTTTGGGCCCTTGATGGTTTCAATTAGATTCCTGCAGAACTAAAAAAGGTTTCACAAAGTGTGCTAGCATATACTCAAATGTATTTGGAACTTAATTTAAATGTGTATTCTCATGTGGTATTTCTTCTTGTAAATATTTGGTACAGGTTGAATCTACTTGGTTTTATCCTTCACAGTATCACACTTCATTTGGCTTTTCCTGTAATAGAAAGGAGTTGTCTCTGCCATTGACTTTGCTAAAGCATGGTGATACAATGTGTATGAAGAGCCCTGAGCATTTGACTGAAATCTTGCTTTTCTTTATCTTGTTGACTACTAAGCATACTTCTGTTGTCTGATTAATGTTGATATTCAGAAATTATATTTGCATTTGGACTTTAAAGCTGGTGCTTAGGTGACCTTAGGTTCTAGAGGACTTCTTCCAAATATTTCCATTTGTTTTGTTTCCAAAGGAAAGACTGTGTTTTCTGTGCTGGATTTGTGATTATTTTTTCCTGAAGTTTCCAGATAGATAAATCTCAGTTTCAGCTAGTACATTTTTAATGTTTTGGATTTTACTGTTCTTTCCTCACAGTCTGTCTTGTTCTTCCCCTGTGCTTTTTCCAGTATTTTATCAGCCACAGTTACTGGGATCTTCTGTTCAGCATTGTTCATTTCCCTGGTAAAGTGCCTCCTCTGATAGCTTATTGAAATCTGATCTGTCTGCAGGTATTCAGACAGAACTATGAGAATTTAAAATTTTCTTTTTCTGAAACTATTTCAACATGCTTCAGGACTGTTCCTTCTGAGTTCAAGCTGAGTTTACTGTGCCCACTTTAGTCCTCAATCGATTTCATTGACTAGATTCAGTTTACAATAATTTTTCTTAGGTTAGCAGTGGTGATGTTGGGATTTGTTGGTGTTTTTTTTTTCTTAATTTGCTCATACTTACTTGATTTGTTCTTTCATCTTACACAGCTTGTCTGAATCTTATGTTGGTGCAGATACAGGTTTAAATTTTCCTGTTGCATGAAATCTATTAAATTTGATTATGCTACTCTGACAGAATGGAATACTTAAAAATAATTAGTTGTGAGTGAAGTTCAGTGACTTCTCTGCTGTTTTGATCTGTGATGCTTGATTATGCTTTTCTTAAGTGTTTTTTACAAACTTATGAGTAATTGTTTATATCACACCTAGAAGGCATTTGTTAACTCCATCTATATTTTTCTCACTGTTTCTCCATAATTTCATATATTCTGGTGTGATTGATCTGTAGTATAAATTTTTTTTCAGTAGTGTGAGATAATTTGTTTGGGGTTTTGTCTAAAGATCAGTTTTCTTTGTGTTGTAAGCTTTCACATACTTGTAGCTGTGGCATGTCCCATTGGTGATCATCTCTTTCAGTGAGCTTCACCTTAGCAGAAGTTGCAAAAAGTTGTAAAAGCTGAAAGTCTAAACCCAACCAGATTTAGGTTCAAATTAAGGTACAGATTTTTTACAGGGATGGTCATGAGTTGTTTGTACACCTTAACAAGTATAGCTGATCCCTTTTAAATTAACATATTTGGAAGATAATCTGATTCAATCACAATTGTTAAACTTGAAGGGCAGATGAAAGCTTTATTGTTTGTTGCTGCTTTATCCCTTGGTAGTTGAACCAGATATCACATTGGCCCTTCCCAAGCTTTTTCTTTAAATATTATATTATATTAAATATAAATTTCTTTAAATATTAGTGGTTAGGTTTTCAGTCTCCTCTCATTTGTGCTCATCAGCCTGAAGACAAAGTTAAGTACTGGCTTTGCTGCTTTTCTTGCTGAATGTCAGTAGAGTGACAATTCTTCCTCAAAATCAGTTTCACTGAACGTGTTTGAAAACTTCTGTGCAAAGAAAAGGGTGGCTGGACAAATCAGTGCTCTATAGAACTGTGTTGGTAGGAAGAGAGAGCAGCAAAGGCAGACATTGAGGAAAACTTAACAAATCCTAATTTCTTAATTATTTAAGAAATACATATATTTAAGAAATCTATATGATTATTAATTTCTTAGTTAATTTAAAAATATTAATTGCCTTAAGTTCAGAGGAAGAATTTGGTTTTCTTGATACCACATTAGATGCCCATATAAGCCACATAGGAAGACAGTTAGGAAATAAGTCTTTAGAGGTCATTTTACCTTCATTTATATGAATGAACACCTATTAAAAAAGTATTACCCTTCATAAAGTTTTAAGGGTAGTGTTCACAATGAAAAGATTATATTCTTACTTTTGTGGGTATTATTGCCAGTATTGAAAGTGAACGCTCTAATTATTTTTGTGTAGTGTATATTTCCCATTTATATAGGCTTTCCCATGAAATTAAATCAAGTAGAATTGACCCTCCCTTTTAAAAGGATTTGTCCATAGTACCTGTGGAGTTCAGATTGTTCCTCTAGGTTGAATTTTGACAGACAAGTAATGGGATGACCTCATCCTGTAATAACAAATGAGAGAGCTAATCACATGAACTGCCTTGAGAAAGAATGGAAGAGTAACGATTCATTACGGTTACGGTGAAAAACGATCCCTTGTGCTGTATGTTTTAGTCATGTGTTGTTATGAGTTATTGTTTTTATAGCTCAGGAAGTAACGCGTAAACTTTAGGAAGAGTTTATTAATTGTCCATTAAATCAATATAAAACTGAATGCTCAGAGTGCAAATATGGCTTAAATCAACCATATTGATTGAAGCTTTCTTGAAAATCAGCTGACATACACAATCTAAATAGGTGCCGTGGGTGTTTCAGGTTTATGACCAGAGCTCATTATGTATCCATCTTACTTTAGTGGAAAGAAGAGTCATCAGCGCGCTTTAAATACTGGGGACCTTTTAAGCAGTATGTTTCTGATTCAGTGTTGGAATGTTACAGTGCTTGTTTTGAAAAGTTCTTGTAAGTGACACGTGACATTCCAAGTTTTCCTGGTTGCAGTGTTGAACTCCTACACAAATAGGCTGCTGACATCCATGAGACTGAGTGATAGCTCATGAGCATGACTCCAAGAGTCACAGTCTGACCTGTACTATATCACACCTCTTTTGCGGGGTATGATTTTGTATTTGCTCTGTGTGCTAAAAACGTGTATGCTCTTTGTTAAGACATTTTTAGATAAAAATCTTCTAACAAAAGGTGTTTTGCGGTATGGATTCATGTCGATCTGGGAGGAGGACATGACCGGGCAGGGCTCTTCTTCTCCCAGGAGCCATGTGAATAACATATGTCTGTACTCTGGCAAACTGGAGGAAGGGAGGGCACAGCAGTCAGTGGCAGCAACTGCAGGGTGACGTCCTTCAGCTCGAGGCAAGGTGTGACACAGGTTGCCTGCATCACTGAAGAATGGATGTGTCACAGCTCGCTGGTGTGTGCTGAAAGCACCTGTGCTCTGAGGTTAGAGCTGACTAGGAAGCATCACTGTCTGATGCCATCCCAAGCTTTTTGGTGGTGCTTGCTGTGCAACAAAGCCATGGCTGCTGGTAATTCTTAAGCTTTGAAGTGTCATTATTTATTATAATTCATTGGCTTCAGTGTTTTATTAGGGTGCACTAAAGGTGATATATAATCCAGATCCTCACTCTTGAATATGTAATCCAATTTACTTTGAACAGGTAAAACACAAAGGCTCTCAAATATAATCTTGCTGTGAGGGGGACTGTAGAAGGATGATAAAGACTACTTAATCTTTGTGGTTTTAAATGAAAACATAGCTTTCTGTGGAAGAGGGTTAGTGTTTGTCATAAGAAAATCCTTTGGTAATAAAGAGTTTGTTCATGTGTACAGTGCATAAACTTGCTTTTCCTTTAAAAACACCAGTAATAGATGTTTTACAAAGACACTTGCAAATTATTATGAAAGATAAAGAATAATCACTAGTTATATTTTAAAAGAAAGAAAAGAGAGAGAAATACTCCCGCAGCAAAGATCTGTGCCATGGATGTCCAAATAGTCACAGATATTGTGACTTACGCCAGGTTTTGAGTCCATGTACTCTTAGGTGTCTGTGCTTTCAGTGATAACTTAAAATGTACCAGCTTGATTCTACAGGTCATCGCTTGATTTCATTACTGTTTGTGGACAGTAATGAAATGAGTTTGTAATCAGTCTGGACTGTAAGCCATCTGGAATACTGGTCTCCAAGGCACAAGGACTGCAGTGGTGCTTGGAGAATCTCAACTGGCTGAAGCTATTGGCTTAGTTTTCAAACCAAGATGACTTACCTTTCTGAAAAATACCCTTTGGTGAGATAGGAATAATTTGTTAAGGGGGTCTGTGTTATGGAGGAGGTCAGGCTTCATGTGGTCATAATCCCTTCTAGCAAAAAACACAGGTTGAAAATTGGTTACTGTTGTAAGGATACAAGTAGAGCACATCATTAATTAATGAATAAAGACTACTAATCTGTACTTTCTGCAAGTGTTATAGGCTCCCCCTCCAATTTATGACTAAATGTGAGCCGCCACTGAATGTGGTCAGATAAGTAAAGCATAGTGTGATTTCTTCCTTCAGCACAAGGTGCATCAGGTAACTGAACCCCTTTTCCAGTAATTCCCTCTAGTGCATTGTATGTCCTTCCAGTAATGTGATGCAAGAGCAATTGCCCAGGCCCCCAGCCAGTTGTGGCTTTGTATTCCCTGGCTCCAGATATTATATATCACTATTTTTCCTCTGCTAATGCCTATGTTTTACTGAAAAGAAAGAGAATAGTGATGAATCTTCTGGACCTTCACTTTAGAATTCAAGTTTGCAAAACACTGACTTTATTAAAAAGTTGTATCAAGCAAAGTGAAGGCATTAGCCCTCCCTTTTCCACTCCTGCCCCCATGGATAGGCATGGTTGCTCTACAAATCTGGCATGTGTATGTGATGGGACTGTTCCAACATATATGGTTACTTGTGCTTGAGTGCCTTCAGGATTGGGGCTCCCATCAGTTAGCCAGATGCTAATCCTACAAATTATGCCATGTGCTTTAAACCTTTTCTTGTGAAAACCTCGTTTCAACATGGCTCGCAGATTCAGTATTCTTCCACTGGAAATTTCTCCCCTTATTTCATTATGCAGCCAGAATGCATATGAATGCTGATGAAATAATGGGAAAAAATTTGCAATCAGTGTAGTCGTGTGATTTGATGCCTGGGTAATTCACTGGCTTTTGCCCAAGGGCCAGTCTAATCTGAGGAATATGATTCTTTGTTGCCTGTTCTGTTTCTATAGAAATTCAGTTATGTAATCGTGTCTTCTGAAAAGGTACTTGCTACATGAAGAATTAATGAACTAATGAACAGTATTAAATGCTCTAAATTTTTTTTTAAAAAAAATTTTCATTTTTATTTCATATAGAAAATCCTCAAACAGATTATCAGTATGAACTGCTGTGATTTCATTCTGGTTGCATCACATGTCTGCATTGCAAAAAAACCCAACCAAACAACAAATACCCAAACCCAAAACAACCAACACTGACCTAACAACACAAGAAAGAACAGTTCATGAAGGAGAGCAAGCAGGCATAGCTGCACGGTTGCACAAAGTTTTCATGTCATGAAAACACATACTTTTTTTTTTAATATCACGCATATCGTCTGTCAAAACAGCAATTGCATGATACAAGTCAAATGTTACTGATAAACTGTCAGTTGCAATTATCTTGGTAAGCTCGGATTTGAATTTCCATGCAATCTTCTGGAATTCTGTCAATTTTCTTCCTTTAACCTCACTATGTGATTATTTTTTCAACGTGTTTAAATTTCTGAAAAGCCCTTGACCAACTCCTACTTACTGCACCATTGGAAAGCAGTCTTTGTTTTCTTTTCCTTTCCTACCTCCCATCTGTTGTTTCAGTTAATACTGGCTTCTCTCTTTTGTTGGTGGTTTTTTTTCATAGTGCTCTTCACATTTCTTAAATGCATTGCTCTGTCTTACAGTGTTTGGTGGCACAGGAGGATGTTCCTCCTCTGTCTTCCACATCCAGGGGAGAAGAAAGTAGGATGGGAAGGTCCTTTGAGCATGATGTTGCTGTACAAGTCAGTAGGTTTGTTCTGACTTCCTGATCTTACCTGCATATCCCAGTTTTTACAGCGCTGCAAGAGCTAGGGGCAGAATTGTTTGGCAGGATCGCCCACATGCCAATGAATTTGGAAATACAGCAGGAGGAAAGAAACAAGCGTATTTTTAAAGAGTACAGGGAATTAACAGTTTCTGTATCTCAGAGAAGATTGCATTTGGCCAGCATACAACTTTATTTAGATATTACATCATGCCTATTGCATATTTATTACTGTCAGTAGTCATGTGAAGTTGAAAAGCACAAAGAAAATATTCCTGCTGTATTTGCAGCAAACCCAGATGATGAACAAAGTGTAGTGTCTGGCTTAGTCCCCACTCCAGTTGAGCCGTACTGGCAGCTTTAAGTGTTTGAGGATTTTGCCCTTGGTTGAAGTGACATGTGTCTTCTGGGCCAGGCCCATACTGCATTTGTGAAACTCGGAGAGAAAAAAATAATTAAAGGTACATTTTAACCTACTTCATTCTCCTGAGTTTGGAAGGAGCCAGGGTGTATCTAGAAGGGCTGGTGGAGAATTGTTCAGAGGCAGCTTGTCAGTGTACAACCAGTAATCAGAATGTGTGAGAGATGAGGGGCAACTAAAGCTAGTGAGACTTATGTACATTGGGATATTTTACATATTTTATGTTTGGATCTTATAATTATCAGACAGCTTTGTAGCATACCTTACTAATGGCCTGATGTTGTGCCCAAGTTGTTTCTCATGTGTTTCAGAATTCTTGGATTAAGAAGTGGTGCATGTTAATTTATTGAGCAGAAAGAGATTACAGTTGATCCAACCTGAGAAGATCTATATAAAACAAAATACGAATAAAAGACATAGAATGGGGGAAATACAAAATCACTGATAGGTGGGGTATTTCTTAGTATCAGTTTCAGTTCAGATTTGAGGGACCTACTGAGATGGAAAAAGGGTAGTGCTTTTATATCTTTATGATGCACAGCACAAATCTGAAAGAAAAACAGCAAGGGAAGCAGTATTCTGTATACGAGTTACGACAGAGCAAAATGAGGAACTAATAAAACTATGACAGTAAAAGATGAAAACATGGGACTTGAAAGGAGAAGAGAGCTTTTAACAGGAGTGTTTTAAAATTTTTTTGGTGCATGCAGTTTATTTCAGCTGTTTAAAAAAAACCCCTTATTTCTACCCCAATAAATATTTCCACCAAAAAAAAATCCCTGAAAGTTCATCTATTTGTTGTTTATATATTTCAATTTTTTTTCAAACAATTGAAACAATCTGCTGAGACTTTCAACGTGAGAGTTTAAATCTGACATCTGCAGGGGAGATGAAAATTCTTTGTGGAGATGAAAAGGGGGAAAACTTTTACATAGTTTGAAAATAAATAGGTCCTTCTTGGAGAGAGTTTGGGGGGTTAGAGTTTTGTTTTATGTGTAGTTTATTATAAAAATAGGATCTAGACTATGTGGAAATATAGTTAAGAATTGTTGGTAGCTTTTGGTATGCAGCTGTTGGTGGCTCCCTCAGGAGCAAAGAATTTTCAAAGCTACTTCTGGAAAACAGTATGGCTTTGTCTTTCCTCAGTATCCTTTCATCTGAAAAATAGCTTGACTCTGAGGCATTTTGATCCTTCCTACCCTAAATAATCAGACTGTTACACAATTATTTTTGCTGGAAGTCTTTAGTTTTACTTATCTGACATTTGAGTTTCGAACCCTTATAGGGTATATTGTCTGGGGTTTCTTGTTGGTGTTGGAGGAGGGTTTGTAGTTGGTAGGTTTTTTACTGCTCAGGGCTCCAGCACTATATGAAACACAGGAAAGAACTAAATAACTTTTAAACATGATTTTATAACACAACTAACTTTTGCCCATCTTCATTTGCCCATCTTTGTGCTAGCATTGATGTACATCAAAGAGTTGAAGTCCTGTTTAAACTGAAGATGTTTCCCTGTTAAATCACTCTTCCTCTTTACAACGTGAGACTACAAGCGTGAGAATGAATATATAGATCTGCGTTTTGCTGTGGAAGGTGAAATGGAATGGGGAGGGGCTGCAAAGCCCCCTCCTGTGGGATCTTGGATTTTCCATCACTGTATGTTCATCAGAATTTCCTCTTCCATAGGTCTCCTTGTGGGTACTCTTGACGTCGTGTTGGACTCCAGTGCCAGAGTGGCACCATATCGAATCCTCTACCAAGCACCAGACTCCTTGGTCTACTGGACTATTGCCTGTGGTAAGGACAAATACACTGACATGTGGATTTTTATTCTTCCTGGATACTGTGTCACAGCTAAGAGAGCATCCTTCCTGCTGAGCACAGTCATCTCAGGACAAATAAATGGGTCAGGATGAAAACCTGTTGTAGTGATAAAATTCGGATTCTCCAGAGTTTCTGATAGTCAGACCTTGAATGCCAGCACGGGGGGGTGTGTTATGCACAATGACTGAATGAAACTAGAAATGGCCATGGAGCCGGGACAGAAACATCTGTTATTTCCCACTTTTCTTCTCCCAAAGATGTTCCCAAACCAGCAGTACCCATTCCTCCTTCTTGCATGCTCTTCTCCATATCCGGGTCTCACTCCTGCAGCACTTCTGAATTGATGGCAGCATTCCTGGGTGATGGGGTGTCTCTAAAGAGGATGCTGGGAGGAGTACTTGGATTATAGCAACCTAGTTACCCAGACAGGGCACCTGGCTTCCCTTGCAATGGTAACCAGGAAGAAAGTGCAGCCCCAGCACTCACGTGAATACTAAATAGCAAGCAGTGTGACATTTCCTCTCTCTCCTGCAGGTTAATACCATCTAGATCCCTGGGATGCCCTACCTCCTGGATGTTTATTTCAGGCAGTGTATGGTCTTTCTAAATATAACATACTTAGAATTCAGCAAGGTGGTAGCTAAGTTAAAGTTAACTACAGAAGTGTATGTTCTTACAGAGATGGAATAACTCAAGAGTTTTGGTCTTTAATGCTCCAGCTTGGACAGATCTAGCAGTAAGAGAGCTCATTTTGTCATTATAGTAGTGAAAACAATTGAGTTGATATTTTTGTACATCAAATAGGATTTTCACATGTATCAGATCCTGTACTAAATGCTTATTTCTGTGGTCAGGTACCTATTGCAGGTAGCATAAAACAGAATGGAGTTAGTCTTTGGTTTTGTCTGCTGTCTCTGAAAATAGTGTTTGGAGTTAAATGCAGAAGATCCAGGTCATTTAGCTTTTACTAGCCAAGCTTGTCAGGTCAGATCATTGGTTTGATAGTATTGCTTTTCAGTCTTAGCAAATGGAAACTTTTCAGTGCAGCTCCTCCAGCTCAAAAGTTCCACTGGCAACAACATTTTTGGCAACAGCCAAAATTCTGTTCATTTGAAGAAAATTGAGAAGAGAGAACAAATGAGAAGTGCATACATACCTATCATCTCTTTAATGGCCTGGTAACCTCCAGCACCCTCAGTGCTGCCTGACATTCAAAAATGCTGGTTAATGAAGCTATTGCTTCTTCTGGCCTAACTGTGCCACTTCATTAGTGCCCGTTCTCCCAATAAAATTTGACATTTAGATTATTTGGATGACTTTTCCTCCAGACAAATACCCTCTTGGAAAGGGAAGAGAAGGAGGAATAGATGAAGGTTTGCTATAGATCTAATAATTTTTGTTCAAAGCAGGCTCTGTTCTTAGGAGCATATGATTTCTGTGTCTGACAAGGTGATATCAAAGTATCGCGTTCTGAATCCAATCAGAAGTTTTTCTAATAGCTCTTATTAGAGCAAGTATTTTATACTATTTTTGGTAGTATCAGACCTGAAAGAAGGCATCACTTCAAACAATCTTTTTCCCTTCTACACCTGTTAATACCAACTCCCTGAAGATTTAAAAATAAAAATAACATAATTTACCCTTAGTGACAACTAATACTAAAACCAGATATTAATGAAGTTGTCAGTATTAAGAAGGTTGTTCCCAAATCTGCATTTAATGGCATGCTTTGTACTGTCATCTACTCTGCTGTGACCATATGTAATGCATGTCAGCTTTCCATGGATCTCAGAAGAGAAAGAAGGGTAAAAGTACTTGCTTGTATGTTTATTTATTTTCATCCAGATGTCAGTGCACAGCAATTAGTAACCACCTCCATCCCATAAACTTGAAAGGGGGCACCTGAGGACACAAGTTTTCTTGTTGTTTGCAGACTCCCTTCCAAAGAAAATAGCGCATCACAAAGCTCTCAACAAAATAGTGTTTCTTCAAAGACCCTTATACAATGCATATATTCAGAATTTATTTTAAGACTTTGGAAATAGGCCATGTGACTTCTCTTTAGGTTTTTTTTGCATGACACCTATAGATAATGACTGTAGTTTTATACCTACAGTGTGTCCTCAAGCAGGGACATAAAATGGAAAGCAGAGTTATGAGTTATGGCCCCAGAATAAATAAATGTACCATACATGTAGAAATTTATGATGCTGCTGAACTGTAAGAATTTTGTTTCTCTTCTGAGAAAGATATTGTGGGTTTTATGTAGAAGTACAGTGCTCTGTCTAAATTTAAGCTAGTATTAATAAACATGCTCTTCAATTATGAATCTTAGCCTTAATTGAAGTTGCTAATGTAGTTAATGTATATATCTCTGATTCCATTTTGTGGAGTGTTCCTTGAACTTTTAGTCTCCTAATACCTGGTTGATGGCTTAGTTGTTTTCATTAAATTAAGAGACTGCATTAGCATAGTCTTGTCACCTGAGGGGAGTAGTGTGGATCTTACAGGGAGGTAAAATTTTACAGAGAGCAAATAATCTTTTTATACAACTTTGAAGCTGAGCAGCCCAGTGCTCCCTAAGGTTCTGCGCTGTGGTTATTTTATGAATTTGCAACTAAAGCAATTCTTTCTGAACTGATCAAGGGTTGTTAAAATTATACGGGTTACTAAGGGCTTTGGCTGCATTTAGCTATGCAACTCTGATTTTGTCCTGCATTATCCCTCCCTGTTCCCTAAGGGTAGACTGCTGGTTATTTGGTACTTCTAATCTCTTATTTTTACAGAAATTTGTCTTTTTCTCTGCCTTCAATAAAGAAATAATCTTCAGTAGGTAGCTGTACAGAGTGACTCGAAGAAATGTGATTGTTTCATGATTTGTTTATGACATTTGGTCTTGCTCAGTACAAGACTATTCTGAGGGTGAAAGTAATCCAAGGGGGTTTGTCTGCTCTAAAATGACTGTTTAGACAGATTTGTTTATAATTAGATGTCGATGTGAATTTTCATGGATATTAACTCTACCGATCTAGGACATATGAGAATTCTGGCTGGTAGATCTGAAGCCTTATAGCTCTGGAAAGAAGTCTTGTTAACAGCCCTATCTCCAGTGCAGTGTTGGGTTAAAGGTGTCACAGCTTAGAGTTCTGTCTATTGAGTTATACAGGAGAATTGTTATTAGTTACTTTGGAAGAACAATTTTAAGCATACTGATAAGCTAGGAATGCAAAGTGTTGTGCACAATCAGCCTTTCATATTGTAGTAGCCCTGCTGTCTCCCATGCCAGTGTCCCTCCCAGTCTGCTAGTGCTCAGTTTAAGGCAAAAACTGTGGTATATGTAAATTCTGTTTGGAAATTAACAACTTTTTTAGATCCTTCTCCACCTATAAAATCTGTCATTCTTACAATGGCTTGTGTGTTTTTCAGGTATAGAACTGCTGTAGGGTTTTTGTGGTAATGGTAATTTTATGCATTTTCATGCAAGTTGCTATGTTGTAGTGATTTTCATTTTTATTTCCAGTCAGACATTTCGAATTGCAGTGTTTTAACTGTTAAATTGGGTGTTTTCCCCTTCCCTAAGAGCCAGGGAAGAGCTTAATTTTCCTAGGAGGCCAATGATGGCAAAATGGTGAATACTTTTGATACGCTAAGATAGGCAAAAACTTTCCAGTAACAGAGATAAAATAACCTGTAGTTTAAAACATTGCAGCAAATGTGTATTTTAATCCTGAGTAAACAAATCAAAGAGAAAGACCTATCCTGTGATGATGAATTGTTGAGAACTGGGGTGTAGGTTTTGGGCTGATTGCATGATCTGCTGTAGAGGAGACTGGGAGAGTAAATAGTAAGATAATGGAGACAAAAAGCAGTGGGAAAAAAGAAATGTATTGTTACGGGTTGAGAATAATCAAACAAAGCAGTTTCAGAAGAAGTGATGAAAAATAATTCATGAACCACAAACCAGAAGGAGACAGCTTTAAGAAACAGTTCATCATGATAGCGTCTGCACTGCTTGTCACTGCTCTTATGAGCTAAGCAATTTTTCTGATGACAGTTTAGTTTTATATACATAGCTCATGCATTTCATCATTGCTTTTTACAGCAGTGTAAAAGCCAACAAGAAATAAAATAGTGTTCAGATCACCTCCTGAGTTCCAGAAAGGTCTGGTTGCATCCAGTAGTTTTAAGGAGAAGCAGCAGTGGCAATCATTTTTGATTCTGAAATATTGATTACATAAGCAGGCTGTTCTGCAATGTGATTTATGTATCTGTGCTCCACCAGAATTGTGACATTCCCCTAGAAGTTGCCCAGAATGTTGCATTCTGTTGCCTTCATTGGAGTTGTTAAATTAAATACAATGCGAGAAAATTTTGGAATTTCCAGAAGGACAGCATCTAGTAAAATATTGCATCTCCAGTTACTGGCAAGTTTTCTTGGAGTTTTTTGTTTATGTTTAAAAGGACATTGACATTAATGAATTATTTCTTTTTTCATTTTTGGTTTGGTTTGGTTCTTTTTTTTTTAATATAGGTTGCTCGAGGAAGGAAATCACTGAACACTGGGAATGGCTGGAACAGAATTTGTTGCAAACTCTTTCAATCTTTGAAAATGAGAATGACATAAACACATTTGTTAGAGGAAAAATACAGGTAGTGCATTTATTACTACAAATGTTGTTAATGATAAATATGACTGTGGAAGATAAACTCATGTGAATTTGAAACAAACTGGAGCTGGTAGTCCCTAGGCTGCTCTGCCTTTTTGATGGAATACCAGATGCTAAGTAGCAACATGTGTGAAAAAATCAGGGAAACTGGGATTAGTGCATGTAGCTACAGCAGTGGGATTTTTTAAAAACCCATATAAATATATAGGCAGGGCTTAAAGCTTTTTAAGTTCTAAAATCAATTGCAGTGTTGACTGTCTTAAACTTTAACAGTAGTCTGTGCAACTGTTTTTCCATTGCAAGGCTTAATTTCAATTTTTTTAAATGCACTCATAATGTCTCCTCCCCCTCTTCTGTGTAGCTAAATCCTGTATTATTGGCATTTACACTTCATATAGGTGTTAAGGGTTGCTGTTTCATTGATTTGTTTGCTTGGTGGGAAGTGGGGGTGTTGGTTTTCTCAGAATTTCTTTTTCTCTTTATAGGACAGATAACAGCCATACTGGCAAAATGTACTTTTTCGGTACTAATAATTATCTAAAAATAAACACTTTGGTAAAAGATTGTAAGCAAAATTACTCTATTTACTGAGTGTGTGTTCAAAGCCCTGGCTTTGCCTCGTTCCTCTTTTAATGTTTCATATAGTAAGTCAGCTCTCTTAAGAATCCCACAGTTGCTTGTGTTTTACCAGTGAATCAGGTATGAGGGCTATAGATGGTCATGGAAATACCTTATACATGAGGACATCTGTGTTTTGAAATATAATCCTTCAAGGAAATTGTTACTGCTTAGAGTTGGACAAATACTAAATGTGAACGATGCTTCTCTGTCTTATACTCTGCCCTTCACATAAGTATGGAGCAAGTTAAAGGCAAAATGTCACTTTCCATTTAATAACTTTAATATAAAAGACAATAGAGATGATTGTAAAGAAGATTGGGAAAATAAGCTAATCAAGTAGAGCTTCAGTATAGAACAGAAGGGACCATAGTCTTTGAGATATCAAAAAACATCTTTTTACCTGTTGCCACTTCAAATTTCATGAATTTCATCTGCACCTGAAAAGGGGAATTTTTTTCCATCCTATTAGTTAATCTAATAGAAGATTTCTTTGGTTTTTTTTCTTTTTTTTCCCCCCTTCTGCTCTTCTTCTTTGCTCAAGGTCCAATAAGAGGGGTCACAGAAGTCATTTAATACTACAGATCATAGGTGCTTTACTGAGCTGTTAAGAGTATTTGAGTTAGGCTGGTTAATTTAAAACAAGGTACTGGCAAGGGGTTGGTGTTTGGTTGCTTTTGACATATGCACAGTAGGGAGTAAGGTCATTAGAAAGAAAGCCTTGAATAAAGTAAATAACTACATAAGCCAAAGAATGACTGAAAGACTTCCTTGGCATTGCAATAACCGTTGTGGCCTGTGGCCCAGCCAGCCATGGGAATTAGGATATCTGATAGGCCATGGCCACTAACAGTATGTGTCCTTCTTCCATTCCCTACCAGGGCATCATTGCTGAGTACAACAAAATCAACGGCATCAAAGAGGACGACGACACAGAAAAATTCAAGGAAGCCATAGTGAAATTTCACAAGCTGTTTGGAATGCCAGAAGAAGAGAAATTAGTGAACTACTACTCCTGCAGTTACTGGAAGGGGAAGGTTCCCCGTCAGGGCTGGGTGTATCTCAGCATTAATCACCTTTGCTTTTACTCTTTCCTCATGGGCAGGGAAGGTATGTTTTCAGTGGAATGGTAATTTGTGCATCTAAAAATTGTTAGGAAATCTCCTGTAGTTTGTTACTGTTCATGTACTGATCATTGAAGGTACAAAGACACTGCTGAGGAAAAGAGAAGCAGGGAGAATTCCCTGATTGTCACAGTGCTTATCTGTGTGCTTGTTCTCTTGTTTGTTTTGTCTTTCTCAAAGTAGTTCTGTGTAAAACAGTACCTGGCATTGTCTAGAAACATAGTTCACCTCAGGGGCTATGTCCGAAAGGGAACAGGGACAAGATCACACTAGTTCTGGCTCCTTCTGCTCTTACACAATCCTCAAGTACTATTCTGGCAGACTTTGCAACCTTAAATGACACAGCTACATTTGTACAACACCAGAGCATCAGAAAGGTTTCAGAGGAGACCCAGAATAAAGAACTGCATAGTGTGGCTGCAACCAGTCTGCTCTACAGGGAGTTAATTCAAAGCACAGTAGAGGTGAACAATTCAGCAGTATTTGGTTACGGGCAATGGATCAGTCCTGGGATTTAGCCCCTGCTATAAGGACACCACCTGTATTGGTGTTGGAAGAAAAGCTAAGGTTCTGTCATGGCTGTAATATTTGAAACTTTTTACTGTGTAAAAATAACACAAGCCTGTCTGATGTGTTTAGACTGTGTTTCTTTGCTTCCATAGGAAAAGAGGACATCAGAGTCTGAGCAAGTACAGTGACAATGATAAGTCATGTTAGCTCGTCTAGCTTTGTAATGCTTGTGTGGTGTTCTGTAAATAAAGTAAATGATATTTAAACTCTTTTATCTGCTGCTTGTCAGGTGATAATGGTTTGTTTGTACAAACTTGGTCTCTTTATGCTGTGCTCCCAACTTTTCAAGATGCAAGAAAAAGTCAGCTGAATGCATGTTACAGGAAGAAGAAGCTAAAAGCTCCTGAATATGCTCTTTTGTACTGAATCTTGTTTTTTTGTTTGCTCCTGTTCAGCAAAGTTAGTTATCCGTTGGGTTGATATCACTCAGCTTGAGAAGAATGCTACACTGCTCTTCCCTGATATGATCAAAGTGAGCACAAGGTCAAGTGAACATTTCTTCTCAGTATTCCTTAATATCAGTGAGACATTTAAACTAATGGAACAGCTTGCCAATATAGCTATGCGACAGCTTTTGGACAATGAAGGATTTGAACAAGACAGGTCATTACCCAAACTGAAAAAGAAATCCCCCAAAAAAGTATCTGCTCTAAAACGGTAGGTATCACTGGCTCTTACTCATTTGTTCCTCCTCAGTCCTTTTACTTGCAGGATTTTGTCCAAAAGTTTTCTAGTGTTGCTGCCATTTACTGTAACTCCAAAAGGAATAGTTGATTCCAGCAGTGGCAAAATGTGAGTAATTATTTAAATACAATTACTTGGTATCTGGTTGAAATAGGGAAGGGAAAACACTTGAATACTAACATGTTGCAAAAATAAAGTTACTTGAGCCAAATGCTCGCTTGTTCAGAAGCTCTTTAGTGTATCTTCTGACACTGGCTGCATTTAGGTATCTGTTGTAAGGCCATTTTATGTCAGTAGGGGTAGGTAATAAAGTGATTTATGTGTTGTTAAGAAATGTGCCTAGCATTCATACTTGGTCTTATTGCTGGAATTGAGAAATTACTCTAGGTTATTAATTCTATCTAGAATTAGGTAACAGTGATACAAAAATTGACATAAAATTTGAAGGGGTGAAAAGTTACCTGGAAAATTTTTCTGCTTTTTTTACATCATACTTCAGCTTGTTAGTTTCTTTTACATTTTTTCTTTATATGTTGTTCATGTTAGTGTACCGTACAGAATTATAGCCAGTGCTTGTTTATATTTCTCATTACTTAGTGACATCCAAAATGCATTATATCACTTTTGTTTGTCCTTACTATTGAGTGTTTTGCACTGAATGCATTATCAAGACTGTCTTGAAATTGTTAACAAACTCTAACCTTAAGGATTCCATCATGTTAATAAATAAGCCTCAAAGAAGCATTTTTTATAACTATTAGCAAAAAATGGATTCACTGTATATATTCTGAGACAGTAGGGCTGAATATGAAAAACTCACTCAGTCTTTCCTCTCTGAGAAGTCAGCATGAATGTCTAAGTCATTCATGGCAGACTTTTTTTTTCATGTAGTTTTAGAACCTTCCAAAAGTGAAGCCTATACCTCCCCTATATGCAAATTATTTCCACCTTTTTGCTGTACACTCCTTGCTTAGCTGAGTTGCAGGTAGCTTGCAATGATTTGCATAAAATATATCTTAAAGTGTATTATATATTCCTTAAAACAAGAAAATCTTTCTGTGGGTTTTTTAGGGATCTTGATGCCAGGGCAAAGAGCGAGAGATATCGTGCATTGTTCCGACTTCCCAAGGATGAGAAATTAGATGGACACACTGACTGTACTCTTTGGACTCCATTCAACAAAATGCATATTTTGGGTCAGATGTTTGTTTCTACAAACTACATTTGCTTTACTAGTAAAGAAGAGAACTTGTGCAGCCTTATTATCCCTCTTCGAGAGGTAAATTATTTGTATTTTTAAATTTATAGGGCAAGTAGTAAAGCAATATCATATTAGATATTTCAGCCTAGCTTTGAATTTTTTTATTTTGGTGGAGTTTTTTTATTATTATTTATTTTTTATTTGTTTATTTTTGTTGATTTTTTTGGAGAAAAGCCTATTTTCATGCTTTTAATCTCTTGTGAGCATGCCATTCTGATGTGTTCTAAGTAATATTTAATGACTGCGTATCTTAGTTCTCAGTTCCTACTACTAAAATTCACATGGAGTTTTTTCCATCAGTTTCATAACTCTCTGAGTTCTTCCTCTCTCATAACTTGTATTCTGATTTACAGCCCAATTTTCCATGTTTTGTGCCTCATAGGGAGGAGTGGAGGGTGAAATTTCCCAGATTGATGAGTGGAAATTCTGTTAAAGAATCTTATCAGTTAAGATTTGCTTTTGTCAGATGTAAAAAGATTCATAATCCTAAAGTTTTGAATTGCCTCTTCACACAGACTTGCCATTGTTTATTCTTGTATGTGGAAAATATTTTGTCAGCATTTTTCAAATTGGTGTGTTTCCCTTTTTAAAGCTGGTTACTTAAACCAGATGTTCGGTATGGAGAGTATGTTTGATGCAATAAAAAAATAATTATGTTGGGGAGTTTTTTTGTGGTTGACTTGATTTGTAGGTTAATGGAAAACTTTGTTAAGAAAGTTTTGGAAGTAGTAGCAAAGCTGATGTAACCAAGGACAGTTTGTCTTGACTGAAGAACCACAGAATATTTCAAGGCACTGTTTTCCTCCACAAATCATTAAAACGGGTACTTGTTAAAAAACTTTGAAGTACAGCTTCTCAGCAACTTGTTGCAATGACTTTGGTTGTTTGGGATGAGACATTCGACTATGGTTGCACTGTTTGTCTGGAAAGCAAAGGGAATGGCAGTCCTGCAGGTAAAGTGGTGGAGGAGGAGAGCAAAGTCTTCATTTAACAGGACCTCTTTTCCTGGATGCAGATTCAGCAACTGCTTTTCATAACCACAGTCACAGCAGCACAGGATTCGGAGCAGCTTTAAAGCTTGAAGAGACAGAAGTAGCTGAAGGAATAAGTGCTTCTTTATGAACAGCTTTAAGTCTCAGCACCAGCAAGGAGAATAGTAAACCAGGGGGTAGTGGCAGTCCTCAGAACAACTGATCAGTACCATTAGTAATTAAAGCAAAGCTTTCTATTTAATTAAAGCTTTGGGTTAGACCCTAAGTTAGTTCCAGTGTTCTGTAATATCCTGGAGGTGTTTTGACAGATGAGACAATAGCAAAGCATTGATTCAGAAATTACGATGGGGACAGATGTTTTTCAGTGGCTTTCAGTGTTTTTCACTGTTTTTCAGTGCGCTGCTTACTGTACCTACAGCAGGTGCCCTCTCCAAGACAAAGCACTTCAGATATGTGTGTCTCTATTGAATAGGAAATAAGTGGATATCAGCTCTCATTATAGCAGAGCTATAATTAAGCTTGCTTTAATAGTGTCTGTCCTGTGCCTTTAGAACTTGTCTGTCTTTTGTGCTGATTGCGCTCAAACAGTTTTTAAATGGAACAGAAAACCCAGGGAACACTTTTAAGCTAACTTCAATACGCTATTAGTGAAGTCCTTTAAGTTAATGAATAACTAGTAGATTTGTTGTTAACAGAAGAATAAAGGGAGGTGGGGAGAACAGAGAAATGGTTTAGCACCTGAGTGGTGCACTGCAGTCTTTAAGTCTTCAAAGAGAATGCATGAAAAATGGTTACCCTATCCGTTTAGCTAGAGAGCTATTAATATTATAGCACTCACATCTTACCATTGATTCCTGTTTTAAAAAGGGTTAAAGGAGCAAAAGTAAAAGTCCTAGCAAAATTAAATGTGCCACTTTCTATTCTGAAGGCAGTAAGTCAGTTTTCATTACCTAAGAAATCATCTAAAGTCGTAAAAGTGTTTTGTTCAATGTATGAACTGCACAAACTTGATGGATTGATATGTTTTTAAGGCTAATAGTGGTAACGTTTAGGACACACAACTCTTAATATAATTCATCGACAGTGTATAACTTATTCCCTGAGATTTCTTGTGTTAATGTGCTTTACCAAAATCTCAGGGAACTCGTTCCCTGTACTCAGTAGATTGTGGTATGAGTACTGTTTACAGTTTGGAGTTCAGTTAGATCAGTGACCACTTCCCTAACAATTGAAGGCCGAACAGAAGCCTCTACCTCACAGGGTTAGATTATTTTCCTTTGTAAGGGAAGACATGGGGTTAGTTTCCCTTTGTTGCAAGTTTCTGTGTACTGTGAAAATACAGTTAAAATAACACTGTGCGACTGTTTTCACAGAACTACAACTATAATACAGTTGTACAGGAGCGTCATGTCAAAAAATGGTTTATTCATATGTATTGGCAGTAAAAGGTAGGTAATGGTTTTTGTGGATTCAGCCTGTGCTGATGATGTTAGGAAGCAGGAGAGGGATTTGGAAGTCCTACAAAAAAGATTTGTATCCCACAGATGAAATTTTGTTTTACTGATTCTTTTAAAATACAGCCTGAGGAAGATCAACTGAGTAGTGCAGGGGAGTTTTGGTGGAAAATGTACTGAAGCCAGTTGTTTGAAGGATGAAAGCTTTCGTCTTTCAGGCTTGTAAGACCTTGTATGCAAACCATGTTTTCTGGCAAAGAGGTGTCCATAGGAATTAGATATAAGGGTGGAAGGAGCAATGGATTTTATTGTATTAAGATGATTTCTTAGACCAAGCATCTTGATAACTAAAGATCTTAAGCTGTAGCAACTGTTTCTCCCTAGGTGACAATAGTGGAAAAGGCAGACAGCTCCAGTGTGCTGCCCAGCCCACTGTCAATCAGCACGAAAAACAGAATGACGTTCCTCTTTGCCAACTTGAAAGACAGAGACTTTCTTGTACAGAGGATCTCAGACTTTCTGCAACAAACCACTTCAAAAATATACTTGGATAAAAATATTTCTGGAAGCTATATCAGCTCAGATGATGAGGTATGTGAAGGAACATGAATATTTTACTAGAAGGGGATTTTAACTGGTTGTGGGGAGAGAGGAACCAGGAACACCTTGAAGTTTTTGCAAAGCTAAACCTTTAGGCACAGAAATGTGACCTCTTTTGTGTTAATGCCTTTGAGCTGAAGTGTTCAAATTTGTCAATTGGGATATCTGTCTTTTTCATGTTAAACCTAAGAGAAATCATCACTGCTGAGGAAGAGCTACTCTAATTCTTGCTGCTGCATTCTGAAATTACAGTGTATCTTGTTAGAAAGTGTCATAGTTAATTAACTGGTTAATTGCATAGTGCTTTTAATATCTATTAATTTGCCCAACTCAAATGGAATTCTGGAATTTTAATAATTTGAAGAAATTATCAGTTGGCATGAAACTCCTTTTATTCAAGACTTTAGCTGCTAAATCCCATCTTTTGATTTTTCTGAAAATAATGTCTAAGCTGAGCAGGTTTGCACTGCTAGTGCACTTCGGAACATTTGACCTAACAAGAAAACAACAGCCCTGTCCTGAACATCGAATTCTGAACCGCCTCCTTATATATGTGTGCAAAGTAAATGTTTCTTAAACGATATGATTAGATACATTTTTCTTAGGCTCTTTGAATGTCAAGCCTTCTGCTGAATTCCAGCTTTTAAGTATGAAATTCAGATGCTTCATATAACGACCTCATCAGTTCTGTTAAACCCAGCAAAGTATAGTAGTTAGATCTCAAAGGAGAAAACGCTTTTGTGGTGTATCATTTTGGTTTTATGTAGGTAGATCTCACATTCCGAGTCTATACTAAGCCATACCATAGTATTGTCCTGAATAGCCCTACCCTGTTTGTCACGGGTGTCTTAAAATAATTGTTTTTACTTGCTTTGTTGATGGTGAGGTGTAATTACTGTGTTGTTGTGTACCAGAGCACATAGGCATGTATAGTGCTGGAACTTTTGCCGTAAATGGATCTAAGTATTCTACCTACTGAATTATAAACACAAATTAATTGTAAACATTTACTACAATTTGTAATATGACTACATATCTAGGTATGCCTGATTGCCTACTTGCAATTTCAGGCATTTGGTGTGAACTGCTCTGTGAGATTTTACTGTGATGCAGTTTTAAAGCTGTTTGAGAAGTCAGAAAATCCTTTTATTCCAAATCACAATCTAACAGTCCTATGATGTTGACAGACCAAGGGAGCTAGTTCAGTTGCCCAGGGCTAGTTAAGGTTAACATTACCTTAGCAATTCTAGTTCTAGAATGTGGTTGTGTTTCAGGAGAGCTATTGAAAAACTGGAAGCTATTTCATTATTCTGTACTGGTTTAATTTCTGCTGCCATATGTTTTTGTTAACTGTTAGCATGTATAATTTTTTAAGTAAAGTGAAGTAAGAAGTCCAGACACTGGCTCATCTTTATGCCTGTATTGCTTGTGACTGCTTTCTACAGGTGTTTACAAGGTCAAGTAGTTTAATTTCTGCCAGCCCTCACAAAAGCCTGAGCTCTGAGTCGGAGGGAGAGCGACAGTTCAACCTCAATGATAATGGCATTCCAACAGCAACTCAGGCTTTAATGACAATGTATCGGCGCAGGTCACCTGAGGAGTTCAACCCTAAGCTGGTAAAATACACCTCTGAGTGCTCCACCTGACTGAAAAAGCTGTTAAATTATGTTTGCTTTAAAACCCATGTTTCTGACCCAGAAGAGTTTTGTTCTGCCAGACTGTTAAGAAAAGGCAGTATTTTTCACAGAAGTAAAGGCTTGAACATGTTGTTGTTTTACCCATACAAATAACTTCACTACATAAAAGCAAGTTGGATGTAATACAAGGAGAGGTTGTATTCCTGCTCTTAAGTATAACTGCTTCTCTTAACAGCAAGGTCTACTGGCATAGAAACTAGAAAATGGGAGGAGGCAGCCCATTAAGAACATAACTGGACTGTAGCCAAGTTATTTCTTGCTCACTTGGAAAGTTAGGATATTGCAGGCTTTTTAGCACTCAAGATTTTAGTGGGTCAGAGTGTTAGAAAGAGAAGCTGCATCTTTGTGCCTGCCTTTCTTTGCTTTTAGGCTAAGGAGTTCCTGAAGGAACAGGCCTGGAAGATTCACTTTGCTGAATATGGCCAAGGGGTTTGTATGTATCGTACAGAGAAAACAAGAGACCTTGTGCTAAAGGGCATTCCAGAAAGCATGAGAGGGGATCTTTGGCTGCTCTTTTCAGGTAGGTTTTCAGTGAATGTGTCTGTGGGATAGAAGCAAAAGCATGAGGGAAGAAAGGTTTTCAAAGATAATTAAAGGTGCACATAATAAGTGTCTGAAAATATTTGAAGTAAGGCTGTGATTGTTAACAGGCATCAGACAGGTTTAGACAAGATTTCTGTTCAGACCAGAAAATACCCTTTCTCAAACAGGCTCACATAATTAAGGAAGAATATATAAAAAGCAGAATGCACACTCTGTAACTGGAAGCCAGCAGTGTAGGGACCTTCTAGATGTTCAGCAACCACCAGCAAGCCTAATTCCCATTTATTTATTAATTTCTGCATCCAGTTAAGCTGTTGGCCTTCACAGCAATTGTTGCAAGGAATTCCAGAGTTTAGGCATGTTGCATGTAACCACTACCTTTTTTTTTGTTGATAATAAAGCTACTGTAACATTTTATTAGATGCTTCCATTATGTGAAAAACGGTGGGAAAATATTTGTCTGGGATTCTGTGCTAAAAAGGATTCTCTAGATCTGTGTCCGCTTAAAGTTTTTTTTTTTTGAAGTTGAAGAATTTTATTATTAGTTATATGGAAATCAGTCCTACCTAGGGCTTTCTTCGTTACCTATCACCATATGCCTTCTTTAGCTCTACCCTCCCCAAGATAGTTACCACAGCTACCTACACCACTTAGGGTATGAGCACATGATGCTTTCAGGTTTGTTTTCTGTTTCTTCCCTAGTAATACATAGTCATGTACATCTTCGCTTTGCTGCTGGGCACTAAAGAAATGTTTTCAGAAAATATACACAGAAATGCACAGCTCTTTTTTGTGTCCTATTAACAGCTAGTTTGGACCAATATTCACAGTGTATCTATAATTTGTGTTTTCTATGTACATTACTTTGTGCTATTGACACTTGCTTTTCTTTTCCAGAGAAGTTGTAAAGTCAGTAGTGAAATCTCATAGCAACTCTGGGAGCATGCAGTGGTATCTCTCAGGCTGAGTGCCCTGCCCAAGATGACAGAGTCATTTTCAGAAGTAGCAATAGAGCTCATGAGTTTCTGTCTCTTGCTTTTTGCTGACATATCATACTCTCTGCAACCAAACATTAATCTACTCTGTCCTCAGGGCAAGTAGCTTTCTCAGAGACGAGTTTTGAGTTATTTAGGATAACAAAACCCACAGCCAGCTGCAGAGGGAGCTCATGATACCATGTGACTGCACAGTTGGTTTGTTCTTCATGCCTCCTGTTCTGGCTGAGAGAGATTTTAACCTCATTATAAAAATGCCTGTAGAGAAGACAGGAAGGAGTGATAATCATCAAGGCACATCTTTTTTTTTTTTTTTTTTTTTTTTTAATCACCTTTAAAGAAATAATATTTTCACATTTGCTTTCAAAGTTCTTGGTAACATTCAGAATGGAAGGGGAGTAGATCATAATGTTGGAATGCTGTACCTGCTAAATCTTCCTTTTTCTCCTGGTTTTAATACTGTCCTCTCTCTCCTAGGAGCCATTAATGAAATGGCCACTCATCCTGGCTATTATGAGGACCTAGTGGAGAAATCGATGGGAAAATACAATCTTGCTACAGAAGAGATAGAAAGGGATCTGCACCGCTCCCTTCCAGAACACCCTGCATTCCAGAATGAGATGGGTATTGCTGCTTTAAGGAGAGTCTTGACAGCTTATGCTTTCAGAAATCCAAACATAGGATATTGTCAGGTAATTGAAATACCCTGCACTCCTTCAGTTTCTGGAATTCCAGTTCTTTTCTTGCAGTCGTGTTTCTTCAGTCATGCGCATGAGTGTTTGGCTGTGTGAAGTACACTGAGGTGTGGATGGTGCTGTGAGCTCAAGCCTCAGTGCTGCAGAGAGGCAGGAATGCTGAGGCCAGAGGGACGTCACACAAGGACCTGCTCTAACAGTAGTATTAGCCACACATGTTGAGAGATGTTTTCTGTAAGCATATTTTCTGCTCATAAATCTAGAAACTGGACAGATGATAACAGAGCTGTCTACAGAAAATGACAATGGACCATGAAGAGGTTCTTTCCTTATTAACAAAAAATCTCCTGAAAACCAAAACACTTTATGTTGAGCCTTAAATTATTGTCTATTTTTATCTATTCATCCTATCATGAATTATTATTCAGTGTATAAGTTATAACACTCCAGAACCTCCCTTCCTCTTTCAATGATGCCATGCAATCATTCAAAACAATAAAAAGAAACCAAAAAAGAAAACAAACAAAAATGGAAGCAAAAAAACCCCAAACACTTGGCAAAAAATAAAGCGTCCTAGGAGATATGACTGTGAGTCCCAACCATGTATCTGTAGAGTTAATGCTGACCCCTGTGCATGGTTTCGAGGTTCTTATGTCCATAATTCAAGTCACTTTAGTTTCTGGTCCTAAATCATTCTTTCTTACTATGTAATTTTGGTTTATCACCTGGGCCTTTTTTTTTCCTTCCTACATAGTTTTGCAAAGAGGAGACTTAAATGCATTAGTATTAAGAAGCCTGATTAATGTCTGACTGTTAAGACTTCTAGATGCAACATACTGCAAGCAGTTCTAACAGATACCATCGTAAATTATTTAATAACAAAGTGTGGTACTAAGTAATAGCTACAATGTTTGCAAAGATTATTTAACAGAGGAGCAGTGGAAAGACACTTCAGTACTGGTCCCTAAAGCTGTCACAGTAATTAATAACCTTGAGATTTGATCCAGCTACAGTGAGAATTCAGGCACATGACTAGTGCTGTGGGAGGTGTTTTGGCTGCACCAGACCCAGATTCCCCAAGAGCACCTATGGCAGAATATCAATATCATTATAACAGTGATGCTTGCAGACCTGAGTCAGCCCTTGATTAGGAAAAAATCTTGATTTCTTAAAAAAAAAATCCGCAACACAAAACAACCAACCCAAAAACCCACCAAAAAACCCCAGTAAAACAACAAAACTAAGGAAAAACCTTAAAATTTTTTTTGTGATTTGAGGCTTTCTTAAGCCTTTCTTTTGAGCACTGGGAAACACTGCTGTTTTTACAGGGAAGTACTCGAACAGTTTGGGATCTGCAGGGAGAGATGTAGCTAATTTCCTAACCACTTACCTGCCCAGGTACAGCACTAGATATTGAATAATTGTATTTCCCTTTCTTTTAGGCTATGAATATTGTCACTTCAGTGCTCCTCCTTTATGCAAAAGAGGAGGAAGCTTTCTGGCTGCTGGTGGCTCTGTGTGAGCGTATGCTGCCTGACTACTACAACACAAGAGTTGTTGGTATGCTGTGGGGGACATTTTTGAAACGACCCTACAAAAATAACCAAATTAATTGGTGGTATTTGTACTGAAACAAATATGTGGGTAGATGTATCTGTGCATGCTAGTGACAAGACAGCTTGCTCAGGAGAATAAAGACAATTTCCTGAAGAGGTACTGTTATAGTTAATAGTTTATCACTTACTTAGGATCAGATGGCATTCTAAAGTGTGCTTAAGCAAAGTAGATTTTTAAGAAGAGATGGGAGGCTAAAATTTGAGTTTTAGATGATCCAGTTAGCTGACTGGTAAGGTGGAAACAGGAGCTTTAGCAGTTTGCAGTAGAAGTCTTTGTGCCTGTGCCTCTGATTTGAAAGGGCACAAGTTTCAGAAAGCTGTTGTTGTCAGATGAGCTTCCTTGCGTATGTGGAAGTGAGTGACTTCAGTGTATCATGGAATCTGTTTTTACTATGTCTCACAAATACTTGAGATACTCAGCCTTAGAAATTATTCTTCCTGTCCTGGTTAAAATGACATGTATAACATGGGGTTCTCTTGAAGTAAATCTAAACCCTCACAGTCACCCTTGGCCTCATTCAACAGGTGATGCTGAGGTCTTACTCCAATTAGTAATGATGATATCAAGCCACTGTTTAACTTCAGCTGGTGCTAGACCAAATTAATCCTTTTTTATTTATTATGGAGTATATAATTAAAACAGAAAAAACCTTATTATGGGTCAATTTGTATATATAGCTCAGTAGTATAACAGAATCCGCTACTTATTTGAAAGTGAGAAAATGTGCATAAGCACCATGCAAAATATTCTTAGGCTTTTTATTTATATGCATAGGATATATAGAAGGTTTTTCCTCCCCTAAATGGCAACGTGTCAGTTGCTCCTGGATTAATTTAGCCTTATTTGTCTTTAACAGGAGCATTGGTTGATCAAGGTGTCTTTGAAGAGTTGGCTCGTGACTACATTCCACAGCTTTATGACTGCATGCAGGACTTGGGTGTAATCTCCACCATCTCCCTGTCCTGGTTCCTCACTCTTTTCCTCAGTGTAATGCCATTTGAAAGTGCAGTGGTGGTTGTGGATTGTTTCTTCTGTGAAGGAATAAAGGTGATATTTCAGTTAGCACTTGCTGTCCTCGACGCTAATGTAGACAAGCTGCTTAACTGTAAAGATGATGGAGAAGCCATGACAGTCTTGGGAAGGTATTTATTACAGAAAATTAAGTATCTTCATGTTTTTGGGGGTTTTTTTGCTTGCTCTTCTGATTTATATTCTATGTTGAAATACTAAATTTAAACCGGTACCATATATGTAAATCCTTTACATGCTTATAGTCCCCTTTCATCCACATAAGGTAGTCCTTCCATTATTTTAAAATAATGCTAAGTGACCAACAAGACATAAATCCTTCTTTCAAGACATTCAAATAAACTTCCCAAATCTGGTTATAGAAATTTAACTTGGTTCATTATTTTAGTGGATTACATGAGTTTTGTTACTTCAGCCTGCTGCCTTTTAAATGTTACTAAGAAAAAGCCTTGATGTCGAGGGAGATTGTTTTGGGAGTAGACTAAGTAGAACTCAGAAGAATTAGGTAGGATCTTGAACAAACAGATCTCAGTGAAGCAGGATGATGATGGATAGAGTGGCTTGAGTCATTTAATCGGAACTAATACTGCTGAGTGTAACCTCTGATTTCCTTGTGCTTGGTAGCGTGTTCAGTTTTCAAGCTGCTGCTGGAACTTTGGAATTTTTTTCTTAATAAATTTCAGTACTATAACCTTACTCTTCCTAGAGAATGGCTTGATCATTTTTACATTTGATAATCAATATGCGACCTGTATGCTGTTAACCCTCAGAAGGGAGGGTGTACAAATTTATCTTGGGTTTCTCATTTCCTTATTTTTTTCCCCACCAGATACTTGGACAGCATAACTAATAAGGACAGCACTCTTCCTCCCATTCCTCATCTTCACTCCCTGCTCAGTGATGATGTAGAGCCTTATCCTGAGGTGGATATCTTCAGGCTAATCAGGTCTTCCTATGAGGTAGGATAAGACTTCTTAACAAGAACTTGCCAATGCACACAACTTCTGCTTCACAGAGGATTTGATGCTCTATGGTTTGGCTTTGCTTGAAACAGAAAGGACACAGAAGAAAGGCAGACTCATCTGAGAAGGCTGAAATGGAGCAAGGAAGAGGAGTTAGACTTTCATCTTCCTTTAACCAAAATTTGTAATTGGAGCTGTCTCATAGAGAAGTCTGAGGCCTCAAAGGAGAGCAGCCCACGGCCAAAAAGTGATTTACAAACAAAAGGCTGAACTTTTAACTTGAAAAATGCTAATTCTCATTTAAGCTTTTTTGTGCTTTTCCAAACTGAAATAGTAGTGAAATCTGTATGATTTCAGAAGACCTTTCTATTATCAGTGAAACTTTGTTTCTTTTGCCTTTTTTTTCTTAACAAGTGCTGATTGTGACCGTGGGCTGATTGTGACTGTATTCTCTACTATCACCAAAGCTAAAAAAAAATTCAAGTGAAAGGAGCTAGTAATAACTAATATCTATAAAGGACAGGACAAAGCCTGCAAAACCAACAAAAATCTGCAGACTGGTTTCATTGTCCTTAAATTTAAAAAAAATGTCATCAGTTAAAATACCTCTGATGGTTACACTGACATACCCATTTTTTATAAAAATTAAGGAAAAAATGTAAAGATTTTTTCTCCTTAATTTACATTATTCTCTTCTATTGACATGCAGGGTAAATGAGTAATTTTAGTTCAGGAAGTTGGTTTATACTTAGCAATGGCACAGCTTTGTCAAAGGCACTTCCTATATCCCTAACCCCCCTTGCTTTAACATACCATGTTTCATAAGGAAGTAGGCAGTCCTTTGTGTATTCTGTGCTAAAAGGAAAAGTGTATCAGGGTAGATGGATGTTTGGTAGATGTCAGAATGGCCAGGAGGGAGTTTATGTGAAATTGTGTTTCCCTTACATTTTCCTGTTTTCCTCACCATGAAGACTGCTTGCATTGGCGTAACTGCTCTAAGATGAATAACCTGACTCCATGCAGAGCCAGTCTGTCTTTTTGGGCCCTCTGCAGCACAGAACCTTGTAGCTCCTTCTAGGTAAATAACCAACTGCACTTCAGTATAATTAGGCAAAACAAGTAGCATGGGGAATGAGGAACTGTGAGGAAAGCAGGAGCTGTTTGCAAACAGAGAATTAGTTTCAAGAGAGTTGCTGTTAATTAATTTATTAAAAAAAACCTCAACAATTCTTTAGTAAACTATTAAGATTCAAAAACTTTTAAGGCATCTGTTACACCTGTTATGTTTCTGCATGAGGTATGTGCAGTCAGGGCTGAGAACTCACTGCTAGCTTTGTTACAGCTACAAAGAATGAAATATCAACTAAGTGAGCATATTTTTGTTATTTTTTGGAATTTAAACTGTTAAGAGTACTTGCTAGGTAACCATCTATTCTTAGTCTTGTAGACATTTATCATTTGAAAATAATAGGAAGACCTACAGCTGAAGAAAAGATGGGATTTTTCTGGAGACCTTTGCTTTCCCTCAAGTATACACACACCATCCCCAAGGAGAGGGGAAAACTTTGTCCCTTCCGACTGTCTTATGATATTTGTCATGGGAATGTGATGAGTCTGAGAACTTGATGGCACTGGCAAAGGCACAATATTTGAATTGTTTTATAAAGATCTGCTTTCCATCATGCTCTGACACAGTCCAGCTCTTATGTAGTCATGTTAGATGCATATATGAGAAGTCTCCAGTAAAAGTTGAAGTGATGCAGAAGAATTTTTTGGTAAAAAAGTGATTAGCACCCCTCTCTGTGATGATACCGAGCAGGCTTTCTACTTTTAAAGGAGAAACAGTCTTTAAATAAGAGCATATACATAACAAGTACATTTTACACTGCCAGTGCTTTCTTAATATACTGAAAACAGTTTTTAGTAAGAACTCTCTTATCCTTTCATTCAGTTTTGTATTTAATTCAGAAGCCATAGGTCCTGGTGTCATAATAGTTATAGTAGAAGTAGCTGAAATAATGCATAATCGCTGCAGTTTTAAGAGCCTGTGCATAACTCACTAGCTGAGGAGTGTAGACTCATAATCAGAGCTGTTATGTGTTTAACTCATTTAATTTGTATGTTAGGTAATTTGGAAAAAAAATAGGCCTTCAACACTTCAGCTGTGTGTACAGTGGTATCTGGATCTTGGCCATTTTAACTAAAGGGCTGACACTCAAAGGTCTGTGCTGTGGAAAGGTTTGATACTGTTTTGACCTAGAACAGGTGACACCCTTCCAACAACTCCTTGTACAGTTTGAAACTTTGCCTGGGCAAAGGACCATTCCCAGAAGGTAATCACCTGCAACCTTCCTTTTTGGTAGACTACATGAGTTTTAGTTTTATGGATGTGAACAGACCTTCTTATTTGGCCCCCAGACCAGTGAATAAACTCTGATTACTGGAATAGGTGTGGCCTAAAAGCCACAAAAGATCTGTCTTTTCAAGGTTTTGTGACCTCTGTGGTGCTTGATATTCATGAAGGTTTATCTACATGCCATTTTTGTCAGAAGACTTCTTTATTTGCAAAACGCTCACAAGTACATGAAGCCTCTTTCTACTGCTAAGGTACATGATAAAGGTGAACACCTTTATCTATAAATGCAGCTTTAGCATTAATTTCATTTACAAGAATGTGCCAGGAAATTATGACCTGCTTATGTAGATGCACTTGCACTGGAAATATAAACCCATCTTGTGTGAAAGTGTGTCCTGCCACCCCTTTATAGCTTTACATGTGGTGTAGTTGATGTCTGGCATTATTGTTCCTGCTGTGCATTCCTCAGTGTTACAAGTGGATTTTGGATGGCAAGAAACTTCTGCTTATAATACTTCTACAAAAATAAATCTTAGGGATCAGGCATTCCTCTGCATATGAAAATACAGAATATTATTCCTAATAGGTTTTCCCCCTAGGATGCTTTTGTAGTATGTGCAGGACACTGACACTGTTACGTGCATTGTGATAAAACTTTCGAAAGTAAGACTTGGGTATTAAAGAGAATATCTTCCTAGTGGAAATTGCAATCTTGCTAGTTGGTTTCAGATTCTCAGAATGTAAGGACTGCTGTACTGTCTCAGCCATTAGAGATCCAGTTAGTTCAATATCCTCTTTCTGTTGTGATTATGAGACATTCCAGGACAAGCTGAAATAAAACTCTGCAGGAGGACTTACGAAACAATCTATTCACAGAGATTTGCCCAGCAAGAAGTTTCTTAACTACTGAGATTACAGTTTGAAATGAGAGAGTTTGAAATTAAGACCTTTCAAATTAAAATAAGTTCTTGGGAAAAATAAAATCTAGTCTTTGTAACTTTGTAATGTGTTAGAAAAATGCATTAACAGCAGCTTCATTTGTGGTACATCATGTAATTAAATTAATTTCTCAAATACATTAAAGGCAATCTAAATATTCTGAATATTAATACACAGACAATCATGGACTACTTTTTCTCTTTCAAGAAATTCGGAAGTATCCGGGCAGATTTAATTGAACAAATGAGATTCAAACAAAGACTGAAAGTCATCCAAACCCTTGAAGATACTACGAAGCGCAATGTGGTAAGTACTGAAATAATGTTCTTTGCAAATAGTAAGTTCAATCAGTTTCTGAAGTTTAAATTAACTTTTCAGTGAGACATGGATTTCAAATCTCTAACTGTTAATGTTGTGTTTCAAAAGGTACGAACTATTGTGACAGAGACTTCTTTTACTATTGATGAACTGGAGGAACTATATGCGCTTTTCAAGGTAAAGCTAAGTGAAGATAAGATCATGTGCCTCCAGGAAGTGTAAATGTTCATTTTTGATGTGGGACTCTGGCTTGTCTAAGCACCAGGTCAAGTCTGTCAGTTATTATTGGGTATCTTGATACAAACTTGAATTAGCTGCTGTATTATTGAGATACAAAAAAAAAAAACCTCAAGCAGTTTTTAAACATCTGGAAAGGATTCATTCACTAGATGATTTGTCCACAGAAAAAAAGTATGTACTGATGAAACTATTAAATGAAAAAGTGGATAGTGGCTTTTGATCAATCATTAGAAACTAAACATATGTCTCTCTCTACCTAACCCAAGTTTTGAAATTTATCACAATTGTTCTATTGTCTCAGACAGTTAATACTTTCTTATTGCAATAGCTGATTTCTGCCATTGTTAATGCTTTAATGCATTACATGGGAATTTAATGTCACAAAGTGATGTGTCTTTGTAAGTTGGTTGTACAGCATTGCCATTAGATCCACAAATTTAAAGGTGAGCATTTAAATGCGTTAACTTCACCTTCATCCACAACGTCTTAAAACAAATTACTTTCTTCCTCTGTTTTTTTATAACAGAATTTTTTTTTAATATGATGAAGAATTTATTTCCTTTTAGTTTCCCATCTGTAACGACAAGTCCAAGTTGTCCAAATCCTGCAGTGCCTTCTTTCAGTCTTCCAGAAATAAGTGAGACCAAGTCAGACAGTCCTCCCTAGTTGATTGCTGTGCAGGGCTGGGATCTTTTTCTCTAAGCTTCTGAATTATTTTGAATTAGATTCTGCCAAAATCAGCTCCAGAACCTCCACCGACTTCAGTAAGACTGAAAGAATAGTACAGTATTCAGTATTTTTGAGAATCTACAGTGCAACAAAAAATATTTCAAATAAGCAGCTATTTCCATATGATTAAAGATTAAATAAAGATTTCATGAGACTTCTGACTTGACAGCTTGATGAGGGTGCAGAGGGTGACTAAGCACAACAAGCCTGTGAAGTCACAGCTCTGACCAAAACAGGTATTTCATGTTTCATCTGACTGGGAAGCAGAAAAAGTTTTGCTTTACCTTCTTTTTTGTTTTTTTATAGAGGGATGCTTTTTTATGCTGGTTAGAGGAGAAACCGCTTCCAGAAGTGGAAGGGCTGGGTGAATCGAAATGCATGTGTTATCTTGCATTGTTTTAAGAATGCAGGGAAGAGTTGTTTGGAATTTTTTTTATCATGGAGAGCAATGAATTGTTTATAGAGGTGCTGACAATCTCATGGTGTTTACCTTCTGTTCAGGCCGAACACCTGACCAGCTGCTACTGGGGAGGAAACAGCAATGCCACGGAACGGCATGACCCCAGCCTGCCTTACCTGGAGCAGTACCGCATTGACTTTGAGCAGTTCAAGGGCATGTTTGCCCTCCTCTTCCCCTGGGCATGTGGAACTCACTCAGATATATTGGCTGCCCGCTTGTTCAGGCTTCTGGATGAAAACGGAGACCTGCTCATCAACTTCCGTGAATTCGTCTCTGGGCTAAGTAAGGAGGATCCACAGCACTTTCAGAACAACGTGACAAACCAGTTTGTTTCTGTTCAGCTCATTTTGTCATGCCTGTGACAGTGGTTCCCTCTGGGGTTTAGGCTGGTCTTAGTAGGTGAATCTACATTAGCCAGTGGTGTATCGCTGGAAAAGGACAACATGTGAACAGATCTGTTAGGACTTGAGGATTTCACTGACTGCTAACTTTCAACACAAAATTAACTGCAACACGTGTGCTTAACAGTGTATTACTCCTAGTCACAGTTAGAGTCTGAGCTGCTACCTCTGTTGCTTCTGAGATCAGTAACCAAGACTGCAGAAAGCAGTTTGGAAGTCCCCTGAAAAGGAGAAAGTGGAGGTGCAGGTCAGAGAGGGAGGCTGAGCGTTTTTAGTCTTGAAGAAGCAAGATTTCAGGGCATGAAAGTCAACATGGTGAGCCCCAGGATTAACATGAAGAAGCACAGATGAGGTAGGAGCCAGCCACTTCTTTTTTGAATATAGCAGGAGTTGTCCGCTGTAAGTGACCAACATCTTGCCATCTACCATGTTGATACACAGCAGCCTGGAATTTCCTCCAGCTCTACATTTTGATCCTTTTTGACAGTGAAAAGGTTTCCCAGTCTGGCTTTCAGCAACTCTTTGTAACAGTATGTTTAAGCATTAGGGCTCCAAATGCAGCCTTGCATTAAAACCTCTGTACAGCACCTGTTCTCTTTTAAGTGCAAAATAGCTGTGACAGTAAAACTGTCTGCACACCTCCCCTTCACACCACCCAAAAAATCCCAGTGCTTCCCATGATGCAGTGATTGGTATTTGAGGTACTGTTTGCCAGGTAACACTCAATGGCTTTTTGAGGACCCAGGAATTAACTAATCTTCCTGTTTACAGGATGCTGTTAGTAACAGTCGACCAGTTATTGACTGAGACAGCTTGTTTTGGAATCAGTAATGAGTAATAAGAACAAGGGCTAGTCTTGAGCACTGTGAACAGAAATGAATGTAAAATGCACAAATGTGGCTATAAGCCAACATGACTGAATTAAAATCTTCAGTGGGCAAAACAATCAAAAATGCTCATTCTGCAAACTCACATTTTTCAGAAACTAAGCCCAGTGTAGTATAATTTGAAAACCTTTTTTCCGCCAAAAATATAAGTCAAGCCTGCTGACCCCTTTATTCATTGAGAAGGATGTGAGTAGTAGCAAGGACAACGCAGTCAACAAAAGAACAATGGATCTGTTTGAGCATATTTCACCATGCCCCAGGACTTTTAATAATTCCATTTCTTTTTCATTGTCCCTACAACAAATAGCTTAAGAACTTCCTACTGGTGTATTCTTTATGTTTACTCTGTGCCCTGTTGCAATAATATAGTCCAAATATAGGAGTGGTTTGCCCAGTGAGTTGTGCTGCTCAGGAGAGGTTTTCAGCCTTGGTTAGGAGCTCTTTGGGTTATTCACTCATGACAAAGCTCCCCTGCACCCCTGTAGCACACTGGATTATAGCATGACGGTTGTTGACTGCACATCCAAGTAAACTACAGAGATCTCTACATCGATTCAAAGTGGCCTCCTGCCTCCCGTCGGGTTTTTGCAATACTCTCTTCTCAGAGCACACAGCTCTCCCACTTCTCCAGTGGCTGCTGCTGACTGCAGCACTTGTCAGAGCCTCCTGCTGAAGTCAGCACCATGAAAGCTGTGTCTTGCAAGGAGTACCTGAGTGTATTTTTTTTTTGCAAACAGGTTTTTTTCAACCACAGAATGCAGGAGGATATTCAAAAAGCAGAGTGCTAACCTCACCACTTCTCCAAGCCTTTCAGGGGCAGGATCACCTCCCTTGACCTGCTGGTAATGCTCTTCCTAATTTTGAGCAAAAAGGAAAAGGGGTGCATTAGGAGGAAGGAAAAGTACGCATCAGAAAGCACACACAGATTGATCTCAAACAGTAGCTATGGAGCTTTTTCAGTTCTCTTCATATCTGGGGACAGAGAGACGAGCAAGCCTACACATGTCACCCTGTGCCCTGAATCCTGTTTTGGTGACTGTTTCCCTGCAGTTCCCTGTTGGTGGAGGATGCAGAAGTGCAGCCCATTCTGTCCTTTGGTTACTTCATGTTGCCTTTACCAGAAGGGAAAGTATGGCAGCTGGTGTGGGGTCAGTAGCTCTGACCGAGGAAGCTGTGACTGGTCCGGAGAGATGGTCCCAAAAGAGATCGTTTTCCCGAGGCCTGGTGTCTTCCCTCAGCTGCTGGCTAGGAAGCTGTCAGCTCTTTAGTGATTGTCAGCTCAGCTCTGCAGGGCAGCCTCCAGGCCAGACCAGGGAGAGAGACGAGAGTCCCGTGTAGCTGTTCCACACGAGGTAGCTTTATTAGTTCGGCGAAGGGGAGCCAGGGACGAGCATCTCTCTGCCCTCACAGGGGCAGGGGGCTAGCTTTATAGGGATACAGGGGATGGGTATCAGAGGGTAAGGTCCTGTGGGCTACAAAGGATCTGCATAGGGTCTCCCAGAGGATTCTGGGTCTGTCTTCTTCTCATCGTAACTGAAGAGTAGCTCCCTTTCCAGGGGAGTTCTGCTGGGAGGTTTAGGCACTCTCCTCATCTCAGCAGATGTCCCTCCAGGGTGGGGGCTAGGCATACCCCACAGGAAAGCATTATCTGCATGGTATGATACACCAGATAGGAACATAAGGAGGTTTTGTGCTTAAAAAGGACCATGTTGAAAGCAGAACGGCTAATGTTTGGCCTAACATCTGTATTTATTGGAGTGTTAAGCTTTACAAGAGACTGTGATTGTTAGTACTTGCCACACTACACTGTAGTTTGCATAGGCAAGTTGACACAGTCACCTATAACATAAAATAAATCTCTGCACAATCTAATTATTGAAGGTTAATTCATTTATTTATGAATGGCATGTCACAAGAAGTGAGATTTATGAAAAAGTCTGATTATTGGTTATTTCATCACTTTAAAATTATGTACTATCTATTTAATTAATTGGAAGGAGGGGCTTCAACAGACCTCTTGGATTTCATACAGCTAAATTGTAGTGTAGTCCACAAAAGAATAGAGGTTGATGTGGAAAAAATCACCAGAAAATATTGCCTGAACGTCAGTTTAGTCCATGGCTAAGCTATGATAAATGCTGTTTACTTGAATTTCTCTCTTTTTCTTTTTTTTTTTTTTTTTTTGTAAATATCTTAATGCTCTGAGACGTGATGTTGTTATTGGATCCTCAGATCAGAAAGTCAGAAGTTCTCACAAAAAAGGTCATGTTATGTTCCAGCTGGAGGCCTTTCTGAGTGATAATGCCATAACCATAGATGGAGTGTTACGAAATAGGCATTTAATAAAGGACCCAAGATTGAAGTACAAAATTCAGGGTAGATTTGTCTGTGCTCTTTTACTATTTCTACTGTATGATCTTAGAAGTCAAGCCATATGATCTCGAGCTGGGGAAGTACTGTAGAGGGGTACAGTACTTCCCAGAGTGCATATAGCAGCCTCTAAACCAAAATATTGCAGCAATAATAAATAAAATGGCATGGAATGCTGAGTAGTAATGTTCTGCATGTAATGTTGTTTAGGTGCAGCATGCCATGGAGATCTCACAGAGAAGCTGAAGCTACTGTATAAAATGCATGTTTTGCCTGGTAAGTAAATGATGTTAAAATAGCTCTTGTTTTGCTGAGAACAGGAATTTGGAGCAGAGTTGTTATGACTGGCTTTCCCAATTAAAAATTTAATTTGTGGGAATTATTGTAGCTGTTTATGCAGCAGTAAAATAAGAGAGCTTCTACTCTAACCAGACAGAGATTTGGAAAGTCTGAAAGCACCCTCACAGCCCTCAATTGCTTCCTCCACAAACATTTGTATGTCTCTTGCCTGTTAAGCTGGGATAGTGATATCCCCCAGGCATAAATCCAGTGTTCTTCGTTGTTGCCATAATGCACTCTATTTAAGAGTTTGAAAATTAAACTAGTTTGAAATGTTCCTGCATGTCCTGGCTCCTCATTTCTGTCCCCAGGCTTGCTTCTTGGTTTCCCCTCTGGGCTGGCAGAACTGTTTGCAGAGGGAAGCTCCAGATCGTTTCATAGATGTATTTTCCAGAGAGCTGTACAAACCTGGACTCAGCTAAGTGACAGAGGCAGTTAAGGGTGGAGAGGGGATGAAAACGCCTCAAAACAGTTTTGAAAATGCTATACTGGAACTGTGTCCTCTCTGGCTTGTCGCACACATGCCATAAAGAACCTACCGTGGTCCTCTCTGAACTTGCACTTTAAGAACGTTGCAACTGCTTGGGTAGTTTAATTCTTGTGCACATTTACATGCTCTGGTAAACATATCTAAAAACTTTGAGAGGACATTCACCTTTCTATGCTTTGAACATGCATCCCTGATTGCTCCCAGCTGGCTTTGCTTGGAGGTAAGCCTGAGTGATTAAGTAATTTAACTGGGAAAAAATACTTACAATACTTTTTAAAAATACTTAAATTTTTTTAAAAATTGAACTATTACAGAAAAGATCTATTCTTAAGAATGCAGCTTCTCATATTTGGGGACTGGTAAGCTCATACCAAATGATGACAGACTGTTTCCAGCTAGGAAAGAGTTCACACCCTGCTTAGGACACACTGAGCTGCATAGAAGAAAGTATTGGAAGTAGACATGGGAAGATGGGTAAGCAAGCCTCTGAAAGCAAACAACTCCATATGAGACAGTATTGGATGTTGGGAAGGAGACAATTCAGGTCCAGTTGTTTATCTCCTGTGAGTTAAGAAGAGATGAATCCTAGCCCATCACACCCTCATACCTTTACTTCTAGAAATCAACATTCTAAATGTATTAATGGAAATCTTTCAGTTTTTAATTGAAGGGTGGAAATTTTAATGAAAGAATTTTACTGTGTTGACTTAGATCCATCCCCCTGAGCAAGAAGAGCCAGACTCTGCTTTTGAAGCTACTCAGTACTTTTTTGAGGACATCACACCAGACTGTACACATGGTAGGCCTCTTTTGTCTCGGGTATGAGAAGATGAGGTGATGCATTTCAATCAACATGTCTTTTTAGGGAGCTACTTTTTAGCTGGATTAAACTTTGTTATCAAAGTATTCTCTGTAAAAAGAATTAAGAAGCATCTGTAGATGTGTTGATATCTTTAGAGGTGTGGGCATGTGTATACTAAGAATCCCACTGAATTGTGCATTGCTGAAGTGCTTTCAGAATAATGCCATCAGTGTGTTGTAGAAATAATTTTGTAGAGAATAAGAATAAATAGATTGGCTTTCAAGATGTGTTTGGATCAGAACTTAAAACATTCTAAAAAACTGAGAGCAAAAGATACATCAAAATGTAGCTCAGCAGTTTGAAATCTTATGTGCCCTAATGAGAGCCAGCATCTATTTGCTGCTGCTTTAAATGGTTTTCTCCTTCTTGAGATACTTGATGTGAAGTTTCTTTCTGATTCAAGAAAAATATAAACCATCCTTCATGTTATAAGTGGGAGGAAAGTTGTTTGAAGGTACAGATAAGACTTAATAGACTAGAAATGGCAATTTTAAGTCCTGAGAGGCAAAAGAAGATGCAATAGTATAATCACCAAACATGCATCATGCTAGGAGTTGTGTTGTATTAGCACAGGTTAATCATTGTACTTCACGAACTAAACCTAAGATTGTGCCAGCCTCAGTAGTGATATTATAAATTAAATTGAATTTGTGAGCAGGTATAAGAATAAGCAAAAATCATCATTTATTCCTATAATTTTTACTCTGCTTTTTTTGCAGTTTGTAAATATTTGTAAACATTTCGTTATTTTGCACTGTATACATGAAAACAATGTGTGTATCTAAACCCACACTGATCTCTCTCTCCCCCTGCCCCTCCTCTTCCTAGTTGTTGGCCTAGACAGCAGGAACAAACATGGAGTAGATGATGGGTTTGTTACAGTGAGTCTGAAAACAGACAAAGGTATGCTTGGTGTCTCTGTGTGAGTTACATCTTTCATTTCATGTAAAGATGCTGCTTTTGAAAGTGAGGAATAAAAGTAATAATTTAAGGTTTCTTCATGGACTTTTTCCTCCATCTCTGGGTAATTTGTTGGCAATAGGCAAGAAGAGCTCACAAGAGAATCGAAATTACCTGAGAATGTGGAGCCAAGAGAATAAATCCAAAGCAAAAACCACAAAGGACTTGCCAAAGCTGAATCAGGTACTTCTGCTGACACTTACTTGTCATTAACTTTCAACTTTCTTCACATATATATAAATATTCAATGCATTAACACTGAGCAAAGGTGTTATTTTGAGCAGAGACTTTTTTACCGGACCAGCAGTTAGCTGATTGCAGAAGTTTACTGTTTACAAAATGCTGTAACTGGCATTCAGCTCCCAAAACATCCCAAAAATGAGATACTCACATATAGGTATGATAACATATTATTTTGATCTCTAGAAAAGGATGTGACACTGAATATCACGAGCCAGCTCTTAATATCTAATAAACATAACCTGAAAGAAGTATTTTATGTTTTGTAATTTGTAATGCCAGCCTCATTTCCCTTAGATCCACAGCTGCTAAGGAGGAGGGGACCCACTCAGATAGCTGTTTCCTCCAGAGCACATAGGGAAGGTTTATTCCCTGTAGAACAATGATTCTTACTTAAGGTAGCCCTGAGCAAATCTTCCTATTTAGTTCATCAGTTTTGAATTTCAAAAGACTTGTATCCAGCTAAGTTACTTCAGTCAGCTAAAGAGTGCTGCAGGTCTTCATTTTTCATTACTTCTCATCAGTTTTAGCAAACCCTTAGTTACACTTAGCATCATTGCTGCAAGAAAATTCACCAAAATGAGTGCGAGGTGTCTCACTGCTCACCCTCTGTTGCCCTCCTGTGGCTGCAGAGAATTATATTTGTTGGACAAAGCATCCAATAATTTATTCTAAATACCCTTGAGAAACACAACATATCTGACTGCTGAGTCATAGAAAATGCTTCCTAGACTGCACCTGGGTTATTTTGAATTTCTCTTTAGTCACATAAACTCTTGTGTCATGCCTCAATCCTAGACTTTTAAAACTGATTTGGAAGATGTCGGCATGGTTTTTTCCTGCTCTTGTTAATGTTTCTTCCCCCTGTGTTTAGGGGCAGTTCATTGAGCTGTGCAAGACGATGTACAACATGTTCAGTGAAGACCCCAACGAGCAGGACCTGTACCATGCTACGGCTGCGGTAACGAGCTTGCTCCTGGAGATTGGGGAGGTTGGGAAGCTCTTCAGCGTGCAGCCCCCCAACGACACAGACAGCAGCAACAACTGCAGCAAAGCTATTCAGAGCGAGCTGTTCCAGAAGAAGGAGCACCAGCAGTACCCCCTGGAACAGCACAAGGCGTTCCGGGGCAGCCTCATGGCCAGCGAGGAGGAGGCCGCTTGCACTGACAGCGCCCTGGGCATGCAGATGGAAGACATTAAGCTGGAAGACTCTTCTCCCAGGGACAACGGAGCCTGTTCTTCCATGCTCATTTCTGATGACGACACGAAAGATGACAGTTCCATGTCCTCCTACTCGGTGCTGAGCGCAGGCTCACATGATGAGGAGAAGCTGCACTGTGAGGACATCGGGGAGGACACAGTTCTGGTGCGGAGCAACCACACCCCTGCCCTCCGCAGGAGTACAAGCATTGACAGGGACTGGGCCATCACCTTTGAACAGTTTTTAGCCTCTCTTCTGACTGAGCCAGCGCTGGTCAGGTACTTTGACAAGCCTGTGTCCATGATGGCTAGGATTACTAATGCTAAAAACATAAGGATGAGGGGTAAACCAATAACCTCAGCCAGTGACTATGAAATCTCTACTATGTCGGGATAAAAGGCAGTCGGTTTTTTTATTTTATTTTTTCTTTTTATTCTCTATTTATTAGTACCTGGCAGAGGCCCTGGTATTTTCAAAACCTAGTTGTTTTCACTAATGTGAAAATGTTGGGGTGCAAACTTAACTATCTTCAAGTATAATCACTCTTTCTGTGGGAAATGTGACACAAATGCAAATTTTATTCAAAATACAGAAAAAAAATAACGCTTGTCAGTGAAGTGTGTGTATTATTAATATTGCTGTCAGTGTATAATGGTAAAGATTAGTTCTTAATTTCTAAATGTAAACTTAATGCCAATATTTATGTGCATTTTTAAAATAGACATATATAGAGATCTGATGCTTGGGAAAAAAAATTAACAAAATGGGAAGAGCCTAAAATTTAAGGGGACGCTGTCAACCTGAAAAGGACCTCAGGTGAAAATAAGTTCCAGGCAACATCCTTGATGCCTAGTTTTATTTCATACAATTTTTTTCCAAAGACGCTTTGAACGTATGCTTTGATTTTACTTTTTTGAATATATGAAAGACCACTTCAGTGACACCTGCCTGGCTCCTAACTTCCTCTGCCTGAGGACCGGTATGCTCAAGTAAAAGTGAGAAGTCCATCCCAACCTAGCTGCCACATCAGGCAAATGTGGATTAACGTGATGGTTTCTGCCCACTTGCCTTTCCCTGAGTTTAGCAGAGAGAAAGCCCTTTCCCAGCTGCGGCCACCAAAATCTCCAACATGAGATACAGCCCAGGGCTGTATTCCTAACCAATGGACTTGGAAGCTTTACTGGTGTTATCCAAAGACAGTGTATGCAGGTCCTGGAACAGATTGGTAGAGTCTCTTTTCAAAATTTGAAGTCTGTTTTTAAAAGCTTAAAAAAAAATTATATATATCTACTTCTAAGGCTGGATCTACAGTAAATATAGCTTAGTTCTTAAAAGTAACCTTTACCACCAACTTATTATATCCTTGTTAGATTAAGAAAATAAAAGCCTGTATTGCATACATCTTTATTTACTACAGTGTAAAGCAGCAGTAATGAAAAAAAAATCTCCAAGATAATGTAACTGAATGTTTAAATCTTACTGAGAACACTGTCACTTTATATGAAATGAATAATATCCTGTATTGACTTACTGAATAATATGTTAAAATGAAAACTGGAGCACCTGCACTTTGAATCCTTGCTTTTTTTTATACAGATATCTGGGATTTTTTTTTAAATTTTGTTAGCTGTTTTTTAATTCGTATCTGTTTGTTTCAGGATCATGCCTACATGCCTAATCTTTATTTGCTGTTTTGAGAATATTTTCTGTAGAATACTGTTGATTTTTTTATACTCCTGTATAATACTGCATCCATGTAACTTGCAGATTTTTTTAGCACAAGCTATGTTTAATTATTTTATTTTAAAAGAATGCTTTTAAACTGTCAGATGAAGTGGTTTTTAACCACAACTAGGTAATGTGAACAAATAAAGTACACTGCACAGATTTGATTTTTAACTATTAAAGTCATGCTAGAGGGAAAATGAGGTGGTTGTGCTTTATTACACAGACAAATGTAAGTCCATCTACCGGTAACAGTATGAAAAAGCAGTATAGTCTTTCTGCTGTGACAGAACATATCTATTAAATACTGATATTAACTTGAAGCCATGATCACCATTTTGGACACTATTACTTTGTTTTAATTTAAGATGCCAAGGCCAGAGTGGGGTGCTTTATTGTAATGCCTGGCAGCCGAATAAGCTGTCATGGAAGTCTTCAGCAGTAAGAATTAACATCCTTAAGTGGACTACTGACCTTTTTAAGTTTGCAGCTCTTTTAGGTGGTAAGGTGAATTTAAGCCTATCAGCAAGCTTACACACACCCCTAGAGACACACAGGACACAGCTCCAAAACATTTATCTTTGAAGGGCTTGTCAGCTTTGTTCCCATCCCACCTACAGGGCAGGGGATGCAACGGTTCACAAGAATTATTGTGCTGTTCCGGCTACTGTAACAAGACTTTACACAAGTGGATCTCTGGTGTAACATGAGCCAGTTGTCAAGGCAACTTCTTTCTGTTTCGTACTAGTAGCTTTCCTTACCTTGCTGATCACATCAGGAAAGCTCCCAAGTGTGAGCCTGGTCCTCTTTTAAGAATGGCATTGCTATAGGTAGCAGCCAGGTGAGCTGATCTGCTCCAGGTTTGTTTGGATGAGGCTGCTCACTTGATCAGGACCACCGTGCAGTTGCCTATTTGATGACAAGATCTGCTGTGCCCTATTCTTTAGTAGCTGTTTGGGAGCTGGTGAACAGAAAGCTACACAAGAATGCAACTGACCAGCATACAATGGTGTGAAACTTCTGGAAAAATGTGAATATTTTTAAAGGCTTATTGTATGTGCAGGTGTGCTACACAGAAAGTGAGTATGGCTTTAGAAGTACCTCTGTCTTGTGCTTTATGTGCTTGGAGATACAGTCTCCTTATTCTGTGAATCGTACTGTTCAGTTGGGGCTGCTATTTTATAGAGCTTTTTTATATGTTATTTTATATAGAACTTTCACTACTAAAAAAAAAAAAAGAAAAAACTTGAGAATATTTCTTTATGGCTTTTCTTCCACCTTAGTAAGACGCTGTTAACACCTGGAAGTTCTGTGGCACTTACCTCCTTCATTGTAGCATCTTGCAGCTCCTGAGTTCTAGGTGTTAGAGCTGAGGGTTGAGACTTGCAAATGTTTGTGTTAGACAGATAAGAAGCTCATTATGTGACGTATTAAACCTACTGAAAAAATGACATCAAAACTGTTGTAAAGTGTAAAGCACTTCATGAGTTCTTACACAATGATGTTGGAGCTTCTGTTACAGTAGAAGTCAGGTGTTGTGTCATAAATTCAGATGGTGGAGGCTGGTGTGGGATATATCATGTGGCATGTGAGGAACTGTGGGAGAGAACGGGAGCAGCCTGAAAGTGGCTGGTCAGGCAAAGAGACTGTGCTTTTGCTTGGAAGGCTGTGCAGCCAGGTCTGGTACCTCCTGAGTACTCCACAAGCTTCTGGATCCCTCCTGTCAGAGGGCCTTCATTACTAATCTTTAATTTTGCAGCATCATAATGGAACTGTGGTAATTGGGTTTCTCAGCAGTAGGTGTGATACAGTAACCGACAAAAAAAATCAAGAAGTTTTAATTCCATCAGAATACTTAGAGCAACACAACGAAGCTGCTGCATAAACACTAAATCTACAGCTTGCCTGACTGCAGAAGCAGTAGGTCAGAGAAGGCTCTCCCAGTGTATTAAAGGCAGGGAGAACAGCTCAACAAGTTTGGGTTGTATGTGCCGTGGTGAATCCTGGTGCTGCTGCTCTGCAAACTTCTGGCATCCCTGTGGTGCCCAGTCTGCTCCAGTTCTTGGTTATCCAGTACTAACAAGGGATGCTGTAGCTAGAAGACACCTTTTATCAGAAATTAGGTATTAACATAAAAAGTAGTTGATATGTTGTACCCATTTTTGTAAGAAACATGGACTAGTTGGGCTTAGAGTAAAACATTTTGAACAAATGAGACAAAGCTAGGAATTGTGTATGAGTTGGTAGGTCAGCTTAGACTATGGCAGAGTGTGCCATGGTATCCTGGCCTTTTGCTTGGTTAGAGTATGAGGTTCCAGTGTTCCTTCAAATTCTGGTGTCAATTCCTGGTGCTGAGGGAAAAGGCTGGTCTGTGACTAGAGCTCACCAGTTTAGGTGAGCAGAAGTGTTATGGTGAGAATGAAAGTGAAGTAGTTGTATCTATTATTGAGCCTTATCCTCTGGTTGGAAAGAACATTCCTTCTATGCTATTTCTGTTTCTTTCAACTGGAAGATAGTCTTGAGTCAAGTGTTATATAGTTCAAGCTGCAATTACGACTTTTAACATTGTGATTTAACTCCAGGCAGCCACAGATCCCCAGGCATCCAGTCTCTCCCTCCCCCACTAGTGGGATCAGGGAGAGAATCAGAAGGGTAAAAGCCTAAAAACTCATGAGTTGAGATAAAGACAGATTCATAGGGAAAGCAAAAGCCACACACACAAGGAAAGCGAAACGGGAATGAATTCCCTGCTTCCCATGGGCAGGCAGGTGTTCAAGCATCTCCAGGAGAGCAGGGTCCCATCACACGTAACTTGGGAAGACAAACAGCATCACTCCAAATGTGTCCCCTTTCATCCTTCTTTCCCTTTACTTTAAATACTGAGTGTGATGTCACATGGTCTGGAATATCTCTTTGGTCAGTTGGGGTCACCTGTCCTGGCTGTGTCTCCTCCCACCCTCCGAGGCAACCCCAACTTCATCACCAGTGCGGCAGCATGAAAAGCAGAAAAGGCCTTGGCTCTGTGTAAGCCCTGCTCAGCAATAACAAAAACATCTCTGTATCATCAACCCTGTGTTCAGCACAAATCCAAAACACAGCCCCATAGCAGCCCCAGGAAGGAAATTAACTCTACCCCAGCCAAAAGTGCCACGGTTTAAAATGTTAATTTATTCAATAGCAAAACCAGAAATTGGCCCGACAGCAAATAGTAAAAAAACAAAAATGTGGCAGTGAACATCACACTGGAAAATGGCTAACTAATAGAAAACTGGGACATGTGCTGATAGCAGCACCATTGCTGTGCAAGAGTGGCTTAGAGCTTGGAATACAAGCTGTGAAATACAGCTTAGTCAGTCTTAACTGCCGTGCAAGGTGTTCCTGATAAATGGTGGCAGATATCTCTAAGAATGTCACTTTAGAAGACAATTAAGTTCTGGTTCTTCTCTTTCCTGTAGTACTCAGTATCTCAGTTTAGATTTCCTGAGTAGCTGCTTGCTCATCCCATTTTCTAAAATAACACATTTGCGTAACTGATCAACCCAACATTTGGAGTTTGGAGGACTGGGATGTTCCTGTAGTGGCAGGGCCTGTTCTGTGCTTCTGTAGAAATAAAAAATTGCTCCAGGTAAGATCTTGTAATTCTCATGAAATGGCACTTCAGTACATTAATAGGAGCATTTGTTCTCCAGAATTCAAGAGGAGAAACAAAGGCTGCCTGAGAGAGACAAATAAGCTAAAAAACCCCAAGCAAATTATTTAACATAGCTTGTATGAAGGCATGCCAGAAGATACAGTCTGAAAAAAAACAACAAACCATCAACACATGAGGGTTTCTCTTTCTTTTTCCAGAGGTGTTCTCCAGCTTTCAAATTTTGTTCTTCCTGAACAAAAACGCTCACATTTTGAGTTGCCTCAGAGAGTTAACTTCCAGGTCCTTCAAACAAAATTACTGGTGTGGGGTTTTGGGGGGTTTTGGTTCCGTTTGGTTGTGGGGTTTTTGTGTTGTGGAGTTGGGTTTGGTTTTTTTTTGGGTTTTTTTTTTTTTTTTTTTTTTTTTTTTTTTTTTAGTTTTTTTTTTTTTTTTTTAAGCTTAAGCCAGAGCTTCTTTTCAAGTGAGAATTTTAAAAGCAACTGAAATGAAGCAGTAATAAACTTCTACCACTTGCAGCAGAGTATGGTAGCCCATCTGCATAACAGGCTCAAGAACTGTAGACCTCTAAGCAAGCTGGAGGCAAGTGGGGAGGACGGGAGGAAGAAAAAAGGTAGGATAAAGCTTTCACTCATATCTCAGTGCAGGTGCATGAAACTGAAAATTGTTACATTTTCTAGCAGGCCAAAGACACGACTGTTGTCAATATTTTGGAATAACCCGTTCTTTATTTGCTACCATTGTAAACGTCTCTATTACACAGACATCACGGTTTACATTATTGCTTTTATATTGTGGTAACCAGGAATTCCTATTAGTATGCAGCTATCTAAGCACAGTGTCATAAGAAACTGCCCACAAGTTGTCTTGGGCTGGGCTGTTCTTAATTCCCTAGAGAAAGACAGTATCTAGACTGGCACAAGAAACAACCAGTCCAAAGATGGGTCACCATGGTACTACAGCAACACAAACAAGAATGACAGAAGGAAACCACGGGTTACATCACCACACAGCACTAGCAGTATTGTCAAGAATACTGACTGCTCAACTCCCACCTACCTAAATACAAACTTTTTCGTCATCATTCCTAAAACAAGGCTAAGTAACTTTTTGGTGAAATTTTATTTAAACTAGGATGGAAAATTTGGAAAACCAATAGGGCTGTGTGTGTGCATTTAATTTTTGTTTGCATTTTTGTTTTGTTTTTCAAAGACTGAAAGTCCAAAACTCTTTATCTGAGGTGTTTAAATTGACCCCTTTTACTATTGCCCATTAGGACAAAATGCCCTATTCTTTGCATGGCTTTATCAGATGACAGAAGCACAACTAGTTTAAAAACATTGTTTCTTTCTTCCTCAGTAGCATTGTCTTCAGATGGCTTTCCAATCAAATTAGTTACTTCTGAAACAATGTGTTTACTTAGTGAAAGACTAGATTTTACAATTGCTTGTGGTAAACTTCCGCTTATCTTCTGCTTATCTTCATCCCTATGAGCATCTTTGTTCACAGAGTGGCACCATGTTTCAAGCATACACTAACAAACTATCTTTTATTGTTTAAACAGTTGCTACAGGAACAACAACAAATTTAGAGAACCACCTTGTCTCCAGTTTTAATTTTTTTTTCTTAAAATACTATTGCATACAAGCTTTCACATAGTGAATGTTCTAAAGAGGCAGCAAGTTAGAAAACTAACAGCACTTGCAAGTTCTAGTAAGATATGTACTTAAAACATGATGGTTATAAATAACAATTTACTGAGCTTTTAAGACCCTTAGAATAACCTGTGAGCAACAAGTTCTGATGTTTAAAGATTATATCAACTTGCAGAAAAGCGTCCTACCTCCATTTCCAGTCTTTCATAACCTTAGGATTGTCACCCTACAACGGTTAGCATAAAATACCACTGACTAGTAAAGCCTTGTTCTTGCCTTCTCTAAACACAATTTTAGCTTTTTCAATACATTTTCTAACTACTACCATAATACAATTAACCTACCACTGGTGCAAACAGGGACACCCAGTACTAGTCTACATATAGTGAGTGACTCCTAGACAGAATTACTGGGCTAGTTGATCATACAAAACCACATGCAAATTCTAATGATTTCCTGGGAAGGTGCACTGGAGCCTAACATAAACATTCACCTTAATTACTACATGCAAACTAATGTATTCCCATATGTCTCACTCATCTGATGATGGTTGCATTTACTTTTTCTCCTCATGTACTGCCACAGTTTACTTCCAGATCACCTATTGATTTAAGAAGAAAAAAACTAGCAAAGATGCACCTTATTAAAAGCATGAACTACATTTGACACTAAAACATCTCAGGTGTGTGATAGGAATACTGAAACTCTATGGTTGGGCTTTAGAAGCCTCAGCAATAGTTAAATGTCAGTCTCCCTGTGAACAAGGAGTCCAGTGAAAGTTTCAATGCTGAAAATACATGGGTGCAGATTTTTTTTGCAACTGTTGCAAAAAAAAAAAAAAAAGCTTGCAGACAGCTCAGATGAGCCTTTAGAGATGGCTCAAACAATCTTGTAACTAGCTGGCAGGCAGTAGATGGAAACAAATAGGATCTCCTTTGCTGGCTGCTGCCAAACATAATTGGGGTCACTTCTGAAATTCAAAATGTCAGTCTCATGTTGCTTGCAAAGGAGATCTACAAACAGTAGAGAAAGTTATTAATGGAGACAAACCCAAGAGAAGCTGGGGCTAGAAAATAACCACTTGGGCCACTGGGAAGAGTCCACTTTCCACTTCCTTCCTTCCTTGGATTTGTGGCATGTCCAGTATCTGCAAGGCTCAGAGAAACAGAGCTCCACCACAGGACCTGAATCCCAGAATGCTCTCCATGGACCTCAGCTCTTCACTGGTGAGAATGCCAGGATCCAAGTACAGGGGAGTAGCAAAAGAACTGGGCTTCCCATTGTCAGATTGTATCTAATCTGGCCAGTTCAGCTGCTCAGTTTACAAGTCAGGGCAAACCATAAATATTCTCCCTATGACCATCTTCACAGTGGTTTTTTTTGGGTTTTGGGGGTTTTTTTATGTTGGTAGAACAGCATCAACCCAACACAGGTGAGGCTGACCCCTTCCCCACCCTGCACGCATCCAACTTGTTTGACTCTTGTCTGTACCTAAGGAATCATAAAAAGAAAAGAGAACTGTGTTACCCCATATACGTGTACTGTGTACCCTGATCAGGGGCTTCCCCACAAGCAAGAGATCCCCAGCATTTAATGGATCAAGAGCACAAGGGTGGATGCAGTGCAACAAGTCACTATTTACATAAAACAGACTCACAGAATTACTGGGGTGGGAAGGCACCTCTGGGGATCCCTAAGTCCCATCCCCTGCCTAAAGCAGGGTCCCTAAAAGGAGGCTGCTTAGGGCCATGTCCAAGTGGGTTTTGATGATCTCTAAGAAATTCGTATTATAATAATATTACATATTATTTTTCATACTTATGTAGTGTAATAACACTCATTACAAAAAGGGGGTTGTCTTTTTTTTTTTTTTTTCCTTCTCATGCTTGCATTTACTGTGTTCAATGCTTATATTCTTCAGGAATCTCTTCTGGAGAACTCGTTGACTAGAAATTAACTAGTTTACCTGAGATGATTAAAAAAAAATATGAAAGCTTGTATTAGCTTACAAATTTTGTGCCACTGTAAGCTATTTAGGTATATGGTGAAAAAAGTCTTTCTGAAATTACTCAAGTTTCTAAGGCTGTGATCTAGCTAGAAGAATCAAAATAAAAAGCTGATTGAAAACTGCAGAAGGCACTTATTTAATAGAAGGTCTTAGAAAACAAAGTGATGGTCATACCAAATCCATTTAAAGTTGCTCTAAGCAATAATTAGTCACAATACAGGCATGAATTTCTATTTACTAGATTGTCTGAGGATGGCACGACTAAGGAACACATCAAATTTGCATCCCTTCCATGGAAAATACATCTTTTTTAGACTTGTACTCAGATGTGAATTCATTTTTACAAAATAAGGATTGTGGCTGCAATAAAGGTTTTTCTTTAAACTTTATAAAAGGGCTAAACTAGATCTGTTGTACCTCCCACTAAGAATACCCCCTTAGCTGCTAAAAGAAAGGGCTGACAACAGATACTGAGTCAATCATGCTCAGCACTTGAAGTCAGATTAGAAAGAATCAAAAGTTTTTACAGTAGGAATACTTTTAGGAAGAGTAGCTTTAGCCTGAGGATCTTATCCTCATGCTGATGATACGTGGTTCTTTTTGTTTGTTTGCAAACTAAACTTCTTCCAAGCATAGGAATTGGCTGGTACAAATCCATAGATAAACTTCCTTATCCAGAAGTCATTTCTAGTAAGTACATCAGTACGCTGATGGATTAAGCCTCTTCTCCAAAATTATAAACAAATAATATGTCCCCTTTGAGGACCTCTTAATTACAAAGAAATTCAACATTGTTGAGTGAACAATCAATGACATATATAGGAACAAGAACACAAAAAATCTAAAACCACAATAATTTCAACTAAAAACTGAACTTCAACTATTACATTAAAAGGTTGGAATTTAAATTCAAAGTTGAAAAGTTGAACTTAAACTGTCTTTTAAAAGACCATTAATAGTCAAACCTATTCATAGAAAATATGATGCAGCATAAATACCTGCTCAATTTCCCTGCACCAAGAAGTATAAAATAAAATTTAAAAGTAAGCAATCCAGAGATTCTTCAGATTTGTGGGTTGGTTTTTTTTGTTAGTTTGTTGGTTGGGTTATGTTTCACTTTCTTTTCAAAAAGCTGCCCTTTGGAGAATAGCATAAAAATACCTGTAAACAGAGGTTGATTGTCCAAGCTTTCTTAACTGAATTTTGCTAATTTTCCTTTTTTTAATCTAAAAAAAAAAGTTCTATTGTTAGACAGTTTTTGGTGAAACACAAGACTTCCATCCAAATGCATCACTCGATTTTTGATACAGAACCTCATATACTGCAGAGGAATTAAGGTTTCTTTGTATCTTGTAAGGTCAGTACCACATTGCAATTCAGTAGAAGTCCCTTAATTTTTTCATGGAATTTCTCTCTGTACTGGTTGAAGTGCATAATGCTTTCTGGTTCCTCTTCAAACCAGAACTTGTCAAACTCATAAACTAGATAACCTGTGAAGAAAATAAAATACAGATCTGCAAAAATGACCTCCAAAATTTCATGCCTTGATCTAGCCAGTCCTAGAGTGGTCCTTGAGATTCTCTTCAACCCCTTAAAACAAGGACTGTCCCACCCTGATCTACAGCAAGCTTTTGGATGCTTGCTGAATAAATATTGAGTTTTCAGACTGGAGTCTCTAAAATACAGAATGCCACAGAAATTATCCTTAAACATAATTTCTGCAGCACAATGTTTAAGCAGCAGGTGCATTTCCAATACCTGATGCAGAAGACAAACAGCTTCCTCTGGCTAATGAGAAAAGAGTAGAAATGCACTCCAAAGAGCCCAAACTCTAAGTTGCAGCCTACGCTGAGTAGTCTGTTCTAGAGAAGCTACAGATACTTACAGTAAAACTGATGGAAGTGCTCCATCTGTGGCAACCCAGAGACCATGTTGTAGAGATGAGCCTTTAAAGCACCATTCTTGAGCAAGCTGTATGCCATCTCTGTCAGATTGATCCCAACTATGGCATAGGAGTATCTGCAACACAAATCATGGTTTTACCTTATGGATTGAAAGACATAAAAGCTTCCCTGGCACACTCTGCTTTAGGACAGCTGTGAGAGTCAAAATTTTTCCTGTAATACTTGTTGATGAGGTGATTCCAGTCTACAGACCATTCCCTAGTGCATCCAACGATGTAAAAGTTATTGTAATACTGAGATGGTAAGGCTAATCAACATTGACTTCAACTTGTTCATTTGAAATCCTTAGATCTGCTGGAATATTAAAAACTGGAAGTGAAAAACATTGTTGAAGTATAAATGGAATGGCTATTTCAACCTCTTGTTTGAGCTGAAAGAATCTGGTTTTCTGTTACATGGTATAAAAAGTATAATAGAAATTCCTAAACAACAGTTAAAGTGTTTGTGGAGGAAGGAAAAGTAAAAATTAATTAATTTGTGCCAATTATATAGTTACGTAATTGAGCAAAAAGTTTCACATATCCTGTTCATGACAGAGTTGCACAGGGTAATGTTATTTACAATCAAAGTCATGAAGGGCTCCTGCTATTTGGTAGGTCATCAAGTTAACTAGGGACTAGACGGATCAGATTATTTTATCTGACTGATTTGAGAGTGTATTTCCCTGTAAAATTAGCTAAATGTTCAAATATGCAAAGTTTTCGAAAACAAATTTAAAGCTGAACAACAACAAAACACCTGTTTGTAAATACCTAGTACAGAGCAGGAACCTAGCCAAAAAAAAAAAAGGACCTTATGAGGTAACCTATACTATCCCAACACAGGATCAGTAAGAAGGTGAAAAAGAAGTATGAATTTCTAAATCTAATCTAAGTCTATTACAAATAAAACTAACTATAATGTTAAAGGTGTTCACTGTGTTAAATAAAGATGATATTTTGCAACATTTTTGTCCCAACAAATCCATTCTGAAAAAAAAAAAAAAAAAAAAAGCTGCACTTAGTTCCCAGCTAGAAATTGCTTTCTGTGGTTGGTTTCTCCCACCTATTTTGACCCTTTTTTCATTCTTTAATGGAAAAAACTCACGTATATTTTCCTCTTTACTTTCTGGACACATAATTAGCAGTCTTCACATGAGTTCTTACATAGAAGACCAGAAAAAATCCTAGAGTGACTTACCCCAGCTTTGGGTGATTTGATCGAGAAAGGATCTGACGAGCTTCATTGGTGTAATGCTTACTAAAATACCTGGCAGTGTAAAATATTATTTTAAATTCATGAAAAAAAAAATACTGTGTTCAACATTAAAATCTGTAGCTTTAAACTAAAGGTGAAAACTAGCCTGTAACTGAAAAATAGCACAAAATGAAAACCAAGGAAAAGGTAGAAAATTAAATTATATTCAGCATGAACTAATACTGTAAAAAAAAAATCATTTTGATCTGAACATCAAATATGAAGTTCAACCTAGTCCAAAAATTATCTTAGCAAAGATATGTAAACTTGTCTATTTTTCATTACAGTAGGCATTTTTACATTCAGGAATTTTTAAAGCTTTTGACAAGTTAGGTACAACCTACTAACGCTATCATATGGCAACAAAAAAATAACCTGTCCTGGGCAAATTTCTGTCCCTTCCCTCACTTCTTGTCCTTACCCAACCACACCACGTTTACAATGTGCAGCCACTAGAGATGCTGAACATACTGCTTTCTATTTGCTTCTATTCAGTTTTTATTAGAAATATCATTAACTAGAGAAAATACAGATAATGAAAATTAGTTACAAAGGAATGAAATACTTCTTTTCACTTACACCAGATTCACTAAGCCCAGCAGCCCCATTCCTCTGAAGTCTGTTTTGGGATCATCACCTTGGAAGCCGATGTCACACCACTGTTTGCTGATTCTGGCCTTCAGATTCTCGTAAGGCATCAGCAAATTCCAGAGCTGCACAAATATACTTCCATGTTATGCTGCTCAAGTATTCCAAGTCACATAACTCAGAACACTTGCTGCTGCACACTAGAAACCATTCACCAAGGAACAGGATACAATGTGCATGCTGCTCTTCTCTTAGTAGCAATCTGGAGTCTGCTACAATGTCTCATTTCAGCAGTTATGAAAGTTATTACATTTAACATTAATTGTGGTAATTTCCCTTCACAGACAAAGATGCTGTATGAATACCAAAGAAACAAAGACTTGTTTCACCTCAGAAATTAATTTCTGCATCATTTTGTAATAGGACAGCTATAAACTGAAATACAAATTCTCAATGAATACTTATTTAACCTGTCAGGGTTGGGGTTTCCATAGCAAGTTGAGATAATTATGAAGTGCTAAGAAAATAGTTAAGTAGTTTTTATCTTCCAGCATCAAACTATCTTCCTTGACATTGACTGGGATGCAATAATAAGAAAAAATTAGTGTCTTCTTTTAATTTAGTAACTAGTGGTTTACAAAGTTAGATGTATCCATAAGGTTAAGTACCTTTTTAGCAGTGATTCTTCAGTGACCCATAACAAACCTGTTTTGCTACTTAGATGTGTTATGTCTAATTTCACACAAAATAATTCCATTGCAAGTAACTCTAGTTTACCTTTTTTTTTTTTTTTTTTTTTGGCTTGAGGTTTTATTTTAGTGTGTCGGTTCTATAATGGCTTTGTAGTTTGTAAGTAGAAAAGAGCTTTAAATAGATCAGCTGGTAAGAATGCTACCAATAAGTTCATGCAATGTATTGGACTTGGAGGGGGAAAAAAAAAACAAACAGCATTTGTATTTAAAAAATTATTTCACCTCAATTAACTGTTCCTCGTGTTCTTCATTTTCTGAATCATATGGGACCTTCCTCAGGTTTTCCACATTCAAATACAGTTTTTTATAACCTGATATCTGCAGTAAGGATATATGCAAATTTGTCTTAAACCTGAAATAACAACAAAACACCATAGAGAAGTTTTTAAATAGGCCTACTTAGCCATAAATTCTTGCTGAATTACCAGATAAGACCTTTCTTATGTTAATGCAATGTAAACACCAGAACTAGGAAGTGCGTATCTTTCAAACTACAGCATACTGGTTAGGTACACTATCACATGGATCTTACATACTTTAAGTATCTTTAGCTGATTCCTGTGCTGCAGTCAGACTCTATTACCCTATATTACAGAAGAAAAAAAATAAGCTAAAATCTGTTATGACGTAAGAAAACTCTATATATCATCCTGACCCCTGTACCTCCACCTACCCCCAAACTTTTTGTAAGTCTTACATTCAAACTTTGTAAGAAATACTTACAGTTTCAAAGAAGAATTTCATTAGACTTTAAAATTTTGGTTATTCCGTCACTCACTAATTACTTATGCAGATGAATGCAAATATTAATCAGGCATCACTATACTCTCTCAAATATCTCTAAGGAATTACATAGTTCTTGTAATCAACCTACGCAATAATCATACTAGCTAGAAATATGGAGTAACAGAAGGGACTCGCAAAACAGAGATACAGTAATCCCAAATCCACATCAATTACAACTTTGCAACTCATTTTCTAGAACTGATGAGGACATAACCACATCTTATTTTCAGATTTCATTCTGAATACCTGTGTTGAATGGCCTAAATATTGCATCAGGTTAAGCAACTGGAAGAACATGCTAAGAAGTGAGAACAGAGAGAGGTTTCCAAACACACCCTGTATCCTTCTGTTCAATCTTCTTTTCTTTCATTATATCTCTGACACACTTCTCCACTTCAGCTTCTTCAACATGTACAGCATTTCTTAAAACCTAGGAAGTTAATACAGTATATGACTTAATGAGGAATGAAGACATCATCTACTTTATTATTATTGCTCAGCTTCTGTATATCTGTTGTGTGTATTATTTACTATAAGAAGGGTCAATTTAAGGTAATTGCTTACAATACACTGGCTCAAATTGCATATAAGAGATCTGCAATAATTGCATAAAAGCATAATTTGTAACTGTTAGGCTGTAAACAACAATGTTTACATAGGAGTTGCATAAAGAATAAATACAGAGCTGGAGAGTTGCTTGGTCTAGATTCTTGTTTGCTTTCAACTGCTGAATTGAAATATGTTCTTCCTAGTCCAACTGGAACAAGTGCAGCCAAGGTAAAAAGGCTTCAGAATTAGGAGACAGGTAGCTAACAAAGCTGAGATTTCAATGAAAGAAACATTTGAAGGGACATGGGACTGCTTTTGAGAAACCTTAAATAAACCTAGCATACAGAACACAAAATTCCAAGTTTTCTCCTCTCTGCCCTTTATTCTTCTTCAGTTCTCCACTCTCAAGAAGTAAATGCATGTGTTATTTTTCTGGGATCTGTCTCTGAAAAAAGGTTTTATTACAGTTTCATCTCTAGTATCTCTTACCTTATTTTTTGATGACTCCAGTGAATGTTCTACAATATGGAAAAAAAGTAGATGCCACAGTTAAAGTGAACTATTTTAAATAACTGACAATAAGTCTTCCTGCAGTATATAAGTATTATAAAACTTTACATCCCTTTTATACATATAATAAAAAATTACTCAATCTTAAAATGAACATGTTGTCAGGTAACAGAATGTCTTAATTTACACAGATTTTTTTATGACTCTTCAGTATGCTGAAAGTAGATTAGGATTTTTTAAAGCATCAATTACAGGTACAAAACCAAGACAAATTTGAAAAGGTGTCAGGAGAGAAGTATGTCAATTGATGTTTTCCTGTTCTCAGAAATTATTTCGTATTTATTACTGAAGAATAAGGAAGTACAGTCACTTCCGCAAGTTATTCTAAAACCACAAAAATGTTCAGTAGTTTCTTCAATTGCTATTTTAGATCAAAATTCTGCATCAAGCAGAATTGTAAGTTAAATCACTCTTCCTCCCTCACCTCCAAAAAATGCATTTATGTCTATCCAGTGTGAATTTTTTTTAGTAAAGGAAGGTAAAAACATGTACACAAAGTAATGAGAAGACTCTGGGGGAAAAGGTATGATTTCTGATTCACTTTTTGATGACACTGGAATTTCCTTAGCAAGCAGACAAGGAAGCTAGCTCTGGCGTTGATTTAGAATTCTCATAGGATAGCTGGGATGAAAGGAAGAGTGACAATTCTGGGGATGCACACCAGGTACTGGTTTCCAGCTACTGGAAAGCAGGAGGCTCAGGGGGGACACGATGGCTCCCTACAACCGCTGGAAAGGAGGCTGTGGATAGGCGGGGTTCAGTCCCTTCTCCCAGGTAACCAGTGACAGGAGAGGAAACGTCCTCAGGTTGTGCCAGGGGAAATTTAGGTTGGATATTAGGGAAAGTGTCATCACCGAAAGGGTTATCAAGCACTGAACAGGCTGCCCAGGGCAGTAGTTGAGTAACCACCATTCCCGGAGAGATTTAAAAGATGTGGCACTAGGAGACATGGTTTTGTGGTGGGCTTGGCAGTGCTGGGTTACTGGCTGGAATCGATGATCTTGGAGGTCTTTTCCACGCTAAATGATCCTGTGACTCTGCTGCTCCACACGACGCTTCCGAGGCAATCTCGCGGCCCCTGCCTGCCCCGGCCCCTCCATTACCTATGCTCAGCGTCCGCCGCGCGCCCGCCTCCGCGCCGCCCAGGACGCGCTGCAGCTCGCACTTCCCCGTCAGCAGCCGCAGGATCCACTTCAGCCAGAACCGAAAGTAGTTGCTGTACAGGAACCCCCAGATGTGCGCCCACATCTTCCGCGGGCGGCGGCCCCGCGCCGGCGGGGCCCGAACCCGGCCCGGCCCTGGGCGCTGCGTTCGGCCCGCCCCACCCGCACCCCCCGCGCGCTGCCGCCGGCGCCCTCTCGCGGCCGGGCCGCCGCGGCCCCTCAGAGCACGGCGGGGACCGAGCGGGGCCCGGCCGCCCCCCGCATCCCGCCGGAAGCCAACTCCCGACCTGGAAGTGATCGCGGGTACGGGACGAGGCGGAAGTGCCGGCTGGGGAGAGGCTTCCCTTTCCCGGCGACCGTTATCGGCCTCGGGCGCTGCTGCTCCCTCGCCCGCCGCCCGCCCGCTTCTTGCCCCTCCGGGCCGGGCAGCGCTGTGACTGCTGCCCGCAAAAACCGGATTCATCGCCCGGTGTGCAGCAATCCAATACTCGAGAGAGACATCGAGTATCTATTTCAGAGTTGCACAACCCTGGGTGCTCCCTGATAATCCACAGATCAAGCGCCCCAACTATCACAGTTTTTTCCTATTTATACATTTTAGCAAACAAAGGGATTAGTGTGTTTGCTACAAGTTACATAGTTCTCTTACTAATTAGTATTCTATCTTCTGCTGGTGAATGATTCTCTCATTTCCCATGGTAACTAACCCCATGCTCAGTCTCTCAGTCCTTTTGGGCCGGTGTCCTTTTTCGGGTCCTTGCTCCGTGAGCTGGTCGGGATCTGCCCCTGCCGGAATTACCTGTTACCCAGTTGGAGCCGATTGCAGCACAATTACTGAGTTGTCTTCATTGTTTCGTCCTTACCTGGGGAGTTCTGCCAGATGTCCTTGTGGCCCCTAAATTCTGCATTTTTGGTGTGCACTATGGGACATCCACTGTGTCCACAGGTACATCCTTCTTCCCAAGCTTTGTTAACATCCCTGAGATCCGTGAAGATCTGAGATCATTGAAGCATGTCCAGCCCTAAACAAGAATTGCCTTAACAAGGCAATTCTACAAAAAAGTAATTTGTTTTCCCAGCACCTGGACATCACCTAGAGCTTGTTGGGTGCTCTGTTTCATGGGTTAAATCTCCCTTTTTGTTAGTTAGACTTGAAATTAGATAAAGATCGAAACACCAAAGGACATTCTTTCTTAAGAAAATTTTTACGTATTCCACATCTTGCAGCAGTTGGGCTAGATGATTTTAAGGAGTATGTTGCCATGGATCCTGCCTTGCCTTTGCTGAATGGAGGTTCAGCCTGTGTTCCATTTAGTTCCAGTCACTACTTCCATTGTAAAATTAATTATTGTTTCAGTAAACATGGCTTGAACACAGAATTGTATGCAAAACTTGGAGTGTTGAAAGGGAGCTGGCAGACTTGCTTGACCACATTCTGATATATTTTTTGATGTGTGGAAATTGAAGTACCTTTTACACAAAATCAAAAGTCACACAGCAGGCCTGGTGGCCTGTGTCCCACAGAGGATTTCACAGCATGGACCAACATGTTTGGCATCCTCTCTCTGGATTTCTACACTCATAGGGGTGAAGAGTTTCATGTGGGGAAACCATTGCTGTGTGAACTTCAATTGTTTGCATATCTTATTTCTACTCTTAAAGTGAGGAGAGGTGGTGCATGTTGCATGTTAAGAGGCAATGTAACTGCTTATGGGAGCAATCTGACTTTCAAAGCACTGGAGCATTGTGTGAAAATAAGCTTGAAAGTATTTATCTCTGTTTAAAAGTATTCTTACTTGGTGGCAAGATGATATGATGGTTTTATCATATTACCTGCATATAAGTTGTTCTAAGATAGTGTTGGGGTTTTAGTGTAGTTTTAGTTTTTTCCTGTTAAAGGAATTTTCTCCCATAACCAAGACAGATAGCCAAACCCCACAAAATATATTGAAAAAAATCAAAGATACTGTGCCTACGAACTGGTAACAGAAACTGGAGGAAAGAATTTGTCTGTATTGCGGGACCTGGGTGTAAGCTACAGCTCCCACCTTGTATATGAAACAGCTCTGAGCAAATACTCTTGGAAAAAAAGATGGTGCTATACCTTCCATCTGACAACTTGGCAGCACACTGCTCCTGTGGTGCTTAAACACAGCTGGGCTGAAAGCTTCTTGTCAGAGGAGTCCTGGCTACGCCAGCAGCAGAAGGGTGTTAGTTTGATATTGGGAAGGCAGATGAATTGCAACAATGTGAAGAAACGTAAGGGTGGTCAGGTCCTTCTTGTCAGTCTTTATGCCCACGCATGGATTGTGCTGAGACAGTTCATTAAAAGCATGAGCTACTGGAATTTTAGGAAGTCCAGCAGGTGCATCCTTAAAGCATGGGTATGCACAAATAACACAGGGAAATTTCTAGCTGATGAGACTTTTGTTGATTTTTTTTATACCAAAATTAAACTGTTCTGCTGCTCCATGGCATCTTTTAATGGATTAAATACCTTCATACCAACATGAATATTTTTTCATTATGTTTATACTTAAATTCTGCGGGCGGAGCGAGATGGTGAAATGCCGTGACCTTCCAAAAGCATCCCCAGCCGGGGGTGGGGGGGAAGCTGCTTCGGCGCTGGGGCCAAACGAAGGCACAGACACACACTCGAGGTGGTGCAGCTACTCACTCACACATCCACTATGCGGCGATCAGTGAAAAAGAAACGAGAAGGGTCTTTTGTATAGGTTCCAGCTACGAGGGTTTATTCCACGCATGGAGGGTCCCCGCTCAAACAACAGAAGACCAAATGGAGAGCAGGGGTACAACTTTTTATCGGGGTTCCTAGGGGCAGGAAGAAACCAGAACCAATGGGCTGAGGGCCAGGAGTGGGGTAAGGGAGGGACAAGGGTGCAACAACCAACGGGGAAGAGAGAAGGGCAGGCAGGAGAACAGAAACTAATAGGAGAACCAGGAGAAGGGAACTTTTTAGATGGGGACCAGATAAGGTACAAAGGGGCGGAGGCCAACGGGCCAATCTAAAACACAGGAACAGCATACATTAATCTCATACACTGCAACACTTCCCCCTTCTGTATTTTTGAAGAAAGGGCCTGTCTCAAAGATTTAAAAAGCAACCTTTTAAAGGAATTAAACAAACACATAAAAATAAATATTCCATAAAGCAAAACGAGGCCAAGAAGTTCAGCCACCCTTCCAACCCCCAATGTCTAAAGAGATAAAGAGATCCTCAAACCACTTTGGTTCCTTCTTTACTTGCAGCTTTTAGCATGGTCTTGTATTTCTTGAATCATCACATGGATGCTTTTACTATGCAATGACAGGTGGTAGCTCCATGGAGATTCATAGTGCAAGCAGGAACTGAAGGTGGGCAATCATCGTGGTATGTGGGGTTGGAATTGGCTCTTCTAGGGCTTTTTAAAGCAAAATTATTAATGAAATTTGAAAGAAAATTGTTGGTTCCTTTCTGCCCCCCCCCCCCCCCCCAAGAGAAATGAGAGGGAAGGGGGAGGGTTAAAATAAGGGGGATGGGGAATGTGGTTAAGGGTAGGGTAATAGGAAAAACAAGGGATGGGACACAGATACAGGTAAGTAACAGGGGGTTTATATGTAAAAAAACTGCCTGGTGAAAGACGCTTAGATGTTACTGTCATGGCCAGTCGATTTGCGTTGCTTTTGTCTCCAGGCGGCACTGATCTCATCTTTGGGAGCTTCTTTGTCTGATTGTGGTGTGCTGTCATCTTTTTTGGGGTCTTCTGGGGCAGGTGTCATCGACCCAAGGTATGGTTTAATATTTTTCCCTGGGAGCCACTTTGGGCCTGATGGCATAGAAACACAAGCGTATCCCTTCCCCCAAGTGATATGTGGGAAAGGGCCTAGTACCTGGTGACTCTCGGGGTCTTTGATCAACGCCGGCGGGTGATCTTTTAATTTGGCTTGGCTGGAATTTGTAAAATGCCGGACTACGCTGGGGGTCGGCTCTGAGAACGAGCTGTTTAAAAAATTGATTGTAGAAAGAGCTTTGCAAAGTCTCTCAACTGGAGAATTTATCTCTGCCCCTCCCTGTTGTTGATCAATGACTCTTTTAATAGTTTGATGGGCCCGCTCTACGATGGATTGTCCTGTGGGGGAATAGGGGATACCCGTGTTGTGCTTTATGCCCCACTGACTAAAGAAATTTTGCAGTCTGCGGGAAACATAAGCAGGGCCATTATCAGTCTTAATTTCAGATGGGACTCCTAGGGTGGCAAAAGCAAGGAGAAAATGCTTTATGATACCTTTTGCTTTTTCTCCTGCATGGGCTGATGCAAAAGTGGCTCCAGAGAATATATCTATTGATACGTGAACATGTTTCAATCTGACAAATTGTGATACATGGGTGACATCAGTCTGCCACAACTGGCAGCTGTTTAAACCTCTGGGATTAACCCCAGAACCTAGTGATGGTACTTGATAGATGTGGCAATTAGGGCAAGTCACTACAATTGCTTTTGCTTGTTCACGGGGCAATTGACACATTCTGATTAGGGCTGGGACATTCTGATGATAGAATGCATAGCTCAGCCTGGCCTGTGCAAAGATGTCTGGCACACTGGGAGGCTGCACAGGCATGGCCAGAGCATCAGCTCTCCAGTTTCCCTTGGTGATGGGTCCAGGAATGTTGGGGAAGATGAAACAGGAAAGCCTTATAAATATGATTGCCTGACAAAAGATTTTGGGAATATGAAAACTACAGGCAACATCGAAATGAAAGCCACTTTTGAAATACCAAGTCTTAGTTACTGAACAACTGGAAAACAATGGTATGGCCGACTGAAGGTAATCCCCTCTTGATTGAACAATACCCTCTGCTTGCAGGCAGGTCCAAGGGTCAGAGCAGACCCTACTAGCTCAGCAGAAGGGGTCCAAAGAGTAGTTTTTAGAAGTTAAGATGTAACACACTATGGTAATAGAAGAACTCTTATAGGCTGTATGTAAATGCTATAGGATTTGTATCTTGTATTAGATTGGTTAGTGACAATTAGAATATTCAGTACAGAAGATGATTTATTGTATTATAACCAGGACTTCAGTCTCTCTTACTACTTCTTCTTCACTCTCTTTGCTCTTACACTCTCTCTCTCTCTTACCCGCTTACTCTCTTGCTCTCTTGGGCCTGCTCCGAGCTGAGTCTGGCAGCTCTGAGCAGTGCCCCTATACCCACGCCCTTTGCAATAAACCATATGTCCCAAGATCTGACTTCAGAGATCTCTCGTCTTCGACCGTCCGTAACCTACACAGGAAGGTCGGTGTGCGACCTCACATGCGTAACATGGAAAGGCTGCTTTCAGTGGGAGAGTAAGTAAACTAATTTTGAAAGTAGCTGATACAATTTTGGGTTGGACACCTCTTTTAAAAGAGCATGTTCTGCCTGAGCAGTTACTCCAGCCGCATAAGCTGAATCGGTAACTAAATTGATTGGCTCTTCAAACCTTTCAAAAGCTCTGACGACGGCTGCTAATTCTGCAATTTGTGCGGAGCCTTCCACCACAGCGACATCGGACTCCCACTTTCAAGTCTCAGGATCCCTCCAAGTTATGACAGATCTGAGGAACCCTCCGCAGTCATCAGTAAATACTGTCAGGGCTTTGAGAGGTTTTTGACTTTGCAAGGAATTTGGGGCCAAATTAAAAGTCAAATTAAACAGCTTGTGACTTGGTTCGTGTATGGAAATTTTACCGGTGTAACTGTCTAGGGCAAACTGGAGGTGCTCATTTGTTTGGAGCAAATGCTCCAAAGCTCCGTGGTTAATGGAAGGTGTATGCATGTGAATTCGCACCCTGCGAGGGTACGGAGGCGAGCTCTTGCTCTCATAATGAGCTGAGCCATGAGTTCTTGTGGTGTGGTGATACATTTTACAGGTTGGTGTGGCAAAAAGACCCATTCAGTAATGAGCAGAGGGTCTTTTTGGGCAGTGTCCCATTGGAAAATCAGCCCATGTAGTCTGGGTGACTTACCTAAAACAACGAAATTGAAGGGCAGGGTTGGTTCAGCACGGTGAGCCTGGCAGGATGACAATGCCTGCTGGACTTTGGTAATAGTATCTCGGGCCTCTGGGGTGATGGTCCTGGGCGAGTCTAGTTCTTCGCTGCCACGGAGAAGGTTGAACCGTGGCGCGAGGTCTTCTGTCATCACTCCCAGCAGAGGACGAACCCAGTTAATAGACCCACAAAGCTGCTGGAGATCTCGAAGGATCTTTGGGTCATCTTTGATGGTAAGCTGCTGGGGTAAGACAGTCTGCTCGCCTATCCAGAGTCCAAGGAAAGTCCATGGGCAAACGCATTGTATCTTCTCCTGTTGGATCTCAAACCCTGCCTTTTCAATAGCTTGGATGGTCTGTTGCAATGTTATGTCTAGGTAATTTTGTTCTGGAGCACAGACTAAGACATCATCCATGTAATGAAATATCACAGCCTTCGAAATCTCTTCCGCACTGGGGAGAGGATGTGGGCTACGTACCCTTGGCAAATGGTGGGTGAATTTTTCATCCCTTGCGGGAGAACTTGCCAATGGTACCTTTTAAGCGGAGCTTGCCGATTCAAGGATGGTACTGAAAAGGCAAACCTGGGTGCATCACGAGGATGTGATGGTGAAAAAACAGTCTTTAATATTGTGTTGGGTTGACCCTGAGTTGATGGACAGTCTTTAAGACCAATTACGCTTCTCACAATTTACATATTTAAACCGCACAGAAAGGCGGGATTTCTCCTTTGGTCGGAGCTCGCCTGCTGGAAGGTGGGGGGGGCTCCGAGCCTCCCGGCCCCGCCGGGCCGGGCCGGGGCCACTGCCCCTTTCCCCCTTTCCCAACACTGCGGCACGGACCCTGGGTCGCTGGGGGGGACTGTCCCAGAGCCGCAGGCAGCTAAAACCAGCCATGGACTGCTCACAGCTAAACCCATCCAGCGCGGCTTCTGGGGACAGGCGGGTCCCTCTCCTCTCCATGCAGAGCCGGCAGAGCCAGCGGGAGCCGGCAGAGCCTCCTGTCTGCAGCCAGCACACTTCGTGCTGAACTGAAGAGGACACCATGCAGCCAGCAGCACAGAGGGAGCGAGGCTTTCTCCACCGTAAAGCCTGAACGGGAGCACTCTTCAACATGGCGGCGTCAGAGTCAGAGAGAAAGAGAAGTGAGTCACGTGGGACGGAGCTGAGCATGGCGACAGGAGAAAAGAGGGCGGTGCCGCGATTCTGGCGCCCAATGTGGGGCCTGAGGGCATTAAGAGATAGAGGTGAAAAAGGAATAACAGTTCCTCGATAACTTTATTTTGTGTGCTGGATATTGGAACCTTGTTAGGCAGCACTATGTGGTCTAGTTTACCCTGGTTCGGGTGGCATGTGGCCGTGGCTATATTCTTCCCCTTTGCAGCTCCTTACTTGAATATGGGTCCTCTGACTAAGGCTACCATTGCTGTTATCCAGCTTGCATTATGGGTCGAGAAGGTGAGGAATTCATGGGTTTTTAACTTCCTCCGGAATGTGGGCACATGGATAAACAGCTATCACACACTGAGCACATGTTTTTGGGGTTATGTTAACAATGGTACCTTCTGTGAGGAAATGACACCAGGGGAAGTTTTCTCCCAACCCCTCAACCAGTTCTTTGGGCCCACCCCATCAATTTTTGAAGGGTTTAAATTCCCTCTGAATACTAACCATCTGCTGCTGATAGGCCTACTCTATTTAGCATTCAAGGATAAGTTGAGATTGGCTTGGATATCTACCTGGACACCAGCCCCAGAGACTAGAGATCCTGCCCCAGAACCTGACATGGCCCCAGAGAGTAGAGTTCCTGCCCCAGAGACTAGAGGTCCTGCCCCAGAACCTGACATGGCCCCAGAGAGTAGAGTTCCTACCCCAGAGCCTGATCCTGCCCCAGAGCCTGACACGGCCCCAGACACTAGAGATCCCGCCCCACAGACTGATACCGCCCAACAGTCCACCTCAGAAATGGACTACCCAAACTGGGTGGGGGTACTGGCAAAAGGGATGCAGGAGATGTGCCAAGAGATGGGTCAGGTGCGCCAGGGGATATGCCAGGAGATGGGTCAGGTGCGCAAGGAGATGTGCCAGGAGATGGGCCAGGTGCGCAAGGAGATGTGCCAGGAGATGGGCCAGGTGCGCCAGGAGATGGGCCAGGAGATGGGCCAGGTGCGCAAGGAGATGTGCCAGGAGATGGGCCAGGTGCGCAAGGAGATGTGCCAGGAGATGGGCCAGGTGCGCCAGGAGATATGCCAATTGCTAAGGGAATACACCTCCTCAGCTAGTGAAAAACCCTCTCCCTGCCCCAAAGAGGGTGAGTCCGATGGTGCAGCAGCGGAACCCACGGATGTTACAACCATCCAGGCTTCAGCTGAACCACAAGGACAACCACAGCCAGCAGCAGTCGCCCCTGTGCAAAGGAGGAAGTGTAAGACCAAATCAGTACGACCAGTTAATGATGATGGGCAACCAGGGCCCTCACAACCAGCAGGAGAGCCAGAGCCAGAAATCATCACTGAGTCCCTGTCGCACGACAGTCTCCGTGCTATGCGAAACGACATTGTGCGAAGGGGGTGTGAGCCTTATACCACCTGGCTGCTTCGGGTTTGGGACCTTATGGGTACAAGTGTGCAACTGGATAGTGGTGAGGCAAGGTATCTGGGATCGTTGACCCAGGACCCAGGTGTGGACCAGATATTTGTGAGGGAGCCAGGGCCTCTCTCTCTCTGGGAGCGGCTCTTAATGAGTGTGAGAGAAAGGTTCATTCACAGAGAAAGAATGCAGGAGTATCATCATAGAATGCAGTGGAAGACACTCGAGCAAGGGATCCAACAGCTAAGAGAGGTGGCAATATTAGAGGTACTCTTTGGGAAGGATGGACAGCATGATAATGACCGATAAGGTCAGGTGCACAGGACAGATGATGTGGAACCTGGCAAGGCTAGGGCCATCGCAATACACCACCTTCATTGCAACGATTGATGCTGACAATACCCGAGAAACAGTGGACTCTGTTGCCAACAAGCTCAGGCATTATGACAGCATGATCAATGGCCCGCTGAAAGCTCATGTCTCTGCTGTGGTCCAGGACCTCAAAGAGGAGATGAAGGAGATGAGGAAGGAAATGAGGGAGGAGATGAGGGAGGAGATGAGGGAGGAGATGAGAAGGGTCAGTGTGGCACCAGTGCGAGTCACAGGCCCCCAAGTCAGAGCCCGCCGTCCCCCTGCTAGAGAGAGAGGGTACACCCCACGAGCTGAGCTGTGGTTTTTCCTGTGTGAGCATGGGGAAGACATGAGAAGGTGGGATGGGAAACCCACCTCTGCCCTGGCAGCGCGGGTGCGTGAACTCAAGGAGGGAGGCACTAACCGAGGGGGTTCCGCTAAGGTGAAGGTAGCCTCAGCCTCCCGTGACCGAGCTGCCAGGCATTACAGAAGGGAGGATGATATGTCGGATCCCCTTGAAGGTACCTCGAGCATGTACGCCCAGGGAAAGAATGATAACCAGGGCTAGAGGGGCCCTGCCTCTAGCCAGGAAGAGGCACGGGAGAACCGAGTTTTCTGGACGGTGTGGATCCGATGGCCTGGCACATCAGAGCCACAAAAATATGATGCATTGGTTGATACTGGGGCACAGTGTACTTTAATGCCATTGGGACATGTGGGGGCAGAACCTGTATCCATCGCTGGGGTGACCGGGGGATCACAGCAGTTGACCCTTTTGGAAGCTGAGGTGAGCCTGACTGGGAAGGAGTGGCAAAAGCATCCGATTGTGACCGGCCCAGAGGCCCCGTGTATTCTGGGCATAGACTTCCTCCGGAATGGCTACTACAAAGACCCAAAAGGACTCAGGTGGGCATTTGGGATTGCTGCTGTGGAGGCAGAGGGCATTAGGCAATTGAACACCCTGCCTGGACTATCTGAGAATCCTTCTGCAGTTGGGCTCCTGAAAGTGGAAGAGCAACGAGTGCCAATTGCCACCTCGACAGTGCACTGCCGGCAGTATCGGACAAATCGAGATGCTGTGATCCCCATCCACAAGATGATCCGCGAGCTGGAGAGTCAAGGGGTGGTCAGCAAGACCCACTCACCCTTCAACAGCCCCATCTGGCCTGTGCGCAAGTCCGACGGGGAATGGAGATTGACTGTGGACTATCGTGCCCTGAATGAAGTGACTCCACCGTTGAGCGCTGCCGTGCCAGACATGTTGGAGCTTCAGTACGAGCTGGAGTCCAAAGCAGCAAAGTGGTACGCCACTATTGACATTGCCAATGCATTCTTCTCCATTCCTCTGGCAGCAGAGTGCAGGCCTCAGTTTGCCTTCACCTGGAGGGGCGTGCAGTACACCTGGAACCGACTGCCCCAGGGGTGGAAGCACAGTCCCACCACCTGCCGTGGACTGATCCAGACTGCACTAGAAAAGAGTGAGGCACCAGAACATCTGCAGTACATTGATGACATCATTGTGTGGGGGAACACCGCAACCGAAGTGTTTGAGAAAGGAGAGAGAGTAATTCAAATTCTCCTGCAAGCTGGTTTTACCATCAAGAAGAGCAAGGTCAAGGGACCTGCCCGAGAGATCCAGTTCCTGGGAGTAAAGTGGCAAGATGGACGATGTCAGATTCCCACTGAGGTCATCAATAAGATCACAGCAATGTCTCCACCGACCAACAAGAAGGAAACACAAGCTTTCCTAGGCGCTATAGGTTTCTGGAGGATGCACATTCCCGAGTACAGCCAGATCGTGAGTCCTCTCTACCTGGTTACCCGCAAGAAGAATGATTTCCACTGGGGCCCTGAACAGCAGCAAGCCTTCACCCAGATCAAACAGGAAATTGCTCACGCCGTAGCCCTTGGCCCAGTCAGGACAGGACCAGAGGTGAAGAACGTGCTCTACTCTGCAGCCGGGAACAATGGTCTGTCCTGGAGCCTCTGGCAGAAGGTGCCTGGTGAGACTCGGGGCCGACCACTGGGATTCTGGAGCCGAAGCTACAGAGGATCTGAAGCCAACTACACTCCCACAGAGAAGGAAATCCTGGCAGCTTATGAAGGAGTCCAGGCTGCCTCAGAAGTAATCGGCACAGAGGCACAACTCCTCCTGGCACCCCGACTACCGGTGCTGGGGTGGATGTTCAAAGGAAAGGTTCCCTCCACGCATCACGCCACCGACGCTACTTGGAGCAAATGGATTGCCCTCATCACGCAGCGCGCCCGAATTGGAAACCCAAGTCGCCCTGGGATCTTGGAAATAATTACCAACTGGCCGGAAAGTGAGACTTTTGGGTTATCTTCTGAAGAAGAAGAGGAGCAGGTGACACGTGCCGAAGAAGCCCCACCATATAACGAGCTACCAGAGAGTGAAAGACAATACGCCCTCTTCACTGATGGTTCCTGTCGAATTGTAGGCGCTAGCCGGAAATGGAAAGCCGCTGTATGGAGCCCCACACGACAAGTTGCACAGGCTACTGAAGGAGAAGGTGGATCAAGCCAATTTGCTGAGCTCAAAGCTGTCCAATTAGCTCTGGACATAGCTGAAAGAGAGAAGTGGCCAAAGCTCTACCTCTACACTGATTCATGGATGGTAGCTAATGCTCTGTGGGGTTGGCTGGAAAGGTGGAATAAGGCAAACTGGCAGCGCAGAGGAAAACCAATCTGGGCTGCTGAAGAGTGGAAAGACATTGCCACTCGGGTAGAGAAGCTATCCGTGAAGGTCCGTCATGTAGATGCTCACATCCCCAAGAGCCGGGCTAATGAAGAACATCGTAACAACAAACAGGTAGATCAGGCTGCGAAAATAGAGGTGTCCCAGATAGACTTGGATTGGCAACATAAAGAAGAACTGTTCCTAGCTCGATGGGCCCATGATGCGTCAGGCCATCAGGGCAGAGATGCCACCTATAAGTGGGCACGAGACCGAGGGGTGGATCTAACCATGGACAGTATCTCCCAGGTTATCCATGATTGTGAGACATGCGCTGCGATCAATCCGAACCCCTACAAACAACAGATGGAGATAAGGTTCCAGTGGTGCACATGAGAGGTACGCTTGGAAAAACTGTTTGGGTAAAGTCTGCCTTGAGCAAAGACAAACCCATCCGTGGGGTTGTTTTTGCTCAGGGACCAGGTTGCACCTGGTGGGTGATGCAAAAGGATGGAGAGACCCGATGCTTACCTCAAGGGGATCTTGTTTTAGGGTGAACTACCCATGGCTCTGTACTTGTATCAGTATCAGCATGTATATTTGTATATAATTTGGGTAATGCATAGATTTATATGGTTAAAAAAGTTAAGTTTCATGTAACATGTTAGTATGGGAAAAAATTCGGGGTGGATAATGTTGGGGTTTAGTTTAGTCTTAGGTTTTCCTGTTAAAGGAATTTTCTCCCATATGCATGTTGCTAGGGGACAAATAGCTGTACTTAAGAAAGACAAAAAGGAGAGTGGGGCGGGCCTGGCTACTCCTTTGTCTACACCTGGGTGTGGGGTCAGTTCGCTCTGAGCGTCCGGAGAGAGAAGCTGCAGAGAAAGGAGCTGCTGCTTCTTTCTTTTTGGCCGTTCTTTCCTCCTGCTGGAAACAACGCCGGGACCCCAAAAGTCGCTTTCCCTGCCCTGCTGGAGACCGAGCTGTGGCTGCCCTGCTCCACTGCTGCTTCGAGCTTTCGCTACGCTGTAGCCCTGCTTGCCCTGCCTGCCTGGGCCTCCGTGGGTTTTTCCCATCTGGATACATCTCGTCCGCCACCCGGGATTTGCGTTAGTCCCTGCCGCTCTAGCCTGCCGTTCCAGCCTGCTGTTCCTGAGAGCCCGGGATCAGCTGCCCAGGGGTTTGTGAAGCCTTTGTTCCATCCCTTCCCGGGATCCCCGGAGCACCGGTGCCGCGTGTTTCCCGAGCTCGCTCCGGAGCGCCCCCTGCAGCCGCGGGGGAACCATCGCACCTGCCCTGCTCACCGGGAGCCGCCAGCGCCCCTGCCGGCTGCGAGCGGAACTGCACCCGAGGGGAAAGGGCCTGACAGCCGAGAAGGCTGGGACTGGGTTTGTGATTGCTGTTACTGCCATAGTTGTTGTTGTTTTGTTTGACTGGTTATATACATATATATATAGAGAGAGTAAAGAACTGTTATTCCTATTTCCCACATCTTTGCCTAAAGGCCCTTGATTTCAAAATATAATAACTTGGAGGGAAAAGGGGTTATATCTGCCACTTCAAGGGGGGCCTCTGCCTTCCTTAGCAGACACCTGTCTTTCAAAACCGAGACAGATCTCAATCACAGCTAGCTTCCATGTGCGAGGCAGCATAGAGGGCGAGGGCAGGCCTGGCTGCAAGGGACCCGTATCTTCAATGGCACTGTTGATTTTACGGAGGTCATGGAGGAGCCTCCACTTGTCTTTGCCTGGTTTTTTTAAAACAAAGACAGGGGAGTTCCAAGGGCTGCTTGTTGGAACTGTATGACCCTTGGCGAGTTGCTCCTCTACGAGGGATTCAAGTGCACATAATTTTTCTTCTGGAAGGGACCACTGATCAACTCACACTGGTCGATTAGGTTTCCAAGTGAGAGATGGGGTGGCGTGCTTTTCAGTGGCCCCGACTAAAAATCCTGCGATGGAGATGGGATTTCTAGACAAGTCTCCCATTGCGATAATAGGTCTCTGCCCCATAAGGTGAGGCCAGCCTTCACCACAAATGGCCGAATAGTGGCAACATGGCCATCAGGGCCTTCTATTTTGATATTATTTGCACTCTGCATGGAAGCTGCGGACCCCCCAATCCCTGAAATACGCCCGTTTACCGGTTTCAGTTTCCAAAGTTTGGGCCACTCGGAGCAAGAAATGATAGTTACATCAGCCCCAGTGTCAACCACCCCTGTAAGATATAACTCCGAGTTTTTATTTCGGAGCCGGCACTCTAAAAGGGGCTTATTGGGACCCACTACCTCTGTCCAATATACAGCTGGAATTCTTTCTTTGTTGTTCCAATGGGGTGGGAGTGGGAAGGCTTGTGCAATAGGTGATCCCTTGGTCAGTCTCCATGGTGGATCAAGGCAAGTTACAGTCACTAGGAGTTCTTTATACACGCCCACAGTCAGGTGTTACAAATATTTGTTCTGGGCCATGAATAGGGTCTCCTAATATTAGGAAGTCTCTGGGGCCGTCTGAGGGCCCATATTGTTCTGTGGGAATCAAGTACATGTCACAATCTGAAAAGTCAATAGACAGTCCGCTTACCAGCTGGAGCCGAGTTCTTGCCTGAAGGTGGTGAAAGGCTTCAGAAACTTGACTCTCTCTGTCCCATTCACAGTGGCACCAATTTAAGCTGTCGTCTGCGGAGTCTGGGCTGTGACATGTGCGGCAGGGTTGAACGCCTTCTGATTTGATGTCACCGTGCGAGGCCGCTCTGTGCTCAGATGTCCATTTTTTTGATGCCTCTGGTGGTGATGTTGGCAAGTAGGACAGTCTGTAAGAGACACTTTACCAAGTCTTTGAGATGGGATTTTGTTTATGAACTCTGGACAGTCTTTCATAAAATGACCAAATTCCCCACATCTAAAACAACACATTTTTTCATTGGCTGTCGCTGCCATTACTTCAGCCACTCCCTTAGAAACTGCCTGCGTGATGGTAATTTCTGGAGAAGTCTGTTTCGTACAGACTTCAATCATGGCATCGAGAGTGGGAGCAGGATCAAGAGGGAGAGTTCTCAAAATCTTTTTAGAATTTTCATTGGCATTTGTCATAGCTAACACACATAAGAGTTCTTTTTGTGCTTCTCTGTTTTCAATTTGTCTCTACTGGTTCTTTAAGTCTATCAATGAATTTTATGAAAGACTCATCAATAGCTTGCTTGATGTTAGAGAAATTTTGAGATGGAGTGGAATCGGTAGGGGTAAGAAGCAGTGCCTTCTCTGCCGCTCTTTTAATGTCTTCCAAGACTGGCTCTGGAATATCTTGAGCCTGGTCTTGAGGCTTTTCATAATTCCCCTCTCCGCATAAATGGTCAGAGGTTAGAGGTACCTGATTAGCATCCCTCTGATATATGTGGAGGAGGTCCCTTAATTGCTTTTTCCATGTCCTTTCCCACAACATATATTCAGCTGAAGAAAGGAGGCACGACATAATGTTTTTAAGGTCGTGCGGGACTAGAGCGAGTTCAGAGAAGGTGGCTGCTAATAAATTATTAAAGTAAGGGGACCCACACCCATGATCTTTGGCTGCTTTGCACAATTCTTTGAGTTGTGCATATGGGATAGGCTCCCATCTGGGGTTCCTCCCTCTGCAGTATGTGACTGGAGCGACACTGATTTTAGCAGCTAGTTCCCAGTCCCCATCTCTCATGGCTTGTCTCTTCGCCCCAGCCCAGTGATCCTCGACATCTGAGAGATCACTCTCTTCCTCTTCAGAAGAAGGGGACGCATTGGCAGCTGGGGTTCGGAGCAGCCGATGCCATTTAGCAGAACCCAAGATGGACGACTTCCAGTCATGTCTACATCCACTTCCAGTCCCAATGGCGTGGGAACCAGAAGGGTGCAGTTTCCCAGGGGCGGGGTTCCCGATGGAATGGGTGGGGACCCACGTGGGCACGCCCAACGACGATGAGGGAAGGCCCAACGAAGACCCAATGACTCAAGGAGCGGAGCAGGGGAGGGACTGAGCGCATTGGCAAGTGTGGGAAAACCGGGATTTGAGGGAGACAATATGGCGTGGCTGGCCACATTGCTGGCGCCATCTTGTGAGGCAACTGGGGAAGACACAGACATTGGGGCATAAGCAAAAGGGCTGAGGGAGAGTCCGAGACGGGGTGATCAGTCCCGTCTCGAGAAGGGGGCAAAAGGGACTGAGAGGGGGCAGAGAGACGATGGCAACTCTGCATCAACTGATGGGATCCACCTCTCCACCTCTCAATCCCTCTTGTGGAGGGAAAGTGAGTAGGGGAGCATGGGGAGAGGAAAGAGGTGAAGAATTTGCAACAGGAGGAGAAGAAACATTCCCATCACCAAGTGAACGATTCCTCAATTTTTTAACTGCAGCGTAAATTAAAACAACCAACGGAAAAAATTTCCGAACTGAAATGTAAACTTGAGGAAGAAACTTAAAAATCCAATGAACAAAACGGATAAGATCCCCCTTCGAATAATGTAAAATTTTTCCCGTAAGGGCACCCTCAACTTGGAGTTGAACTTCTCGCTGGGAATGGGTTAATTTAGCACCCATTTTCCCCAAAATACTTCCCAACACCAGATAGGAAACTAAAATAATAAAGAGAATAAGGGTGACCCACTGGAACTTACAAATCTGGCATCAAAAGAAGCTCTCGGGGTGGTCTGCTGATCCAACCAGTCTTCATGGCAGGAAGGTTGTCGGTCGACCCTCGGAGCAGCCTTGATAAAACTCAAAACTGTCTTCGTGTATTGGCAGTACTGAAAGCGACTTAGAGCCCAGCAGCTAAAGCTACTGGGGACACTTTTAGGGACCCCTTTGCAACGGTCCCTGCTTTGGGTGCCAAATGCCGCGGGCGGAGCGAGATGGTGAAATGCCGTGACCTTCCAAAATCATCCCCAGCCGGGGGTGGGGGGGAAGCTGCTTCGGCGCTGGGGCCAAACGAAGGCACAGACACACACTCGAGGTGGTGCAGCTACTCACTCACACATCCACTATGCGGCGATCAGTGAAAAAGAAACGAGAAGGGTCTTTTGTATAGGTTCCAGCTACGAGGGTTTATTCCACGCATGAGGGTCCCCGCACAAACAACAAAAGACCAAATGGAGAGCAGGGGTACAACTTTTTATCGGGGTTCCTAGGGGCAGGAAGAAACCAGAACCAATGGGCTGAGGGCCAGGAGGTGGGGTAAGGGAGGGACAAGGGTGCAACAACCAACGGGGAAGAGAGAAGGGCAGGCAGGAGAACAGAAACTAATAGGAGAACCAGGAGAAGGGAACTTTTTAGATGGGGACCAGATAAGGTACAAAGGGGCGGAGGCCAACGGGCCAATCTAAAACACAGGAACAGCATACATTAATCTCACACACTGCAACACTGAAACAGAAATTACTTTTTTGTGTGGAATGTCAAGAACCAAAGTAGCTTCTGCTACATGTTTTGGAATTTGTTCCACTTCCTATTATGGTTTACTGTAACAATACATACACACAGTACAGGATTATTGTTTTCTCAGTTCTCTTTGCTTCCAGTCTTCAGGACTGAAGTGCAGAGTATCTGGTGTTGACAATACATTGCACAACACTTCTGTGATGTAATATGTAATAAATGTGATATAATTAGATTTGTTGAGGTAAGCTTGACAGATTTTAAGGTCTTGCTTTAAATAAAGCACTTATGAAATGTGAGTTTAAAAGATGCAAGTTTTAGTCTTACACTTTCTTTTGCTCGTATGATGTTTTCTTCACTTTAAATCTGTATTTTAAAGTAAAATCTGTAACCAATTTAATTATTTCAAAATATTATAGCATGGTTTTTTGACAGGTTTTTTCACAGCTTTTTATAAACTGCAAAACAGCAAGCATGTTTGATTTTATACAAATGTTATCACTTGAATCATGCAAAATACTTCTGTATCATCATGTTCAGGTTATTTATAAATTATATTAAGACAGCCAAAAATACCATGCAGTAGCTTAAAAAAAATTCTACCTTCCTCTTTTTGTGTTCAGTAGTTGCCTTCAAATCTTACCTTCACAAAGACTTTGGTTGAAGTAAAGATGGTGACCTGTTTACCTTTTAAAATCCCATTTCTTGCGTGACAGCAGGGTAAATAACCAGCAGTAGCAGTTAGATCTCTCTGTAGTCAGAAAACTTTACGTGGCAGCAACTATTATGTATTATTATTGGTAGTTATTCTTTGTTTATATACCCTTGCAGATGAAGGACATACAAAATAATCCACTGCTTGGCTCACCCAGGAGCCTGTATTTTGTCAAATATTTATTTTAATGTTTCTTATCTCTACCCTTGCTTACACACAGATGTGTGAAAACAGTAAAAATATGTGGAGCAAACATCTGAGCAAAAAGAGACATTCAGTTACAAAGCACAAGGACAAGCCTAGGAACTCTCTCTTGCAGGTAAGGAGAACCAGTCCACTGAATCACTTGGTTAGTGTTAAGTATTACAGGTTACTCAGCAATGTGTTCTTCTATAGCCTTTTTAAAGATGATCAGTTTGCCAAAAATGCTGAAAGTCTGCTGATGGGAGGTAAAACTGCTCTGAAACAATTTACACTCCCCAAAAAACCAGCACAACTTATTCCAGTTGTACACAGTCCTTGAGCATGTGAAATAACATATGAAGAGAGCCCTGGGAGGGAGATACCGTGAAAGCATGAAGCAGATAAAGTAGCCTATTTGCAAGTAGGTCTAAGTGCAGTGGAAGCTCATGACAGTGTCATGAGATTTTAAATTTTTTTTTTGAGGAACACTTAATGCACTACCTCATTCTAAGCGAATGAGCTATGAAGTAAGCATTAAGTAAATGGTCACCACAACTCAGCCTGGCTGAGTAACTCTATCTGCTGCCTTTATAAATAACATCAAATGCACAGACGTTCCCTGCACACTGTGTCAGTTTGTTACTAGTTTCTGGAAATATGTGATGGTCTTGTCTTTCTTTTCCTTCTTACTCGCTCGGAACATAAGTTAAAATTAAACGTGTGTTAGATTTCTGTTAATCTTATCTTCAGCAGCCCTCCTGCTTGACTACATCATTTACGTGTTCGCTTTGGCTTTGTAACAGATAGAACACCAACCAACAAAGTCATTTTATTCTTGACTTGGGACATATTTAATGCTCATTTGTTCCTCTTAGTTCTAAATCTCTATTTTACTGCAAATATGCCAAAGTCTACATTGACCCTCCATCAAAATTAGTGCCCTAAGCTTTTAGTTTATTAACTGGGAGAGGGAAATGGTGATGGGGAGGCAGTAGGAGAAGAGGATTGAGTCGTGATTGCATTGCATCTTATTAGCCAATTATAAATGCATATTCAAAGTGTAGCTTAAGCATTTCTCAGTAAAAAACTTCAAAGGCAGAGAAACAGAAGGTAGAGGGAAGTTTATAACAGATGAGTACAGGACAGGAATTGTGAGGTCTAATTCAAGGCTTCATGGTGATTTATGGAGCCACACTGAGATTTTTAGTTCATGTGTATACTGACGCAGGCTACTGGCAATCTCCTGCATTTTTAATGAATAATAACATTTTTAATTCAAAGTAGTTAGTAAACAGAGATGTAAAACCATCCACATCATAATTCAAACACAAAAAGGTCACACTAACCTTGCCAGAGAAGCAATATATAATTTGTGAGGTCTAGATTTCCAAAAAAGGACATAGTTATACTGTTGGTAGTATAAAGAGTGACACATAAAGGCAGTACTGACATTAGGACTCCAGCACACCTGTTTCTGGACACCACTGTTGTAGGGTTTGGGATCGCTTTGCACCACACCATCACAAATGATTTGGGGGTTTGGTACAAAATGAGATAAGTAAGCAAATAGAGAAAAGGAAGGAAGAGGTACTGTATTAATAATAAAAGCATATTTTTAGAAAATAAATTATCTAAAATACTATGTCCTCTGGGTAAACAAGGTAATGAATTATATATGCTACTAATACATTAAGGAAGTAGATAACAGTTTAGGTAGCAAACAACTTACTGCTTTTATGAGCTACCCAAGTCCAGTCTGATTTCTGAAGCTGTCTTTTGCATGTTTGCAACACAGAACAGGAAACCATATTTTCTTTATCATAGGTGTAGAATGAAAGATAGATTTGTGAGCAGGTAGAGGACGTGTCAAAGCAAAAGCCACTAAATACATGCTAATCAGGTATGAGAAGGAGGAACATTTTTTTGTATAAAACATAGGTGGTTCTATTAGAACTGTGTTGCTGTAAGTGGTTCCAGGAACCCTGGTAAATAAGGTATCCGTTCCCTTTATAAACTATGTTGTAGAAGATGTATTCTAAACTGCAACTAATTTTTTGTTTTCTTATGGATTGCTGAAGACCTAAAAAGGCAAACAGATGTGCATGCCTAAATGGAAAGGCACATGTGTGAAGCAAGGTACAGTGGCTGAAGTATAGTACCTTTACCAGTGTAGAGGTACCAGTGTACCATTAGACTTCCATCAGGTTAGATTTTGCAGCTGCTTGCCCTCCTTCCTCTTTAAAGGTAAACTGAAAAGCTTGGTTTATTCACCTGGTTCTATGACTGTGCTAAACGCATGTATTAATTGTACACTACAGCTTGGATTCCTGATACAATCTTACGAGCAATATGCAAACAAATGCCCCACTGGTTTTAAATGAGCAAAATAAGGTTAACCATTACAATGTTGTGCAGAAAAAATTCACATCACCAGAGGTTTATGTCCAAAAAGGAGATAGAGGAGTCCTTGTAACTTTATTAATAAACAAAGGGAGAGGCCATTTCCCATGGGATCTCTCAAAGTGTTGGGAGGACATGGCCCCCTTATTATCCTAATTTTCCCAGCTACATCACCCTCTCCCTATCCCCATTGGCTGAGGTACTTGGAAGGTACAGACTTCCAGACTCTCCGTCTACATGTCCCCCTCAACATGCACACTCCCCCCCTGTCCCCCTTCCCCCCCCCCCCCCCCGCCTTGCATAAAATAGTTCTATTAAGTCTTTATTCTTTTTCTTTCTAAAGTTTGGGAATTTAGCACGACCTTGGCTGAGCAATAGTCCCTAGCAAACATTTTCTGAAACTGATCGTTTCTCCCGTTACTTCCTTATCTACAAGTCTCTGGCCCTATTTATACGCAGATTCACAGCACCTGTTTGTAAAGACACATTCATTTTACTACTTTCAGTGTTATGACTTGGGCTAAACAGCACCTGCCGAACTGTCGGTCGTGAGACGTTTTTGCCGTGAAAACACAGCCTATACTTGCCGCAGTCAAGAGGTTTTTCAGTGTGGGTCCGAGCGTCGGGAAGACTGAGGGCAGGGGAGGGCTCTGCCAGGGGCTTTACAGCGGGAATTGGCGTGGGCGCTCGTTCACGAGGCCGGTGTCTCCGGGGAGAAAGACGGGCGGCGGGAGGAGCGGGTGCTCCCGCTGCACTTTGCGTGTCCCTACCGACGGGTCCCCGCTCCTCGGGGAACGCCGATGTGCAGCGGGAGGACTCGGCGGCCCCGCCCGGAGAGCAGCGCGGTAGGACGTGCCCCGGCCCTCGGCGCAGGGGGTGGGCAGGGCAGGGCGGCGCGGCGCGGCGCGAACACGCTCGGCCCGCGTTGCCCGGGCGAAAGCGGCGGCGGTGGCGTGGGGGTCGTGCGGGCAGCGCCCGCGGGAGATGCGGCTGCGGCTCGGGCAGGTCCTGCCGGCGCTGTGCCTCTGCGCCGCCTTCCCCCTGCTGTGGTACGCGGTGTGGCAGGGGAGCCGAGGTGAGAGTGGGCGGCGGGGGCGCCCCGTCCCGTCCGTCCGGGGCGCGAAGGGCGAGTGGCGCGGTGGCACCTGCTGTGCCCCTCTCGCCGTGCCGTCGGGGCAGCGAGGCGCTGGCTCCCGCCCCGCTGCGCCCGCCGGACGGCAGCGGGGGCAGTGGGGCCGTCCCGGCCGTCGTGCGGCTCCGTCCCGCCCTGCGGCGGCGAGTCCGGGCAGGGCACGGCTGGGGTTGCGGCGGGGAGCGCGTCGGGTCGCCCCATCCCCTCCCGGAGCTCCGGACCCTCTCGGCTCTCCGGGCTTGCTGGGTAAATGACGAACCTGTGTGGCCCCGAAGCTCGGCCGTGTGTAAGGCTGAGATTGCGGGTCTCCCTTGTTCCCCTGGGGTCATGGCTTAACTGCACCTAAGCACCATCTTGCGAAACAGCTTACAGGATTGGATCCTTGGGCCGTACTTGTCCTATTAAAAATACAACCCTAAATTTAAGAAATAATAAAAGTTTCTTTTAAACTTTTTTCCTAACTCTTTTTTTTCTCCTTTTCTTCTTACTCTTTTTCTAACAAGCATCTTGCATTAAGATGGAAAGAAAAATCTAAATGTGTTTGCTGTGGCTGTCACTTTTAAAGTGGTTTTGATTTTAGTGTCAGGGAGGATAAAGTAGCGTTATCCATCCTGCAACTGTATTTGTTCCTTAACGTACAGTCACTTTTTCCTGTGCATATTTCCAGGACCAGAATGCAGAGAAAACTACCTGAATTTTTGTATTTTATTTCTAAACTTTAAAATGGCACAATGTCTTTTTAATAGGTTATATAGGTGGTACATGCCAGATAGATCTACATAAAGCCATGTCTAAGATTCTCTGAGCCAATATGGGAAAGATAAAACTGATGATATTTTCCAAAAAGAAATGAGAAGGTGTCTCCAAACAGTATCTCTGAGACTTGGCTTGTTACGGGTGAGGGGGTAGTTGGTTTGGGGTAAGGGAGAGAGAGTGGATCTTTGAGTGCTTCCTACATACACCTTTACAATAGATTTGGTTTTATAAGTGCAGAAGAATAAGAATAAACCAATTAGTAATTTCTGGGATGAACACAGATAATTTGTGCTAGCAGATAATTTGTTTATATTAATTGTTCCTGTAACAAATAGAAGTGGTGGTAGAGATCATGGCCCCACAATGGCATATTGAATAGTGTGCTGATCCTCCTGCCTTTTAACATTTTTGGTCAGTTATATGGTTGTTTACCTTACAACACTTCATGTTTTCTTCAGTGGCACTCCTGTTAGGAGTGGGGAAGGAAAAATGAAGGGAGTGTCTTAGGAGACTAAGGCCCGAGAGATGTCAGAATGAAAGCATTTATCCAATCTGCAGTTACCATCGTGTTGTCTTGTGGCTCATGTTTTGGGACTCCTCATTACTGATACTCCATTTTCATTTCCCTTTCTTTTTGACGTTTCTTTGATGACATTCCATGATGGGCTGTTTTGCTTTGGGATTTTATTTGTTTATGTTTTGTTTGTTTGTTTGGGGGAGGAGGGATAATGTGTGTTGTGGTGTATATGTGTTCTCTTAACTTCTCTTTCCACAGTTTCCTCCTCCTCCACAGCAAAGTGAGTAATTAATTCCTCTCAGATGGTATAATTTTCCTAATTACTATTATTATTAGCACCTGTTTTTTTAGCAAACTTTTAATTATTGCATATGTGAATATGTACTCTTCAGAGACCCTCTGAAGCTTGGTAAATCTCAAAAATGTGTAAATAAAATAGTTAATATTATTAACTAAAGGATAAAGTAGCAGTACATGGTGAATGACTTTGTATTATGTTTATTTTACTGAAAATATAGTCTTTGCTCTCAAGGGGTGTTAGAAGACAAGCCTTCTACCCATCCAGAAAACCTTAAGAACAGCCAGCCATAGGTAACAACAACAAAGGTTGTTACCTTTTTTCACAGAGAGAGACTCATTGGGAACAAACCCACTAATGCTCTGTTGTTGTCACAGGGTATTTGTTTAAGAAAGTGGTTTGAACTTAATCTTCTGTTCTGAAAACAGGCAGGTATCTCTGCTTAGATGTTGTTAAACCTCTGTTTTTTCTTTCTGCACTGCTGAATTTACTCTCCACTGCCATGCTTAGAGCACTACAGGAATTGCCACTTTTGGTGTATCTCAAACTACCATGTGTGTTTTCTTTTCTAATGCCCTTTTCACTTAGCCCACCAGTTACTGTAAGGTCAAGTACTGTTGCAGCTTGTCAGCTTCCATCTCTTTCCCTCATTCGTCAAATGTTTTCTGGCTCATTTTCTTCCACACATTTGTTAAATCTCCTCTTACTTTTGTTAACTTCTCTGCTCTGCCCATTGAAATGTTTAGACTGCTCTTGATTTTTGACTACAGTCTATCACACTAAGCAGCAGTAGTCTGAAGTATTACCTCAGGTTTCTGTTTAGTTAATTGTTTCTTGGATAGCAGTGATTTTGGGATAGTAAATAATCTTTGTACAATTAGGACAGGGCACCCGAGCTTAGGACTAGTGGTCTTAAGTACTTCTATAACATAAAAAGTACATAATAGCCCTGTTCAGTTTGTCCGCAGTCTCAGAGCCTTTCAGCCTTTGAATATTTGAAGTTTAAATCGGATATTGGCTCTCTCCTGATTTCTGTGCAAATAAAAATCAATAGCTTAAGCCAGTGACCTTTCAATGCCTTACAATAAAGGTAGCTTGAGAGATTTGAGTTGAAATGTATTTGCTGTCAATGACAGCAGTAAGTAATTGGCTCTTTGGTGCTGCTTGTGACTATTATGTGTAGCCTGAGTATTGACTTGGAGTTGTGAGACTAAAATCGAGTACACATAACTTAAACTGGCATAGCAGGGAAGATGCTCCTCACTCATTCACTTAAAAATAAAAGATCAGAATCTACCACAGTCACTAGATTTCAGTTATTGTGGATAAGACTGTATATATTTTAACTATGGTTAGGAAGATGTTTTTATAGTCACTTTTCCCATTGCTTTATAAATATAAGCAAAGGTTTCATACTAAATATACTGATATTTTTGCGGCCAGGAAAAAAAAAAAAAAAGATAAAAGTAATTGTGAAGACAACTGGTAATGATCAGATCTTCAGCAAAAGCTAATGCTGTGTCTAAAGTTGCGTGGTGATTCCTTCAGCATCTTCTGGAGTGCTTGTGAACACAAGCTGCTGTTAGTGAGCAATCAGCTGGGCTGCTGCAGCAATTCCTGTTCCATGTCCTGCATGGTTTTGCTGTGAAATTTTTGGTACCTCCCCAGGCCCCAAGCCAAACCCGTCTGAAGCAAACAGTTTGTATTTGAGCATAGGAAAGGCTGTTGTTAGGATGATGCAGATGTTTCTACTTGTGAAACTGAGTTACAATTCACATGTTAATTTATCTGACCAAAATTGTTTGCTTTCATAAAGACACTCTTCATATAGATTTGTAGTTCTGAGGAATAGTATACCATTTACAATATATGTAGTGATTTTCTCACACAGTTTTAGCTATTGTTTTCCATGTAAATACTAATCCATTTAAAAAATCACAGGATATAAAAATAATAAAGTAAGTCTAAGGAGGTAGCAATTTTTTCCCCCACTTGAAAAACAGAAGGCAAAAACACATTATAAATTTGTTATGAATTTACATAAAGTTTCTTCAGAGGAAACAGTATTCCTGAATAAAAAGAAATTTTGGTGTGTTTGCTGAATAACAGTGAATTTTTTGTAAGTCACAGCAACGAGGTAAATCAGACCATCTCTTATGTGCTTCTTCATGATGCTCTCAAGAGTTACAAGATTAAATCTCTTTGAATTGATTTGTAACATGTTGCTGCCCTCTTCACCTAAATTTATAGGATACTTTGTCCAAGTAAATTAAAAGTAAGCTTTGCTTGGAAGTTAGGAGAAATTGATGCTGAAAATATGCTGTCACAAGGATCTAGGCATGTTAAAATATACATGTTGAGTCAAACATTGTGAAACCTGAATTTCTTTAGTTATTCCTTTAAGGTGCAATGAACAAGAGAGAAACTGTTCATATGATTACATTCACAGAAGTATATGTAAGGATCACCAAATTTTTTGGTATCTACATTTTTAATTTGTTGCACAAATCGGGGGTGGGTGGGGGAGTTTCATCATTGCAAAGGGTTAAAGAGGTATCTCTGATGAAATATTTTTTTTCCCCGTTGAAGTACAGTAATGTACATGCTAGCCCAGACAGCATGATTACACATTTCTTGTATTTCCAGTCATCTTCTGCCTATGGTGTGATTCTTTGTTTCAGCTGTGCAGCCAAGTGCAGGTCTCCAGGAGATTCTGTTGTTTGTGATGGAGTTCTTTGCAGGTTTCCTGTCCAGTCCCAACTGGCATACTCTGGCTCAAAGCTTCAATTCAATAGTGGCAAATTGACAGATTTGATAAGGAAGTCTTGAATTGCACTGCTCTCACTTCAGCCAATACAGCTTATCCCGATTTCTGAACATGCAGAAGCCAATCTTCCTGTCTTCTCTAGGACTGCTAGACTGTGTTTAATCACCATTTTTCCCAGCTGTCCCAGCTGACTGGTAGGCTATGTCTTCCCTTCATGTGTACATTTCCTTCCAGTGACACTGAGAGCAAACAGAGGTTATTGCACATTCAGGTTTTGCCCCAACATGCAGTTGGGATGTGGCTGAAATTCACAGAGTGATAAGGAAAGAGTTTTTCCCAGTCCATCAATAGCTTACTCAGTTTCTTTGTGTAGTTCTGCATTTTGGCATTAAAAAAACAAAACAAAACAAAGCCAACATACAACAGCCTCGAATGGTCCACTTAAAGCTTAGTATTTCCTGATGCAAAATTTTATATCAAAATTCGTATTCAAGACTTAGAAAAGCTGTGTAGTTTTACTGGCTTCTAAGTGTGTAATTTACTAACTGAAGAGTCTGCTGGTTCTTACTGTTATTTCAGGCAGGAGAGTGCCTAAAGAGTAGAGGAACTTAGTCATATATCTTGTGGTACAAAAAGGAGGCCAGTTATTGTTGGGTTTTGCAGAGAAAGGGATAAGGGAGCATGTCAGACCTCTCTTTGTTTGCTGTACAGTGTCTTGTCATAACCTGTACTTAAGTGTAAACATACGACCTTCATGCTTTCCTAGTGTTGTATATTGAGTCTTGAGGAACAGAGTTTTGCCTAGAAATACCCTAGTTAGTGGCTAGGCATTTAATTAAATGTATGTGTAATTTAGTAGTTGTTGCTACCTCAGGAAGAGAAGTAAAATATTTGAAATACCAACCAGAACAAAGCAATAGCCATTGCTTGAAGTGAATGAGTACTATCTTAAAACCGAAGTATATCAATTACGGGCAAACACCATGCAATATCCATTCAATGTCTATATTTTTTCACTTATTTTAATAATATTGCTTTCCTATATGGTGATGCTCTGACTGTTTTAAGATCACTTTTAACTACATTCTAATGTAGGGAAAGACTTGAGTCAAAAATGAGGACTGTTTGCCTGAAGAAAATATTATTAGAGTTAAATTGTATTTTCTTTGAAACAAGTTTGCTTATCTATTTTCAGTTAGATACAGTATGTAAATTGTTCAGTAAAAAGTATTCTATGCCAAACCCAAGTCCATGTTCATTAGACAATGGTGTGAGTTTTTAAAATCCAGTTACTAACTTTGATCTGCCTTTAATTCTGTAAGGTGTATGTTTGTTTTAATACTGGAAGTATTCTGATTGTCTTCCCAGTATGCCCTGTATGGTAATAGAGGAACCCTATCTCCCCTGCCCCAAATTGCTGGCACAGTGTTTTCTTTGATGTCACTGGGTTAATGCAAAGTCCCTCCACTGCCTTGTAGCTCCTGATGTAGGCACTGTCAAAGGCGAATAGATGTCTCAAACATTTTGGAAGACACAAATAATACTGTGCTGTAAGACTCTAAACAAAGTAGTTAAAGGTAATGCACATTGTTGAATTTAAGTGTTTGCCTAAGAACTCGCTGTTCTGACCTGAGACAGAGGCATTGTTTGGGGAATTTTTTTCCTTCCTTACTTGGAGAGCACAAAACCTGACCATGCAAAGCATGTAACAAGATTCAAAAAGGTCTCTCAGATCAGTTACGGGGAGATAATAAACTGCCAGTTATTAGTGCAATGCATGCCTCAGTGGTTTAATATGCCTCATTAAGCTGAGCAGTGGTTCCAAGCACAGAGTATGACAAGATCTTTTGCAGTTAGTGTGCTTATATAGTTTTCTTTTAAGGAGGCCATTAATGAAATTTCAGTTTCTAAAAGAAACAGTCTTTAGGTATGATAAACAGTGTAGCTTGTAATCAAGAAATGGGAACAAGATTCACTGCTAGACTTTGAAGTGTTTTCTTCCCTCCTTTCTGCCACTCCAAATTCTCCTCTTATTTTCTTTTCTGTTTGAGTGTTCGGACAAGATAGTGATGAATTATTCCACATCTCTTAGATATTGCCAGAAATCATTAATGAGACTGGAAGCATTTATGATCATAGAGGAAGTATATGTGTGTGGAGCTAAGAGAAATAATCAGTTGGCTTTTAGAATGAGTATTTGCTTTAGAGATTAGTATTGTTTCTAAACTGTTTCAATATGCAGTGCAGAAAGTTATATATATAATGTATCTATTAGGAGATAACACAAGAGTGCATTTAAAACCATTTAAAATGTTGTTATCTTAGAATTATAGTATCCATAGGTATATATGCCAATGTGTAGCTAACAGTCAGAGGAAAGCTACAGTAGAGCCGAAAATTCACTGAAAAAGCTTTGAGTGCTATCACTATGTCTGGGAGGTGGCTGGGTCTTTTTTTGCTCTCATGGCTTGTAGCCAGCGTAGCCCCACTGACTTTTCCTAGAAGGGAAATTCAGCGAACCACTCTTAGCCCAGAAGAGTGATTCATCTGCAGCTCACCAAGGGGAGAAGCAGCCTTTACATAGAATCCCAGAATATGCTTAGTTGGAAGGGACCCACAAGAATCATTGAGTCCAAATCCTGGCCTTGCACAGAGTCACACCATGTGCCCAAGAGTGTTGTTCAAAAGCTTCTTGAACTCTGCCAGGCTTAGTGATGTGACCACTGCCTTGGGGAGCCTGTTCAACCTGCTCAACCACCCTCTGAGTGAAGAACCTTTTCCTGATATCCAACCTAAATCTCCCCTGACACAACTTCAAGCAATTCCCTTGGGTCCCGTCACTGGTCACCACAGAGAAGAGATTAGTGCCTGCCCCTCCACTGCTCCTCCACTTCCCCTCACGAGGAAGCTGTAGACCACAATGAGGTCTCTCCTCAGTCTTCTCTTCTCAGGCTGAACAGACGAAGTGACCTCAGCCACTCCTCATATGGCTTTCTCTCCAGACCCCTCCTTTGGACCCTCTCTAATGGCTTTAATGTTGTCTTTATATTGTGGCACCCAAAACTGCTCCCAGCGCTGGAGGTGAGGCCGCCCCAGTGCAGAGCAGAGCAGGACAATCCCCTCTCTTGCCCAGCTGTCGATGCTGTGCCTGATGTCCCCAGGACACAGCTGGCCCTCTTGGCTGCCAGGGCACCGCTGACTCACATTCAACTTTCCATCAGCCAGGACCCCCAGGTCCCTTTGCACAGCGCTGCTCTCCAGCCTCTCATTCCCCAGTCTGTCTGTACATCCCGGGTTGCCCCATCCCAGGGTACAGAATCTGGCACTTGCCCTTGCTGAACTTCCTATGGTGATTGCTCAGCTCTGTTTTGTTGGGGTCTCTCTGCAGGGCCTCCTTTACCTTCATTTGCTTTTTGTAGTTTTGCTGTATGTCCTCATCTCGCTCTTTTCTGGTTTTATTCTGACACTCCTCACTGCTGATGGAACCATTGTTAAACAAGGCATTGCCAAGTCAGGCTGCTGCTGGGCACAGAGAATGTTTCATGCTGCACCCAAAGCTCCGTCTCCCTGGCCCTCCTTATCAGAAAGCACGGTATTTGTAAAAATGCCCTGTATCTTTCTAAGCAATCTGTTGCAAGCAGCTGTTTTAGTTCTCTGTGGGTCATTAGAAGCTGAAAGAACATTTTACACATACACACACACAAATCCATTTAAACTTAATGACTGTTGAAATATTTAGTGTGTTTAGCTTCATATTGCTTTCTAAACACACATTTTTTGCCAAATGTTTAGTAATAGTTAATGTTGCTTATTTACATGTGCTCTAGTAAAATTTAGAACATTTAATGTTCTATTTCAAACTATATATTTTTATAACAAATTCATTCTTCACTAAGGGTGAGTGAATATTATGTTCCTTGTGTCAAACCCTTGCTTCCTGAGCTATCAAAATCAAGGGATTACTAAGAATCTTGTTCTGCTGACTGAACAGAGGGTTCAATTCTGAAAGACTTAAAAATGTAGTTTCCCTTTTCTGGCCTGAAGAAATAGATAAGGCAGATTACAAATGTCAGCTTCTTTGGGTGCACTCAGTGATAGTTGAGTGTTGACCATTTTATTTCCAAGAGGCACCTGTGATATTTTGGTAGGCTCACCTGTAAGTAAGCAAATACAACTGCCATTACTTGGTGCTTGCCAAAATGTCAGCCCAGTGGTGGCATTGGTAATTTTGAGTCACACTGACACTACATAGCTGAGAGGATTGTGAAGAGAGGGACTATGATGTTGTAATTTGTCTGCAATTTCTTTACTAATTCCTTCTAGAAATTGGAATTTTAAAAAAAACCTCACACCCATGACTGTATCTTTAGCTTATACTTCTGAATTTGTCTTGGAATTGCAAGATAAATCTCCACTGTTTACATGTATTGATGTTCTATCTGGAATCACTTTCTTGCTATGAAAATGGTGTGATGATTATCTGTCAGTCACCTAAATCAGCTTAAACCTTCTGTTTTCATTTTATTCGTATCCATTCTGAAGGAAAAAATCCTAAAGATTGGATTATGGCATTGGAAACACAGCTACAAAAGAAAAGCATAAACAAAAAAGTGTATTCCTACATGGTAGCTGATGAAAAGGATCTTCCTTAGGTATACCAAAAATTTAGCTTGTTTGGTGTTCTAGCTCTGTAGCCTGATGCCTTGTGACAGATTTTTAAAATTTGAAATCTATTTTAATCTATTTTATCTATTTTATATTGTTTAAAGATAGACTCTTCATCTGTTTTGACCTTCCATTTGTTTTTGTTTTCTTTTAATTTTATTCTCCAGTTTTTTTAGGGAAGCCTATTTCAATCAAGTAGAAATGTCTTGTTGCATGCAGCTGAAATAACACAGATTTCCCCTTCCTTCAGCAATGCTAAATTTATGTTCATAGCTACATAGTATAAAATGCTCATAGATACTAACACCTTTCTTGCGAGTCAAAACATTTTTAAGAGTGTCAAAAAATTTTAGGAAGCATTCATTTTATGGGCATTTTACTAAATATACTTTAAAATTTTAATGAGGTAAATAATGATAATACAGACCACATGTTTCCTTCTTTTTTCTAGCCACCTTCTTCCTAGATGTTTTAAACTTCAGTCTTCCAATCACACAGTTCGCAATTAAATTAAGGACTTGTGTTTAATGCAAATAAAACCCCCTGCTTATCCAAAATGCAAATTAATTCCAGTTTGAAGCACCTCTGCAAATCCTCACAAATTTGTGTTACCTCTGAATTTTGCTTCTAGTGTCTTTTACAGGTTAGAATCCCTGGGAATTCAGTTTTCCAGAGGGACAATGGTGGGTCCTAGAAAATGAGAGCTGCCACAGATAAGACTCAGCACAGTCCACAAATAGAATGGAAGAAGTCTCTAAGTAACAGCATTTAACTAAAAAAAAAACCAACCCAAACCCAACCAACTAAACCACAGCAAGACCAAAATGAAGCAGAAGTCCCCTTCTACTTTCTTTACTCTCTGTTGCGAAGAGTTGATGTTACTGAAGTATTGCTTTACATTAACCATCTTTAGTAATAGTTCTTAACATACTCCAGACACTTTGTAACTCATAGATGAAGACTGGATGCTTTTAACATCTCTGTTTTATTCTTAATAGTGTTTGATACACAAGACAAGCCATTACATAATTATACTTTTCAGTGTGAAAAGGGTCATCAACATTTGTTATTTGGTGAAAAATGTAGCACCTTGCCCTGCAACTCACAGTCTTTCACTGACTTTTTCCTTATTATGAATTTCGTATTCTTGGTTTTGTCCTCAATTTACCTTTACCCAGCTGTGCTCTCTAAACTCAACCTTTTTAATACTCTTCCAGACTTTTTCTTCTCCTAAATAAACTTTATTATTTTTTATGTGCTTTGGTGATGTCATTTTCTGGACAATCTCCTATTCTTTAACTTCATTCCATCATACAAATCACCTTTTAGAAAAGAAATTGTGTTCTTATTGCAGGAAATGACTTAGATATGTACCAACACCAGTTGCTGGAACTTCAGCAGAGACTATTGTATGCTGAAGAGGAAAATAAAAAAAGATCACACGAACTGAACAGTGCCCTAGATGAAATTAAACATATAATTGCAAGAAGAATGAACATGACAAAAAACCACACAGGTTTGTAGGGGTAATCTCTGCTTTTTTTTTTTGCTTTTTTTTTTTTAAGGACGCCAATATGTGAAGTTTAGTGACCTGACTTCTTCCCATTGTTTAACTGAACTTACTAGTTACCTTGCCTTACAGGCTGTTGTACATCTCTGTCTATCTGCACACTGTAGTTACATGCCATAGATTGACAGGTTGATTTTGTCACCTAAGATAAATGATGTGGTTGTGCTGGATCTGCCTTCCTTCCTGGTGAGATTGGCAGAGCTACTTCCCTGGGGAGAGAAGGAAAACTAGAAGTGGCATCTCTGTGCTGGAGGCATTTCACAGTATACCCCAACTTCAGAAAGAATCTGGGTGCGACTGAAAACTACCATTTAACAATACTTATTTTCATTCAGCACAGCAGGCTGATAATCAGATTAAAATAGGGAATTAACCAGGACTATTACAGGGGAAGAAGGAACAAGGTGCATTTCTTCTTTGTATAGTCAGAATTGTTTCTTCTCCTGTTCTTTCCTGTCAGTTTTTGTCTGTTTATCCAATATTAATTCACTGGGACTGTTCAGACGTGTATAAACAAAGGGCTGAGCATTGGCAGGGTGGTGGCCTTAGGAGCTTTAGAATAGAGTCATGTTGTCAGCCCCCAGTAGCCCCACATGCCGTGGGCAAAGAGTTACTGCCTAATGCACAAAACAGCAGTAAAGGAGACTGCAAGTTTCCTTTGCCCCTCCTTTTGATTCTTACTGGAGCCAGCTAAATTTCAGAGAGTATTAAACCTGTCAGTTCACAGGATTTAAGGCAGAAATTTTTTTAAATCATTGAATAATTTTCCTTTTATTTTTCCTTACCCTTCTGCTTCCCATTCCAGCCATGTTTCATTATGCAACCAAAATTAAAAAGTTTATTGTAGTCAATGGAACTAAACTCCCTTGCCAATACTTGATAGGTACTACTTCCAAATAAAGAAGGAAAGTCCTTGCAAAGTTGTGAAGGTGGTTAAATAAAAACGTTTCTATGCAGCAAAATTCCAGTATATGTAATGGCTTAACAGTATGGAAAGACTTGTGGGTCTCTTTCATACACAAATGTCTGGCCATATATATACATGTGAAAAACGAGGTTCATTCTCCTCTGAGAATTTAAAAGTTTAATAAAAAGACAATAAGAGACACATAAAGCAAAGAGGTAATGGCCAGGTGCCTTGGAGCTCTGCCAAGAGCACACCCGATGCCCAGGGATAGTCCTTTTTTTATACCATTTTTACTGTCTGTTCTTTATGCATATTCAAACTTTTCCAGAACTGTTCTGCATGGCCACTCCTTGGTTCCGCCTTTTTAGAGCATGTGCATTTTTCTGCCTTGCGGTTTTATTTCTTTTGATTCTTAGGCCTGGGCTCGCTAGGTGAGAGTTGATAGTAGAGTGGGCCTCTTAACTTCCCCAGACAGTAAGGGTTGATAGCAGCTTTGGGCCTCTTTGCCCCCCGGGCAGAGTGTTGATAGCCACTTTGGCCTCATCCTCTGTTCGCTTGGAGGTTATCTTACCCACTCACACTTGCTAAATTCTTGCTAAAAAGAAAGAAAACTACATCCACACAGCATTTCTAACATTATATAATATTCACCTTAATACTTGCGAGAAGCCAATATTACGATATGCGTTTATAACATCCATGTATGCTTGTTTGGGGGTTTTTAAAACTGTTTTCTGTAAGGTAGGGAATCTCTTTTTGGTCCTAATTTTCAGTGGGAGTATCTTTTGAAAGATTAAAAACTTAAAATACTGCCCATTCAGTAAGCCTCTGCCTTCCTTGATCTGAGCTGAGTGAATAAAGCTGATGATGGTTTTTGTGATACTTGTATGTAACTTTGAAGGGTGGTAAATTTTGGGAGTTACCTTAGATGCATTTCTTGGAAAAAGTAACTTTCCATCCCAGTCAGTAAACATTCTGTTGTTTTCATCTTTATTTTAAAGTAGTAAAGAAAACAAAATCCCTACTTTTCTCTTAACTGCTATAGCCTTTTGTTTCTTGAACAGTTTTTAAAGGCCTGTATATGGTCGTTCTTTTTACCATAGGACTTTTTATAAACTGAGAACTTTTGCTCAAGCTGTGAAAACCACCATGTGTTACTTTTTGGGGAAAGCATTTAAGTTTATTAAGTAGTTAAGAAGGTTATTAATCAGAATCTGTGCTTCTTTTCATTTAAAAATTGTTTGCCAACTATGTAAAAAAGCCCCCAAACTGAACAGTTTTTTACTGCTGCCTTTAAAATAACTTCTTACTGTGTTTTAAGATGACTCAATCCTGCAAGTGTGTAGACACAGGGAAATACAGATGGTGCTCCCAGGATGTTCAAGCTTATAATGTAATATATATAACGTATAATCACTTCTGAGGAATAGTTCTGATTGAATTGTGTGTGGTAACCTGCCAGTGTTCAGTTGAGCAAAACAGGTGAAGCAATAGGCTGCTCTGCTGGCTTTTTACTTCATGTGTACCTCTGCGTTTGTTGTGTCTTTAAGGTGATATGAAGTGGAAAGAATTAAACTTCCCCAGCAAACTCCCCGTGCATCTTACAAATGTGTACTACTATCTCCCTCACCTTCGAGAATATGAAGATGCAATTTTCCCAAATGTTATTTTTGGGCAACAGAGAACTGGAGGTAGGAAATAAAGTTTGGCTTCGATTTTCTATATGTTTTTATTTTATATTAATTTCTAGCAATGAAGCATACTCAAAAGTTTGGAATGTATTTTCTCCCTTAACTTCCTAATGTTGTCAAGCTGAATGAATTTTAATAGCAATAGCAAAAGTACTTTAAAAATGCCCACCCCTATTTCAAGTCTTTATCTCAAAGTATTCTGAAAACCTTTTGAAATATCAACAAAAAATAATCTTAATTGAAAAACAAGACTATTTTTTGTTTTAATCATATATTCATATGGCTAAGATGCAGTAGCTGACATTTTTTTCCACACAAAATTATTATGGATGAGGAAGCCAAGGCGAATTTACAATGCATTCAGTTTGCCAATGTGAGAAGCAAAGGGAAAGGTGATGTGATAATTTAAAGGATATTAATATATCTTCAATATAGCTTTTTCATCCACATGAGAAATCAGCTGACACCTGTAGAAATCATAATGAATTCCAGTGAACTATAATACAAATTTTAAATGCATTGTTCTAACTGTCATGTGCCAGGTAAAAGAAACATGCAAAAATAGTAAGCAAAGAAGAAACTAGTCAACCGTTCTGCTGAGTTTTGTATTTTGTTGAAATTTTTACTTTTCTTTAGGATGATTTTATATGAAGAAACTTTGGCAGTGATTTTTGATTTAACTAAAAAAAACCCCAAGCCCTGGACCATGCTTATGACAATGGATAACTTTCTACAGACTTCTCATTAATAGGTGTAGTTGTAGCAATGTGATCTAGTGTTGTAGTTCTCACTGCAGTGCCCCATAGATTCAGTGTCACTAATGAAAAAATACTCTATGTTTAATCTTCTTTTATTTGTACGGGAAAATCACAATAGCAAGACTGCAGTTTAATAAGTACAGGATGGCCTTCAGTATATAAAATGAAACAAACCCCAGTGGTTTAGCAGGATATGTGCTGGGAGGGAACATTGGCACTTTGGTGGTTTTGAGCTGACACTGGCATGGAAGTTAAAAGTGAGAAGCAAGCCACTAACTGCACCTACTGTTTTATTTCAAACTGTTGCTTCCTCACCAGCCTTCTGAGATTTTGGAGAATGGAAATCATCTGCAAGGACTAAGATTCCACAGGTTTACTGAGCTATGTTTGGCCACTGATTTAAGTAATGCCCATACTAATGAAAAAAGAGACATGCTGCTTATGGTCTAATGATATAATACAGCACAGTGGAGTCATTTGCTACTAGTGAAGTCTTTGCCAGGGACAATTTCAGTTCCTTTATTTTTAATAACAACAACATCTTAGTTCTTTTCTTCTTATTGATGCTATGAAAATCATTGATGCATATCAATTAAACTGCTCAGAAGGATTTTTGAATTGGATTTCTTTCTGAGATACACAGCATTCACTTCCTGTGAGAACCTGCTCACTAGAGCAGTGTTGGTTTAACCCTTCCTACACAGATCTCCAAAGCAAGAGCAAGCACTTATTTTGCAATACTCACTTCTGAATCTCAGCAGCAAACACCTACGTGTTTGCCAGAGGTAGTGGCATCTCTAAGTTCTCAAATCTAAACCTGGTGTTTATAACACAGACACAGGTGTCTCTAAACTAAACATAGCTGGAGGTATCTCTCCTTCCAGGTAGTAGAGCAAATGCTGTCACAGTGCTAAGGAAATATTAACTGTTGCCAAGTTTCATGGTCATATCAAATCAAAATTAAAATGTAATTTCAATTTCCCTTAAAATTACGTGGCTTGCGGCATTCTCTCTTTGCAGTCTCCCTGGTGATGGGTATTCCTACAGTGAAAAGGGAAAAACAAAATTACCTGATTGATACATTGCATTCCCTACTGTACAAACTTTCTGAAGAGCAAAAGAAGGACTGCATAATAATCATCTTTATAGCAGAGGTAAGTTTGCGTGGAAAGGTGCAGAATGCTGTTAGACAAAATGGAGATTTATGTCTAAGTGTAATATTGCAGGAGAGGCTGCAAAATACTGTTAACTTGGCCTTTGGGAGGGATTTCTTCAGGGCTAGAGGAGATGGTGAGCAGTTAGTGCCTCAATGTTCGTTTGTGGAAAAAAAACCTGTAATGCAGAAGATTGAGGGTAAAAAGTCATATTACATTTACCAACACAGTCATTGGGTCAGATTTTCCAACAAAACCATATGAACTCATTATTTATCTCTGAATGTAAGGTCTTCCGCTTCCAGAATGAAATGTAAGTTCTCCACAGAAAAGTGCTATAGAACCTGAAGAACATAAACTTAGTCTAACAAATTTTCAATTTATTTATCTGCTGGTTTGATAACATATATCTTGCAAAGCATCTTGACATATTGGAGCCTTCTGCATGTGTTTTGGCATTTCCCATGCAAAAGAAAACTGTTCAGAGCCTTGAACATGTTTGGGAAAGTAAACAATGCTCAAGGTAAGATATTAGGGATAAATACATTTTTTTTTCTCACTCAAAAATATCTTGATTACATCAGAAAAAAAGCTACAGAAGGGATTTAGCTAGTAAAGCTTCTAGAAGGTAAAAAGACTGTGCAATTATTCAGACTTCATATTTATTCTTCATGTTTCTTTTTCCTTTCATAGACAACGTTAAATTTATACATGTATTCATTAACAGTTACAGTTTGCTTTTTTTATGGTTTAGTCATCACTTTTGCAGGTGTAAAAGTGTCAAACAGAGTATAGTTCACTTTAATAAGTTTGGCCATGGCTTCCACTTTTCTGTTTGGATCACAATGATGAGTACAGAGGACCAGTTGTATTGGCTGTAGTTCCTCTTCAGCATAGTTTTTAGGAGCTGAACTTACTTTGCAGTTGGTATTTCCCAATGAAGAGCCCTGGCAGTGATGAGCTTTGCCTGGCTGCCATTCAGGTAAACTTCTTATTACAGGGCTTCAGAGAATTCTGTGAGTTTTTAAGGGTTAACTTGTGAATAGTTTCCCACTGTGGAGAATCCTAGTGTGACACTTTGAACAAACAGGAGCTGCGGTTGTAGTAATAGTCCATATCAGCCAATTAAGGATTAAACTGCCATTCTAAGAATTACTCTCCCTTTTTACCCAACCCAAAAGTCATGTTCTCACAGCTTCCATTTTTTCAGCCATGCAGTAAATTGGAGCAGATAACCATGCTGCTATGAGAGGTGATAAGAACATTTTTTTATGAGAGGAGGACAGGTGTGTTCACTGGTCATGAATCCACACTTTCCTTTTTCCCACAAAGTTTTAAAAGAACAAGGTAAATGTTTACATCATGGGTTAAGCTTGAGTAACTTATTGACTGAGAGTGAGTTTTAAGTTCTGTGTATTATTTTTCTTAGCACAGTTCTTCACTTTTTTTTTTTTCACTTACTGCAAATTAAATATATAATCGGTAACAATTATTTGTTTAGTTAAAGAAAAAATCTGAACTCCTAAGACAGTTATTGTGTTGCTTTAGAAATCACATCCATAAAACTTTGTACTCTTAATGTAGTTAACAGATGTTTTGCACACTAAAACTGTTACTTTTTTTGAAACAGCAGTAATGAATGTACTCAAAATTTCCAAACAAAGAGTTGTAAGTTTGTTATATTAGGAAGAAATGAAATAAAAATTTTAAGTATTACTGGCTTTAGAATATTTTGCTTAGGTCATTTTTTTCTCATCAGCCCTAGGCCTCTTTTGTGATTTTTGGATGATTAACCTGAAACAGCTCTTTTTACTGACAGTTACGTGGCTGTGCTTTACTGGCATAGCTGAACAGATTTTTAGCCAGAAAATAGCCTGGCCTTCTGCAAAAGCAGTGAATAACGAAGTGCAGAATTGGCAGCTGGAGATAGTTGGAAGCAAAAGTGAACTGCATTGACAGTTTCATTGGCTTGAAAAGTCCATACTGTTCTTTAGTAGAAATGCTGCTGTAACATACCACGTTTGTTTGGAAGGAAAAAAATTAGAGAATAACAATTAAGTATTTGTGTATAAATATTCCCTACAAAGTGTTGTTTAATACAAGAATGGGTGACTTTTAATGAAACCCTCCCTTCTTTTCTTTAGGTGGATGTAGAGTATGTTAAGAGGGTTTCAGAAAGTGTTAAAACCAGGTAAGTCCCTCAGAGTGTAACACTCAACCACCAGTGTGAACACATTTTGAGCTTTTATGGAAAGAATCAGAACATTTCAACACTGAAATGGAACTGCTCAGTAATGAGGCAAAGGTGCACTCTCAGTATGTGTGCCATAACACACCGTGAAATTCAGAACAGAAGGATGTATATCAATTTATTTTTCGTTTCTTATTTGATAAATGTGCTTTAACTAACCAGTCAAGATCTCAGCTTAAATCTCTGATAAATATTTACTTCTGCCTAAGCTTTTTCCCCACAAAATTAATGATGTAATTCATGCACCTGAGACTACATGTATTAGGTCCCCACTGACTACACAGCCCTGCAGTTCTGCTTGCTCTTATTTTTCTTGAACAAGATCCCTGGGGGAGTTGATCTTTTCCTCCTCATTTGAGGGTTTCTGCACATCCTCCTTCACTCAAGGGTTTCCCCCTGTATTTTGTGTGTGGGTTTCCCCCAGAAGACTCCTCACACTGAGGCTGTTAGCTAAGTAATATTCATCATTTCCTGCCTCCAGAAGGTTTAGCTCAGCTGGGAGTACTGTGTCAAGGACCAGGGGAAGAGGCAGTCCTTGGCACTGCCAAGGTACAATCCCTACAGCAATTTAAGCACTCAGATAATTTTTTTTATTTCTTTTTGGCTTTTGCAATAGTTCTGCAGAGTATTTGCTTTGTCAGGGTTACACAGTAAGATTGATTTTTTTTTTTTCCATAATGCTGGTACTCTGATGTGTTTAACTTTTAGTGTTACCTATTTTTACTAATCATAGGAAATGGGAAACTCAGTTTTGAAAGCTCTACCTGTTTTGTGTTGGGGTTTTAAAATTTTTGTTTGTCTGTTTGTCTTTGTTGAGGTTTTTGTTTGTTTGGTTGGTGGTTTTTTGTTTGGTTTTTTTAGCTGGTTGTTTTGTGGGTTTTTTGGAGGAAGGGGGAGATTTGACTTCAAGGTTTAGCTCCCAAAGTAGGTTACACATTTTTTCAATGTCTCTTTAAATGGAAAATTTAATCCTTGGAGCAGACACTAGATCCAGACTCCCCATTTTAAACTCCTGCTCTGTGACAGCACAATTTTGCTTAGAAAGTAGAATTAGAGTTGGAGCAAGGGTAGGGAAACTGGGAGCTTTCATGCAAGGGGGAACAGTTGTGTGTTGTTCTAGGTAGTAGATTTGGTTGTGAATTACTGCTGCATTTTGGCAACTATCAGGATTGTTAGTAAGCATCTACAGATGCAGGAGGGGCAGGATTTCTGAGACACACTTCTCTCCAGTGTTTTCTGAGACTTGGATGAGTTCTTGACCTGTCTGTTCTAATGGTTGTTAAAGACTCCTTCTTGGTTCCAAATTTGCCGTCAGTTTCTTTGCTAGAGTTGTGAATTCCACTTCTGGAGAAGCAGACTTAACTTCGGGGAGCTGCTGTCTGTGGTTGCCCTTAAAAGTCTTTTTGAGGGATAGGGTCTCACTAAGATTCTCTTCTCAGCTTCCCCAGAGAAGTCCAGTCTGGAGCCCTAGAGGTTATTTCTCCTCCTGCTTCTTATTACCCAGATCTTTCCAACCTGAAGAAAACACTTGGAGATTCTGAGGACAGAGTAAGGTAAGATGGCTATATAAAACCTAAGGACTTTTACTAAGAGTGTAAAATAGAAAATTCAGAAAAAGTCAGCATTATTTGAGCTGATAATGTTTTTGCATTTCAGAGCTAAAGGACCTCCATTGTATTTGTAAAAAAAATTTACAAGGGGATCTTGAGAAAAGCTATGCTGCACATCAGCTTCAGGATAAGAGCCAAGGCATCTCCTTTGGGTCTTGACTTTAGGCATCCAACAGGTTTTAAACCACATGGATAATGCCAACAGGCAATAAGCTATTTCATCTGGTCATAAAGGAAAAAATAGAAAAATCTTTAATGTGACTCATAAGGGAGAGGCTTTGTGAACACACAGAGGAAACCCCATGTGGCCCTCTAGCTAACTACTGACAGCTACTGTGGGTTTAATTAATGACCTAACTTTTGGTGATCATCGACTTTTTATCTACTGTTAATATATCCTAAATGGTGATTTCATTCACTCATGTGCCCCAAATTCACTAAGACAGGGATTATAAGCTAAAAACCAATTATTTATTGGAGGAAAGTAATTTTCTTTCAACCAACAATAACTAATTTATCAGAAGCCTCTGCAACAATGCATCAAGAGAGCTGCCATACTGAGAGTTTAGGCTGGAGGCAATCAGCTAGTATATTTATAAATATGTGTGTATATATATTGGCTTTATAGATAAACCTTATGTGTTTATACCATAGACCATAAACAAGTTTACATACTTATAATTTGGATCAGTTACACTTTTATGTTAATTAAATACTGATAAATTACTCTCTAGTCTTTCAGTGTTGATTATCAAACATCAACTTCATCATCTGGTAAAATGAGAGACTGTCCAAAATATGTGTTTATATTTAAACCCGAAAATTAAGTTTATCAACCTGGTTTTGTGCTGTACATATGTAAAACCACTTACTTTTTCATCTTTAAATAATCCATGTGTGTTTACCTCTACTCTTCATAAAATGAGTAGAATCTTTTAAGTCATTTGACATGAACAACTTGTTAGACATTTTGTTTCAAGCTCCACTGACAGATGAAAATTTTTTGTTTATTTAATGTTAACTTTTATAGGAAAATCAAATTATTTACAAATGTTTACACTGATTGTAGAGGAATGCTTTTGCACTTAACAATGGGTTAGAATACTCAACCTTACAATTTTATTGTAGAAACAAAAAATGCAGAGCATTAGAAGTTCTCTTATTATAGAAATAACCATTGCAACCCCCTCAAAAAGCTTATCAGAATTTGCTGCTTATGTTTAGGTGGAGAACTAAACAGAATTTGGATTATAGCTTTTTAATGCTATATGCTCAACCTAAGGGAACATTTTATTTACAGGTACGTCCATATTATCATTAAGTAGCAGCAATACCTCTGTACTGATGATTAGCTGTGGCAATTTTAATTTGTTTCAAAGGCCTTGATAAAACCAGCAGTCTTTGTCATCTTCAGTGTATTTTGCCCGTGCTCTTTACAAGCATCCACATATTTCTGTATTTATATATATCTTGCAGCCAGGTACTCTTTGATTAAAACCATCTCTACCTTCCTATTTGTGAGGTTGAATAGCAAGGCAATTGAAGCATGAAGCCCTTATTTGATTAGGTTAAGAAAGTCAGGGTTTAATATCTTTTTACTTACCGCAGCCAGGAAAAACAGTGGTGATAGGTCCATGTTATAGCCCAGATGATAATGAACTGAAATCTTTCAGACAGGGAAACACAAGTAGAGTGATACTTGAGATAATGTTAACTACAAGTTGGTACAGATCCTTAATTCTCCAGAAGATTTTGAGAAGAAGATCCCCATGTGTTTAAGCTTAGCTTTAACTATCATTCTAGATTTGTGCTAATTTTCACTCCATAAAGGTCATAATCACCACCAGAGATTCCAAAATTTTAAGACCTGTTCAATCATGAAACCGGTCTATAAAATTTCACATAGCTCATTAACGTGAACAGTTTTTTAAAAAGCTCAGAAAAGCATTTTTGCCTCAGAGTCTGTATTCCATAAGGACATCACAGGATTCCTGGAAGCAGAAGACTGCAGGACCTGGCATCTCCTACAGTTTTTCTCAGGATTCAACACAAACACATTTGAGCTGGGCTACTTAAGAGTCCCCATCCTCTGTTCTCAAATGTGGCATAGGTGCTCTGGAGGCAGGTGGACAAACAAAACTGCTGTCTTTTGAACAGTTACGCTTTAATGGAAAATGAAGTATTTTCCTGTGGCTTTTGTATATTTTTAAGAACATTATCCAAGTTTACTGAGTGCACTAGAGCATTAAGGCATAGGAAACCCAGTGAAGTGAAACGTTAAGATGCTGCCAGACACTTGATGTCCCTTCCTGTTACAAAGTTCTCCAAGCATTCATATTTGCACCACAATGACTTACTTACATATTTGTATTTCTAAAGGAATTTGAGAACATGTGTTTTCTTATCTTGATATATAATGAGACATTATATAAGGACTGAACTGTGTTATTAAGAGCAAAGCCTGGATTGTGGTGGTCTGGTGGGAGTTATGTCTGTTTTCAGACTTTTCTCAAAAAGAAACTATACTTTCCTCATACCATTCCTCATACTGTTCCTACTATATCCTATTCTTCGTTTGTATGTCCAGCCTGCATCTGCTCCTGTAGCACAGATTCTGGTCTGCCCAAAAACTACTCTGTAGAGTGCAGGTGAAAAGAACGAACACTTGCTGCCATAAACTTAGTTATGTCCTTCCTCTATTTAGAATTCTTGTATTAAAGGAAAGAAAATAACTTAAAACTACTTTTCCTTAGCCTGGTACAAAGATTTACTACAGTAATCTTAAGCAAAACTTGAGCTAGCTTAGATTTTATTAAGTTTAGTCAGGAATAGTATTGATTGGGTGGCTGATACTAACTCTCAAACCTTGAAAGAAGATAAGAATACATAATTAGTCTTGATGTCTACAGAATAGTTGATGTTATGAGTCACACAATATCTTTGCTGAGTAAACACTTGTTCTAGGATACTGCTGAACCAGGATTTAAGCAAGTAGTTTTGTGAAGTCCATTGAAGCTAACAGGCTTACACTGGGGATGAACCTTACTGACTGATCAACTTTTCTACTTAAAGCATCTCTTCTCTTCTCTTTTTTTTTTTTTTGTGTGTGTGAAGTTTTCTTCATCAATAAAAAGCTGAGAGAATTTTGAGGTCCTTGTTTCCACTAAACTGCCTAGCATCCACCAGAGACCCTTGAAGCACTTACAGTTATGGGATCATAACATAGCCATAAAAGCAGGCAATCCAATCCCAGCCTAATAGTGAGGAAGTGCATTTGTTATTTCTGTCCATGTAGACTTTGTTCACTGAAGGAATCAAACATTTCAAATCTGAAAGAAACACAGTTTTTAAGTGTTTTCTATTAGCACTGAGATGAAGCAAAAATAAACCATTAAATAAATCTCAGTTTCTTCAGTTAAAAACTGTTATCAAGTTCTAACTTAATGTGTAGTAGTTAACTGAACTACTGCTATGCTTTTTTTATCACCTCATATGGACGCTGGGAAAGCTTTGTGTATTTATATATATTATATATATATATACACACTAGTAATACACATTGCCAGCAGCATTTCTCTAATGGATTTAAAGCCTGAGCAATATCTCAGTGAGTTCACTAGGACTCTTTAAATGGATTTTTTTTCTTCCCCTCACTAGACTCTAGGTTAGGCCTGCTTTTTGGTAGAGCTCCTAAAAGGAGCTTCACAGTCTCTACATATTCATTGTCAGTGAGTCAAAATGTAAAAATATTCTAATAAAATTCAGAAAGGAAGAACTTTCCTGTCTAATGCCTGAACTTTCATAGTATTCTTCCACTTTTTTGTTACTGCTTCATTTTTACTTCTCTTAGTCAGATAACCTGCATAAGAAAAATGAATGGAAACCCATTTGTTGCCTATCATGTAGGAAATTTTCATAGTCTTGCCGTAGTCTCTTGCTGATGTCTCTTTTTTCATTCAAAAGCACTGATGAGTGAAGGGAAGTTAGCTGTGATCGTGTATTTTGCTGGTCTTCCCATGGCAATGGGGCAAGATGACTAGACAGTTCATTATCTTAAACTTCCTGATCCAGGTGTGTGCAGCCACTGCATAACCTCCTTTGCTAGATAAGAGCATATGAGAAAACAAGTGGCTGTAAGCTGAAGGCAGAAAAAAAAATCAAATTAGAATTTGGGTGCAAAGTATTAAACATTCAGGACAATAAAATGTTGTATAACATACCGAAAAAACCTGATACTGGAATCTCTAAGCAATGGGATATGTTCTCCAAGAAGATGTGCTTTAGTTGAACACAAATTACAGGGTTAAATAAGTAACTTTTAATGGCTTGTGCTACATGAGATATCAAACTACATCCTCTCATAATCACTGTCAACTTCAGGAAAGACCATTTCAGACTTTTCACTATTCAAAATTACTTTCTGTTCATAACCACATTCACAATCACTTTGCATCACAGCCTCTGTGCTTTTAATCTTCACTGGTCTTGGATACTTTTCTATGGTGTTTCTTGATATGGTGGCCTCCCTAGGTTTTTGAGATACTCCAGTCTGCTTTTCATCCTTTTTTGGTGCCCCTCAATTTCTCTTTAAGGGTTCTCTAAAACCTTCTGATTCTTTGCTCTCCTCCCTTTACATCTTGCTCCTGGCTAATCCTCTAAGATCATTTAATTTTATGCAAGATAAAATTAAGGGGGGGGAGGAGGGTAGTTTGTTGTTCTCTTCTGCATAATTGTCAATTCAGCTCAATCCCCAGATCTCAGAATTTGTTAAGAAGCATTCATCTTGATCAGTTTGTCTATGTCTGTCTATTTTTTATCTTACCATCAGCAAAAGCTGACAGAGTCAAAACAGATCTCTTAATCTCATCTTTCTAACTTCATTCTATTTATTCCTGGGTTCACTGTTGCCAACATATTTCTTGTCAGCGAGCCCTACACTTGCAGTGATGCCCGAATTCAGCTAAAACCTGTGGGCCTGATCTCTCAAGCTCTTGATGATGACTCTGTGCTGAGTCAGTTGAAGACACAAAACCAGCAGGAAATCATGTTTTGTTTGTTTGGTTTTTTTCTCAAAGGATTAACTTTCTAGCTATTTAGCTTTCTGAAGCTGGTTCCAGCACCACCAGACATGCAGCAGGGCCAGTGAAGTTAGAATAAATTACTGTATGATTACATTACACCCCAGCAGTATTCTCCTGAAGTCTTAGCCTCCTCTTCCTGTGTTTTCACACCCATACTGAATTCAAACCATGAATTATTTGCTCCTTAATTATTTCTCTTGTGTCATTGCCTCGAACCTCCTTGTCTGGATTCATAATCCTCAGCTTTAGTAGCAGGAACAGCTTCTGGCTTTTCAGATGCCCAGTTCTCTGAAAGCCAGGCAAAAATGAAGCCAAGGCTTTTCCCATTTCCTTGATGGATGTCAGTCTCCTTTTCCAGGTACCCTTTAGCTGGCTCTACTATTGTACTCTGTGCCAGCCTTTACAACACCTTGAAAGCTCTGTGTATTCCTGTCTGTCAGTGTGATTCACACAGCACACCCCTTCATTACCAGTATTCCCTGGGACAGCTTGCTGTCTACTGACATCTCAGTAATCATCCACAGTCCATCTCAGTCACTTTGTATGAATGACAAAGTCTGCCCAGGCTACCAGAGCTTTTAACCATCTGCTTTAGACACCTTTCCTTTCAGACAGTTTGCCCCTGTTGCTTATCAATGCTTGTACAACCTAAGTACAATCTGTTTATTGTTGTCTTGCTTAACCTCTTGTCTTCTTGTTTAATGTTTTCTTCTAAGTGAGATCTCTTTAAGGCAGTGAGTCCTCCTTCATCAAAAAAGGGAGAAGCACCCATGGCATTATGGTCGCTCCTGTAGATAATTATTTAATGAGTGATACTAAGCCAGAGATATATGTAGAAGCTAGAGAGCAATCCACTGTAGCTTGGCACAGCTTCAGTACATGCAGTACAGCAGTCAAACACAACACAGTTTTCACTTGCATGTGGCAGTGTTACCACCCCCTCTGCAAGCAATAAAATCACTGCTTGCCTTCTCTTTTTCTCTGTTGCATTTTTCCCCCCCAGCTGGAAGATGATATTATAGCCACACCTGATTATATTGAAAGTATAAAAAGCTTTGCTGCTCAACAGTCCCAAGATTGGATGGTTCTCGAGTTCTCCCAGCTTGGATTTATTGGTAAGTATTAAGACCTCAGCAGGATCAACTGGATTTGGAGCTGTGTAGATCAAAAAGGTCTGTCTTGGTTTGAAAAGACAGGTGTCTGCTAAGGAAGGCAGGAGCCTCCCTTGGAATGGCAGATGCCACCCCCCTTCCCTCTGAGTTATTATAATTTTGAAATCAAGGGGCTTTTAGGCAAAGATGTGGGAAATAGGAATAACAGTTCTTTACTATTATATATCTATATGTGTATAACAAGGCAAACAAACAACAATAACTATGGCAGTAACAGCAAACAATCACAAACCCAGTCCCAGCCTTCTCGGCTGTCAGGCCCTTTCCCCTCGGGTGCAGTTCCGCTCGCAGCCGGCAGGGGCGCTGGCGGCTCCCGGTGAGCAGGGCAGGTGCGATGGTTCCCCCGCGGCTGCAGGGGGCGCTCCAGAGCGAGCTCGGGGAGCACGTGGCACTGGTGCCCTGGGATCCCAGGGAGGGATGGAACAAAGGCTTCACAAACCGCTGGGCAGCCGATCCCAGTGTCTGGCCGGACCCTCGGGAACAGCAGGCTGGAATGGCAGGGACGAGCACAAATCCCGGGTGGCAGACAAGGTGTATCCAAACGGGGAACCCCCCGGAGGTCTGGGCAGGCAGGGTGAGCACGGCTACAACGTAGCGAAGGCTCGAAGCAAGGGCGGGGAAGGGTGGCCATGGCCCGGCTCCCAGCAGGGCAGGGAAGGTGGGCTTGGGATCCTGGGGTTTCCCCGGCAGAAGGAAAAGCGGCCGAAGAAAGCAGCTCCCCTCTCTGAACGCTGAGACCGACTGACCCCACACCCAGATGAAACAAAAAGAGCCTCCAGCTCTTTTGTTTTTCTTAAGTACCCAGCCATTTGTTCCCCTAGCAACATGTATGGGGGAAAATTCCTTTAACAGAAAAAAACCAAAAAACCAGGAGAGCTCCTAAAACCCCAACAAGGTCTCATTCAGAATTACATCTCAAAGCATGGAAGGACTTGCATATCAAAACTTCCTCGGTTCTTCAGGAAACATCCCACTGAAAGTAGTTTACTTTTTGTTCTCTTTAAAACTGTCTTTTTAATACAGATTCTCTTCAGCATAGAATCTAGAGTTGGGTTCCCATAATGAGGAAATTGTTCCACCTCAGGGAACTATGTGCCCCTGTAATGTGTAGTTGTCTTTTCAAGAATGGAATTTGAGCAATCTATTAAAAAAAAAAATTGCTTCCTTTTCATTGTGGAGGAGACTATGCATCCCATATCATAGGGCTGGATGATCAGCAACTCTTCAAAGCCAGATTCTATGTGAAATTTTTCATTAAATATCATAATTACTTTTATGTGTGCAAGGCTGGTATGATACTTAAACGTTTATTTAAATAAATTACATTTAAACATAAAATTGGTGATTTTTGCATTGCAATAAAAATATAACTTCTTGTCTTGCTTTCAGGAAAATTGTTTAAATCAGAAGACTTGCCACTCATAGTGGAATTTTTTCTCATGTTCTATAAGGATAAGCCCATAGACTGGCTTATAGACCACCTGCTCTGGGTTAAAGTGTGCAATCCAGAAAAGGATTCAGTAAGTATAACTGTGAGTTTATGAACATAAGTAATATTCAAACACTCTCAGTGACAAAATTTATTTTCAAAAAGTGGAATATAAATCTCTGAAACTGGACTTACTTTGGACTGACCAGAGTTTCTGCTCCTTCTTGGGTTTTAGGGTTCAGGAGTTTTAACTAGTGTAGCCAGTTCCTGCTCCAGGATTTGCATGTGTTACTTTTGTGTTGATAAAGGAGCAAGAAGAGACAGGAGTTGTGCAGAGCAGGAGATTAAGGGGAGCGGAACAAGCAAGCTTCAAGTTTTACCCTGTAGCATAAGTGACTTCTGGAGATAGCAGAAGGTCCCTGGTTTTAGACTTAGTAATGCACTGCAGAGTCTCTATACCCACTTCATACAGAAAGGAGCAAGCTTTTAAATCCTGCTGTGTGGGTTAGGCCAGCTCATAGGAGTTAGAGTGAGCCTCAAGGAACTAATGTACATTCTTGCCTGCCTGTGAAAACAGATTAAAAACGAGATGCTATTATGTTGACATCACCCATTCCAGATCTAACATGTGCCAACTTACATCTGATAGATGAATATTTTACTTTTATTTTTTAAATGGCTGTTCCAGCTTCTAAGACCTGATTCCTACCTAAAATGAAGCTGTGTTCCTGAAAGTCAAGCAGGCACCTAATGGAAGTCTGCTCTGACCAAGCCAAAGCAGAGTGGTGTCCACAAGTTTCGACTGAGTTTCACTTCTGCATTTGCAATTTCAATTGCTGTGGGTAGTGAAAACCTACTTGGACAAGTCAGTCTCACATGGCCCTTGGGTGGGAATGACCAGTGGCATGACCTGCTGGGACTATTAATGAGAATACAGAAAATGGAGAATGGGAGAAGGCTGGGGATCCCAGCTGCTGTACCTTCTCTGTTTGAGAGGTTAAACCAGTGAACTTTCCGATAGGGACCAGAGAAGGCAAGCTGACAACTCCTCACCCTTTCTCCTTTCCAACCAACTAAGAGTGCCAAAAAGTGATCACACATTGTGCTTCATGGGAGGGTCAGCAGGACACTTGTTTGTGGTCTCTGTGTGCCATGCTGTGGTTATGGATGTTTGGCATGCGTTTATGTAGAATCATAGAATTGTTTGGGTTGGAAAAGATCTTAAAGATCATCTCGTTCCTATCCCCTGCCATGGGCAGGGACACCTTCCACTAGACCAGGTTATTCAGAGCCCCATCCAACCTGGCCTTGAACATCTCCAGGGGTGGGGCATCCACAGCTTCTCTGGGCAGCCTGGTTTTGTGCCTCACCATCCTCACAGGAAAGAACTTCCTCCTAATAGCTAATCTAAGCCTACTTTCTTTTAGCTGGAATCCATTGCTTCCTGTCCTGTTAATCCAGGCTCTTGTAAAAAGCCTCTCTCTGTCTTCCTTGCAAGATCCCTTCAGGTACTGGAAGGCTGTGATTCCCAAAGCCTTCTCTTTTCCAGGCTGAACAATCTCAATTCTCTCAGCCTTTCCTCATAGGAGAGGTACTCCAGCCCTCTGATCACCTTGGTGGCCTCCTCTGGATTCAGCGAGACAGGTCCATGACCTTCCTGTGCTGGATCCCCAGAGCTGGATGCAGCACTGCAGGTGGGATCTCACCAGAGAAAAGCAGAGGGGCAGAATCCCCTCCCTCCCCTGCTGCCCACAGGGCTTTTGGATGAGGACATGTTTGGCTTTCTGGCCTGAGTGCTCACGGCTGGGTCATGTCCAGCCTCTCCTCCACCAGCACCCCCAAGTCCTTTTGGGTAGGACTGCTCTCCATGTGCTCATCTTCCAGCCTGGATTGATACTGGAGGTTGCTCTGACCCAGGTGCAGCACCTTGCACTTGGACTTGTTAAACCTCATGAGATTCCCATGGGCCCATTTCTCAACCTTGTCCAAGTTTTCAGCCTGGACTGACTATTAACATACCAACAAGGTTCAGCTACATCTGCTCACTAAGATGTTGCAGAAGACAGTTTGTGATGGTCAGAGCCATCAGATCTCTGCATGGTTCAGAAACTTTGTGATGTTTACCTCCTGTGAACCATCATCCATTTCTGGGGTCCCCAGTACAAAAAAAAGTCAAGGACTTGTTAGAGCAGGTGCAGAGGCCACAAAAATGATCAGAGGGCTGGAGACAGGCTGAAAGAGTCAGAGCTCTTCATGAAGATTGAAGAAGAGAAGGCTCCAGGGGAGACTGTATAGCACCTTCCAGTACCTAAAGGGGGCTTATAGGAAAGAGGGAGAAAGTCTTTTTATGTGTTGTGACAATACAAGGGGCTACAGTCCTAAACTGAAAGAGGGTATGTTTAGATGGGGTATAAGGAAAACATTCTTTATGGCTAGGGTGGTGAGTCACTGGCACAGGTTGCCCAGGAAAGGTGTAGATGCTGCATCCAGTGTTCCTGACCAGGCTGGATGGGGCTCTGAGCAACCTGGTCTAGTGGACGGAGTCCCTGTCCACGGCAGGGGGGGTCAGAACAAGATGATCTTTACAGGCGTCTTTGAACCCAACCATTCCATGTTTCTGTGATCATATCCAGTGGCCTGTGTCTATCACCGTGCAGTGGGAACTACAGGCTGCAAGGGTGGAAGCCTTGGACTCAACAAGCAGCCTTATCTCAACTTCTGCAGAAATGACCACGCCAGCCCCATGCCACCGATTATTCTCAGCTGCTGCCAGCACTACTTTTGGTAGTGCTGCCATAGCATAAAACAAGAGATTCTAGAGCCTGTATTATTACAGGGATGAATTGCAAACCCTGTCAGTAGAAAGATCACAAATTTATTTTCTCAAAATGATTTCTTCTTTACTGAAGTATAGTGTGCCTTTCAGAGAAACAGCTGCCAATAAATCCATTTGCACACAATATATTGTGGTTTTACATTGTTTTGCTGAACATCTGCTGTGGACAAAAATAAAAATACTTAGGTTTTTTTATAGCTTTCCAGGGCATTTTGAACTTTTAATTAGTACTCCTGTGGAAACCATAAATCCCTCATGAGTTTTGGTGGTTTTAAGCCAGCTGAGTGAAGACTTAATCACTTCTAGCTTTAGAAGGCATTAATATAGTTAATGTAACATTTTTCTTTTATAGAACTGAAAGCACTTGATGGAAGAGGTAAGCACATTATCCTCTCAAATTTTAAGGTATGAGATCTGGGATACAGAAAAGTTAAATGTTCTTCCAAACTCATATAATAATTCTGTGGTAGCACCAAGAGTACAACCCAGAGAGTCTCATTTTAGTTCTTTGCTTTGTTCCTTGCCATTATGCTTCATTGCTGCATTAATTACTGTGGCATGTTTGTGTCATTGTATCAAACTACGATGCACTATAGAGACAAAGAAAATAATTACATTTAAAGAAGTAGTTTGCTATCATTCAAAGATCAAGAAACTCCAAAATTATATTACAGTTATTTAATTCCTTGGTATATGTTATGTCCCAGGTGTAGTAAACTGGAAAATTGTGGTTGAAATACAGTATTTAAGGGCTTTATCTAATTATGTGATAAAAGATCCATAACTTATAGTACATTAAAAGCCTTGCAAACACAACAGAAAGAGGCAGAATTATGACGGTTGAAATGTAACCAGAATCTATCTTAAGAAGGTCAGTTTTGGTCAAAATAGTTTAATTAGAATGATATGGAAAGGCTAAGAGTTGAAATAAAGTTTGCCAGAAACAGCTAAGAAATCAATCAGTTTCAGATTTGAGTCCATTTTTGTCACTCTGAGATGAGATTCATCGCATACTGTGCAGAAATCCCTGAATTACTGGTGGTTGAGCCTTCAAATCTATGTAACAGCATGAGTGGAATTACGAGTTTTGGTCTAGCAACAGTGTATGTGACATAAGGTGACTGTTAATTTAAGGATTACTCATTTAAATATGGATAAAAAATCTGGACCCATACCCTCAACTACATAATGAAATTGTCTTATGGAACATAGTTTGTCTCTCCTTGATTTAAATAATCCTTCACTCCCTTTTACTTTCTTTCCAGACACACTGTGAAAAGGAGAAGTCAAAGTTACGTATCCGTGCTAAACCATCTCTCTTTCAGCATATGGGAGTTTATTCATCATTGGCTGGGAAGATACAGAATTTGAAAGTAAGAATAAGAAATTAATGCTGTATTAAATTATATGCTTGTGTTCTGACTTTTCTCAAAGGAGTTTCAAGGACCACATCTTTGGCATTAGATGGCATTTCCATATCCAAATATGTTGTTTTACAGATTTGGTAGAGAATATTGATCTGGCATCTAAGCTGCAGATGGGGCACACTGCTCCTCCACAAACACCTTTGAATCTCTCATCTGAACAGGAGCATTTCATGGCATATAGGAACCCTCCTCACAACACAAGGTTTCAGATGCTCTGCTCCATGATGGTTTGTTTTGGCTGAGCAGGTCGCATTCCCAATATGAGGGACAATTAGGAAAGAAGGTATATTGGTGGGACAAAGGTGTGCCTAATGTGATGGCCACAGATTTTTAGGGAGAGTTTGCGGGGCAAACCACATATCTGATAAGGACAAGAGAAATGATGAACCAGACTTCAGGAATCTCCTGATGGTGCCATCTAGACTAGTGACAAGATTTCTCAATTGGATCAGGCTAGAGATTGACGTAGCCTTTAGCAGAGCCCAGGAATCACATGTTCTGGCAGAAGGCATCCTAGACAACTATGAAATAGCCTCCTGTGAAGATTTTTATTTTTACATCTTGGCAGTTAAGAAACAATCAGTACACCTCTGTCTACAAATTGTAACATTGAGTCCCAGTGATTACACTGGAATTAATATTCTATATCTATTAAAAATAGATTGTATATTTTTTGACACTGAGGTGATTATTTTCTGGAATAGCTTCCTATAGTAATTATAGATATCAATGCACTTTTTTTCCATTGTATGAGTGAAATTATATTTCTTTATATCAACAGGATAAAGATTTTAGAAAAAATCTGCTACTTAAAGCACATAATAATCCACCTGCAAAACTGGATACAAGCCTAAGAATATACCACCAATATACCTTGGAAAAAGTTTATAAAGGACAAGACTGTTTTTGGGCTTCAGCTCCAGTGGCAGGTGACTACATCAGGTTCACATTTTTAAATCCACTAGAAGTTGAAAAGTAAGTATTACATGGTATGGAACATGGGAGCCTACATATATCCACTTTGGAAATGCTTGAGTCTGTTCGAAATTATCAGTGCTCAACTGTTTTCATAAACCCTTTTACTGACAAAAAATCCATTATTTGCTATTTATCTTATCTTCCTTTTGAACTCCCCTCCTGAAAATACATTTCTTCCTTGGTAATCAGAGAGCTTCTTAATTTTTTTCCTTTGATTTCTTCAGGTAAATATTTTACACTCTCTGATGATAATTCTCAAAGGAATTTAACTGATTAATTTCATCAATGGAGTCAGTGAAAGCTTTATTTGTGTAGTTGCCAACAGGAAGGCTGTTTGCATGATGTCAAGTCTGTATCTCCACCTAGTGAGCTGCAGTGAATGACAGTTGTTACAATAAACACTGGTGTTCTGTATTAATCAACTAGTTTATGCTTTATGAAACTTGGGTAGCCTGTAGTTTTGCATGTTCCTGTTACTGGGAAGCTGCTATGGATGAAGCTGACTTACAAATGGTATTGTCTAATGGCTGGTCCCAGCCCTGTCACATTGCTAGTCTGTGAAAATGTATGGTTAATCCTATAATATTTGGTGGTTTTAGGCCTTGAATATTTGATATCAGAGGAGAGAGTTTGATGCTTGAAATTCTCTTAGTTCTTTTTGGATCTAAACCCCTAAGAACTATTAATGCCAGAAATTTAAAACCAAACAGGGATTTTTATTCTTAAATGGTTTTGACTGGATTCTTGTTTTGCCAATGCTCTTGCTTATTGGCTATAAAGGAAATTGTTTGGAAGCACCTGAGTTGACCAGTATTGATAAAAAAGGGGAATTCTCCTGGCATGTAGTATATGGCTTAGTAGAAACAGAAATTTTTGCTGCCATTCACCTTCCAGAAGCCCATTCCACTTCAGTCTGACAATTATAGGAACAGATGAGAGGGCAGATCTTCCTTAGCTATTTAAACATGGGAAGGTAATTTATTTGGAACTTGAGCACTAAAAAAGGGGAACACTTGCATTTGTGGTTCCAGAGAAAGATGATTTAAATATTTGTTCTGTTTAAAATAAAAAGACTCTATTATGGTTTGGTTTACAGTTTGAAGGCCTATTTCTGTTCTCTATAGTCCAAAAATATGTAAAGAAAATGTATCTGAAACTTTCCTTCAAAACTGGAAAGAATTACTTCCCTAGAACTCTTCTAACGTATAAAATACCTGCAATAATACACCTTTATCATCAGGTACTTGTTCAGAAGTGGAAACATGGAGCACCCTGGTGATAAACTGTTTAACACTACTGTGGAAGTGTTGCCAGCTGATGTAAGTCTTTCATTTCCAACCGTATTTCATTTTCAGAATTATATTCAGCATAAAATGTCATACCCTAGAAAATACTTCTTGAAATTTTATTGCTTTATTTTTCACAGGAAATGCTAATAAAAGAATTGGTTGATAATGGAAGTAAATTAAACTACCCAGCAACCAAAGACGGGTATCTAAAAATAGGTAAATTGTTTATTGTGACTTCAAAACCAGAAATTTTGTTCCTACATATAAAGTGTTTCTGCCCTTAAGGATTTCATTAACTCTGTGATAAATTCAACATTCCAAGGTGAACTAGTAAGGAAAAGAAACCCTTTGCATTACTGCATAGTGTTATGGTGTTTGCCAATGACTCTCCTATTTTGGTTTAAGTATGACCAGTGGCAAAAGCCAAGACATCTAATTAGAAGGAAAACTAATTACAGTCTCTGTAAAAGGTTTTCCTGGCAAGATTTTGGTAGCTGGGGTGGAGGGCTGGGGGTGGTGGGGGAACTACAGGTGTGGCTTCTGTGAGAAGCTGCCAGAAGCTTCCCCTTATGTCCAGTGGAGCCAGTGGCAGCCAGCTCCAGGATGGACCTACATCTGCCCAAGGCTGAATCCATCAGCGACGGGAGTAGTGCCTTGCGGGATAAAATATTTTATAAAGGGGGCGTAAAACCTCTGTGTAACAGCAATTGAAGCTGGAGAGAGGAGGGAGAATACATGAGAGAAAAAACTCTGCAGACACCAAGGTCAGTGAAGAAGGAGGGGGAAGATGCCATGCTGACTCCCCTGAGGAGGAAGGAGCAACAGAGACAATATATGATGAACTGACCACGATCCCCATTCCCTGCCCCCCTGCACCCCTGGGGGTAAGGAGGTAGAGAAAATCAAGAGTAAAGTTTAGCCCAAGAAGAAGGAAGGGTTGGGGAAAGGTGTTCTTAGATTTGGTTTTATTTCTCATTACCCTACTCTTACAAATAATTTTTTTTTTTTTTCCCCAAGTCAAGTCTGGCTTGCCCATGACAGTAATTTGTGACTGATTGATCTCTCCTTGTCCTTACTTCAACCCATGAGTCTTTTTCAAAAGACTTTTTTTTCCTTAATATATTCCTGGATCTAATTTATAGTTCGTAATATAAAGCTTTTCACAAGTTTGCTTGGAAGTATATTTCATTCTAATAAATGTTCGTATGGGTCTTGTGGGTTTTTTTTATTTAGGGGCTTTTGAAAATGGCATTGCAGAAGGCAGCATTAATCGGTCAGTAGGAAGAATACAGGCTATTCGTTTATCAGTCAGTTCTGATTCTCCAGTCTGGGCAATACTGAGTGAGGTAAGCATGTCAATAAAAGCATTTTTATTATTCATTATGAAATGAGTTTTGGTTTTTCCAATCATATAGTATTGTTAATCATTAATTTTATTTAATTTTGAATGGAATTTTGTGTGGAAAAACTCACACAAGTGAAGAATTATATTAATTCTTTTCAGGAGATAAATTTACTTCATTGAAAGTGCTGGAAATGCTCAAATGGGATGATTCTCCAGTTTTGCAGTGCTGTAACTGTAGTTGCTAGGACTTGGATTTTGACAAACAAAGCTTTTTTTCAGTCACCATCTTGGATATTAATTACATTATGTCAACATTTTCAGATGAACCTGTGATTTTTTAATTCTTCCAAGTTTTTCCCAAGTGTTTGAATGTCTATAAGTCCGTAAATAGAAAATACTTAGCAGAAGTCACTAAAGAGAATTACTACATCCTTAAACCCTAGCCATAGCTGGAAGATGGGAAAAAACTAATGTCTTAGGCAAAGCTCCTGCAAGATTTTAGAAAATAACAGATTTTGGTTTTTTCCAGGTACTTATCAAGACATCTGAAAACTGAAAAAAATACATTTTTGATGTGTTACTTGTTATGTATTGTTTGAAAACAAGGCTGACTGCAACAGAAAAAAAAAGGACTGGGTCAAAGGATCAATTCCAAACCCATTTAATTATTAATACTCTGTATTAGGAAAGAGTAGAGATAACTCTTACGTCTTTATATGAAAAGGTATATGAAAAGAATGTTAGTAGTTTCTAGAAAATGTTCGTGAGTAATATGTCATATAAAAATCTCACCTTAGCTTGGCAACATTAAATAGATATTATTATAAACAATTGAAAAGGCATTACAGCCTGCCTCAGGGACTAAAGCATAAAGGTATAAAAAGTTTCACCAGAAATAAAAATACAGACATTTTTGAAAAATATTAAGGATGTGATATTCAACTCCATTAAAAACTCTGGTCGATTTTGTAGGGAAATCAGAACTGAAGGAAAAGTTGTCAATGTTCATTACAAGTATTTAAAGTACTTCATAGGAACAACTTAATGTAATGAAAATTGATCTCAAACTTAATATAAGTGTGTTTCACCCTTAATGTAGCATAAGTTATGTTAAATATTTTTTTAAATGAGAAGTGCCTACAAATTACCATTTGAATAACTTGAAACTTAAACAGGTATTGTTTGGAAGATTGTAAAACTTCTCAGTGAATTGTGCATTGAATTAATAACAGGAAATAAGGGTATTATGTGTAACTATATTTTTGTAGAAAGAAAATCTATTTAAATAAAATTTTGGATCCTATAATTAGATAATCAGTGTGTACTGATATTTCAATCCTTGTCATAAGTCAAAATTCAACATAAATTTGAAAATAAAAAGTAAACCACAGTAGTGTCATTTGAAAAGTTTTTGGGAAATGACAATCCACCCTGGACATCTACCTGTTAATGTGCAGAATTCCGGTATCACTTCCTTAGCACTTGAAGCATGACTGCACCCTCATTCCCCTGCACAGGCATTGCATCCTGACAGCAGGAAATAAGCTGCAATGTGTGGATTTGTATTGAATGGGTTACATTAACGCAGAGTTGTATTCTTAATGCCACATTTAGAATGAGATGGAATTGATTTTTTTACATTAAAACAGTTCAGAAGAGTGTTTTTTTAAAAAACAACCTCTAGTAATATTTTGATAATATTGCTTAGAGGATTATAGTTTATTTATTTTACTGTATTTATTTAGACTTTTATGTACAGGATTGTTTATGTACTGTGGTGCTATATATATGTGCATGTAGATATATATACATACATATATTGGACCAAATATTGCAGCCTTCATTAGGTTAGGAGTTTAATGCCAGTTAAGAATTAGTGCAGTAATACAGCATGCTTAGAGGTATGCTGTGGGACACCTTTATCCCTCAGCATTTACAGTGAAAACATAAAATCTTATTTTGCCATTGCTTTCACTGCAGCTGATTCACTGTTGGGAGTAGTGTCTGCATTCAGGGTGCCTTGCATTCACTTGTTACAGGGCAGTGTCACTAAGGAGGAAATTCCAGAGCAATTATTTAATACAGTGAAAACATAGAACATACTAAAGTAATAGATTTTGCTACCAAAACATCTTATTTTCACAGTGAAATGAGATTTCACTCTAGTTGAAGCGTACTTTCAAGAAGCTCATCAGAATACCTGAAATTGTATTAGGAAATGACTGGACTTAAAAAGATATATTTTTAAATGTCATTTTTCATTCTGTGCTGCCAGCTTGGTGCTTCATTAATTGTTTCAGTTTTTATATATTTTACATAACCGTTGAAATCACAGAATACCCTTCCCATCACTCTGATGTAAATGAGGTTTTAGTTGATGTTGTAAATAATCAATGCTTCACAAGAACCATTAATTCTTCCCTGTGCTTTTGCAAGCGCAGAGGTTTCTTGCACAGTCTGCAGAACCACAACTCCACTATAAAGCCAGAGGAACCTCCTAAGAGGAATTTTGTATCTGGATTTTCACTGATGAAACAATAGCTGAAAAGTGAGTATTCCAGCCCCAGGAAGTTTACATCAAGGGAGTGCAGTGGAAGAATACCTCAGCAATAGCACTTCTGTGTTATTGGCAACAACCACCGCTGGCAAGTGAATTACCTGGGTTTGTTCACAAGGAGTGGTTATGAACACGCAGCTTCCTTTCCACCCTGCAAGCAAGATCTTACCTGTGGTTTTCCATGTAATAATCCTATGCACTGAACCTTCACACACTACAGTTCCAAGACCAGATCAAAGGCTGAATAGAGGCCTTCCCATAGGAAGGCTTCCGTTCAGGTCCAGGGAATAAGGAACTTCCTCTAACTTTACAGGTGACTGGTTTTGAAGTCTAGGCATTGTGATTGTAACTTACAAAACCAAAGATGGTAAACTCTAAGTGAAAAAAATAACTCCAAAAAGAGTTTCAGATTCTCAACCAGATCACCAGGCTCACTGAATGGGAAATTTTACTTCAGTACTTTCATGTGGTTTAAAACATAAGTCTCAAAAATAAGATCTACCTCATGCTCATTGTACATGTACTTAATCAGTTTAAATGTCTGTGTGGTAAGAAAGCACAAGTTCCAATCTAGTTCTGTTACCAAAATCCTCTGAAAACATTGGGAAAAATAAGACTCCCTCAACACTTTTATTGTCTTTTTATTGTTAGGGAGTAAGGCATTACTTTATTCTTGGCCAAGAGGTGTGTGCAGCTGACAGTTTCAGCCTCTGTGCTGGCACAGATACAAAACTTTTTCACTTATTTATACATTTTTAGTAAAGAAAGGAATTTGATGCCCAAAAGATAGACTGGAAATAGTCTATGTCTGTATCTCTATAGAGCAGGTATTTGTTTATTGCAGTGCTGGTGGTGAGGGGGATTTTTCCTCCTAACTCACTCCCCCTTGTCAAGTGCTGTGGTATATTTATACAGTAAATTTTGCTTAATGTTGCTATGTCATTACAGCATCATCACATACGTGCTGGAACTAATTTACATAGCATGATCTCATGGTTATTAGATAATTCTTTGTACTGCGTGTGCACTTCCCCAGTTCGGCGGTCTTGGGGGTCTTTGATGAAGGCTTCTAAAGTCTTCTTTGCACTTGAACTTTTCAACTTCGTTTTCGAGGTATGTGCAGTTACGATGCTCTTCGGTCCGTCCGGTCTTAACTGGCCTAAATTCTTTGTTTTGTGGCTAATTGGCTTTGGCTTGCCAATTTCTCATTAGTACTACACTTATCTATCTCTAAAACTGTACACATGGTAAGTTTGTTGGGTTTTTTTTTTTCTCTTTTCCTCCATTCTGCATATAAGCAACTAGTTAACTATATACTAGCCATTGCATTGTATAAAAAGTTATTAAACTAGATGATATGGGCATCAAAAGTTATGATTCAGGCTATATAAGCATCAGATTATAGGTATAGAAGTTATGATTCAGGCTACATAAGTAAAAGCTATGATTCAGGCTATATAAGTAGAGAAGGCTATGCTTCAGGTTATACTGATAAAAAGTCATGATTTAGGTTATGTTGATGTTAAGGTTACATAGATATCTTATAACCTGAGCTATATAGGCACTTTGTTACTTTGACCTAAGTTATATAGACATCAAATCCCTCCTTTTCTTTACTCCTTTGTAAATTCTTTCACAAGTTATATTGTGGTCTCTGCGTGCATTCCTTGAAAATATGTTCTTTTTTCTATTTTGTGCCTTAACTGGTAACTTTTCCAGTCATCATAAGAAATTGTAGTCTGTTTGCAATACCACAGGAAACATTGACTGAATACACAGGTACAAAGAATGATTATTCCTAAAAGCATGAATAAGTGTTTTAGCAAATTGAAATTTGGGAGCCAAGACGTAAGTGATTCCCACAAGTGGGTTGTCCACGAAGTGTCATCTTTTGTTACTTCATGGAGTACCCTGGCATGTTGCCAGATTGTGTGTATATCTGTTGCTATTTGCCCTGATTGATCTACATACGTACAACAACTGGTATTTACTAGGGTACAAATTAATGCTCATTGGTTCCACGTTACATAATTCTCTTAATTAATTAGTATTCTACCCTCTATTGATTTCTTGCTCTTCATGCTAATTTGGTCCACATCCTTTAGTCCTTTTATCATCTTTTTCTCAGATGGGGAGTCCCCAACTTTCCAGGTGTTAATCCCCTCTCTATCTTCTGGTTACTTCAATATCCTTGAAAGGCCACAAATTTAAGATCCCAGTTGTCCAATCTTTAGTTCCCTTTGGCTCTTTATTGAAGCTTGTCAGGTTAGTTTTAACAAACTTAAGATTTCACTGATTTAAGGATCACAGTAGAGTCTGTGAAGAAAACCAGTGCTGGCTAAAAGCAGGCATTGCTTACAATTAATTAAAATAACTAATTAAAAATTAGTTAAGAACATACGACTTTCAACAGTTTAATATTAATAATGTTTTATTCAACCCATTTTGATTTTCACTGGAGCATGGTTATTCATTTCTTTGAATGATGTCTCCATTCTCGTCTTAAATCTTTTGAGGGACTTTTGAAAGAGGCAAGCCAACACTCGTCTTCAGTACAAATGGCAGATATGAACTTGGCTTTAATAATTTATTTAAAATGTTTTTATTTCGCTCTGCTTCTCGGTACGTATATTGGAGCGTCAGGGTGAGTGTCCAGCTGTAACAAAGTGTTTCGTTAATTTGAGGCTACAGGTGTTGGAAAATTCTTTTTCCGGTCCGATCCCTGGCTGCAGCCGTGTGGGGCAGGGCGATGGGCGACGTCCCATACCGCGGACCGCGGCCATACTAGCAAAGCCCCCGTCAACGCGCCGAATGCCGCGGGGCGGGGCAGGCCAGAGGCGGCAGGCGATTGGCTGAGGCACCCCGCGCTGGGCGGGCCGGCAGCCGCAGGTCGAGCCACACATTGGCTCTCGCCTCACGCCGGGCACCTCCGATTGGCACAGCTCGCTGCCCATCTCCTGCGCCAACACACGCTCCGCGGCGGCTACGCTCGGCTATGCCGTGCGCGCGGGCTGGGTCGGGCTGCGCGTGCTGCGCCGTGATTGGCCGGCGCGGCGCGGCACGAGCGGCGGCACCTGCTCCCGCATCCCCGGGAGCGGTGGGGGTGCTGCGCGCGCGTGCGCGCCCGGGGATGTGCCGGGACGACCGGCCGGGCCCGGCTCCGGCTCCCGCTCCCGCTCCCGCCGCCGGTAACCGCCCGCCGCGGGCCGGGCAGCGCCGGGACCGCCGCCGGTAACCAGCGGTAACCGCCCGCCGCGGGCCGGGCAGCGCCGGGACCGCCGCCGGTAACCAGCGGTAACCGCCCGCCGCGGGCTGGGCAGCGCCGGGACCGCCGGTAACCGCCCGCCGTGGGGGGAGCGGCGTCGCGGTGCTTGGTAACCAGACCTGGGGAAGCGGCGGCCGCCTAGCCTCGCGATACCGGCGGGAGATGCGTGTGGGCCCCGTGTGGCGAGGGGAGGGGGCGGTGGCTGCCCTGCTCCGCCCCCCTCTATTCAGCCCCCGGTGGGCAGTGATGGCCCCGGCTCGGCCGCGCCTCACGGACGGCGAAGGGTCCCGAGGGTGGAATGGGGGGGAATTGGGTGAGGGCGCCGCACGGGAGGATTTGGGGGTCGGCCCCTTACCCGAGGCCGGGTAGGAAGAGCGCGGCCTCGCAGGTGACTGGTGGGGCAACGCCTGCGGCCCTCGTTCTCCCTTCGAGGTATCCAAAAAGGGGGTTCGTGTTGGATACTGACAGAACGCCGGGTGGCCGTTTGATCCAAACGTCTGTTTCGTTAATTGGAAATTAACGTGTTATTGGAGGTTTTAATCGAGCTCGCTGTAGCAGCAAAATATCTCGAGGCACCTGCAGGAGCGCAGCATTGCGGCTGGAGTAACTGCTGAATTTCACATTCGGCATCCATTCCAGCACAGGGTGCTTAACATCTCAGGTAAAGGGAGGGAAGTACAGTTTTCACACCCAATAAAGGAAAAATTAAAAGTTGCATAATAATTCTTGCATGCTTTTCATGGAGCAGTTTCAGCTGGATGTTGTCTTATGTCAGGTTGATGCCAATGCAGCAGAATGGGGGAGGAATAAAGCAGCTCATGGTTGCAGATGGAAAAAGGGATGTGTGAAAAATCCTCCACTTTTTTTGGCCCTGGATGGAATTGATACTTGGCCCTATGAAAAGCCCATGTGTTGGTACTGGATGCAGGAGCTTTGGACTTCGGAGTGAGAAAGGCTGTTAATGGCCGTCTTATGCCCTTTCTGCTTGAGAATCCAAAACTCTGAGAGTTACATGGAAAACGCATGACCATTTTCAAAGTCCAAAGAAAAGTTAGTAATCTAAAGGATCCTGACCTCTTATTTAGTTCTGCAGCAAATGGAATAATGATGCCACTAACTTAATGGCAGGTGTACAATACGCAAAAGGCCATGATGCGGAGGTCCAGAGGTTGACACATTTGCACTGTGCAATGACAAATCAAGTGTCGCGGGTTCGGTTTGTAACCGGGCAGAAACACCAATTTAGTGTAGTGGTTTGGTCCAAAATACTCATTACTGTTTATCTGCTGTGAGATAAGAATTAGGAGAAATGCAAAGCAGGCACCAAACTTGAAAGAATATAAAGAAGTTTATTAACAGACCTAAAAGAAGAAAAAAAAATTATACCACCTTCAGAACTCTCCTCCTCCCCCCACCTTCCTCCCTTCTCCCACTGACAATGTGAAAAGACAACCCTTAAGATGTTCAGTCTGTTTACCACTTCCATAATAACCTTGTTCAGTCCATTTAGAAAGAGAAGTCTCTTCTTGCTCATGCTATGAAAACATTATCACAACGAGACGGCCGCCCACTTCCAAATATTGTTCAGTCCATTTAGGAAGAGGAGTCTCTCTGCTCGCATGTGAGTCCCTTCCTCCAACTTGCAGCTTTTCCCACAACTGCTTTCGAGGGTCCACTCTTGAAGTTTTTTGGGGTACAATTTTAAGGTTGAGCCGTTCAGAAACAAAAACAGAGGCCCTTCTCCTTCCCTGGGAGCAAAGGGTCTTCCTCATCTTCATCGTTAGGACTATCTCTGGGAGCATCTCTAGGAACTGAGGTTTTCTCCTTTCCCATTTGGAGCAAAAGTCCTCATCAGGTTCATCTCTAGGGACTGAGGTTTTCTCCTTTCCTGTTTGGAGCAAAAGTCCTCGTCTGGTCCATCTCTCCCTGTCCAAACTTCTCATGAAATTACAGCTGCGTCAGCATCTGCCTATCTCAGCGCAGGTGCTTTTGCTTACGAGTTGAACACTCCACCCCCCATATCTTCATGGAATTACAATGGGATATTCTTATATATCATAGCTTCACAACAGAATTTCAGCTTTAAGCACCTCCTCTCTCTCTTCCCTAGGGTTTTCAGCTCTTCACAGCAATAAAAAGGGTTAATCTCACCTCAGCCTTGCAGCTTTGCAGCTGGAATGTTGAATTTTTCTTATCGCAGTGGAGAGGGGGGAGAGCCGAGCCGCTCCGGCTGCCCACGGCAAGGCAGTGGGGGGGTTCCATGGCTGGAACAGGTCCATTGACTCCAGGATGGCCGTGGCCCGGCCCGGCCTGGCCCAAGCAGGGCCTGGCCGGGCCTGCTGGCCCCCACACGGGGCCCGCAGCCACCTGTCCCAGCGCCGGAAACGAGAGAGAGCTTGGAGGGGGAGTTTGTCTATTCTTAAATGTGGATCACAGAGGTGATCACAACTTTAAGTGGCTTAGAGAATTGTCCATATTCAAACTGGCCAGCTGATAGGTTCTATCAGTTCCCAGAGGAAACTGTAAGCACCCCTTAGCAAGGACGTCCCTTCCGGGACTGTGCTTGCTAACCTATGACATCAAGTCATTCAGGTGGGAAGGGACACCAGGAGGTCTCTCCTGACCTGCTGCTCACAGCAGGGGCAGCCCTGAGGCTGGTCCAGCTTGCTCAAAGATTTTATCTGGACTCTCTTGGAAGACCCCAAGGACTGAGACTAGGCAGCCTGTACTGATGCTTACCTGTCCTCTTGAGGAAAAAAATTCTAATATCCAGTCAGAATATGCTTTCAGCTTATGCCGTTGTCTTTCATAAATACTAGTCTGTGTCTCAGAAAAAGCAGCTTGTTACTTTAGGTGCAATATTCTGCTGATGTTGCAGCACTGTTGCTGGTCCCTAGAGCATGCCTTGTATGTCTTAAATGTCTTTCTGATGTGTAGCTGTGCTGTGGTCACCCATGGTAGAAAGTGACTGAGCTATGCAAAATGTATGTTTAAAATTACAGGTCTGAACTTGGATACATTGACAAGACTGCTAGTAAATATGTTTGAGGTTTGTGTAAGAGCCACAGACTCTTTTAATTTGCTTTGTTCTGCTGATGAAGTTTTAACAGTGGGAATCCTTTGGGCTTGTTTTTATTGCCACCTTGAAAATAGAACAAGAAGTTTCTCATAGATCTTCATGTATTAATTAGGAAAGTTCAGTAGGTTTTAAAGATAATTAAATGTGTAGTGTGAGTATCTGTTTTGAGACCAGAAACTTGTTGGCTTAGTTGAAAGATTTATTTTATATTCTAAGACTGTAGTGTGGCAGAGTTCACAAATGTAAAAAATGTCTTGGGTTGGCTAAAACCATCTTTGCCTGGCAGTTGAGTGATAACTGTAATTCATCTTGATAGCATATTTCAGCATTTCTGGGATTATTTTAAAAGTGTATCAAAAGGTCAAATGTTAAAATGTGCCTTCTCTTCTTGAAGGAAGAGGTAAGAGATATAATTGAAAGCTGAACGAAATTAGGGAAGTTGTAGGTAGGATCAGGGAGTAGTGAGAACAGTGGGAACAAAGTGAAAGCATCAGAAATTTTGGAAGGGAGCTGTTTGGAAAGGTGAGTACTAGTGTGACTTCTTGGATGCCCTTGTTAGTCTGTGTGTGGAACAAAAGTGAATGGGACTAATTACAGTAAAATTTCAGTTACGTAAGCGAAAAGCATTTTGGATCATACACAATTACACCTGAAATGTACTGGAAGAGAAAGCTGTATCTCTTCATCTGCTTTAGGAGAAGCAGAGACCATCTGCTTGACAAACTAGCTAAAGTGAGGTAGGCAGGCTGTATGCTAAAAATGCAAATCTGATTCCTGGTTATATGACCTATATATATGACACTATACCTAGGAGCTAAGGAGTCCAGAAGGTATTGATATGGAATTCTTTGACTGCTTGTCTTAATACAATGATTAAGGAACAAGAAAACGGGGTTGGTAAAACTGATACTCTTCAGGCAAAGGTGTTCAAAAATACACCATAAGATTAAATGTTCACCTGTGATAAACTCAATTGCTTTAAATCTTCAGGGCAAGATTATTTTAAGTTCTAGAACTGCTAAGGACGTCTATGAATTAACATTATCTCTAGTTTTTAACTAAAAAAAAAATCAAATACAAAACCCTGGTAAAATTTGCAGATAACTGTTGAAATAGATCACCTGCAAAAAGAGGGAACCACAGACTTGCCATCTTCAAGCGAGGTTGTAAAGTCCCACATAGAATGGCAGAGATTGTGGACAGTAGTGGGGGAGAAAAAAAGAATGGTAATATGATTAATGTAGTTTTGTGGAAAATAGGTGTTAGTCCCAAAAAAGGAGGCTTTTGATTATTTCCTAGTATTGACATAGTACTAGTGTGCGATACTTCTTTATGATAATCCTGTGTTTTGGCTCTAAATAGAATCAGTGCAGTTAATATAAATTGGTAAGTCTTAAAAGAAATAAAGCCTGATACTGTTAGATCTCTATATGTGTTGCTTGATAAAACTTGCAGGTGTTAAAAAATGAATGATGAAATAATTATTGCTGCAATTATAATGTTTGAATTGCTTAGCAAATTTGATAGAGCCAGGAAAAAAGAGACTCACACTTCCAGTATAAAATAGTATCTATAATTGCTGGGATATTTAGAGTTGTAGTGTTAAACAATTTAATCTCTAAGGAGTGATGATGTAACTGAGAGGGCGGCTGCTTTCTCAGGTGCAGAAGGCACAGCAGCAGCAGAGCATTTAGTATAACTAGTAGTGGCTACAAGTAATGCAAGGTTTGAAAATGTCTTAAAATAGCAAACTAAATACTGGCATTTGTCTTTATTTAAGCTTACTGTGAATAGAAATTAGTAAGAACCAAATGATAAATACCTGTGCAGAGATGCCTAGAATCTGTCTTCATTCTATTTCCAAATTCAGACAAAAATAATTTCAGAAAGAAGCATTTTTTTGCAAGATCTTTGAGGAAACTTGCATAGGCATTTTTTTGACACAGCACTTCTTCAAACCACTGGATACTCTAACATAAAATTGTATTTGTATGTCTTACAGATATGAAACAAAAATACTGGGCAACAGTCTTTTTCACAGCAGATTAGACTGAGAGGCTGGGGCAGTTGTCTGCTATTGACATTCATACTTACACAGATTAAAGATTTTCAGGTTTCCCTGAAATTAGGAAGGTATTTGCATTTAAGCTTAAACTCTTGCTCTACCTAACTTAAACTTGAAAATTATTGGATAATAATTTTGAAACAGAAAATATTTTCTAAAACCATCTTATACTTTCTTTTGGCACTTACAGCTAAAGTCAATATACACTCTGCACTCATCTAACTGTAGTCATTGGAAGTCAGGGCAAATACAAATGCAATTCTGGTGGTGGATTCTAAATTTATAATTTTATTTTTCCTAATGAAAGGGATGTTACTTATTGCTGCATTGTAGAGACTGATTCAATTCAATTACTTGTTCAGATTGTTTACAAATGAGAAAAATAAAACTAAGCAGTCTTGCTTAGTTCTTAAAAAAGCATATATACTGCAGTCTATACCCTTGCTAGATTTGGCAAGGTAAAGGAACAGGCTACAGGCACTTCCATAGGGAAAACAGGAGGGAAAAGAGAGTCTGAGTCAGGGCTTAATAATAATAAAAAAAAAAAAAGGCAAATGAAGATAATATTACAGTGGCAACACTTTCTGATAGTTATTTCTCATTATTTTAGTGGGGTTTTTTTTCCTCTTTTAGGTAGAGTCTGGGGTAAAATTGAAAGAGTATTGATAATATCCTTGAAATGATACTTAAAATCTAAAACTTTCAGTTCTTCAGATAACCAGGATGCACTTCCAGTGGGACTGGCTGTGCTTGGGTGTCCTAATAATTAGCTCAGTGACTGCAGGAATAGAAAATGAAGAAAATCTGGATGCAGATGTCGAAGTGGAGAATTTTGACAAGCAGTCCCAAGAAGCTGATGTTGACCGAGAGAAATCTTCTATAGAGGTAAGATTATAGAAGTCTTTAGTTCAAGCTGGTTAAATATGAGATGCATAGTCAAAACTAGAGCAAGTTAATCTGTGTTTGACAACTGAGTGCATGTCAAATACAGCAGTCTAAGGTTTTCAGTAGCTACATGTGACATACAGGGCAAACTTAATGAACTAATGTCTTATGCCCAAGTGTAAAATCTCCTGCCTGTGGTCGATAGTCATGAAAAAGGTTTTACTTCAATCTGAATACAGAACCTTTTGTTGCAAGTCCTAACATGCCACTTCTAGAGAAGTAAATGGTAAGCATCTTGATCTCACTGAGACTTTGACTTTAGACCAGTTTGACTTCATCAGTCACAACTGCCTTTTGGCACTGTCTCTATTACCAGAAAATCTGTATGCTGTTCTTCAAAACAGATGTGGGCAATAGATGGGAAAACAGAAGAATGGAAAACATATATAGAAAGAAACAGGGAGGAAGCCGATTTGGTGAAAGTTCAGAAATTTTTTTTGGGTTTTGTTTCACATAAGATGTAACAAAGCTTTAGTTAGGAGCTTTAAACAGAGGAAGCAACTTCTAAAATTCAGAGAAGTGAAGTTGCTCACTGTTGGAGGAATGCACTCAAACTATTGAAATGTGGGTGGAGGAGAAGGGGTTTTATGCTGCTAGGTATTTGGAATGAACAAAATCTGTTGATCTGCCTGGGTGGATTACTTCTGGAGGTATGAGAGTGTATTTCAAATGAAAAATTGTAATTTATGTTGGGACATGTATCTGTACATATCTCTTAGGTTGTGTACCAGACTCCAAAGCCAACGGGGGAAGTGTATTTTACAGAAACCTTTGATGAAGGATTGTCTGGGTAAGCTTATGCCTTAAAATGATAAACTTTTACTTTCAGGAGTTTAACTTACAGTGGCAGGACTTACTTTGTTTTCATTTTTCTGCTAGTATCTTTATAAAAATTAATTTTTACAAGGGTTAGAATTGGGAAGGCTATTAATGCTTGCTCCAAATAGATCATAATGTTAAGCTGGACACTTAACATTCCAGATATGTTACTTTTTTGTGTCTGTTTTAAGGAAGCTTTTAATAAACTCTGAGTTTGTGGACATTAAGAAAAATAATACAAAGATTTAGCCAGTTGGGTTTAACTAGCTGAGAGGTGAAGTGCCATTACATTTCAGTAGCAAGCTCTTTCTTTTCACATGATCTTAGGTATGTGTCAATTCTAAATGTTAAGTGCAAAAGCAGCACCTGTGATGACAGGAAAAATTATTAAATAGAAGAGGTGATAATGGTTGTCAAAAAAACCAACCAAACAAACCACTGAAAACCTTGATTAACAGATGCAAATATTTAATGGTGGTACTTGAATGATACCATTCATCCAAATTTCTAGCTTTTTGAGATCTGTTATAAGATTAGTTTGTCTTCCTACTAAATCTAATGTTCAAAGTTTTAGCTACTATGCTTGGGATTTTTTTAGTCTAGCTATACATAATTTACGTAAAACTAAGGCGTATGGGAGACAGGTTTATGGGAAAGTAAGCAGCATGTTGCCTTTCTTCCCTAAAGTGTGGAAAAGAGTACAAATAAATTGACTACGTAAGAATAGAGTAGCTTTTTTGAGAATGGACCTTGAAAATCTTTCACATGACTTGTAGAGATGTTTTATTTCCTCACTGGTCTCTCTCATGGTAGGCCAAGGATCTTGTTTGTTATTTATGCTGTGAAGCTTTCCCAGCATCTCTGTTAACAGTGAACAAATGTGACTACAATTCAAGCAGAAAAGATAAAGTATTCATCCCTGAAACACTCCATGTAGAGGATAGTTCAGAATGAATGAAAACGGTTCTTTCCTGAATAAATGATTAGAATGTATTCTTGTAATTGATACAATGAAGAGTTCAGCAGTGCTATTGGCTTAAGGTATTCCTGTGCATGGCTCCAGATAGAACCAGTGTATGTCCAGATGAGGGTGGACTGCCCTTTTCATTTTCCTCCTCTCCATATGAGCGCTTTGTGTAGAGACTGTGCATATCTTTTGGTAACCTTAATAATAGGCCGAGTTTGCCTTGCTCACAGAGTCAAGGAGATCTGCTGGATCTCCTGTGTGCAGTACACTTGGAATCTTGTGTTTGTCATTTGGACACTTACCATTCCCTTTTGTCCTCTGCTATGCATGTGTACTGTTACTATCAGATAAAATTAAGATTCCTTTGGCTGAATTCTTTTTCTTTTCTTATCATATTGAAGGTATTATACTTGAAACTTGCTATTTTCTGTGCATTTTTTACATTATATGCATATTACATTCTGCCAAACTCAACTTTTACATAAAACTGAATTTTATTCAGAATTAAATAACTCAGGAATTTAATTACTTTAGACTTATAATTGTATATTCATTGACATTTTTAGGAAATATTTTGAAATGCTGTTATTAGACTACTTTCCTTTAATTTTTCTTTGCAAGTTCTCTGAACTACACACAGTTCCATGATGCTAACTCACAATCAGTATTACAGGTTCACAGTCTAGAAGCAAAAGCTGTTTTTCCTTTGTTAAATAATACAGCTTTGCATAGATAGTTCAATGACTAGTACAATTTTTGTTTTAGGTGGGTGTTGTCTGTAACACTGAAAGAAGACATGGATGATAATGTTGCTAAATATGATGGTAAGCAGTTTTAAAGTTTACCTCCACTACGTAGTTGTGGATGTAATGTTCTGTTGCTTTTTGAGAAATAACTACTCTTTCTTTGAGAAATAACACAGAACTTATCTTTGAATATCTAGATGGCATAGGTCAAAAATGTTAGTTTGTATAATGACTGTTAGCCTGAAACTGAGATCTGAAATGTTGCTCACTGGGTTACTTAGTGTGAAGATAACTTTTTTATGTCATTCCAACAATGTATTGCCATGGATGATACCAGAATACCCTCTGGCATCTGAATATTTAATACTCTTTATTTACAAATATTGTTTCTTTAGAACTGTCTTCTCTGAAATCATGACAGAGATATTTATCACTTCAATTTCAGTTGTTAAACAGGTTTCTAAAGCATCATGTTCCATCTTGCTCCATCTGTCCTACTGATTCATGGATTGGTCTCTTGGTACAGCCTCTGAAACAGGAAAGTTAAAACTGCATGATGTTTTTTTTTAAATACTTTTTCAGATTGCCTGTGCTTGAATGTAGTGGTTCTTGTACAGTTTAGTCTTAGAGTAGCCTAAAACAAATTTGGAAAGCAATAATGAAAAAGTTGTACTGATGGTTTAATCATTTGTGCTTGTGATTTCCTAGTCTAGAACTGGCTGCTTAAATGTAATTTTAAACCATTTGGCTATGCGTGATCTGTGGCAATAATTTGCGACCTGAGTTTATTTCATTCAAGAGGGAGTGGGGAGAACAGAAAAAGTTTCTACTGCAATAGAGAAGTATTTGCTACTGTTCTTATGTCAAATGAAATCAATTAATGTTAACAGAAAGTGGTAAGCAAGCATAACTTGCAGAACTTTGGTGTGCAGAACAGAGTAGAACTGATGATTCTAAATTTAGTGGTTACCAGGGTAAAACTGGTAGTTGGGTTACCTAGGTAAAACTAGGAAGTTGCAGAGGAGATATCCACGCAGATGAGATGCTTATGAGAAGTGAAGTCTCTCTGATTACTTGGTTTCATATTAGATAAAAAATTGTCTTTAATGTCAGAAAAGTTGTATTTGCCTGAAATCAGAAAATTCAACATTTAATAAAGTCTGTGATAAAGACACATTTTTGAACTACTTTCCAATTCTTTTTTTCAGTCTTGTTGTTTTGCCTTGCATTTTTGTTTGGTCTTAGTTTCCAAGAAGGAACGCTATTGAAGAGGATGGGATCTTTCTCCTTCCTGTTTATTAGGCTAGAAGAAACTAGGAATTTGTTACTGACTTACATATCTGCCTTTCCTTAACAACTTTGACTAATCACACTTCAGTTGAATAAAAGTAAATCACTGTTGCATTTGCATTTTACAGTTTATGAATCTTCTCGAAAATACATGCTGAGGAACTCCTGATTGTCGCTGTTGAGATGGTCACGACACATACACACACACACCAACTGCTCTGGGAAAAAGCCTTCTTTAATACTCCATAGCCTCTTTTATACAATTTCTTAGCATTCGTGTTACATGTTCATTTACCATTGGCTTACTAACTACAATACAATATTATTGATTGCCTATAACTAGCACACATTCTTGCTACATATCAGCCAGTTTCCCTCCCTTCTGCAGGTGTCCATCCTCCCTCTTTGTTTATGCTTCGCGCTTCTGTTGATGTTACAATTCTCATGGATACAAACTGAATTCTCAAGAGTACACAATGATTGTGTCCAAGTCGAAATCTGTAAGACTTTCAGACTAGCTGTTGGTTCCCACACCTGATGTTTTCCTCCTTTTGACATTGACACAGGCATTCTTCAAGATTACAGTGGATTGTAGAAGTAGGGTGTTTTGTGCTGTATTCTTTCCTGGAAAAAAAGCCAGTGAATCTTGTCCTGTTAATCTGTGAGACAGTGTAACTGCCCTTTTAGAAAAAATCCTGTTTTTTGGATATTGGACACGTGTATTCAACTGTATTTCTCCCAAACTTAGAGAATGTATAAATATAAAATCTTCTATTTTTAAAGCTGTAGGCTTGTTTTGGACTAAATCTGATAATTCTTGGAAAGACTTTGGGGAGGAGGAGGGAACTTCATCTACCTTGTGATTTGATTTGACTCAAGAGATTCTAATTCTGTGTAAGCAGAAAAAAAAGTAATGATGCAGGTCTTTAGCTTTACACAGTGCTTTGTGACTAACGTTTTTTATGTAATGATGGTAGGAGTAAATGTAAAATCTGGAGAAGTATTTTATGTTCCTCTAGCCATTGTCGGATATCACAACCTAAAGATACAGATCTACAGTATTAAAGTTTACTTACGGATGTTTGTAAATTTGAGAACAACATGGAATAACATCATTGACGTCAGATGCCAACATTTCTTCCCTACTGTGGCAACTAGTCTTTATTTGTTGCTAACTCTTTGCTTTCAACAAGGCTGTGATTTCTTTACTTCAGACTGCATTTTTTCAAAGACTTTTGTGTGTGTGTGTTTTAGGGAGATGGGAAGTAGAAGAGCTGAAAGAAAACGCTGTGCCTGGAGACAAAGGATTAGTATTAAAATCAGTGGCAAAGTATCATGCAATATCAGCAATGCTAACAAAAGCTTTTTTTTTTGATGATAAACCTTTGATTGTTCAGTAAGTAATCCTTCAGTTTTTTTACTTGATGTTTATTAGTTAAGGTAAAACGTTTTGCTTTCATATAAATGTTTTGACAGTAGTTACTAATACGCAGTCTTAATATATTCATAATTAGAACTGCGGACTAGCAGTTAATTTGTATTTTTCTGATACTTGGAATGTTCTTTTTAACTTTCTCTTTGCCCAGATACGAAGTGAATTTTCAAAAAGGCATTGACTGTGGTGGTGCATATATTAAACTTCTCTCCAGTAGCAATGACTTGAATCTGGTATGTCCTCTTGCTTAATATTTGCTATCAGTTGTTCATTTGAGGAACAGCTTGGTTCTCCATGGGAGATGCCTGATATCCAGGACAGATGACTTTTGTGTATGTTTTGTAGGACTTTCTGTATTAATAGAAGCCATAGGATCTTAACTCATAACTTGTGAAACAATTTTTTTACTGAACAGCACATATGTATTATTGTGTATTCCAAATACAGGAAACATGAATAATTAAAAAGATACTGACATAACTGTAATGCAACATACTCTGAAGGAGAATAGCTATATCTGATATTTTCAGGGTTGTTTGTTGCTGTTACTTAATGCGGAGAGAAAAAGGTACTGATAAAATACTGGATATTAATATCCTGGGGTTTATCTTTATTGGAAAATAAGATTGTTATGAAGAACAGTAACTAGCTCCCTTCCATCTTTTGCTGTAATGTTTGTAGAGGGATAGAGATACTTGGATGTTTTGATTTGTGACAGGCGTTCCTACTTAACATAAGGATAAAATCTAAATATATATATATGTATCCATATATATTTTTTTTTCATCTTCCTTGAAGAGACTGAGCGATAGTCCATTCCCTGAGAACAGAGAGGACCCAGCAACTCCAGAGGGCTGTTGAGTTCCTTTCATGATTTACCCTACCACTTTTCATTTACCTTTTAGAAATGGGTAACTATGCTCTATGCCAAGGAAAAGAAGTACCAAAAATGACTTAATAAAATGTCCAGTATAACACATGCTCAGTTTTCTTGCTTCTACAGGAATACTTTTTTGACAAAACACCTTACACTATTATGTTTGGACCAGATAAATGTGGAGAAGATTACAAACTACACTTTATCTTCAGACATAAGAATCCTAAAACTGGAGAATATGATGAAAAACATGCTGAACGTCCTGATGTAGACCTAAAAAAATTCTATTTGGACAAGAAGACACATCTATATACTCTTGGTATTGTTTAATTCTTACAAGTTTAAATTGGAGAGGAGAGATTAAAAATGTGGTTTTGTCTGCTGAAGTTTTGTAATTGAGTCTGCTTGTTTGTAATAGCCTGTTAATTCTGAGTGGTGGTTGCTTAATGATTTGGGTTAAATGGTTTAATGACTGGGCTTAACTGCAGGACATAAAAGTAGCTTTCAGATGCTACTGTTTAGTATTCAATTACAGGAAAAAACATATCAGCCCTGACTAGCCTTTATTTATAAATGCCTTCAGTAATTATTATAATAAAATATTTTTAGTGGGGATGATATTAAAATGTACAACTGCCCAATATTCTTGGAAGGTGTCAGAGTTCAGAGGAATTCAGTTAAATCTGTAGCATGCCACACACCACTCTTTTCCACATGTTAAGAGTTCTCACCAACACCTGCATGTGAAGCAGTGTGCATGAACAGATAGGTCAGCACAGACTCTGAAGTGAATGAATATGGGCTGGTTTTAATTCATGTGACGACTCTTCTTGTACCAGTAAACTGTACAGAGAAATGAAAGTTAATTTTTACCCCCTTTTTCTAACTTCTGAGGAAGAATAGCAAACAGAGAAGAATGGGCTGATCTGTGGCATGCTGCAAATCCAGCCAAAATGACTGTACTTACGAACTTCCACTGAATAATAATAGAAGGCATGTTCAAGTGCTGTGCCACGGGAAAACTTAGTGGTTTCTAAAACAGATTGCTGTAGTATGCCACAGCAAACTTTCACTTTTAAATAATGGGAATCTTATAATAAAGGAATGCATGTGTTCCTGTATTTGGGTTGTTTGTTAGAAATTATGAATCGAGGTACTTAAACTTCGATTGCATTTATTCTGTTATAATTGTTCAAATAGACTCCATAGAGCTATGTGATTCCAATGCATTATGTGACTCGTAACAGGAGTTTAAAAATTAGTTCTTTGTATTTTATCTAAAGGTGATATGGGGATTTCATTTTTGCATTTATGGATATATATACTGTTGAAAACTTTCAGGCTGGAAGGCCATTGTTAGATATTACCGAACTGTTACAAGACTGTTACTCTGGTTTTCTTAACCTGTCTTTAGAAAACTGTCATAAAAGTGGAATAGTAATTACTTTCACTTACTAATTTTCATCATGTTGAATGGACAGTTGAATCTGCTATTTAACCAGTGAGCACATTTATAAGTGCTTGTTAGAAATGGATCTGGATACATCTGGATACTGAGTCTGACACTGCTCAGTTCTGTGACCTTGGCTTCTCAGTTACACTTGCTAACATCCAGCAAATTCTCTTCAAATGTTTAAGCATTTGCAGTGTGGCATTTGAGGGAAATGGCTGTTAGAGGTTTGATTCTGAGAGAAAATGCTGCGTCGATCCTTCCACTATGTTACTGGTGCAGTTCTTGTGTTTTCATGCTTTCAAGTGTGAGATTGTAATTTAGTAGCAGAGATGCCTTTTGGGGTAGAGATTCTTTTTTCATTGTCTGTGCTTTTGAAGTAAAACCACAGAATTTTCCAAGTTGCTAGGTTTTTGAAAAATCTCTTAGAATGTGTTTGGATGTGTTTCAGCAATTGAATTTTCTTCGAGTTTCATTTTTGGGGGCCTGATTCAGGTCATAGATCCCCTCAAGGGCAATGTTTGTGTCCAGATCCAGTGCTTGAGTGAGGAGTCTGTCTCCTCTGCTAGTGAGGATCCTGTTTGCTGTTATTTGACTAAGTCTGTGCTCATTCTATAGTTTGGGTTAAATATATTGGTAAAATAAAATGGCTCCCTTATTTCTTTAATATAAATTTCTTCAATTTAGTGCTAAAACCAGATGACACATTTGAAATATTAATCGACCAAACAGTTGTCAGTAAAGGAAATCTTCTTGAGAATATGATTCCTCCAGTAAATCCTTCCAAAGAAATAGAGGATCCTACTGATAAGAAGCCTGATGATTGGGATGAGAGACCAAAAATACCTGATCCAAATGCTGTCAAACCAGATGACTGGTAAGGAGAACATTTTTATTTAAATTTTATTTATTTTTAATTTAAAATTTCTTTTACATACATGTTATTTATTTGAAAGATTTGACTGGTTTTATTTTGGGGTTTGCTAATGACAATTGGAATGCATTTCACTAAAAGCACTGAAATTTGAAAACATAATTGAGGTGGGTATAAGGATCTGGTCATGTTCTAAGGAGACAAATAAAAATTGTTATTTGCTGATTTTGTACTCTGCATGGTTGCAATTCATAACTAAGATTGCTACACCTGAATAAGAAGTTTTTTCTACCATAAAGTCTTAATTTACAATGAATTTCTACTTTTGTGTGAACTACTGTTCTTATGGCAACTCGGGAAGAGTAGGGAAAAACTCAGTGGGAAGACCTGACTGACACCTGCCACTTGATATCAGCAATATCTGGTCTAAACAGCACTGTAAAACAATGTAAATATAATAGATATTTATAAGCAGATAATTATATGTCTAATGCTCATGATCAGCGAGTCTAATTCTGTTGTTGTGTTTTTGAAAATCATCCCTTTCGTGCCAGTTGTAGTCCTCTGAACAGAACATTGGTCCAAAGTCAGGCTGCTGTATTTTCTAACCTAAGTCTGTAATTGAAGGGATGAAGATGAACCTGCCAAAATAGAAGATCCTGATGCTGTTAAGCCTGAGGGGTGGCTTGATGATGAACCACAGTATGTTCCAGATCCTAATGCAAGAAAACCAAAGGACTGGTAAGTGCAGGTTGTTAATGTGTCTTGTAGATAAGACTGTTCTGTGGCAGATTATTAGTTGTGGAAGTCAGTCCAAATCTCATTGTCTTTTGAGACTGGAAGTTGGAATGTGTAAGGTATGGCCAAATATTTGTTGGTGTGGGGGACTGCTTCTATAAAAACGTGAATTTGTCCTTGCCTTCTGTTTTCTGAAGATATATAAGCAACACCAGAATATGAAGGACCCCTCTGAAAGAATTTTCTATAGTTTAAGTTGATAATTTGAAATCATAATGTAAGTCTTAAAGGGATCTCTAAGCATCCTGGCTAGAAGTGTTTCAAGCTGTCTGCAGAGGCAGGAATGTAATTGAAGTCAGTCATGCTATGGTAGTTATGCACATGTGACCTTTAAATAAAAAGGTGTAGCACTCCTTAAAAAAAGTGTTTATACTGTTGGGTAAAGTTCTGTGAGCTGCCCAGAGTTCTGAGGTTGTTACAACAATATACATGGACCCTCACTTCAGACTGCCAGTGTTTGACACCTGACTGACCTTAAATCAGTTGTTTGTAATTTTTTTTTCTCTCTAGGGATGAAGAAATGGATGGAGAGTGGGAAGCCCCTCAGATCCCTAATCCAAAGTGTGAGACTGCACCTGGTTGTGGAGAGTGGGTGCATCCCATGAAAAATAACCCAAAATATAAAGGAAAATGGAGAGCACCTATGATAGATAATCCTAACTATCAGGTAATAGCCAAATTGTAGGTTATTGCTAAAAGATACAGAGTTCAGCAGAGCAAGCAAGTCACAGTTGTATATTTATTTAGGTTTTTTTACAGTATATTTATATTTTAGAGTAAGTCTGAATACCCTCACTAATTTGAGATTTTTTTTTGCTTTTCCTTTTTTTTCCTTTAAGTATATTGGGAAACCATAATGCTTCCTATATTAAAACAATTTATCTGTTTAAAGTTGCCTTTTGTACAATTTGCATTGGTACCATTTATTTAATATGGTCTTCGGAATTGTATTCTGAATTACATTGGCGTTTTAAATGTATTTTGAATTAATATTTTTTTTATATTAAAAAATGAAGCCTTTCAGTAAGCAGATCGTCTTACTAGTTCAGTTTTAGAGGAAGCATCAATTTTGGATAATAAATTCTCTTCATCCCCTCCAAATATAAGAAGTAATTGGCTGGATATTAAAGAGAGTTACTTTGTATTAGTTATGGCTGGGGAGTACTTGAATCTGATGTCTCTGAGGGTAAGATCCTAAGTAGGTTTGCAAACACAATTTGGCTCTAATTTGCACAGGTTATCATAAGGCTGAATTTTCCTTCCCTAAAATTTTCTCTAGCACTTCTGGTAAGAGTCAGTTATTACTGTAACCTCTACAGGAAAAAAGAAAAATCACTTAAGAAAAATCACTAAGCCATATAACTGAGACCCATCTGCCAAAATCCTGTAGGCTATTCCAGTTCTGTTTTAGGTAGGTTAAACTACTGCTTGTCTTTTTAAATAAAAGTTCTTATTATTTTAAAATCTCTCTCACAAGTTGTTCTTTTGGTGATCTATAGGTAATGTGATTACATTTGTTTCCATTAACAGGGAATCTGGAGCCCTCGGAAAATACCAAACCCAGACTATTTTGAAGATCTTCACCCATTCAAGATGACCACTGTCAGTGCTATTGGTTTAGAACTCTGGTCTATGACGTCTGATATCTACTTTGATAACTTCATCATATGTTCAGAAAAAGAAGTAGCAGATCGCTGGGCAGCTGATAGCTGGGGCTTGAAAAAATTAGTAGCAAGTGCTAATGAGGTATAAACTTTACTATGTTCTTGATAGTAGAAAGTAGTGAGGAAGCTGTGGTGTTGGAATAATTTTCTGTCAGTGCTGACAGAATATTAATTTGTCTGCAATTAATAATTTTGCTGAATAACTCTGATAGGTTTTCTGTCTTGTAGTTTGACTTTTTACTTTTCCCAGATCAATATTTTGTTGAGGTTAAAAGGGTACTGCATTTTACTTAAACACCTAGTGAGAAATTGACTTCCTGTGAAGCCTTCTGCTGTTCACATTGATATTAGAAATTCAGTACCTCACAGCAAGTGAAAGAATGAAGGCTGAGTTACTTACACTCAAAGACTTCCCCTCCTGCCCCCTGCCCTCTATTTTCCCTTGTGGCAATATCCATGATATATATTCTTTAGATGCTTTCCTCCCATGGAGGAAATGGATAGTCTAGTGTTTGTTTCTGTTTAATAATTTTAGGCCTTTGGCTGCTTAGATGCGTGTTATGCAGCTCCAAAAATATTGCATGTATGTTTATAGGGCTGCATCTGTTCTTCTGTTTGTATATATGCATCCACATTTTGTTTGTGTACTGCACTTTGGCGGCCTTCCTCTCTCTTCCCTATGCTGTGGGATGGATCTGCCCTGCCACACAGGATCATGAGCCAGTCTAGTGGCTGCCTGCACTCCTGTTTCTGTCTAACAGTCCTCTATTCTCTTTGATTAAATGCCAACAGCAGGCTGCAGTTGTGGGGGAGAAATGATGGGTTGGCAAATGTGGCCAATTCCTTACACCTGCTGTTTGGCACAGAGTCGCGAGTAGCAACAGCATATCTGCCCATGCAAGCAGGAAAGCTATCTCTTCCCACAGCCTTGCCCTTTTCCAAAATGTTTGGGTTTATGTCTGAACCTGTATCCATACCTGTACACACAATGGCAAAAAAATTCCTTTGAGTCCCTTCGTTCTACTGTGCCTCTCAAACTTCCTTAGTTGCTGATTGACACTGAACCGTGCCATAAATCAAATCCCTCCTGATGGGAGAGAATGTTCTAAAAGTCCTTGCAAGGAGTTTCAAAGATAAACTGAGACTTTTCCTGGAGTTTCAATGCTGCTGGATAGTTGTTTATTAAGTCTTATCAGAGGAACAGAGCCACTAGCGTGACCCAGGCATAACACAGAGCACAGAAAGCAGGAGAGAAGTCTAATTATCAAGATTTACATGGCCTTTTAAAGATAATTTAACCAATAGTTACTAAAAATATATATTATTTTCACTTTCCTACTAATTATTCAGTAACACAGGAACTGCAGAATTCTCTATCCAGTCATTCCAAACTACTTTTACTGCAGAACATGGAGTAGTAGAAGAAGGAGAAGAAGGTTTAGAGAACAACAACAATCCTCCATTTTGATATTTTTTACTCTTATCTATTTACTACAAAGAGAAGCCCAAAACCTCTAAATTTTCAACCTGTGACAATCTTACATAGTAGTCTATCACCTAATTCACACCACTGTATTTTCTAGTTCTTGTCTGACTGTTGGTAATTTTTTCCAAGGTTGGAGGTTAAAACAGTGTTGTTCAGGGGGGTAAGAACCCTTCAAAACAGGCAGAGAAATATTCTCGGCACTCTGGGTTCCTACACTGATGTACCTCTTCCAGAGATGCACCAGGCACTTGCCTAAGTGTCTCTACTGTATAAGTCAGAGCTGGGCTGGGAGGACAATTTACTCCCTGAATAATTGGCTGTCAAAGGAGAGAAGGTGGTACTACAGGTAGAGCCAGCATTGCTCCTCAGGAACTGCTGCCCTCATGTTCTTGATGCTTTGGGAGCTTTCAGCTGAGTTGGCATAGTGCACAGGAAAAATAGAGTAGCTGGGAAGGGTGTAAAGTATGAGATTGCCAAGACTCCAAATGTGACTTCACAAAGTTGAGTTGTGGCCAGTCTGGTACGTTTGGAGTTCTACATCTGTTCCTTCTTACTCAACACCTGCCATTTATTTGCAATTTGTAGAGTTGCTGCTTTACTAATATTGAAATGCAATATTGTTGTAGTCATTAAAATGCAAAGGTAAAGAAGGGTTTTGCACAACATAAATGTATACAGTACACTTCATGAACTTATTTAAGTGTTGAGAGGGAAGTAAAAGCAATTCTTTTAAATATTTTTTTTTAAATACAGCCTGGTATGTTTAGTCAATTGGTGACTGCTGCAGAAGAACATCCGTGGCTCTGGGTTCTTTACATCTTGACTCTAGCTCTCCCTGTTGGTCTAAGTGTGTTGTTCTGCTGGCCAGGAAAGGTTAGTGAAATTTACTGTATTTTTATTTGGTTTTATTCTTAATACTTTATTTGGAAATTCTTGAGCATCTGTGCAACAATTTGTACTTTTAATGTGCCATTGGTATTACTTAGCTTACAGTGCCTGTTTAATTCTTAATTGGAATTGAAATATAAATAGATTTTTAATTTGTTGTAGAAATCAGATGAGTATATTGACTTCAAAAAAACTGATGCATCTAAGCAAATTACAAAGGAAGAACTAAAAGAAGAGACAGAGGAGTTTGAAGATGATGAACTAGAAGAGGAAAAAGAAAATGAAGATACTGGTGAAGATGGTAAGATAAGTGTGTCAGCTTGCAGTTTGGTTAAAGACACGAATAGAACTAGTTCATGGATTGCATTGCCAGTAATTGCAACCTGTTATCTTAGACTATGTGAAATGTGCTTTGCTCTGAGCCTTTTTTCCTCTTTGATAACTTCCAGTGAGTGGCATCCATGGCTAATAGCTCTGATGAATACAAGCAGAAAGTAAGGCTCTACTCAGTATTTCTTCACTTTCAAGAAATGAGCATGCTTCCAACACTATTTTTTATGTTTGTAGACAGTGATACATATTTTATCCCTTCTAAATATTTCCTATATTGAGCACATTTTAATTATTCAGATATTAGTACCTGAAGCAGTCAAAGTCACTTTATTGTCTTTAAAATGTGTCTGGAATAGCTTTAAGTCTCTAACATAAATCTGCTTATGCCTCTCTGGGAGGGTTATACTATTCTGTTGGTCACTGATTTCAGTTATTCTTCTTAAAGCCTGACAATACAGTAGGCTTGAAATACTGAAATCTGCAGCTTCCTTTTATGTTGCTTTTTAGCAACCTGTTGCATGCCTGCAGACGTGTGTCCTACTGCCCAGGGGAGAAATTAATGACCCAGTAGGTTGAGCTGTACTTCAGCATCCAAGGATAAAATCATCCCATGTTACTGTATCAAAAAGTACTGAGTACTACTCAGCTTATAGCTTTGAGGTGCTGTTAGCATTTTCAACTGTGTCTGTATAATGAATAAAAACCAAAGCACCTAACTTACAGTGCACTATCTTGACTTTCATGAGGAAGTTTTTAGCTTCAGAACTCTGCAAGATTCTGCCTCTTATTTCGCTCTTCCATGGTGAGAACAAAGAAAGTGACAAGGGACTGGCATGGATAATTAGAGACATGGCAGACATTCATGTTTTGCTGGGTTTTTTGTCTTGGTTCTGACATCACTTTGTATTACTGACTGAAACTTGGTGGGTTTTGTCTGTCTTCGCACCATGTTCCATGAGTGTTGATGACTTCTGTCTGTATGACTTAAAAGTTTACTCAGCATCAGCAGTTCCCATGCCAGTACTGACAGTATTGAGTACATTTTTGGCACAGTGCTTGCCACACCAAACTTCGTCTGTCTGCCTTGCTATTGGAGAGCCTTAACCAAGGCACTTAATTACTCTGGTTATGCTACATATATTCTTTACTTCAGCTTAAATTGTAGGTATGTGATTTCAGCATTGTATCTTCCTATGTTTTCCTTTTGATCTTACTCTACTCTACCTCTTCTTTGCTCCTGAATTGCAGACTCTGTTTCATTCTACCTAGTTTTGATGCAGATCACAGATAGTTTGTACCTAATATGCTGCTGTTGCAAGGCTGCCATTCCTCAATTCCGATATTCTTCTGTTAAGTCAGTCAGTTAATTTAGTTAAGTACAACACATCACTTAATAAATAATACACTAAAGTGTGTGTTTCAATGTTAGAAATAAGGTCCAGGAAACTGCAGAGGAACACTGTTCAGCTCTTACAACTTTCTTAAATTGTGCTTGGAATGGCTGTTTGTGATGTTATAAAGGTAAGTTCTATTTTAGACCTTTACTTTTAGTTACTAAACAGAGCACAGAGTAAAACTAACCTAGCTAGCTTTTGTATGACTATTCCAGGGTTTTCCAATTAATTCTAGGCTTCAGAGGGAAGGATTACATTTTGCTGTCATATGACTTCATGCTTTCTAGCTTTAAGAAGAATTGCCTAGCTTCCGTTAGCTTCGTGCCACCTTTTACACTTGCAGGTTGAAACCTTCTTTTCTTCTATTGCTCTTTTGCCTCTTCATATCTGAAAGTATCAGAGAATTTGTCTTCTGCCTCCTTTTCCTGATTCTTTTTGCTACAGAGAGAAGAGAAATGGAGGAGACAAAAAGAGAGCTTATAAAGGATACAAAGAAGATGGGAAGGGAGGCTCCTGTTTCAGGTACTGGGAAAGGGAAGCAATTTGGGCCAGGACTCACAAGCGGGTCTGTCTCTCCTGTTTTCTTCCCTCTGCTTCCTTGTTGATTGTAGAACTTCAAGCTGGTGGATGCCAGCTTCCATCAGGTGCAGATGCAAGTTTCCTCTGAGATTTCTCCCTGTGGTATCTGTAGTCATAAATATTTTCCACTAGTACCTTTTTCTCCTTATGATTTTTATGGTTCTTTCATAGTCATTATCTCCTCCTTTGTTTTTTTGGAGTTGAAGGCAATGGGAGTTTGAGCTGTGGAATACTGAATGACTTGAGATCTGCATTGTATCATGGGACCATTTAAAAAACAAAGAAAAAGGAAGTGTGGCACAATAGCAAATTTTAGAAACACTTGGAGATTTCTTTGACACCAGTGACAATGAGTTGCTGGCAGAGTACTTCTTGAAGGGCATTGTCCCTGGGATTTATGGTTTTATTTAGTTCTATGTTAATTTTTGTGGCATTGTCTAATTGTCTGCGTTGTCTCCTTGCTTTCCTTGACCTCTAGAAAGATATTGCAAGAAGTAAAAGAATGTTACCACAAAATGGAATTTCAGGGGCACAGTCTGAACCTTATTTATCAAGTTCTACATTTATTTATATGAAATAATGCTTAAATTACTATTTGATTAAATTTAAAATAATAATTTTAAGTAGTATAGTTGTCCACTTCTGAGTTTTACAGCTTCTGATGTCTGAAGTATTTTTGTTTGGGGCTTTTTCCCCTCTATGGAAAAAGGTACTTACGGGAGGAGCTGGATTTACATCATTTATCATTTCCAATCTCTTCATTAGAATAGGAGCAAAGGCTTTGTGAATTTCTGCCAAGCTCTTCTATTAAGAGCATATTTTTAGGACAGAGATCTTTGTCTACATCTTTCTTAAACCATGATCTTCATTATTTGGTCATATATCTCCTTTTGATAATAGAGACATATTGTAGACATGTACCAGGTATATTGACAGATGGCAAAACTAACTTAGTTCATACCAATTAGTGAAGCTCTGTTTGGCTCAATTTATAGCTATACTGCAGCCAAAATTCTTGGTAGTTCTACAGAAGTCTCAAATATTTTAATAAATGAGGTATTTCTAGATTTTCATCACCAAGAATCAGGAGAGTCTCATGTTACATATGACTACATTCTAAATTTGTATGGATACTTTTGTTTCAGTTTAGCTGAGATATAACAGTAAGAATTTGGGTGTGGGTACAGTTTTGTGGTATTTGTTTTTGGTTTTTTCCTGTTTTTTTCATACCTAAGTGGTGCTTATGAGATGTAGGTGTGACCTGACAAGGACAGAATTGAGCACTAATTCACTGCTGTTTTTAAATAAGCCACTGGCAGACTGTTAAGTTTTAAAATGCTAATGTATATCCTTTTGTCAGATTTAAGATTCCTTGTTTACTCTTGATAGAAAGTATTGCAAAGGGTACTGGTAGTGCAGTAGTAGTGCAAGCTGGACATTCTTGGAGTGAGTTAAGGGGAGTACATTCTTTTCTGACTACTTTCTGCATTGCAAAAATGCACAAGAAGGGGGGGAAGAAAAGAGCTGCTTATCCCTCAGTCAAAACAGTATGCCAGAAAAATTCTCTGTTGAAAAGGGGAGTACCCTTAGGATGTAGGTGTCTCCCATGCTGGATAACTGGTAACTGCAATATTGTACTTCCCCATCTAAGTCAGAATTTAGTCAGAGTTGGGATGCCTGAGTTGTCCTGTTTTGGACTGTGCTCTCAAAACTGTCCAATACAATAACTAGTTTTAAAGTAAAGTAAATCGAGTCCTTTAAGTCAGTAACAAGTCTGAAGACAGTATGGGCTATTATGAGAAGAGGCAAAGTTGGAGCTGTTGAAATTGGTTATTAAATCTGACAGTTACCACTTGCTACTAATTAATGAGAATTCTATTCTCTGTATCACAGAGATGTTTTTATGGGTTATTCTAAACAAGCAGTTCATTCTAGGACTGAAATTGGCTTATTTTCCTTACTAATATGTCTGGATATAGTGTATTTGTAATATAGTTCTGTTTACGAAGTAAAATCAACTTCTTCTGCAGAAGATGAAGGTGAAGGTGGTGAAGATATTTATGATGATGAAGAAGAAAATGAAGTTCCAGATGAGGAAGAAAATGAAATTGCAGATGGAAGTCAGGAAGGTGATAGGTTAAATAAATCTGATTCAGAAGATGAGGTAAGTTTGCATTTTTCCCTACTTTCTCCTCGCCATTGTCTGACATCATACTTCTAATTAAGCCCAGTTACCTAAAACAAGTGTTTTTCTTCTGTTGAGCCATAAAACAAATCCTGAGGTAGAAATATGTTTTCCTTTGAGTTTGACACCTCAAATACTCTGCATAAATACAGGTATTAGTATAGAAGTGTTCAGGCAGCTCCCTAAACATGAAATGTTTTTACAGAAGTATAGTTTTTAACAGATTATTAAATTAATTTTAAGTCTTGAAAATTTGGATGCTGCAGCAGATTGGTCAGTTTTCACTGTGCTTCTTAATTGATAGAACATGTGCTTCCAACTGAATAGCCTTTTCCTGAGACCTAGAAAAACCATAAGTTTTCCAGTTACGTTTTGGGGTTTTTTATTCCAAAATAAGGTTTTAAGCAAAATGACAATACTGTTTTTGAACACAGCATCTGCAGTTTCATTTTTCTTGTGCAGATTAATCCAGTCATCCAGATATTCTACAAAATGTTTCTCATAAACTATCATTGTAGATGGAATTTGTGCTTTTCTTGTTTGTCAACTGCTCATTATTCTTTCATTTAGAAACTGGTGTGTCTGAAGCACTTTAGATCCACCCATTGGTCATCTTGTGCTTGTCACTCCCTAAAGGAGTCACTTTCCAGGTTAAGGGTGTTGTTTAATGTAATGTTAACTCCTTTTCACGTAAAACTTTCTAGGAAACTACCTTGCATGAGATTGCATTGTTTCAGCACTAAAATTTTTTATTAATTACCCCTTATTCTATACTTTTTCTTGTTCCTTTAAGAAGTTTTCTTTTCCTTGTACATTCACCCAGTGTCTGCTGAACCCTGCTAAGAGTCACATGATTCCTTTTGAAAATAATAGCAAGCTCTGAATGTGTCTGTGGCATTACACAGTGTCACAGTTATGCCATGGCTTGCTTTTCTCTGAGTATTTTCAGCATATAGGTATTTCTGTTGTGAATTGGCTGGAACACATCATGTACCCCATGTCCTCACTCAGGCTGGGCCACATTCTGTGAGTTGTTCCTTCTAAAAGAGGTGCCCTGCTATTAGGTGATGCAGGAAAGTGAGGAAGCAATGCATGGTCTGCGAATGGATTTCTTGTTGGAAAGGCTTTTCCTGTGCCTCCGTAAGCCCATTGCTTTTAAACTGGGAACAACCCATTTGATTTAAGGACAGTTTGCTCTATTTGTAGCTCTCCAAAGGGAACAGTTAAAATGTTTTAAATGTGTCTTACTTCAGAAGTGGAAATTAAAATTAGCAAAAGGTGCACTTTAAGGAAGTTTCTAAATTAATTTAAAAGTCACCACTTTTAAACCAGCAAAGACATGGGCAAAACCAAATTTTTGACATCAGTTTAGACATAGTATCCTCTTCCTTCTGAATATAGAAATGAAAAGTCTTCTACCCATTTTATTCATCATTAGATCAGTAGTGTGGAAAAAAATGTCCTATCACTTAAGTGCTGCATTTAGTGATAAAATGACTGGGGGGTTCAGGAGGAGGAATAATGTAGCATGCCAGTTTCAATAATTAAAATAGGTTTACAATGCTAATGCTGAATTTATTTTTTTTCCAGAAGAAAGAAGCTGATGAAGGAATGGGAGATAATCCACTGAAATCAGTGCGCAAAAGAAGAGTACGAAAGGACTGAGTTACTTCCAGCTGGTGTTTTCAGATCTAGAGACAGTGACAGTAACTTTTGGTGTGCCACTTCAGTGGACCTGGCAAATTCCTGAGCTTTGAAGGGAAAAGGGGGGGCTCACTGCTTTTTAGCCTCCTATTTTAATTCTCTGACCTCTTTAACCATCCCAAACTTCCTTAATTCCCTTTTTTTAAGGATAAACACTATCTGTGAAGAATTAGCTTGTATTTCAAATTCAAAATAAATGGGAAATTACAAGTTGACAAACTGATTTTTAGGTGAAGATTCTTAAGATTTGAAGTTTCTTAGAAATTAGTATTAGTTGGAGATAAACTTATTCTAAGTATTTTTTTAAATGAATACATTATAATACTTTTGTAGCTCTAGCACAAAATCAGCTGTTTACAGTTTTCAGCTAAAAGAGGATGGTAGTATAGATGTAGCATCTATAACAGTTCACATTGCTATGAGAAAAGCTTTTTTTTTCTGTGCAGAGCTATATGCAATAATTGTTTTTGTATGATGATTTTGTGCTAGCAACAATTTTTATTGTAAATTATTTATTTTAGTTGATCTTGTTACATGGGTGGTCACCTGTTCACTTTAGGCATTGGTTACAATAATTCATTTTCAAGATATATTTCAAAATAGAATACAAGTGGTAATTGATGTGACTTGTTTTACTTTTGAATGCAGATATCAAATCTGCAGAAGTGATACACAGATGACTTTTTCAAACTTTTACACTTCTCATGTTCCAAACCAGAGTGGTATAACCTGTTTATAGAATACTTGCTAAATGTATATTGTCACCTAAAAATATTTATTAATTCTTGCTTAATATGAAATTTATTAATATAGATAAGAATTTTTGATGGATTTAAGTTTTTTACGATGTGAGTAACTTGAGCATTCGCATAATGTAGTTTAAATAAACTGCATATTGTAAAGAACCTTTGTTTTGTTAAAGTTCAACTGTATATTAAACAATAAAATTTCAGTCACCAGAAACCTCTTGCTGCTTGGCAGCTGCCTGTAGTGGTAGTAATAGAATGTGTAAATGCTAGCAAAAGTAGTCATACATTACAAACAAGTAGAAATACATTAATTCATAAGGAATTGAACAGATTTTCTTGTGCCTGTCAAAAAATTTGTCTGCTTTAAAAAGAAGTATTTTCACAGCAGATTCCATGAAAGTGTCTTAAGAAATGAATGCTTAAACCTAATGAAGAAGCCAATGTCCTCAAGTGCTTCAAGTGTTTGAAAGTTAATTATATTTTACTTTTACTTGGTGTGAATTACATGGAAATGTCTCATATGTTTTGTTTAATTTGGGGCTTTTTGTGTCTTTTTTAAAGTTAACTGCAAGTTCCCACCTCTTTATTTAAGGTCTCCATGCAAAGGTAAGAAATGAAGGCTCCAGATTACTCTTCAGCAATAGATGGAAGCTGTTACCAGTGTGGTATCCTGCTAGTAACAGTTACTGTGAGCTGTCACAGAGCATTTCAGCCCATCTTTTAAATTAATTATGTCTGAGCCTGATAAAAGTCGTTTGGAATTGTTACAGCATTTGGATGTTGTTCTGGGGGTCTGGTTTGTTTGTTTGCTTAGGGGTTTTGGAGGTTTTTTTTTTCTCTGATATGATATAGTTACTCTAGTTACTATAGTTTCTTTGATGTGATTTAGTTACCCCATGGGATTGGTCACCCCATGGGGGATGCTCATCTTCCCTTAGTATTTTGAACTTAAAAGTTCCCCTAAAGTATTGATTGACACCCCATCAACTTTGATCACCTAGAACCTAGAGATAGTATACATCCTGAGTAAGCATATCAGCTTACTCAGATCGAGATTTATGCTGGTAATTAGAGGAGAAATACCAGAGATGTTGGGGATTTGAGACTCTAGATGTAGAAAGCCAGGCAAAAGGGCAATCCCTTGATTGATACAATGTAACAGTGAGATTTCACCCACACTTCCTGTGCATTGTCCATTTTTATCTGAACAGGTATTTCAGAAAAATACTTAATCTTGATATATGGCTGTTTGAAAGAGCTTTAAAATTAACAAAATAATGATTTTCAGTTCCAGCATGTCTTGCTATTAAAACTGTCAGTCATCTTTGGAACTGCATGCGTAGCAAGACCTCCACAGCCGGCACTCCCACTGTCTACGTTGTAGCTTGGTAAAAGAGCTCTTACTGAGGATGCCAGATCCCAGACTGAACACTTTTTACATGCAGGGAAGGCCAAGTAGTACTGAGGCCCTTTTATTTAGTTACAACTGAAGCTACTCTTCCGTTGGCACCCACATTCATGAAGGCATGATGAAGTAATTCTGGTTTCTCTCTAATGTAAAGCCCACTAACAGTGTAGGAAAAAGTAACATTTCTAACTTGGCTTGACAGTCTCCCACGCAGAGAAGTGCAAGTTGTAGATTTTTGACAAGACTGGATGCAGTCTACCAAACCTTTTTACTTTAGCAAGAACAGAAAAGTAGATAGAAATGTACGATTCATGGCTGAAAATAGCAAGTGAATCAGGAACTGAAGCTTTGCTAAAACTAGATTCACTAACCCAGGTTTAATCTCAATTACATCTAGTTTTTCAGAGAGCTCATCTATGTAGAAACCATTAAGATGATCACTAACCCTACTGCTTTTTCACCTTTTGACTACAGATAGTTATGAGAAGTTTTAGGGTTTACAAATGTTAAACCAAACTAATCGAGACAAATGAAAAGTTTTTATTTGGTGTAAAGTCAGAAATACAACATCTTTAAAATGTTCATAAGTTAAATGAAGGCCACAGTAGTGGGATGTAAAATGGCATGGAGATGAAATAACTGCTATATACACACTGATGGATAAAATACCACTATCCGATCTACAATACCAAACCATAATTTTAAGATTACTTTATCCTGGGAATTGCTGAAGTCTAACAAGCACATGCTGTGTTACCAGATGATCTCCTACAGTGCAGATGGAGATGGCAGTGACATGGCTTTAAAGCTACGATGGCTGTAATGCAATGCAATCTTTAGAAGTCAAGTGCTTGCTGTGATTGTTCTTCCTTTAATGCTCAAACTCTGGACTAGCCGTGTGATCTACTCTACCTGCTAGCAGTTCTTGGATTAATTTAGAGTTCCAGTAATGTGTGAAAGTAGTCCACAGAAGATTAAAATTAAGTTTAGATATTGACAAGGACTCCATGACACAAATGGTATCATCATCCATTTTTCATCATTGGGTTTCTTGACCCAGACTTGTAAACAGCCCTCAAGACTGTGCTATTAGTGCTTTGTTTGCAGTCTTTTGACTTTGTTTAGAGTCTTTTGACTCCCATGAGCATTGTACAACCATTTTAAATGGGGAGAAATGGGAAGCCTCACCTTTGGGAGGGGGAACCTCACAATGTCAACTTACACTTAGAGACACAGCAGTGCCTAGCTGCTAAGAAACTTGGAATTTGAGAGGGATTTACTCTTCTATTACACTTACTCATTCACATCATGCTTGAGAGAGATCCTTGAACTAGTGGTTTCCTTTCAAAAGGTCAAGTAAAATGGCTTCATTACTGAAGCAAGAACTCAGTCCTAGCTAACGTCCATAAATAAATCTGCAGTGCTGCTGTAGGGCAAGATGAAACAGATGCAACTAAGTACTGCTAAAATTTACATACTTGTTTGTATTTCAGCTTCTGTTTTCCTTTAATACTGATTATGCTGGACATGCTGCCTCTGTGGGAAGTGCTCAGACCCCTAATCTGGGCTGAGCCCCCCTACAAAACCTGCTCACAGCCAAGCCAGTAAAAAACAGCACCTTGACACCAGGCATTGCTCAGAGCAGCACAGTTTTGAGAGGCAAAATCCACCTTTGTTCCACTGCATGCTTCTCCCCTAGATGCTTTTATGCAGAGCCTCAAAAAGCACTTCACAAGCTTAGGCTCTGAGGCAGGAAAACAGCTGCTCTGAGGCCTGAAGCAATGAGAGGTTTGGCACTTCAGGAAGAAAGTAAAAGGTGGGAAGGAAGGACTAGTTCTCAGTTCCTCACTGCAGATTGTTCACAAACATGCAGAGCACTGCTGACCTCTTTATGGAGAGTTTATCACTCAGGTTTTTACTTAACTTTTCATCACACAACAGAAGAACTTCAGAAGATCATACATTGTGATGATGTGCCTGATCATTCTTCAGGGAAATGGGAAAGTGGCAATAGTTTCAAGTGCACATAGTACAGCACACTGATGATACTGCATCAGTTTGGTATTTCCCTGATTAAGTTGCTTGCCCTTGTTCCTCCTCTCTTACTCTCCCCCTTCCCAAAAAATCTGAGGTGTTTTTCTGTATGCAAGCCCTGCAAACAATGTCATACTGTTTCTACTTCACAGAAATGCTGAACCGGTTTACAGGTTTTTGTTTTGTAGAGCTATGAACGGTACTACACAGTAAGCACATCTCAGGTGAAAAAAGTGATGCAATTAAACTCTGAATATTTTTATCAAATGGGGTTTCAACACAATATTGTAACTATTTCTTGGCTAGTCGAGAATTCTACTCTAAGACATCAGAGTGCCAACAGACCTTTGTTTAACCTGACAAACTGAATCTGCTTTTTAACAAGGTATGCTCATTTTTAAAACAAATATGAAAATTTTGTAATTATCTACACTACATTTGCACATTGCTTAATCTTAATACACAAACTTCTGTCTCCTGTTCATGATAATGCTCTTAATTCTGTTTATTACCAAACTTTATACTTTGAGAATCCAGTAAGCCACAAACTGAAGTATTTTAGCTTATGTAGCCTATGCCAGTTAAAACAAAAAAAAAAGACAGCAGCAATACAATGACATAATCTGTGAGTCAACCCTTACTTCCTTTTGCTTTTTGTGTCAGTTGTTTGGAAAACACTAGATGCTGACATCAGATTTTCTATATACTGTCCAAGAACTTGGTTTTCTGATTTCAGTTTCAAGTTTTCTTCCTTAACAGCATCTACACGTGCTGAGAGATCTGCGAAGGTGATATTATAAGAAAAATATTAGACACTATTGCATACAATAATGAATACGTTATACGGGCCTACATCAGACTAGTCACACCTTTAATGCAGAAAACATTACCATAGGGTATTATGTTATAAAACATTCTCCTACTCAAGTTTTACCTAAAGGCCATTTTTCCTATATTATTTTGTAGCACAGTATTTTGACCCACTTGTTAAACTTACTGCTAGTCTGTAAGTTTATTACTTTCTTGAATTTTTGAATTAAGCTATTGCAAACTAGTTTATTGAGAAACAAGAGTTCAGTGATGAGCAGCCTCAGATGTGTGTCTTCTAATAAGCCTGGACACATTAGATGTATCACCCGTTCTACTTGCTGTGTATTACCAAGGTTGAGCAAACGTAATGTTGCATAAAGAGGAAGAAAAAAACTATTTCTAAGACCTTGGTTTTGTACCTTCAACTGCTTTAAGTAACATACTTCTGGACACTGTGACTAACGGCAGAGCACTCAGGTTCTCTTCTTTTACTTATTACTGTGTACTTGTAAAAAAATCTGATGTGTCAAGCTGCTAACCTTCAAGTGTGTGCTGCAGTTCCAAAACTTGATTAATAAGCCGTGTTTTCTCTTCTAATTCCACCTGATTCTCAGCCTCAACAGCTGCAATAAATCAGGAGAGTTTTAGTGCAACCTCTGTTAACAGTTAGAAATTATACAAAATAGAATAGCAATGAAGAACAAGAACATTAAGAATTTATACCATCCATGTCAGCGTTCATCATTGTAGTAGGGGCTCTTTCCACTTTTGAAGAGAGTTTTCTTGAGCGATACTCTGCTTAAAGAAAAAAAAAAAGAGAAACAAAAAACAAGAGAGGTAGCAATTATTGGAACGTCTGTTACATTTGGATTTTAGATGCATTTTTTTAATTCTGAAAGACCAGTGCTTTAGTCTAAGGCAGAGCAACCTTCTTCACCATTCTTTAATTATTTTTCCTAGGCCTCATGCCATGCATACCTATGATTCGTTGAATAACTGTGCCTCTGTTTACAAAAATAACTGATCTAGATTACTGCAAAGCATGAAATATCGCTGTTTTAATTATGTAATCGCCGCCTTCTCAGCTCCGATCATTCTGGAATGGGTTATTCCAGAAGTGGCTATTCCTGAATGCCGAAGAGGAAGGGCCCCGCATTGTCGTCGGCCCCCCCCTCCTCCCAACTCCCACTCCTGGCCAGTGCACGGGCCTGCGGGACGGGGGTCACGCCCCTCGCATCCCCCCACCCCGCCCGTTTCCATCTCGCGCTGCAGAACGCGGCAGGTGCGGTAACAGGCGGGGGGGGATGGCAGCACTGCAGAGGGGTGTCCCCGCAGGACCCGGCCGGCAGCCCCGCGGCCCTGCCCGCACACCCCACCATGCAGCTCCAACCTGGGTCGGCCTCACGCCCACTCCCACCCGCCCCGCACCTGCCCCGCACCTGCCCCGCACCTGCCCCGCACCTGCCCCGCTGCCGCCGCCTCCCGCGGGCTGCGCCCCAGCCCGGCCCGGCCCGGCCCGGCCCGCTCTACGCTCCCAACGCGCTTGCGCCGCGCGCGGGGCGGGGCGGGGCCGGGCGCGCGAAGAGGCACGAGCGGCATCGCCTCTCGTCACAGGGCGGTGCGGACGAATGCGGGACCGCGCGTCACAGCTATGTCCCCTCACAGGCTGCTGCAGTCGTACCCGGCCCCCTCCCGTCATATCCCGCTGAGTACCAAGTAAGATGATGTTTCTGATTAATGCGTTCTGTGCTCATACGCCAGTGTTCAAAGCAGCGGTCCTCAGTGGTTGGTCGCTCTGAGTAGTGTTTAGAAGAAATTAAGAAAAGGCATTTGTTCCCTGGTGCGTAACCCCTTCAGATGTAGGTATGTTGGGAAAGCCTGAGGAAGGTCCGAGAAAGCAGCATGTGTATGGCTGCTGTTGACTCCCAGGTGCTCGTATGTGGAGCTTTGGGAGAGAGGAGCCCCTTAGCCGGAGTCTAGCAGGCCCCAGTTCAGTGCCCAGCTGTTTCCAGTCTGGCACATCAGTAGCCTTTTTCACAGCAGTGTCCACAGTAAGAAACTTGTAATTTAGCTCCGTGCCTCTGGGTCTCACAGCACTGAGATCACATCACATAAGAACCTAAGTAACTTCACGGAGTCGCTCTCATCTAATGGCTCAGTAGCTCCAAAACAACACTCCTGTGTCTTTGTTCTTTCCCTGGTTCCCTGGAGGGAATAACCCTTGCAGAACATGCTACACATGGTCCTCACTTTGACCTCATAGCACAGTCTATGAGCCACAGCAAAGGAATGAAAAACATTCATGACCCGAGATAATTTTAGTGGCTTCACTGAAGTGATTGCATTGCATAACCTGTAGTACTATGTAGTTTGAACCATATGTTGCAGTGAAATATATTCATATTGCATCTGTAAATTGCAGTAATATATCTGGTTATAAATAAATAATTCAGTGCTGTGCAGACACTCAGGAAGATAAAGGCATTTGGGAAGTGAGCCCTCTACTGTATTTTTAAATACACTTCAAAAAGTGTATATTTCTAACATCTTCATCTTCTGGCTGCCTCCACAGTATTATTATTGTGTCAATGACATTTTTTAACCTTACAATCAGTTAAGTTCAGATTAGACTGAATGCTATCCAAGGTCTAAAAACGTACTGCAATTAGAGTCTTGCTGTCCGTCTGTACTGGAAAATGAGTCTGTTTCTAGTTCCACTAGCTAGTTCACTTAAAAGCATATCACTGTCCCTACAAAAGGCATTTTTAACACAGCAATCCTCCTTATTTCTTGCAAGCAGTCCTCTCAGGTGGTAGCTGGGCTTCAGGAGCTTGTTAGAAAGTTTCCTTCATTGCTGTTTTTAAAATGCCAGGTGCTTGAACTGTTTTGATCTTGCTTGCTGCACTGGCCATGTGGCAAACCTGGCAGTCAACAGGTTCTCCTAATTCTTTCTAATGAGACAATCTCCAGCACTTTGATTAACGGGGAAAAAATTATGGCCAGATTCTCCAGGTGTATGCAGATGGATGGAAACCTTGCTTACCTGGTGAAGAATGTGCTATGTTTTCATGCTGTAAGAGGGGGAATAATTATTGTAGGCTGATCTTGAGGAAATGCTCCTCTCTGCTGCAGAAATTCCACTTTTCTTGCTGCATTATAGGTGGAGATTATTGTTGAAATTGTCCCAAAATGAGCATACGGGGGAAATCCTTGATGTTAAATTATGGGACAGAATGAAAACCAGAGATATTGGTTCCTGTGCTGTTGTAGCCAAAACAGTAGTAATTTCAAGAGCTGCTGGTTTACCTCCTGTTTCCTTTTTGGTATGTGTGCTGTTGGGGGTTCATTCTGCTTTGCCTGGTTGTGGTTTCTCACTGTAGTACTTTCTTCTGATTCTGAACTCTGATGTTTGAGCATGAGCACCAGGATCAACTCCTTTTCAGAAGTCAGCCTCTGTGAGAGGTTTTTTTGGTTTTACTTTCAAGAAAGCTGTTGTTCTGAGCTTTTACTGTTGGCATTGCAGAGAGGTTATCAGCAGAGAGAGCAGACAGCATTCTTAGTCCACAGAGTGCTGTGTGTTATGAGGTTAGCATAGAACGGTCCAGGGACCAAAACATTTGGATTGATACTGCTGGGTGTAAATTCCGCAGAGAGAATGCCTAGATCATCCTGTGTTCCCTTAAAAAGGCGTGCATTCCTAACCCTTCCTCTATTTTCCGCTGCAAAGAAGGAAACTCCAGAATTCTGAATATCCAATGCACGACTACTTTTAAACAAACACCAAAAAACATGCACACACTCAAGAACCCCAAAACACAAATGCAAAAATGCCCAAACCCAATATATAACAGGATAAAGTATCCACAGCCCAAAGTATTCTTGTTTGAGAAATCAACCAAGAAACCAGAAGCTTAACGTATCACATGGCTTTTCAAATTCCTCACCTCACCTGTCTTGCATTTGCATAATACATTATCAATTTAAATTTTTGTGCACTTTAAATGTAAAGCTTTAGGGACTTAGGATATATCCCCAACAATCAGATTCCTTTTATATCATAGAATGTGCCACAGGGAAGGCACCTATGCATATTATGACACCAAATTGGGTGAGAGTGTTGGTCTGACAGGTCCTGCACTTGGGGCACAACAACCCCAGACAGTGCTACAGGCTATTTTCTAAGGCGTTTAGTTAAATCAGAGGAGGCATTCATAATATTGTCATTATATTAAATCTATAGGAACAAGTTTCAGTTTATAAATGCAACTATCTGTACTTATTTGTATCCTAAGTTCTAGTCAGATTTTCTAAAAGTAGCTGATGTCACTGGCAAAATGAATTAATTTATTCAGTTTCACTGAAAGAGCAATTTTTGTTTAAAATACAACAATCTCCCTAGGATATAAAGTATCATTAATAGTTTTCCTGAATTCATGTACAGGTACAAACTGAGAGGAGAGGATTTTATTGCTCTGCACTCTGACTCTCAGTCATTGCTGCTAACTACAAACATTTTCAGATGTTTTATTTCTAAAACTCTGTTTTACATCCCGTTTTTTCCATGGCACACAGTGCAAACCAAAAAGCCTCTGACTTCCCTTTTGGCGACATTCCAGGCAGCAGAGGCATTTGCGTAAGCTGACTGATGACAGAGGCTTCACTGTTCACCACTACAATAGAAATGTATTCTCTTTTTCACTCACAGAGGAAGGCATTGAGCGTATTTGTGAGATGACTTTGCTATTCGAACTGTAGTGTTTGCTCCTTTGACTAATTATTGCCACAAAGCAAAAGATAAAAATGAACACAAGTGGCTTAAGTCTTTTTCCTTGCAATGCTAACTCATGAGACCATTTACATCAAATCTTCATCCTTTTGTTTCTCTGCAGAAATAACAGACTCTGAGGACGGTTTTTTTTTCACTTAATGTTGCTCTACACCAAATTCTCTGCAATTCTTATTATTCTTTCAGAGCAACCTCAAAAAGCTTCTGTAGCTTAGTGCATATCCTTGTGCAAATTTACGATTAGGGTCTTCTGTTAAATGCAGAATTTGAGTGTTTCTTAGATTGTGCTTTTTCCAACTAAGTCAGTTTATACAAAATGAGCAAATACTTTGGCTTACATTGTTCTAACTCCTCTGTGTCCGTACTTATTGTGCATGTCTTGGTTTTGCCTTAGGTACTGAGAATGGGACCTCATCAGATGATGTGACCTGTGAACATACAGTTGGAATGAAAAAAGGCAGTCTCTTTAGAAAGTGTACAAAAAGCAAGCCTCAGAAAGTCATAATTTCTCTTTATCCCTGAAGAGGCCTGCCTTCATATAGCTACATACGGCTATATAGTCAACATATAGCATCCTATCCTTTGTGAGATTGAGCATGAGTGCAAAAGTTCTCATTTCTACTGACTCCGCAAAAATGCATTTTTAAATAGACTGAGGTGTTGGGGTCCCTCCTCTGCCATGGAGCCCTGGGAGAGGGGCCCTGAGGGGAGACACGGGGTTTCCCTGCCCCTGGTCACCTTTGTTTCCCATTGGTTGGTTTGGGTTCCCCGGTGTGGCCAAGGACCCTTGGGTCCCGTGACTGCGGAGTTCCTGAGCTGAGCCCCGGCCATGCGGCTGGAGAAATAAAGATCTCTGAAACATCTGCCACGAATCTGTTCATATATACTTCCTTTCCACGGGACTCCTGGTTTGAAATATGCTTGTTGCAGTAATCCCCGCTGCAACACTGAGGAACTGAGCTCTTTGCAGCTTTGGGCTGTGAATACCAACATATGTTACATAACATTATCCTCTTAACTGTTTGATCCTTCTTGTAATCATCAGCTATAGGTTTGCCACCAGATTTTGTGGAAGGATATCTAGCAAGGTTCCATAAAGCTTTACTAGTAACTTAATGAGATGAAAAACTGCTTTGTCTTTCTATAAATTAAGGGTTTGTATCTGCTTTTAAAAGGATGGGTTTACATGAGAAATGTAGTCACTAATGTTGGCTTTCTGTAAAGCATATTTGAAAAAAGAGTAAGATAATTTCTAGGTACTCTACAATGAGGAAAGAGGGCCTTGATCTGCTTATTTAACATTGATTGGAAGTACGATAAAGACATTTTTGCAGATGTTGGACAGCATTTCACTGTTTTGTTTTACTTTTGGTTTAATTTCCTCTGTGCTTTGTTTGGGTAAGTAATTTTTTGAGGGAACTTTATCTAGTGCTGTGAGTTTTTAAATTGAAAGGTACTTCTTTCATTAATGGTGAAAATATTTTCACAAATGTTTTCCTTGATTTCATGTGCTGTTACTATTGTCATTAAAATACTTACCAGAAAGTTTCTATGTTGCTACCATTTTGTGTTTGTCTTGATTTACATGGAAGTGTTTTATTTTTAATACCCGCATACTTAACAAATAGAAAGACACTGCTGTTTTGAAAGAGCAATAGCTATTAAATATTCATGGCTTGTGCTTGGTTAATGAGGCTCAGTAACCCCTGTTACTTTGAAACAATGGCTTTTCACTGTACCATAGAAAGTTTGATACGAAGGCTGTATTCTGATTATCCTTCAGATTGTACGTATATAGCATGTTGTTCTACTTGCTTGTTTAGTATCTTTCCAGTATGTTTTAAGAAATGGGGAGAAAATTTTATGCAGTAACAAATGTGCTGAAGGTCATTAAAACCAGTGCACCTTTGTGAACCTTTTTAATATTTAATTCAGGAACACTTGCATGTAAAACATTGTCATTCACAGACAAAGTCCACTTAGGATCTTCGTATTGGAAGCCTAGTTTCCTTAGTCCTTGCTCGAACTTGTTCTTGTCCATCCTAAGGAATCTTTTTCTCTCTCTCACTGTGTAGACTTTTAGCTTCCCTGCTCGTCTGGAATTGATGCTATTCTCCAGTCTTTCTGTTAGAGCCTAATAAGGCCCACTCTCTTTGTTAGCTTCAATGCCCCAGAGTTACTGTAATTAGTCTTAACTTCAGCTGGGAGAGTTAAGGAAGACTGTTTCCTACAAAGTTTATCATAGTCTCTTCCTGTTATAGGTTAGGAATTTTCCTACATTTTCTAACCTCCAGGTGTTGCCCCCTGCCAGATGAAATGGATCAAGGTTATCATGTTCACCGTGAATCTTACTATATTTACCCTCTGTGCCTTCAAGCTATAAGCTTGCCTGAAAATGTCACTTGTTTTCAGTTATTCTGATTTTACTTCTACTTTCTGAGTGGTGGTCCCCACCTCTTCACTACCAGGGGAAAAGCTGTAATACTGGTAGCAGATCTTTAATAAGGAAGCCTCTGTATTGTGAACATGAGCTTTCTCTGACCCTGGGTGTTCTGTTTCAGTCAAGAGTCACGCAAATCTGAAGTGTTCTGTTTCTGAGGTGCAGTGTTGGGGTCCCTTCCCCCCTGCCATGGAGCCCTGGGAGAGGGGCCCTGGGGGGGAGACACGGGGTTTCCCTGCCCCTGCTCAGCCTCGTTCCCATTGGTTGGTTTGGGTTCCCTGATAACGCCAAGGACCCTTGGGTCCCGTGACTGCGGAGTTCCTGAGCTGAGCCCCGGCCATGCGGCTGGAGAAATAAACATCTCTGAAACATCTACCATGAATCTGTCCATATATACTTTGTTTCCATGGGACTCCTGGTTTGAAATATGCTTGTTGCAGTAATCCCCGCTGCGACAAACTGGTGGAGGAATGCGGGCAAGATACCAATCCCTGAGGAAAATTCGTGAGTAAAATAACCACTCTAGACCTCTCTCTTCTCATCTTGGTTTGGATATTCTCTCTGGACTATGGAAGAATCATGGGAAATGGGGCTCTCTGAGCCACAGAAAGAAATGTACCTAGAAGTTAAAGGAATCCTTGAACAACAAAACAAAAAAGTAATGGAACCAGGAGACCTAGAACTTTTTTTTAACTGGCTTTTCAAAAATTTCTCCTATATTTCTCGGGAGTTACTTTTTGATATTGAACCTCCTGGATCTTGTCAGGGGTGTTTTTGGGACGAGATCTTGTGGGAGATGAAAAATCAAACAGAACATGTATTAGTGATTGAACCCTTGCGTGGATCCATGGTAGTCAATGAAGCTGAGCAGGGGCAGGGAAACCCGTGTCTCCCCCCCTGGGCCCCTCTCCCAGGGCTCCATGGCAGGGGGGAAGGGACCCCAACAGTGCAGTACAGTCCTATTTGCTGTGTTGCTAAGGAGATCTCTTTTATAGCAGTGACATCTGTCAGGGCTTGGCTTTGAGTATCAAGCCCCAAATGCCAAGATTGACTTGGAAACCCACTGGCAGTTGGTGCTTGGATAAGAGAGTTTTTAACCTTGTGCCTCTGTTTTCTCAAGGATATCAACATTTTCCAATCTGCAGGGTACTGAGGTTAGAGCAGGAGAGGAGGCTGGTGGGTGTTCACCTTCTGAAGAAAGAGACTTGACATCTCCTGAAAGACTAAGAAAGCTACATGGCAAAAACACCCTTGTGTGAGACAGGGCAGACTGAAACCCATCCAGTATTATGGAGTCATCCCTACCTCAGCTACTTCTGGATGCTTTGCAAAGATAAGACGATTATGCCACTGAATGCTGCCCCCCGTCTATTCTTGATATGTTACTAGCTGTGCAGCAGGTCACAAAACAGTGTCCTATAGGATACCTTTTCTCTACTCTTCTACACCCTGCTACAGGAAAAAAGTGAGATTCATTGTGAGGAGAACCCTTCATTATTGTACAGCTTGGACCAAGCTCTGCCAAATTGTCTTCTTGTGAATAGTTCAGGCCAACCACATCTTGGTGTCAGTAGCCCTATGTGAGGTACAAACGAAGTGCATTCAAACATCCAGCTCAGCCCCATCACACTAATATGGAATTGCTAATAGAAAATTCTGTTCTAAAAATAAGATGAACTTAGTGGATTTTGGTTGTTTTTTTGTTTGGTTTTTTTTTAATATAGGAGGTAAATACAGCATGCACAATAACATTCTTTATCTGAAAAAAAAAAGGGAGGGGAAGGAAATGTGGCTCGTATTGTTCAAAAATAAGCCCTTCAGATCCCTAGTAGTGTGAATTAGCACAGCTCTTTGGCAGCCATGCTGACATGATCAAGTTGATACTCTGGCCACACCCTTCTAAATAATTTATTGTCAATTCATATTAACTCACTCCATTTTTCCACTATGTAGGACTCTCCTACTTCCCCTTACAAGTAATTTTTATTCCGTAAGTGGGGAGGAGGGGGCTGGAGGGATAGGCAGTCTTTGCTTTTGCAGTTTCTTTTATAACAATTAAAGGCTTAACAGAGGGGCTTTAGAATACCACCTTATTTCCATTACCAATTAACTTGCATCGCTTCTCATGAGTTCTCAGTAGAGTATGTCAGAGGTTTGTTATTCTGTATACAGCATTATCTATATTTTATTTGATAGTAGTATCTACTGAGTTAATATTTCTGTAACAGTGTCTCTCTAACCAGTAAAAGCTCTATGTGCTCAGAAGATGAGTGTGTATTACCATACGCTAATATATGAAAACTGTGGTAGCCACCATACCCCCAAACCCTCAATTCTTAGCTCATCACAAGCCTTATTGAAACTATGCAACTAAAAAAAGTTTGCTGGAGGGTATTTGCTAAAAATATGTTGTACCTGGTAATCAGGACAAACTTGCCTGCTCCCACAGTGCTGTTATTCAGCCTGTGGAATTTGCATTGTATCAGTAGCGTACTGCAGTCTCTTACCTGAATCATCTGCCAAAGAAATATTGGTGAATGTGCCATCCTCCTCATCTGAAGGTAACTCCATTTTGCTGCCCTTTCCCAAAGTTTTTGAGATGTGTGTTAAGCATGGCAGTTGTCAGCCATTTTTAAGCACACACGTGATTTCTCTGGTTAAATCTTTAATGAGTCCAGCACAGGTGTTATTGGCAGGTGCACACGTCTTGCTCTGTGTGCCGTCCCTTCTGAACCTTGAGCTCTTTGCGGAAATCGTTCGGCTGCAAGGCTTCTGACTTCTCACTGCTTCATCAGACAAGTGCTGAACAAACACTGCTATTACAGCTTCTTTCTATAACAGAATTGTATCCATCCTGGCTGGCTTTTTGTTATCATTATTCTTTATTTTCTCTAGGGCTGCACATGGGGCTTTCTTGGAGAGGTTTTTTGATAGAGAAAAGAGCAAAAGTAACTTAGTGTTCAAGAAATGTTGCTTGCAATCCAAGAAAATGCAATGGACAGACCTGGGAGCAGCAATTTTAAAATACAGTCTTCAAATATTTAGGAATGTGAGTGGTTTTATTTACATGAAACAGCTGCATCAAAACAAATCAGGTAATGTGAAAAAGTGAAGTTATATAAGTGAGTGTCTGACATTCTGTGGTAGAAGACAGGAAGAAGGAAGAGAAATCAAGTCCAAAGAAAACCCCCTCCCAGTCATCTTATTTTGCTTCTTAAAGAGTGCTGGACATAGTTTTAACATACTAATTAAAAATCCACCTATAATTACTTACTTAAAGAATATCTTTAAGAGTATCTTTTGTTTGTACTCCTAGAACACAATGTTTACTTGCAGTTAATTTGAAAATGTAAAACGGCCCTGGCCTTGATTGAAGACAGAATAGTGAAAGTGAATAGTGGAATCACTATTTTCAGGGTGTTGCGTGTTCAGAATCTACCTGTCCTTTAGTTTTTTAATTTTGTATTCAGAAAAAGACTGTAAATTAAGGGTGTTGACAAATACTTTTTTTTCTTATTGTAATTCAGAACCCCTCTAAAGTCTTACTAAAAATCAAATCCTAGTTTTGTGAAGCACTGAATGAGAATTCTCTGAATTTACAGTTTGCGTTTCACACTTTTTGGCTCGTGAGACAGCTTCTATGTGCAAAAAAAATGCATATAACTTTGCAGGACAAAGGGCATAAAACACAGAATCACAGAATTAATTAGGCTGGAAAAGACCTCTGAGATCATTGAGTCCAACCTTTGACTGATCACTACTGTGTCAACCAGACCATGGCACATCCAGTTGTTTCTTTAACACCTCCAGGGGTGGTGACTCCATCACTTCCCTGGGCAGTTCATTTCAATGTTAAAAACCCTTTCCGTGAAGAAATTCCTTCTGATGTCCAACCTGAACTTTTCCTGGTGCAGCTTGAGGCTATTTCCTCTTGTCCTGTTGCTTGTTGCCTGGGAGAAGAAACTGACCCCCATCTGGCCACAACCTCCTGTCAGGGAGTTTTAGGGAGTGATAAGGTCCCCCCTGAGCCTCCTTTTCTCCAGACTGAACATCCCCAGCTCCCTCAGCTGCCACTCACAGGACTTGTACTCCCTCAGACCCTTCCCAGCTCCATTGCCCTTCTCTGGACACGCTCCAGCACCTCAATGTCTTTCATGTCGTGAGGGGCCCAGAACTGGACACAGCACTCGAGGTGTGGCCTCATCAGTGCTGAGTACAGAGGGACAATCACGGCTCTGGTCCTGCTGGCCACACTATTGCTGATCCAGGCCAGGATGCCATCGGCCTTCTTGGCCACCTGGGCACAGCTGGCTCATGTTCAGCTGCTGTTGACCAGCACCCCCAGGTCCTTTTCCACTGGGCAGTTTTCCAGCCACTCTGCCCCAGCCTGTGTTTCTGCCTGGGGTTGTTGCAGCCCAAGAGCAGGACCTCACACAATTGGCCTCAGCCCATTGATCCAGCCTGTCCAGATCCCTTTGCAGAGCCTTCCTGCCCTCCAGCAGATCAACATTTCCACCCAACCTGGAGCTTACCATCATCCACGAGCTTACCGAGGGTGCACTCGAACCCCTCATCCAGAGCAATAATGATACCAGACTGGACTCGGCCCAATAGTGAGTTCTGGGGGACACCACTAGTGAATGGCCACCAAGTGGATGCGGTACCATTCACCACTCTAATGACACCAAGCACTGGAATTGTTGCAGCTTACAGAAATTATAAATGTAATGCTCCTTTTTGGTTTTTTTCTTCTGATCTTTTAATTGCTTTGTTTTATTTAAGCTTTTCTGTTGGTGTTAGTGAAGTTATTGAGAGCTGCTTTCAGACGTTGTTGAAAACCAAACGTCTTGCATTTTCAGAACTGTGTTGAGCTGCTCATTTCTTGCTTCATACTGATCAGAACCAGGTCAAAACTTACCTTATTGGTCTTGGGGTTCTCCTGCCCAAGGATAGGGGTTGGATTAGATGATCTTGATAGGTCCCTTTCAACTCAGCATATTCTATGGTTCTTGATACTCTGTAAAGAGACTTACTGGTTTCATTCCAGATCCCTGAGTATCACAAGGGGGTTCTGGATCAGTTGGGTTTTTTTTTTCTTCTTTCAGGGATGCAACAGCATGCTTTGAAGCTCTCATGATGAAGATAAAGCTAGGAAACATTTTGATCTTTTGTCTTTATTATGTCTTTTATTGTTCTCAGACATGTTATATATGGTAGAAGCATTTCAGCAAAATAGTTTGGAAGGTCAGTTTCTAAAAACATATGCAATTATGTAATCTGTTAATCTGTTACCTCTGAATTTTTAAAAATTGTATGCTTGTGGAACCTAAGGGCTGTATCTTGTCTGAACTGTGAAGCCCCCATCCGACTGGTGTAATTAACTTCTCGAGCCTGTATCAATATTGTTCTATTATATTGGCCGTACAGGTACCCTCTGGTAGATACACTTTCCATGTAAATTATTAGCTGGTTTTAGACAGCCTGTCACAGCAGCCAAGTGAGTATGGATGTTGTGGAGTTGTTATTCATCTCTAGATCAAAGCCATTAGCAGAAGTGTTGCAGAGCAAAAGCTGTATTTTAATGAGTCAGTAAGAAAGACTCCTCCAGGTGAAGGAGCATATGATTCAGGGAGGAGTTGGGCTGTCTCCTGAGATACACCAATCCCTGCAATTTATGGAGTCAAGCTCTTGTATTGGTGCTGAGTGCATTCCACTCCATATGGCGCCAAGGAGCAAGTTACCTGAGGAGTTTTTTGTCTTGCCCTACAGAGTCAAGACTCCAAGGCTCAAAAGTAAGGCACTCTGCAAGTGTTTCAGAGCTCATTAAAGCTCCCTGTGAAAGGAGGGCCTTTGGACAGATGGCTTGTTTGATTCATTTCCTTAATCAGTGCCTCTGCCTCTGAAGGAGAGAGGGAAGGTATAGATACATGTCTTTGGGTGCAGGTATCTGCCTTTATGCACGTGTATATAAACGAAGACAATGTGGGACTCAAGACCTACATTGTTTACAGAAACCCTTTGCTTCCCATGAGGACCTGGGAATCAGGCTTGTGGGAGACTTACATAGATTGCTCATGGGAGACTCATTTACCAACACAGTGATGGGATTTAAAAGAAGTCTACAGTGTGATCTTGTTTTTTTCTTCCCCTAAGAGTCTTCATATTTAAACATGCACCTGTGTTCTATAACTTTAAAGGCACTGTAGAATTGTCTGTGGCTTGCTTGTTTCTATGAGTGCTATGATGAGAAACATTTTCTTTGGTGGTGTCCTGATATTTTACTAGTGAATAAACATCTTTGGACAGGAGATGCCATGTTGAAGTACCCATTTCTTGCTGTCACCATGTTTCTTTTAAAAGGAGGAACATAAAGGAACAGCAGCAGACAGAGGAAGAAAAAAGCTTAAAAGAAAGCTATGTAATGGAATTAACCGTCACACCACAAGGAGTTTAGTAATTTCCATGAGTGAATTATTTTCACTGGAGTAATGGACATTAATGTAAAAGTTAATTTGGTTATAAAATAGTTCATCTTTCTGAGGACTTCATTACCAAGTTGAGCAGAGGTTGTGGAATGCTGAGCAGCTGTCTGGCTGCCTTTTAAAATAGATGTCAGGAACTGTCAGAGGAGGTTGACGGTAGGGGAAGTATGGGGACATCATCTTCTACAGCTGCTCCTGAGCCTTTTGTTTGACTTTATAGCAATAATATCAGTTCACGTAGCCATGTGCTGGCCCGGTTTTGATGACTGTTGATAACAAGAACATCAGTAGATCACTGTCTGCTTGTGATGGCCAGGAAAGCAGTAGATAAATGCCCAAGAATGTCTTCAGGCTTGGTACTGAAATGAAGCTCAGGATTTTGTAGTTGGTCTATGTCAAGGGCACAATTGCAGAAGGGTGTAGATCCTTAGATTTAAAACACTGTAGCTAAACCTGCCTGGTAGTAGGTTTAATTTTTATTACTGTAAGTACTGTGTAACTGTTTTCTAATTAAAGTGATTTAATAGTGACCTGAAAAGGAAGATGGCTCTGAGTTAAGTATGGATTTATGGAGTATTTTAGCTAAACCACAGCATGTGCTATGACTCCTATTTATACAAACAGCATAACAGTGCTTATAGCAGCATGGTTGAGGCGGACTTCAATACCATTCCTTTATCTAGGGTTCAGCCTTGCTCTTACAAACTGAGCTAGAACATCAAAACATTCAACAGCGCTCTTCACCTGCTTAATTAGTTTCCTATTACAGTGCTAATTTCTTATCTCTGTGAGTGCACAGCTGCAATTTTCAGTGGCTCTATTTCAAAGAGGGAAGAGTTCAGTCGCTTGAGACACATTTTTGCTGTCTGCACCCCTTGGCAAAACCTCTCTGACTCCTTGTCCCAAAGGTGTAATCCTCTAGATGTGCCTTCTCTTGCTCTGGGACTTTCTGCGTATCAATAATAGAAAAGTTTTGGGATTTTTTTAAGTCAGAAAAACACTCAAGTAAAAAAAGGTTACTGTTGCTTTCAGAGAAACATCTGGGACAGAGAGAACTGTTGGTAAGTAAGATCCTTGTTGCAATGCAGGTGTAATGGCTGATCTTCCATCAGGTGCAGTCCTAATGTGTTCTTCTGCTTTTGTTATACAGTGGTTTGATCAAGAGTCTAACTTGAATGCACGTTTTGCAAATGTGGATGTATATGATATAACCAATGCAGTGTAGTAAGTAAGCCACTAAAAGATTCTGAACTAAGAAAACTACGTTGTGCATTCTTAGGAAATGTATTCTTCTGCTTTTAGGCCACACATTTAAAAACAAACCCAAAAATACTCCTTTTGATTTTTATTTTTTTTTTCAAATAAGACAATAAGTTCTGAGCAAAGTATTAGGAATTCTTTTTCTTACACAAAACATTCTAAAATGCATCCAACATAGCAGTTTCCCACTGTATATAAACCACAGCATTTTAAAACTACATTCCTTGTTAGGAAATGGCAGGTGCCAGTCCATTTCTCTTTTAATGAACTTTGACAGAGGGAACTGTGGCATGTTTAGTGCATGCTAATAAAGCATTAATCATACCAGTGAATTCACAGGATGTTCAGTGCTAGGCTGACTGACACTGTGGGACAGTAACCTACTTGCAGAACAACAGTTTCCTAAGGTGGTGACAGAAGTATATGAAATGTGTTGCTCACAAATTTAATCTGTAAGCTATGTTTATGCTTGTCACTAAGTGTCCTAGGTGTTTATTTTCTTCCTCTGCTTCCTTTCTCACTCACCCCTTACTAGTTTAAGGTACTTACAAGCCATGTTGAGGCTGTCTTCCAGATTTTGAGACGCTCATGTTATGCAGATGCCCATCGTTATTTGCAAATGCTGCTTCTGAAGTTGCATCCAAAATCACCACCTAGGAAGCAGCCACAACTGCCCACTTGTACTCATATCCCCTGATTCACTACATTTGATTTTCATGAATGCATACATACTGTTCTTTTCTGCATGGATATTTTTTTTTTCTTATTTGGACCCACTCTCTCAAAATGAGTGACTTGTTCATAACATCTGGTAGGTATGTCTTAAAACAGACCCACTTTCCTTCACACTTGTACATTTTACCCTCAGATTTCCTGTCATGTGTCTTTCTAGACTTGGAGAGCATCTTCTAAATTAAACGTCTTCTAAATTTAAAAAAAAGGAAAATTAAAAAATCTACTATTTCAGACTGCTTCACATACTCCTTAATGAGGAGGTATCTTTTCAGCTTTTTACCGGCTAGCGCTTGTATTTCAATGCCTTAGAAAGCCTCGAGCAACTGAGAGAGGTAGCACGGGCAATCTAGCATTTAGTAGCTCTAAAATCAGTACCTGTATCAGCTGCAAAGCAAATACCACCAGCAGAAGCAAAGAGGGAGAAATATAGCTCTCTGCTCGCTCAATTTCCCGCAGTTAGAAGCTTTCAAAAGAAACAGACGACAAGAGATGATCGCAGAAAGGTAGCAGAGCCAAGAGAGGGCGGGGCCTCCCTTGATTGTCTCTTTTATTTGGAGAAGGGGAAAGGGGAGGACTGGGGGCAGACCCAGGGTGACCGGCCAATCAGACACTGCTAAAGAGTTTGAGTTACATTTGGTTTTGCCCGCGCTTAGAACAAAGGAGCTCGGAGCACATGGCAGAGGCAAGTGTCTTGGGGAGGGGGAGGGGAAGCTCAGAACAGGCAGCAACACCTTAAAGTTTGATTCTGTTATGATTCCTGGGTAAACCAGACAGTGACTGGGCAATGGGTGAGCCTATCTATATTTCACTAGTGTGTACTTTTCCTTTCCTGTTCCTTTTTCTTTCGTCTGATACATCATCATTCTTACCTAGGTGACTCAGCATATGTACACTGTGCAGCAGAACAGGACTCTTCCCTGGACTTTGGAATGATCAATCTGCTCCTCTCTTTGAATGAAAGCCCTTTCTGCTTCAGTCCATTGATCTATGATTCTAGAGATAGCACTAATTCAGGAACAGGCCTCAAGTAATTTCTGCATCTCTGTTATTTCACTGTTCATTGAAGAGGGTACCAGTGTAGAAAATGATGAGACACTTTTTTTCTTTCATCACTTTATAGTCATACTAAATATTTCCTCCACGTCTTTAGAATAGAGAGATGTAGAGCATTTGGCAGTGCATATCCTGTCCCAGGGTGTGTGTTCCTTCTGCTTTTGACAATGTATCTGACCACTAGCATCCTTCTGAAGTGAGCGTGACCCAAAACACAGGAACTCTTCCCTTCTTCTTGGCCATCCCTAGGCCCCTCCAAGTCTGTAACCAGCTGACCCATTTGCTTCTTCCGTTCCATAGTGCAGATAAATGCAAAACATTTCAGATTTTAAACGTGTAGACATTAAAATTATCATTGTCAAATGGATGGGGGAGGCTTAATCCAAAGAAATCTTGTTGATTAACCAACAATTAAATGCATGTAATACTAATAGATTTTACTTTGTAAGAGGATTCCAGAAACGGGTGGATCCCAATATAGCCACAGAAACTTTCTGCACAACAGTTTAAGTACTGAGATACCTAGCTGAAGTACTTAAGCTATGTAAATGTTGGGGTTTTAGGAGTTCCCCTTCTGGTTTTTTTCCCTCTTGAGGAATTTTCCCCATATATGTTGCTGGGACAACAAATTGCTGGGTACTTCGGGAGGACAAAGGACCTAGCCACTGAGAGTGTGGTCCAAGAGACTACTCGCTTTCACCTGGGTGTGTGGGTGGTGGGTGCTCGGCGTTCAGACGGAGAGAGAGGCTGCTGCCATCTCGTCAGCACTGCAGGCTTTCTGCTCTAGGCTGCCTTCTTTCTACCAGAGAAACCCCAGGATTCCCAAACCCTCCTTTCCCTGCCCCCGCCGCTGCATTCGAGCCTTCACTACTCTGTAGCCCTCGCACACCCTGCCTGCCCAGACCTCCAGGGGTTCCACTACAGCTCCAGAGTTTGATACATCTCATCTGCCATCCAGGATTTGTGCTCATCCCTGCTGTTCCAGCCTGCTGTTCCCGAGGGTCTGTCCGGACACTGGGATCGGCTGCCCAGGGGTTTGTGAAGCCTTTGTTCCATCTCTTCCCGGGACCCCAGGCCGCCGTTGCCGCGTGCCCCCCACGCTCGCTCCGGAGCGGCCCCTGCAGCCGTGGGGGAACCATCGCACCTGCCATGCTCACTGGGAGCCGCCAGCGCCCCTGCCGGCTGTGACCGGAACTGCACCCAAGGGGAAAGGGCCCGACAGCTGAGAAGGCTGGGACTGGGTTTGTGATTGTTTGCTGGTACTGCCATAGTTATTGTTGTTTGTTTGACTGGTTATACACATATAGATATATAATAGTAAAGAACTGTTACTCCTATTCCTCATACCTTTGCCTGAAAGCCCCTTAATTTCGAAATTATAGTAATTTGGAGGGAAGGGGGTTGCATTTTCTTTTTTTCATTTCAAGGCAGACTCCTGCCTTCCTTGGCAGACACCTGTCTTTCAAACGAAGACAGTAATTTTAGTACAGATTTCAGTGCTGGCCTCAGAATTACAGCTGGTTTCAGGAGTAGAGTAAGTTGCCTTATTCTGCAGCAGCAAGGCAGACATTGGTACATAGTCCAACAGGGTATCAGCCTACCAGCTCTTCTGCATCTTCTCTCTAAACCTTACCACTTACCAGGGGCAAAAATAGGGGAGATACACAAAGTATTTTGCCATTTCAAGCCTTTTTTGCAAAATCAGATGCGATCTCTTCATGGCCTGTATCCTGCCTACTCTGGGTTTGATAAACTTCATTGGATACTCTTACTGGTCTGCCTGCTGTTGCTGCAGGCTTTGAAAGAGAGTCATGTGGAACTGCATATGCTGGTCTTGGGTACTTTGTGTGTGTACCGAGGGAGGACTTTGGCTTGTTCACAGCCCTGTAATATGCAACCGGTGAAGAGGACTGGGTCCAGGGTACCAGGCAGAATTCCAAGCCCTTGATGACTTATTAGCTGAAACAAATATGGCATTTGTCATTTTCTCTGCTGAAGCAGTGACCAAAGCGCATAAGCAGGCTGCTGCTCCTCACTTGGAGCACTCTGCAGAATAAGGTGTGTGTCAGTCAAAGAATGACAAAGTCTATGCATGTATATCTATTTTTTCAAAGCCCCATACTTTAATAAATATTATTGTCACTTGCATGCAGATGCCCATTTGAAGATCTCAAGTTTCCTGTTGTCACACATCTGGTTTCTAGAGGAATCTGCAGTGGAATGCAATCATGTGACACATTTGCTCAGTCATTTGTTTTTTTGCTTATTTTTGGATGTTACCTATTTGAGCTGCAGCTACGCTGGCTTTTCTTTAGTACAAGTCTCCTGAAGGGTTATTGCTGACAGCATCTGTGGCCAAATCTGGTCTGGGGAGATGAATTATTTAAGGTAACTAATGTGTTTAATGGACTTGATGATCAATAGTGCTTATAACAATACCATAGCAGGGAAAATCTCAGTTGAGAGTGAGAGATGTTTTCATGTATGATAAAAACAATTTCTGGAGGAGGAAGGGGTCTTTGGACATATTTTTTCCCCTATAAAATGGGCTATTTCCCAGTGACTTTAGTAGAATTGTGCATAAATCTTAATTTTGAGTCTTAAAATAGTTAGTGTTTCCTTAAAAAAAATTTCCCTCTGAAATTATGTGAGAATCTTCATGGGTTTCATTTCTAAAATGCATGACTTGTGATAAGGAATGAAAGCTAAAAGAAGGATACCTGTGAACTCTGGCAGAAGCTGAACACAAATGTGAAGTATCTGAATGTATTAAGGAAAAATTCTGGTACTTTAAATCCACAAGTCACAGACTTTAAATGGTGGAGCAGTCACTTTGTTCCCATGTTTCACTTTAAAAATGTTTTATCAAGGCAAGGGTTTTTTTTCAGAAGTTTAATTTCTTTCTTTTTTTGAGACTGTGGAAGTGGTTCCAAGGTGTTTGTTATCTTTTATATTTGTGTTTGAGTGGCTTTGCTTACCAAATTTCCTGGGTGGGAGTTGCATTATCTTGAAGAAAAGGTTTTCTGTTTTGATTTTGGAAAGCTGAAAGTAGGTGGGGAAAAGAGAAAACAGTAAGAACTAAATGAAACTCAATTTCCAAACCAAGTAAACTATTCAAGAAGGAAGGAATGAAGGTGTGACAGAAATGCCGAACTCCAAGATTCAAAAATGCTACTCTGTAAATGGTTTGACCTGAAAAAATAATATTTGGATTGTTCTTAAACGTTGTACTTTTTAGCCATGGGCAGTAATGCTTCTAACACCTCTTTGGCCCCAAACAAATCTCTTTTTTTATCGGGCATCAAATCTAAGATGTCATGAAAGTGTATAATTTCAAGATACAGGAGGAAGTACACCATTATTTGGACACAGTCCAGGATAAAACTGCAAGAGTTGTAAAACTTCATGTAGTGAGAACCAGTTGCAAGGCTCGTGCAACAGTAACACTACATATTCTATCTGAATGTCTGATAAAAAAAACTCACCAAAAGCCAACAAACAGAAAAGTTGTTCTCAGAAGTTGCAAGTCTAATGATGGAATTTCCTGGCATGGTCCAAAAAATGGAGCAGATGAAGGAGCAGCAAGAAGCCTTCATGTGTCTGTGCCTCAGCTGAAATTTCTGTAAACATGGGAGGGGACCTCAAAGCCCTTCACTCACCTCTGTGCTGTGGTTCACATCTTCCTAGGCTTTGATCATAAATATAAGGCAAGAGCCTAGTACCTGTTCTGGGGAGAGGGATGGGTGGGAAATCTGGCCTTACTTTTAGGAGAACTGCAATGAACAACTTAATGTGAAATGATACCTTCATAGTGCAAAGTTAAGATTGCTTTATAATTATCATGGGTTTTGTCCTTTGGGAATGAAATGCAGCGTGTTTCATTGGAACAGTTTTAGAGGTGTTTCATTGGAACAGTTTCAGACAGAAAGTGAAGGTGTCTGCACATACAAGAAATTAATGGGTGAAGAGCTTTCCTAAGCTCCATGGATTCTCTGTAAAAGAAAAAAAAAGGGCTTACTAGTTCTCCTCATCTAGTGTATGAAGAGACAGATCCTAAGATACATGCATGGTTTTTCCTTTGACAAACTCTGAGGAAAATTGTGGTTAGGAAGTAAACAAATAAACCCATCTAAGCATCCTCTCAGGATGTGACTCTTTACAGTACTTTTTTCATTAGTCAGACCAAACTGTGAGATGATGTATTTGCCTTACAAAGGGAAAAGGAGACATCTTTTTTCTTGATAATCTTTTCCACAGAAGGTCCCCTTCATCCTTGACTTTCCCAGTAGACCTCCGTCCTTTTCCTTGTATTAGTTCCCAGTGAAGCAGTAGTGCCACACTCCAGCAGTGTTGTGAATCAACAGCCAGGCTTCCGTAGTGAGTTTGACATTCATTAATGCTAATTTTTCATGCTCTGTGTGTTGTATGTTTGCATGTGTATGGATCCCAGAACTCTACAGCTATTTGATTTGATTATCTGAGAGTTTTCTAAAATCCATTGCTTTGTATGCAAATTATCCTCTTTAATGAAAGTAGGGAAGACATTTCCAAGCCATTTTGTAATGTCCCTAAATAAGTGTCTGGAAGTGGGCCCCTTGTCATTTAGATTGAAGCTGGTTTGAAGGACTGCTACATAAAGTGTTAAATTTAATAAATATTCCCCTCTCCAAGTCCATGGCAAGCATAGCATGAGACATGTGGGGTTTCGGGGTGGTATCTCTCAGATAAGATTTTAAATCATTATGCTTCTGGCTAAATTCCAAAGATGGACCCATGGGAATCAGCTAAAGGGTGCAATACCAGGCTTGACTCCTTTGGAAGGGATTTTCTTGCTGTATTCTGAACTGGAGAGTGTTGATATCTGATCCAAAGGAGGGCAGTGTTTTCTTTTTTTTTTTTTTTGAAAGGAAGCATTTCTTTCAGTTTGTTTGAAAAAGAAGTCTGACTGAGAGACTTTTCTACATTTTTTTAAATTGAAGTTGCTGTGATAGTTGTTTCTTGGGTCAGCAGAGTGCACGGTCAGCTTCCAATTACCAGTAGCTAATGGGGAAATATATTTTACTAAATCACTGCCTTGATATAGTGTCATTGATTTTAAATTATGGATGAGGCAATGAGCATTCTCATATGCTCACAAAGCAGGTCACCAAGGTGAGCTAGACTAACACACAGTGCTTGTGGCATACTAGGAATGCATCTATCATCAGTTACTGCAAGACTAACTTGGGAAGTCCAAGGGTAGTTCATTTGCATTTCATTCTGCTAAATATGCCTAACATTTATGTATAGTTCTTGTAAGTTTTTTGGTTTTTTTTAGTTTGTTTGGGTTTTTTTTACAGAATGTATTTCTGAGCAGACTAGAAAGTAGGACTAAACAAATCTATAAACGCTCCTGTTTTGGTGGGAATGTTTGGTGGAGTGCCAGAGTAACAAAACTCAGCAACTAATTCTTATGCACACAGAGCAAGGAAATCAAACCTCAGCATTTCTAGTTCTGCTTTTTGTTGTTGTTGACCCCTAATTTTAGCACTTTTATGCTGTGAATCTAATATCCACAGTACATATCCCTAATTTAAGTCGATTTTGTGTGATGAGGCTCAAGTAAGTGATGCAGTTGTCATCTGGACACACAGATTTTTAAAAGTTTGGCCTATGGATATATAAATAAATATTAGGAATTCAAGGTCTTTTGGTGGCTCAATAAGCATAGCAACATTTGTAATGCTGAGTTTCCCTGTACCATAATTGCCTTCACAGTAAAACTTACCTCAGGATTTAATGTAGAGCACAGTAATTTGTGAAGTTCTTGCTTAAAACTGTGCCAACAGCCCTGCAAAAATGCTTTTTCTTGATTTTTTTAGCTCTGAAATATTTTTGATTTCTGACAAAATGTATTTTTAAATAACATTTTTCCAGAAATGCCACCTAGAAATACTACAATTTCCTATAGAAATTAAAAAGTGTGCCAGGAAAATTTACGTAAGTGTAGTCCTCCGTAACAAATATGACTTGAGCTTTACTGGCAGCTCCTCAGGCTCTGCCCTGCAGTATTTTCTCAAAGAAACTGTGAACCTCTTTGATTTCATTATTGTTTATATTTATGGTGTACCTGATACTTAGCTGCAGATGGACAGTTCACTGTGTTTGATGCTGTACAAACAGAACAAGAAGATCACTGCTCCGACGAGGCTGCAATTAAGAGAAACTAAAAAGAGGTGGAAACATGAGGAGCCAGTGGGATAATGGCCATATGCCAGATAGTATTTTCAGCACACTCACAATCTGACTGTTGTCAAAGTTTTCTTTAGAGCATCAAGGGAAAACTGTGGAGAAAGGTAATCAGACAGTATTGTCGATATGTTGCAACTGTCTTTAGGGAATCACCACTTTGGGAATATAACAATTAGGCATCCCAGCTTGCATGGCAGTGTGATTAGAATGGAGCATCTCAGCAAGGCACAAGAAGGGGAGGGAGGAAGAGAACTGAGAAGTCTGAGCAATCAAAATGGGTTGAGTTTGTAGTAGAGAAGCAGCTGCTATTTGAAAACTACAAGGAGAGAGAGATGGCCTGGTCCAAAAAAAAAAAAAAGGAAGAGCCAAGAGAAAATATCTTTGCAGTGGTGTTTTGAATGAAATAAGACAAGATTGCATCTGCCAAGGCCAAGGAGAAGGATGTTGTGGTAATCAAGATGAGAATCAGAGTTCCAGCTGTGTGGATGGGTAAGGAAAGTCATGGCTTAGATTTGTTATCCAGTAAGAACATAGAAGACACACAGGTTGTCTGCTTGTGCTGAACAGATTAACTTCTAATGGAAAGTACAAGTCATCTGCCTCAAGCAGGTGTTTATTAAAACAGTTGTCAAACTGTTCATTTCAGAGGAAGTGGGAGGAAGGGTGAAAAGACAGGTGAAAGAGGTAAAGAATAAACTGTAAGAAGGTTTTTCAAAGCACTGCTTTCATATGTCACCATACCACAGCCAGAGGCTGATGGCATATATCTGATCATAAGGTGAAAGTTGGTCTTTTTCTTCATTATTTCAGTGCTTCTCAAATCAGAAGCCGTGGTGCTATAACATTGAAGGAGTGTTGTGCATCCACCCCTAGAGGTGATGATTCTCATGAGCTAAACTGAACCATCAGGGCCTGCAGGATTCAACAGATACACCTCTGCCTCAAACTCCAGCAGAGCAACTTACTGGGCTTAAATTATTAACCAAGCCCTGACTTAGAGGTTTTCACCAGCCCTGTGTTGTGCTGACAGTAACCACTTTCCTAATGAAGTTTGACTTGATTCTCCTTCCTTACTTCTTAACAACGTTTGGGTTCTTTTAAATGTTATTTACTGAAAATGCCATTGGCTGGAGTAACAAATACATTGTTTTCTCCCAGATCATGTACAAGTAAACCAGTTTATTTGTTAGAGTTAAGACTACAGACAGAATCTGGCAAACAAGTGGTCGCAGAATTTGCTGCTCTCTGGAATATCTAAGGGTGGTAATTGGGCCTTTTATTCTTCTGACATTCAATCCATGGAATAAAGCTTTAATGTAAATTGATTTATATGGTTAAAAAGATACATAATTCTGTCTCAGTATTACACTTCACAGATAAAAAGCACTGAGTCCTAGTTGAGTCATTACTATATTCTGTTACCAGGGGTCTTTCTCGTATGGTCCCCAAACAATCTTTTCTATGTAATGAATATGAGTTCATGTGAAAGATAGCTTGTAGCTCAGAGCACTTCCTTGGAATATTTCCCTGTGAAATCTTGTTGTGAATGTGAGGGAAGGATTGCTCCAAACAAGCAAATGTTTTGATAGCTACTCCTTTTACTTGGTTGGGTGATGAAAATAAGTCCTGAATTCACAAAAGCTGCAGTTGCATGCTGTGAGATTTCAGAAATAAAAGAGAACAGTGCTGAGACCTGGGAACCTTTTCGGTAGAGTGACTTTGCTTCTTAAGGAAAAAAAACCCCACAAAGTGCAACACATTTATTACAATGGGAAGCAAGATCTACGTTTCTGAATAAATGTGTGGCTCCTTCTGTTGCTGAAGAGCAGTAGGTGGTGTACAAAGAGGAAGGAATACAAAGAGCTCAAAAATCATGTAACCTGTCATGCAAGGTTTTAGATGACATGATACCTCTTTTCTGCTAACACTGTGTTGTTAAGATTTCACAATCCAAGGAGGCAGACAAAGTCTTCTGCAATAATTAGAGAAATGAAAATTCTTTTCCTGTCAATTGTGTTGCAGTAGAAGAATGTGTTGTCCTGAATTATCTTTGAGGATCTCAGGAACCTATTCTTTGCTTAGGGTGCTTATGGAAGAAAAAAAATCAAACATTCATCAGGTGAAATAATGTTTGTTTGGCTAATATAATCCTTGCTTCTTGAGTGGCACATTAACTTCGCCCATAGTTTCAATGCCACTTGAGTGACTTGAATAACATTTAACTCTTATGTTATCTTGGGGTCATTTTATACTTGGGTCTCCTATTTCAATAAAAATATCAATAGGAATAGCACTTACAGCTAAATGTACTTGAATTACAGCTTCCCTTTTGTGAAATTACTGCAACAGGCATCTACATCAGGAACAAGAATTTATCATTTGTTGTTCATTGCCAGAGATTTGTTATTTTTTTACTTAAAGTTCAAAACTTTCCCACCTATATTTTGTAAATATGTGTTAGTTTATTACCAGTTAAAATATTTGGTATATATTGTTACAGCCCAATTATTATTATACACACAACCTGGATCTCTGCATTTGCTATACCACTCTCCTTTGGGTGTCATGCATTTTCAAGTCCTTAAGAGCTAGTACATATAAGAAACAAAAACATCAGTGTGCTTGTTTGTTGAAATGGTCCTGTGCCGGTTTGGACAAATTTGGAGGAAAAATAAAGTCGCCCCAAGACAGGTCCCTAAGTTTGTAAGTGGTCCTGCATTCAGGGAGACATTTTCTTTTAGTCTGTGCTACTGTGGAAGCAGAGAAAGAGGAATGCTTCTTAGAGACTGACACACTAGGAAATCAGAAGACAGAATGTGGAGGGCTGGGAGCCCTTGGCACAAGAGCCCTCTGCACTCCCTTGGAGGAGAGAGGGCTGAGGGCAAAAAGACTTTCCCCAGAGATAAGCAACCTTCCTCTGGGTCATGGTGAGAAAGTGAACCACCCCCAGCATGCCTTGTTTCTATATGGTAATAGCCTGTACCCAGTTGGCTAGTTGGTTTCTACCCCACCCTCTGCCTTCCCCATATAACCTCCGTCCTCAAGCCGTGATGGGAGGGAGTCTTTGTCCCTGGCCTTCCCTTCACAGAGGCTGGGGGACAATAAAAGCCACCTCTGTGGAATTGCCATACGAGGCTGCTGTCTCTCTGTCCCCGCGTTCGCCTTGGGTGGTTTCACAAAGAGCTGAATCACACGAGCTGGAATCGCTTGAAGCTGAGAAATGCTGAAATCACTTGCTGCCCAGGGAGGCTTGCCACCACCTCTGGAAGAGTTGTTCCTTGCAGGGCACTCTCGCTAGGAAGGTCACGGCACTCTGGGTTGACCACCCCCGGCCTCCTAGGAAGCAATAACAGAAATTCAAACTGTATCACTGGTAAAAATGTCTAGGATAAGTTTGGGCAAGGTCTGGTTGTTCTTCTCCCTTTTTCTGATTTGGGAATATCTCTTCTATGATCTCTCTGGCTCATCTGTTTATACTCTTTGCCCTACTCTGGAGAACTGTTCGTTATTTTATATTTGAACAGTACCAATTTTAGTGGGGGTTAATTTATTCCATTAGTAATCTCTGTTCCCATTTGACATTCAGTTGCTCTTCCTGTTCCAGTACTTGTCAAATACTCACTTGCACTTGTTTAAGAAAACTTTGGGTTTTCTAGTGAAGATTTAAATTTTTGATTAGCAAAGTTCGAATGCAATTGTCTTCAGCATCTCGTTTCCTTGGCAACAGAAAGCAGACTTTGTTTCAAAAGAGAGGTGTCTACTATAATATTAAGGCCTATAGCACAATCCTGTAAATCAGACTTTACCTGAAAAGGATCTAGCCACTGCAATGTGACTGTCAGGATTTTTAGATTTTCAAGGAATGTAGAGAAAAACCACCTACCTCTCCATATTTTCCATTTGCATAACTTTAGATTATGACCTTTTTTTGGTACTTAACAATTAAATTGAGCTGTGTGGTTATTCTTTTGGGGAAAAGATTCTAAGTTTTCAGGCCCCCGATCTTTTGATTTAATATTTCAGTGCACAAGATATAAACCTATCTAGCTGCTTTTCCAAATACATGGGCCAGCTGACTGCATCCTGAATCTAATGTTGTCAATGACTTTCCTAAGATAAGTTATGGTATCTTGATTGCTTTTCACTAGTCATATTCTAAGCATAAGAATTTAGGAATTTACCACAAGGTGAAGTTGCACAAAACTGGAAAGGTTACAGGTCAACATAAGTGGGTGGTTTTATGTACTGATCTAACAGAATATTTGAAATAATTATATTGAACCTGATCTTATTATGTCTTGGTATTACAAAGAACAGGAGGAGAACGTTTCTTTTGTCAGAAGGTTGCTTTAGTAAGTTATGGTGACTTCTGGTTTTTGTTGAACTACATAAATTAGATGCTCCTGCATCACTGGGGAGCAACCAGAAAGTTCTCAAGTATAATTGTTGACCTTTAAAAAAATAGAAATTTAAATCTACATTCTTGTAGATGAGCTAGGAGTGCAGAGGTTTCTTCTAAAGTCTCTATTTGAGTGTCTGTTGAGGAGAAGAACTGTTGGAACTACAGGATTTTGTTGATGCAGAAGAAATAGGAGAAGTGGGTTAAGACTGGGGCTAGAGAAGCTATGATTAATTTGAGCAGAGTATCTTTGTTTGACAGCATTTTTGTGCTCACTTGCCTGAAGAGAAAACTGCTGTAGAGGGTACAAGGCAAAGGCAAAGCATCCAAGTGAACTACATTTGTTTTACAGAAAATTTAAGTCCTGTAGCTCTTCTCCTGCCTCTTCCTCCAGAAACAAATGCATATGCCTTTTATCCAGATTTGTTTGCTTGCCAGTAATTAATGCTTCAGTATTCCACAGCCTTGGTTCTAACTGTGGATCAGGACACTGGAGAGCATGACAGCTAAAAGGAAAGAAGTGAGTCCATTCCGATCACTGTATGCTAGGAACTGAAATACTTTGGCTGATTTTCTCAGAATAAAATTCCCTCTCTTTCCTTAGAAATATGATAGGTAGGGTACATATCTGCTACCCACTTAGTGGTTAAACAAACAGTTTTCTTTTTCAAACAGATGTTGCCTACAGGAATGGTTTAAAATGTACGGAATGTGCATTACTTGAGTTTCATTTATTTTTATTCTTAACATTTACTCCAAAATGTTCGGATCAGAGTGAAGTTATTAATGCTTATGTAAGTAACAAAAGAAATTTGCACATTTACAAATGAAGTGTGATCCCTTGGTAGCTTTAAGGTTTGCTTTTGTTGTTTTATTTGCTTGCCTGTGACTTTCACATTAAAAGTATGCTTCTAAAATGCTTATTTGCAGATGCCACTTTAAATACTATTTTTCAAGAGTTTATTTTTCTTAGAAAACAGATGTCTGTAATTATCTTCTTTGACCTTGAGACTTATCAAAGTCAAATAGGTAATCATCCAATCAGACGGGGTATCATTATCAGAAGAAAAGTAATTATAATCTGAATATGTTTGAACATGATTATTACAAACTTTATACAGTTACACTTCTGATTGGGGCAGAACTAAAGACATTATCACTTCATAATTCACATGATGTAACTTCACTTATCCTTGTCATTTTGGAATATGAAGAGCTAAATTTATTGAACAGTGTAGTTCTTAAAACTTGAAAAAAGTATGTAAAATCAGAAGGACTCTCAAAATCTTTATACTGAAATTAAGGAAAATTGTATTTAAAAATACAAGAAATAAAACACAATTGAGAGCAATCTCTGAAAGGGTTGAGGAGTACAGCACGTGTTTCTGTATGAAAATGCTTGGAATGAAGTAAAGCAGAAAAAAGTGTTGATAATTAGAGGATGGAGAATAGATGCGGAGAAGGAGAATGTCGTGGTGACTTGCAGTGCTGAATGGTGAGGTGCTGCGACTTTCCGAAAATGTCTCCAAGGTGAAGCCACTCAGCAGGACCACCACTCACACGTACACGCACACACACACGGATAGCTCCAGTAAATGGGTCAACAACAAAGAGACAGAAAGGGTCTTCATATGGGGTTCCATGGGAGGGGTTTATTGCGGCTACTCACATGAAGGGGTCCAGGGATGAAGACAAATAACACAGGAGGGTCCAGGTTTATATATGGGAGTGGAAGGAGCATCAGGGACCAATGATCTGAGGGCACAGGGGCAGTACACAGCCAAGACTAGGGAATGGGGGCCAATGGGGAGCTCTGAGGGAGAGGTGATGGGGCAAGGGCCAATGGGGGAACAGGGAGTGGAGAACTTTCTAGGGCAGGGACATATAAGGTACAAAGGGGCAGGGAGGCCAATGGGCCAACTGGGGAAGCGGAACTGGAGTACATTAACATAACAGAACAGAGCATCCTGGGGGAAGCCTTTTCTGTCTCCCTAACCTGGGGAAGAACCTAGGAACTGTCCCACCATTGGACTCTCTTCGTTCCTTGTTCTGCAGGCCCACTGGCCTCCACAGGAGAATTCTTAAATACACAGGGTAGATTATTTGATTGTTAGGGTGTCGTGCTTCCACCTGATCAGACAGATAAAACTTGAGCTTAAAGCTCAGAAGTCACACTAATATCATAGCCAGAGAAAGAGTTATTTTAAAAGAAAATTCCTGAAGAGATTGTACCTGCTGAGGTTTGTGTGGGTCTGAAGAACAATGTGACCATGTTCAGTTGCTGAATATTCCTGCTCTGCATGAAATAACCGTGATGATTGACTTCACCAAGTGTGAGCCAGCAGAGCCAGAACCAGCTGACAGAAAAATGTTCACCAAGGGATAGTCCGGATTCTGTTTAGAGTATTTCAGCACTGTGCTTTATGCTCAAATTGAGTGGAGCAGGGTGATCTGAAACTTTCTGCTTAGGATTTTGAATGTTTTTCCCCAACATAACCAAGACACAAATTCTATTATATTGGTCCTGCACAAAATGCATGTGTGGAGTAGGGGCTGGCTTAAACAGTTTCAAAGAGGGCAGAAGCTTCCCAGATCCCTGGGGAAATCTGTCAGACTAATCTAACTGCACCATTGGCCATTCCTTGCATCTTGCACATAGTTGGGAAAAATTACCAGCACTAGATTCTCTGTGAATTACTTGATTTGAAAATCAAGTAATTTTAAAATATGAGGTGTCTTGGTTTGAAAGACAGGTGTCTGCTAAGGAAGGCAGGAGCCTCCCTTGGAATGGCAGATGCCACCCCCCTTCCCTCTGAGTTATTATAATTTTGAAATCAAGGGGCTTTTAGGCAAAGATGTGGGAAATAGGAATAACAGTTCTTCACTATTATATATCTATATGTGTATAACAAGTCAAACAAACAACAACAACTATGGCAGTAACAGCAAACAATCACAAACCCAGTGCCAGCCCTCTCGGCTGCCGGGCCCTTTCCCCTCGGGTGCAGTTCCGCTCGCAGCCGGCAGGGGCGCTGGCGGCTCCCGGTGAGCAGGGCAGGTGCGATGGTTCCCCCGCGGCTGCAGGGGGCGCTCCGGAGCGAGCTCGGGGAGCACGTGGCAATGGCGGCCTGGGGTCCTGGGAAGGGATGGAACAAAGGCTTCACAAACCCCTGGGCAGCCGATCCCGGTATCCGGCCGGACCCTCGGGAACAGCAGGCTGGAGCGGCAGGGACGAGCACAAATCCCGGGTGGCAGATGAGATGTATCCAAACTGCGGACCTGCGGTGGGAACCCCCCGGAGGTTTGGGCAGGCAGGTTGAGCACGGCTACAACGTAGCGAAGGCTCGAAGCAACGGTGGGGGCAGGGTGGCCATGGCCCGGCTCCCAGCAGGGCAGGGAAAGGCGGGCTTGAGATCCTGGGGTTTCTCCGGCAGAAGGAAAAGCAGCCAAAGAAACAGCCTTCCTCTCCGTCCAAACGCCGGGGACCGACTGTCCGCACACCCAGGTGAAACAAAAGAGTAGCCAGATGCACCCCACCCCCATAGCCAGCTCTTCTGTTTTTCTTAAGCACCCAATAATTTGTCCCCCTAGCAACATGTATGGGGAAAATTCCTTTAACAGAAAAAAAAACCAGGAGAGCTCCTAAAACCCCAACATGAGGAAATAGATTATTTCACAGCACGATATGTCCTGTGGTGATATGAATGGGTTTGGGGTTTTTTGCTTGGGACATGCTTCAGAGCTTCACAGAGACTTGTAAGGAGTCTTGTCATACCTAGAAGATGTCTCGGTGCTTACTACACCTCTGAAGAGGAATCAATACTCTCACAAATTGTTTAGAATTACTTGAAGGCTACCAATCTTAATTCAAGCAAAAGAAATGGAAGTTGTTCTGGACAGAGAGAAACCACTTCTGGCATAACCAGTGAGATGAGAATTTGCTTGGATGAAGAGGGAGTAGGGAGGATGGAAATTCTGCAGAACTATCTAACTCCCCCCAAAACTCAGTGGTCTGCAGATTTTTGAAGGGCTCCATTCCCATTACAGAAGGTTTATCTGTATGTGTGCCCATATTTCACAATCCCTGCATAGGCTGGATGAAAAAGGGAAACCATTCCAGGAGTCAACCACATGATTTAATATTTTTCAGCACTGAAAAGGGAGTTTGTGCACTTTTCAACTCAGCTATGTCTCAGAGTCCCTCTGATGCTAAACTTCACTATTAGAACTTACTGTCTGACATAGAACACAAATGATATTGCTGGCTTGCTACAGGAGAGATCTAAACTCTCCATGGAGAAATGACTTGCACCATCTGAAATTTACAGCAGTGATTAAACATACACAACTTTTCCTCTGGTATCTGTAAGAAAGAAAGGTTATAGGCAGGAGATGACGTGCATCACTCTGATGGGGACTTTGGATGCAGAAGTTCTTCATGTTAATAGAAAAATTAGTATTTTGATGATGCTGCTGCTTTTAAGTCCCGGCATAAACAAAATTATGCTGCTGGTGTCTGTAGACAGTGTTGCGGGTGGTTTGTTGTCTTTCCATGCCGGAGAGCAGGGAAGTAACTCTTCAGTGAAAAATGTGACTGCTGACAAAGAAAGCACAGTTGTCATTTTTCCTCCTTGCTTGTCAGAAGTGTGTGAGTGACTGAGACACAGACCCAGACCGGCAGGAAATCTGAATCATTTATTCAAAGAAACGAGCTGGTTTTATACACTTTTTCAAGGCACAGTATTTCCTTACATGGTAATTCTCACTACGTGACCTATCCCATGTTGCCACATAAGCAACACACTGTCCAAATGTCCTTCTATGGGGTGATCACTCGCTGTTCATCCATCTGTCAGCTCCCGGCGGGCTCCTCTCTGTAGGGCTCTGCCGTGTGACACCTCCTCCCCCCAGGGTCCGGCGGAGACAAGCCTCTCTGTGCCGCCATGTGCTCCTTTGTACTGCCATGTGCCTCTGCAGGCATGTCCTACAGCCCGCAGTTCAATTCTATCTTATCTCTCCTCACAGAAATGGAAATATCTTAGTCCCCTGGAAGAAGGAACACGGAGACCAGAATTAGCCTCTATTGCAGTTAAAAACTTCCATGATACTAGAATAATGTATGACTTGCAATTTTAGTTTCTAGTAATGAAATAGAACAAAATGTTCATATTCTACTCCTGGCATTCCATGTCAGGGATGAACTAGAAATACCCTTTCCTCATTTGCTAAAGGAAATTTGGGAGAGAAGGGGAAAAAAGCTCTAGAGTGACGTGGACAAGACGGAAATCAATTTGGGTTTTTGTCATGAAAATGCTGAGATAAAAAGGATAAAACAATTATTCCTTAAGTCAGTTGTTGAGTTGCTTAATTCTTGCTGGACTGTGTTACTCTCAGAGCTGACATTTGGCACCCAGGTAGGAAGTGGGTTAGTTAATGATGAAATTATTTGGCATGCATAACCAGGTTTTCTTTGGGCTTTATGGAATTAGGTCCTTTTCTCAGTAAGAAAAGTGAAACACTAGAAGCTATTGCCTGTGGTAGCATGGTGTTCATGGAGAAGAGCTGTGGAAAAGCCGGCTCAGGAGAAAAGAGATTTCCCTGCTGCTGTTGCCTAATGTAGAGTCTAAGGCATTTCTAAGTGAGAACACCAGTGAAGGTTATTTGAGAGGCAAGAGAAACAGCTTGTTAAAGCACAGGATAGATTAAAAGGCAGGCTGGGATTTCGGAATGACAGCTCTTTGTCCCTTGTATATTCAAAGAATCACAATTTAATATATATTTTAGCAGAGAAATCTTGTCTTGCCAAAGAAGTATTCAAAGAATACCACATTGTTTTTGCAGTGGCTCTTTGAAGGGGTCGACATACTGTGGTTTGGTTCAGGGTGAAGGGGCAACAGTGTGTTTAATTAACCAGCTTCCTTTGGTTTATTTTTCTGATTTTGCAGTAATCTTGAATTTGTTTTACTAATGCCATCACTTCGCAACTGCAACCTGGTGTAAGTTTGGAGAATGAGTATTGTCAGGATTTATCCCAGGACTTCAGTCAATAAAGTTTGACTGTTTCTTCTAAATTCTTTCTTGTCTACACATCAGTTTATTGTAAAAATGGTCTGTAAAATTCTTGGGTAAAAAACAGGTCTCCCCAGACATTTCACTCTTCACAAATAAGTGAAACCCATGTAAAGAATGTATTTTATAGTGAAGAATTTTATTGTGTGGGAGAGACAAGAATTTCTTGTCTGTTTTCCAGCCATTTAACTCCTTGGTCAACACAGAAATTCAAAACCAGATGGGACATCTTTCTTCAAAAACATATTCATAAGTTCTGCTTACATCATCTTTACAGAGTTTTTTGAGCTAAAAAAAAAATTCTATTTTACAATTTTATTACTCTTCAGCGAGTAAAGCAATGCTGTGAATATGAAAACAGCTCTAATTATTGATTATTTAACTTTTCTCCTATTTGGAGCTTTTTTCCATTTCTTCAAGACTATGAATATTTAGATTAAGGAAGAAAACATTCAGGTTATGAATGAGTGATGAAAATTGTTTTACTGACAGGTGTTTTTTTTCTATTTTATTAACAAACTCAAAACCTGTTCCCATATTTCAGGCATTTTAAATTTCCTTCATGTGCAATTTGTTCCCTTCCCTCTTTTTTATCAAATTAAATCACATAAGTCTTTTTGCAAAAATACCTTAACAACCTAGTGCAGCCTGTTGCTTTTGTTACTGTTCTGCCTCACTACATGCTCATAAATTCCTTTACCTGAACTAAGCTTCATCTTGTTGGAGGAATCAGTCTTTTATTCCTTCGATTTCCTTCTCTTACATGATGGGTTACGGCTGCTTAACATGGCTCTTTCCATAAAAAGGTACTTTTCTTTGGTCTGAAAGATTCCACTGTTTGTATCATCTTCCCTGTCCTTCCTGCCCCCAGAGCTACCTGTGGCCACACTTCTTTCTTGAGGAGGAAGTCCTTCTGGGCACACCAGGAACATAACTTTGGAGATTTACTAGAAATGGCTCTATACTTAAAAGTGATTCCTGTTTGGAAAATATGAAACTATAGGCAGGTGCTGAACTTCTTTATATGGTCCATTCTCTAAATTACTTACATTCCAGGTTATGAGAATGAAATAAATTATATCTCCTCTTTTTAATGTCAACAGTTTGGAGCTGTGAGTGGTGACAGCACACTGGTGTTTATAGACAGCCAAGTATATTCATGGAGCTCAGTTAATTGAATAATAAAACTAGTACATGTCTCCCAGTTCAAAAGCATCCATTCTTTGGATCCAGTGGCATCTGCCTCAGGGAGCCAAACCATGCAGTAGTAGGGCTTGAAATGTCTGGAGCAGTGCTGTTCTTTGACTTAGAATAATGTAGCGTCTTTAACTTGAGCTAAAATACAAACTGAAATATAGATTCAGTAACAATGGGATTCCTATAGAATTATTTCATCACTAGGAGAATAATATTCCATGCTTCAAATTTTCAGCAGCTAAAAGCAGCAGAAATTTTGTGAGCTAACTTCTCTGGAGAAAATTACCTGCAGATAGGCTTCCAGGGAAGCTGCACATATGCATGATTATATGTTGCTGTAAGTTAAAACAAAATTTGTCTTGCAGTTTTTGTAATATATTTCTTATACAAAACCACTGGTGGTCTCCAAGAAAATTACTTTCTAGTTCTTATTTATCACACATTTACTTCCTTTCAGTGTTCTCTTATGAACTACCTAACCTAATCTTGAACTTCCAAAATTAGGCCCTTTTCCCTTTCATTCATCTGTTCCCTATCCTATTTTCAATTTCTTCCTCTGAACTTAGTCCATGGTACTTGTGCATGAAACACAGATAGTCTGCTGGCTAAGCTTAAATTAGGAGTGCATTTACATTTGTGTTGGGCAGATTCTGAATGCAGTGATAAACCCCACTTGCAAGGCTCCCAACAGAGCAACTCCAAAATAAAAGTGCTCTGAAATACAAGGTAGCCATCCCATTCTTAGTGCCAGATCTTAATGCCTTGATGTATTGAAAAGGAACTATAGTTCTCATCTGGTTTTGCACAGACAGTATAGAATTGTGCATCCTAAAAACTCCCTTGTCTCATCTAAAATGTCTAATAGGCCATGGGGTGGGTGGCAGGGATTATAGCAGTTTTATTTACATTGGATGCCTTTAGCTTCTCAGAAACAAAAGAGCAGATTTTGCAATTTTTAATATCTGCTTTCTATCCAAAGTTATTGACATTTATGTCATTTGCTAAAATTAATCATAATTTTCTAAATCTGGATGGATTTTTCTGAGAGGGAAAACCCCCTGCTTTTTCACCTTTTCTGCTAATTCTAGCACTGACTTGACACTGTGCATGTCTATTTCTATTGCAGAATTCTTCACTCTGTCTTAACCCCAGTATCTTTCCTAAGGAATCTGAACTTGCTTAATTAAGTAATTAATCTAATCCTGCTTCAAAAATTCATCTGTTCTGCATCACAGCTAATCCTGAAACTTGGCATGAAACTATGCACAATTTATTTTGCATTATCATGCTGTATTCTTCAGAAAGTCTGACAGCAAGGTTAGTGGACACATTTTCAGAGCACAAAAGACTGAGACCTATTTAATCTCTACCTTTGGCTCAAGGAAGTTCATGACCTACAAACAGTTCAGGCTGAACGGACTGTTTGATAGCTCCTCTGTAGATGTTCAATCACATTCCATCAAAAAAACTGTACCCAAATTTGAATAGAAAGTATTTGTACTGTGCTATAAATAATACCTCTTACACCACCATTGAAGTTATAGCAAGCAGATGGTGTTGATCTTGAATTACGACATACTGGTCTATTGGAACAATGGCTTCTGTCAGTTCATTAGGTGACCTGCAGCTTCCATCAGTTCTGTTTAACTTCATTGGATCTGAATGTTTGTAACATCATAAGCATAGAGAGCATTTTTAGAAGAGGAGTTCAGTTGAATCAGGGTTGATACATATGTATCTTGGCTGAAAACCCACAGTCTCACTTAAAATGCTTTTATGTGGACTTGTGTCGTTACATCCCAATGCTTCTAGACATCTTCATCTTTCACTAATCCGACCAAATATCTTCTCTTGTGACCAAGTTTGGGACAATAGGATTTGAACCTTTGTTTCATACTCTGATATCAATAGCCCTGTCTTTTGCATGATATTTACTGATAGCTCTTCAATTTAATGCAGATTAAGAACCTGTTTCAATGAGGCTCTTCTTGCTCTAATATGTGTAGCTGACAAATAAAACAATCCATTGCTTTGGAATAATTTTCAGCTTTGAGAATGGTGAATATTTAGTAAATAGTTAGCATTAATAAATCCAACATTCCATTGTTCAAAATAAAAGTATTTTTTCAAAAAAAAAATAGAGATCTAAGACTAATTAATTTATTAAGTATTTTTAAAAATCATATATTGCACGTAGTGTTTCTATAGACATTCATTTATGAGAATAATTTATGTATCTGTCTATACTCTGTCCACACACAACTAATTTGTAATAACACTATTGTGACTGCGAAGTCAAGTATTTAAAATTGTGGACTGTCATAATTAACACCTTATATTTAACCTATTTTATTTTATCTTTTTTGTATTTTGCTTTGTGATGTACAATTTGAATATCATTGTATTCTGTTGGTTTGGGTTTTTTTTTCCCTTATTGATCTGTCCCAGTGTCTAGCAAGGGTGGTGTTAAATGGAAACAAGACTGTGCCACAAAAGAGAAGTCTGTAACCTGGAAGGTACAGGTTACAGTGACAGTGGTGTAAGGGTTACAGTGACAGTTACTCAGGCTTTGCCCACTTCATAATGCCATCTCTCTTATTTAGACATTTTGTAAAATTTTGGTTCTTCCCTTTCCTTTCATCACTTCTTGGTCTTTGTACATTAGACTAGCTCTCCTAGGTATTCAAGCATCTCATCACACCTAAATTCAACTGCCCTCTGGTTTGCAGGTCGACTTCATTTACTGTGGTACCTCAATGAATCAGTTCGTTCATCATCTCTAGCTTCCCTCCTTGATTCATACTCCTACACTACTTGTCAGGAGAGTTCGTGTCTGTTTCCTTCCCTATTCCAGTTTTTAGATTGACTCTATCCCTAAATGAGGTCTTTTTTCAGAACTGCAGTGGTTCGTGCCTTACCATTGACCTCTCCATAGCTGATTCAATCAACTGTATTACCTAACTGAGAACTGACTCTTGACTCTCACAAATTTTCCCACTGAAAGGTTTTGAAGAAGGTTGAAACATTTCCCCAAGTACAGAAGAGAGATGGCAGTGACACTGCTTCCACTTGAAATCTTAGAGAGTTGCAGAAAGCAAAGATTGAAAATAATGTATAGTACTAACTATTGAGCAGCCCCACTAGTAATATATTTGATCATCGCTCTCAATTTCTGCTTATTATTATGGGGTTTTTTTAATAGCAAAAGCCACGATACATCTTGCAGAGAAGGCTTTTGACAAGTGAGGGTAACTTGTCTGACTTTCCTTGACATCCTGTGTGCTATATGCATTTGATTGCTGGTCACATCTTTGCCAAAATTTTCCCTGCATCTTTAAATATATTGATATAAAGCAAAGTAAAACAACTCCTATGTTGAACTGTAGTTATTAAAATATTATAAATATGCTTTTAAATGTACTTTATTATACTTATCTCCATAGAATCATATCGGTTAGAAAAGACCTTTAAGATCATCGAGTCCAACCACTAACCCAGCACTGCCAAGTTCACCACTAAGCCATGTCCCTAAGTGCCACATCTAGAGTTTTAATAAATGACAAGTAATCAGTTTAAAAGCAGTGCAGGAAAAAAAAGGAGCAGTGGAATGTAGCAGCAGTTTTGTTATGTTGTCTTTGTAAGAATAATTTTTTTTTTAAGATGAGTTGATTGGAACTTTTAACTGAAGCTAGAAGGGAAATAGGTATTTTGCACTTTGCCAAAAGGAAATGACTTCTCAAATTACTTTTCCAGGACTGTGTTCTTAAATATTTAAATATAGGTGCACACATGAGGAACACGGTGTATGTAAATAATCCCGGTTGCTTTAGTAAGTGATACATTTATACACGTGCTCAGGAAAAATGGATATCAGATCTGGACATGAAAATGCTGTTTTATGGAGCAAACAACAGGAGTGAGGATTAAGTTTCTGCTGAGGATCAAGGAGAACTTCCCAATGTTTTTTGACAGGCCTTGCATTGATGTGTGCCACAACCATACTTCCACCTCCAGCACTGTCACTCTTGCTTTCCTCATGCAAAGTTTCCATCCTGAACGCTGCCACTACACTGTCATAGCCACAGTGCTGCTACCACAGGGAAATTGGGTTCTGGAAGTCTAGCGGTGTCTTAGAGAAATGGCTGCCAAGCTGACAGGAGAGCAAGAAGAGGCAGGGTTTATTGGGATATCACGGCAGAAATCTGCAAAAAGCAAGTGCTTGTAATAAGATTATTAGAAAAAAATTTCTGAACAAGGCTGCTAAAAATGGTTTTAGCGTGGGATCAATGTTTTTAATTGATCTGCACTCTCTGGATTATACAGTATGCCATATTCACCTGAACTGTTCTTCTTTAAATATAAACTTTATTAACAACAAAGAATATTTTAAAGTTCTAGTGAATCTAGTCCATTGTTGCATTTTGGAAGGGAAGTAGTAATGACGTACTTCAGCTCTGTTTTGGTTTGATAGGTCTTCTAAACAGTCACTGTTAGTGTTAGCTGTACATGTTCCCTAATTGTTTTGGGGAAGTAGATTTTGTTCAGTAGGCATTTTAACATGCCTAAGTGAGAGGAAAGGATCCTCTCACTGTTCCTGAATTAAAAATTTCTTCTGATGCAATTTACACAATTAAAAGAAACTTGTAGTAGTATGAAATTTAATGGTTAAGGTTTGTGGGTTTATAATCTAGAGGTATTTCTCAACTGCTGTGTTCTATTAAACCACATGAGCTCTGGTTTGTTCCTCTTTGAGAAGCGGTGTACTTGCGTTACTAGGAGAGATCACAGTGTACTGTGAACTCTTAGAGAAGAAAGGAAAACAAATTGCAGCATTTAAAGCAGTGAGAGTATGAAAAAACTGAGGGTGTCTGGAGATATTTTACATTTGTATATCACCTCCTTTCCCAGCATCCACAAGGTTACAATAATGCATTACAGACTCGCAGTATCATGAACTGTGTATTGCTACCTCCATTTCATTGACAGGGGGCTGAGATACAGAAATACTTGTGGTTTCTCAATTCATTCCATGAGCTAGCTTAAAAAATGGAAATGTTGTTCCCCTTTTTTTTTGTGTTTCAAGTAAAAAAGGTTTTTTCCTCTCATAAAATAATAGTAAAAGAAATGGAAGGGATATCTGGCAGCTATAAACTTTTTTTGGTAATCCCCAATATGAGTTCTTTTTTTTTTATATCCGTCTCAAAATATGTTTGTTTAATTTGTTTTCTAGTGACAAATACACCACAACCTCTCCAGGCAATATGTTTCAATGTCTCCCTGTGCTTATCACTAGTAAAGTTTGCTGCAATTTAAATCTATTACTTGTTCACAATGGGCAGGCAGAACAAATTACTCCTTTCCTTTGAAAACGGTGGCCTTACTCCTCCTCAGTCTTCCCATCTGGAGATAAAACAGTTGCAGTTCTTTTGATCCTTCATTGTAGGCTGTGTTTTCTAACCCTCTGATCACTCTCTTTGCTCCCTGCTGATTTTTCCAGTTAACAACATTCTTGAAACGTGCCCAGACCAAGGTGCTGCACTGAAGCCTGATGCCTTACTAGTGATGAATACAGCAGAAGGATTACTTCACTTGTCTCACAGAGTAATTTCCTGTTGTACACCAAATATGTTTGCCTTTTCCCCCCCACAAGTGACTCTGCTGATTCACATTGCTTGTCCTGATAGTTGAAGACCTGTTTTTCTGTGGAAAGGCTTTCCTACTATTCCAGTTCCAGCCTGGCCTCTATGTACCCACCTTGCAGTTGTCATAAGACATTTGGTTTGCAGTTTTAGAATCAGGCTGTCTTCATCCTTTTTCGACTGGATAGATAGGGGTAACAGGAACATAAAGCATAGAGCCCACCCAAGCCATCATTACAGCAACCATCACCATGAAAAAACTACTACTATAAATTCTTCAAATATAAGTTTTTTTTCTTGCCTACACCATGTTGATTATTCCAGGATGTTTGTTACCATCCGAGGGTGGTGAAATATTTGATCCAGTTGAACTCTATTAACTTGTTTTCATAACAGAACATTCTCAACATTTGCACTGTATCAACAGTGTTGATACCTGTGCAAAGAGCAGCCCTGTCCCTTTTCACTATCACAAGGCCCTACAAGCCAAGGCATTTTGATCTCCTTTTGTGTGTTGAGTGCTCTCAGTGACAGGATCACTTTTGGCAGCATTGCATGTTTGACTGTTGTCTTCCTGGGCTGGGGTGACCACAAAAAAAGAGAAAAGGATAATCTGCAGCATCTGGTAGGTGATAAACAGGTGTTGTATTTTACTTTATTTTCCGTTTCTCTTCATTGTTTTCACTTGTTCTCGTCAAAACATTTTATATGAAATTTTATTCAAATGAAAGGTAATCCTCTCACTAATGTGTGGCGTATTATGTCCCGCCTTGCTGCATCAGTTTCAGGGACCATGGTACAGCCGCTCATGCTGGACCTGCCCTCTCCCTGCCCGTTTGTGCCAGTCATTTCCCTCTGGGAAGCTGCTCCTCAGCCACTCCCCCCGGGCCGGGTCGGGCGCGGTGTCGCCGCTGGCCCCCAGGTGGCGCCCCTGCAGCGGGGCCCGCCGGTCACAGCGCCCGGGGAGCGGCGGGAGCGGCTTGGGGAGGCGGCGGCTCTCCGCCGGCAGCTCCTCGGGGACAGCCCCGGCCTGGCACACGGTGTGTGGTGCCGGAGGAGCGCGCCCCGCTCCGGGAAGATCCACTCCGCAGCTTAGCTGCGGCTTGCGGCGGGTGTTCTCCAGGTCTGGTTTCCCTGCAGCCCGGGGTTCGGCGCTGTGCGCTGGTTAAAGGGCATCCCGGGTTGGGCAGCGCCGGGCACGGGACGGGCGTGCCCGCTGCCAGCACCCGGCGGGAGAGGTGCTCGACCGGCCTGGCACAGCCTTTTCGGGGGAGCGCCGCAGCTTGAAACGGGGGGCTCGTCCCGCCCTGCCGTGCGCTCCCTCCGGGCGCAGCCAGCGCCTTTGCAGCGGCAGCGCGGAGCGAGTGACGGTGCGCGGTGGAGCGGGAGCGGGTCTGGAAAGGGCCTGCTGGTGATCGCAGCGTGGAAAGGCTGGAGACTCAGTGCTCCTGCTCCGTGCTTTGAATGGTGTGCGGGGGCACATCCGTCTCCCAGAATTTACACTTCACTTAGTGGAAGTGCTGAAATAATCAAAAAGGCTAGATTCAGGAATATCAGAAGATCAGGAAGATCAGAAATAAAGAGTCACTGATGAGCCAAACCTGTAGTGTCCATGGTGTTGCTTCATGTTCTCCATTAATTTCCTAACGGTTTTTGGGAAGAGGGCTGTCAGAGACGGTAGGGCTATATCTGCGTTAGGAAGTAGTGGGATGCAGTGAGAGTGGATCTGTACAGTGAATCTAGGTGGTGCTGGATGACCATGCTATGTGCTTTTCAGGATACTTCACTTTGTGCTAGCTCTGGTCTGGAGCAGTGGACTGAATGTCCAGTAATGGCTGGAACGCATCTTTCAGTTTAGCTTCATTTGAAACTAATCCGACTTCAAACTGCTCCATGGATTGAAACAGCCTGGATGAAACTGTCAGGAAAATCTCTTCAAAAGCACACTCCTGAAATGGTAGTGCCAAGGCACTCTGTGCATATTTTTTGTCATCTAGTCTTACAATGCTTACTCGCTTTAAGTACCATGGATGTAATTAATCTATTCCATAAAGTTTAGCAGGACTGCAGGCCCAATCCTTGCTAATCACCTGTGATCAACTGGGGTAGAACAAGGGCTTTCCAAGAACAGCATGGGCCTGTGTGGATTTTGGAATCAAGATAGCTGCATCTCTTTCCAAGCCTGAGATCAAGACCACATAGTGGTTATGTTAAGTGAAAAGAGTAAGATTTTTAGAGGACTCTATGTAAAATATACTACATTTTTTTCTTTATTCCTCCAGAAACAGCTAAAAAAAAAAAAAAAACCAAAAAAAAAAACCAAACCAGAAAGTAAGAAAGTGCAAGCCTGCCTCTGAAAGTTCACAGAATCTCAGATCTATCCCTCTTCCTCGTGCTGAGCGACATTGTAACAGTACCTACAGAATCCACCTCAATTAAACAGTATCTGTATAATTTCCATTCAAACTTTGGAAATTTCAGTGTGAGTACCCAGGCTGAACACATCTGAACCCTGCTCTAAGTACAAACACAATGAGTGTTCACAGTTTTAATGTTTTCATCATAATATAGGCATATTCAAATAAAAGTAAGATAAAACATGGGATCTGTTTTGATTTCTGAAGAGCATTTGTATTTTGTGCTGGGGTGAAGGGATAAGTTCTACAACATTTGCTTCTAACAGCGGGTGCTTACAGCTGATGTTGGATTTTTGTATTTGAAACTGGAACTGGCCAGTGGAATTACCACTGAATCACAGAAAGCAGAGATAGAAAAGCCCGGTTATATCATCTAGCCTTTCTGCTTCCTGGTGTAGAATTATTGTGTACCAAATACTTCAGTGCTTTTTCCAGTGTATTTTTAAAAGTCTTCAGGGATATACCATGCCTTTTTCTTCAGGCAAATACTCCATAACTTTCTGTACTTTACCATTAGAAATCTTTTCCTGCAATTTGACCTAAATTTCTCCTTAAGTACATTCCATTTGCTGAAGATTTATTGCTTTGAAGCATTCTAAGTAATTCCAGTCACCTTTTGGTATTGACATCTCTAACATGCTTGTTCTTTCCTAATGCTTTGTCCTTTAATCAGAACAGCTATCCATGCCTAGCCTGTGTCATTACAGTCTTATACCACTTCTGCTTTGGTCTGTGGGCTAATAAGGATTTTTTCACTATTTATTGCACTTCCACCTTAAGTTCATTTTCTTGAGAGTAACTTTTATAAGAGTGACTTTTTTCATGGTTAACATGCCTGAAATTGCAGGTTTTTTCTGAAGGAAAATTGTAAAAATGCTGTTATTATGGTTATTATTTCTCAAAGATGTACAGAGAGAAGTAAAGGATTGTCTCTAATTACCAAGCAGTGGCATGGGTTGCCCAGAAAGGTTGTGGAGTCTCCATCCTTGGTGATAGTCAAAACTCAACACACCTCTGAACCTGTGGCTTGGAGCAGAGCACTTGGAGCAGACAATCTCTAGAAGTATCTCTTAACCTCAGCTATTCTGTGATTCAGTCAGAAAAGGACAGATCTGGCACTAACAGTGCTAATTACATGACAGTTTCCTTTGATTTCTCACACTCAATTGTTAGTGCTATGTAACATGAGGTGTATGAGACCCTAAACATTTTTGTTCGTCTGTTAAATCTGTTCATAGGTAGAAGCCTAAGAAATTTCCTTTAGCAAATCCTATAGCTAAGTCACTGGGAATCACAAATTGCTTAAAATGCAAGAGTCAGATGAGCTTGCTCCTTCCAACAGGTCAAGATTAGAATTTTGAGGTCCATCCTTGAAGGTGGACAAATGGAAATTTGCATTTTTCTTCAGGAATACTAATAAGGAATTAAGTTTCAGAGGTTATCAGAAATTGAAAAGGCAGAACAAAGAAGTAGCCAGTCCAGGTGTGTATCAGTGCCTACACAGCCTCCTCTGCTGCTTCACCACTTTGCTTTTGTCCCCGAGTCTCACACGCCTCAGGACACCAGGACACCATTTAGGTTTATCTTGAACTTTGATGACTGGCAGCGAGGCTTTTGCTTTTTAGAAAATAAAAATCCTGCAGTCCCGGTGAAGTTCACAGGAGCTAGCACACAGCATTCAAAAAGGGTCTTAATCTCCGGTTTCTGACCCTGTGGGGATGCACAGCTCCCCGCCACAGCGCTGTGGGATGTGCAGTGCCGGCTGTCAGCCAGGGAGGGAGCAGCACAGGAGTGGGTCACTCGGAGCAGCAGCCGGCTTTCTTCCCTTTAAATAGATGGATTTAGGGGAAGGAGAAAAGGGGGAGGGAATCTGAAATACCCAGTCCTTTTAGTATCTCTGAAGGCTAAGTTGGAATGTGGCTCTCTCTTAACTTCTACTACCATAGTGTGGGAACCTCCTTGTGGGTGTCCATGTAGCAAAGCCTGGGGGTTCCCCAATCCTGGGGGCTCCGAAAGCCTGGGCCTAGTTCTGGGCAGGAAGGTGCTGAGTGCCCTGCTCTCAGCAGCCCTCAGCAGCTGGTTGTAATTACACACTGGAGCTTCAGAGGAAGTTGGCTGTGGGGAGTGCTCAATGCTTGGCTGCAGATCCGCTGCTTTTAAGGGTACAATGGAGATGGAGAGAGTAAAAAATGATGGCACAGAGTGAAGGGGAGGGTGAAAGCCTAATTATCCCCCACTTGAACTAGCTGCCTTGTTAAATCATTACGTATTTCTGAAAGTCCCATGATAGATGTAGATCCTAAATGAAGTCAGATAAAGGAAAGACCGTGTTCAGATGCCAGGAACTCTTGCCACAAAGGATTAAAACTTAAGCAACAAACAAAAAAAACCCCTCTAAAACGTTTGTTATTTATTTTACTACTCTCTACCAAAAAAAAAAAGAAAAATTAGGCTAATTTATCTCTTTTGGAAAGAAAAAATTACATTGAGCTAACATATTGCAATAACTATTTTTGGTATTACCATTTAAAATTATAGAGTTATAAATAGAGCAGTGCAAAATGCTGCTATTTTGATTCTCACTGGGGTTCACACAAACATTTGCTTTGCTTTCTACCATTGGATTCAACCCTCCACTCAATTCAATTCTTCTTTGAATACAGAGGATTCCTCCTTTTTTAATTTTTAAACAGCCAGATCAATTTGTAGTTGAGGGTTTTTGCTGACACTTGACCTTAAGCTATCTACTGTTTTAACATCACCTCAAGATTGCCAAAAGAATTGCAAGAATTTCAGTGAAGGTGGCTTATAGTGCTGGTTTTGTGATGAAAGCCAGAATGAGGCAAATTTTGTCTGGCAGTGGACATTGTAACAAAAGCTCTGGTTATAAGTCTCAGGAAAAGAACATTTGTAATGAAAGTGACCAGTGAATCCTCAATAGCAACAGAGTATATTGCTATGAAATGTGTTTACCTAGAGGGGGAAAAAATAATCCCACTTGTGACAGAAAAGCAGCAGCTTACTCAGAGCTATTCTCAAATGTTAGAGTCAGTCATCAACTCCCTGGTTTGTGGTGGCATCCTTCTAAATTTTGGCCCCTCCAGGCAACTGTGATTTATGTTTTTAACAGAAGAAGCAGCCAAAGTGCATAGAGAAAAGGTGGGCAAGGCTACCCGCTGTGCAAGATTATATTTAGGGGTACAGCAGAACTGTGACTTGCATATATTTGGGGTTTTTTCTTTTACTCTGTTTCTCAGATGTGGACAACTTCTTGAGGCCATCCAGGTGAGTTATCTTACATCACAAAGTGTTGATTAATTACGGGCTACCTAATCAACATCAGCAGTTCTTTCAAGCAATGTCTGTGCTGTATGTGGATCCTACGTGTTGCTAGACAAGTACAGCTAAGCTTGAGTCTGGGAGATAACTCAAGGTTGTTATGGCTGCTTTACTACCAGAGTATAGTAGAGGATATTAAAACTGGGATGCTTTAGACAAGCTTCTCAGATGAGCTTTCCTGTTTGAAAGCCTTTTAAAGGTGTCTTGTTGAGACACATGTGGTCATGAGTTAAAGACGTAGTCATTTAAGAGGTCTGTGACAGGGAGGTGGGTTTAACCAAACTAGTGCCTAACTATTATGCCATTGCTTCTTTCTTTCTCTCACTCATACAACAAGTATGTAAGACAGAGTATTATGTACCTCTAATGGACCAAAGTCTACTTTAATTTACCCAGTTTAAATATACATATTTTTACATATGTTAAAAAAGTAACTTCACAGCTTTCAGTAGAATTACTCCAGAGAATCCCAACTCCAAAGCCCATTGTGTCTCCAGATGTCTCTTAAGGTTTTCCTAGATCCTGGCTCCTACTTACCCAAACCAAGAACTTGTTGCTATTCCCATCTTACCATGCATTAGGTTTCTGTGGGAATCAGGCTGTAGAGGGAAAATGCTGATATCAACATGAAGACAAGATTTGGTCAAGACCTAGGAAAACTCTTGTACTTTATATATCATCGGGTTACCTGCACAGGTGGGAGGGAAATAGAGATCTGTAGCCCATAAATCTGTGTTTACTTGGGTGAATAAATAGCTCTGTTGTTGGAGACAGAGAAATGCACCTTCATATCAGAGCAACACAGCTTATTTTATGGCAGGAGCATAATTGTAGCTTAGGTACTTATCTCAGGCATGTAGTATTATAGACAGTTTGACCCAGAGACACCACCTTTGGTGGGGCTTTTGCCTTGCAAAAAATTACTATATTTAATAACATTTCCCAGACAGTTAGACATTCAAAGGTACATTTATTAGCTGATACATTGCTCAGAAAAATACCTGACACTACAAAACCCAAAAGCTTAAAAAGCAGATGGATTTCTTCCGAGCTTAAAATTAAAATGCTCATAGGCTGAAATTTCTAGTAGAACACATTGTTAAGAGGAGCTTTTAAATCTGTACAAATAGGGAGTTACTGTAAATAGAAGCAGTGGCACTTTTTTAAAATATAGGAACAGTATGGATGCTGACAGAGGTTTATAGAGTTTGGAGATGAGTTACTGTTTCTTTGCATTAGGCATTAATGAAATAATTTGAAGATACAGGAGAAATTCTGCTCTTAATGGTGGGAGTAAGTAATACTGATGAAACCGTCTGAATTTACTTTATGCAATACTTCTTTTAATAACAATCTCTACTAAAGACATCTGCTGGAAGTCTGTAACACTGATTTAAGAGGGAGAAAAATTAACAAAGTTCTTTAGCAATTCTGTCTTCAGTGTAATATTATGAACTGTTAAAAGAGGGTTTATGTGTGCTACATTATTAACTGAAACTCTGCTCAAATTGAAATCAGGCCCACAAAATTTGCTTTTCTTCAGATCATGTGTCTTGGTTTTGAAAGACAGATGTCTGCTAAGGAAGGCAGAAGCCTCCCTTGAAGTGGCAGATATAACCCCTTTCCCGCCGAGTTATTGTAATTTTGAAATCAAGGGCCTTTAGGCAAAGATATGGGAAATAGGAATAACAGTTCTTTACTATATATATATATATATACATATATATATATATATGTATATATATAACCAGTCAAACAAACAACAATATCTATGGCAGTAACAGCAAACAATGACAAACCCAGTCCCAGCCTTCTCAGCTGTCGGGCCCTTTCCCCTCGGGTGCAGTTCCTCTCGCAGCCGGCAGGGGCGCTGGCGGCTCCCGGTGAGCAGGGCAGGTGCGATGGTTCCCCCGCGGCTGCAGGGGGCGCTCCGGAGCGAGCTCGGGGAGCATGTGGCACTGGTGGCCTGGGATCCCGGGGAAGGGATGGAACAAAGGCTTCACAAACCCCTGGGCAGCTGGCCCCGGTGTCTGGCCGGACTCTCGGGAACAGCAGGCTGGAACGGCCTGGAGCGGCAGGCTGGAGCGGCAGGGACGAGCACAAATCCCAGAGGACAGAGGAGATGTATCCAAGCGGGGAACCCCCCAGAGGTCGGGCAGGCAGGGCAAGCACGGCTACAGCGTAGCGAAGGCTCGAAGCAGCAGCAGCGGGGCAGGGCGGCCGCAGCCCAGCCTCCAGCAGGGCAGGGAAAAACAGCTTTGGGATCCTGGCGTTGTTTCCAGCAGAAAAGAAAAATGGCCGAAGAAAAAGAACCAGCAGCTCCTTTCTCTGCAGCTTCTCTCTCTGAACGCCTAGAGCGAACTGACCCCACACCCAGGTGAAACACAAAAGGGTAGCCAGGTCTTTTGTTTGCTCTCAAGCACCCAGCGATTTATCGTCTTAGTAACAGAATGGGGGAAAATTCCTTTAACAGGAAAAAAAACTAGACCTCTTAAAACCCCAATGGTCATGCTAGGTTTTTAACACAAATATTTAAAATTACACAAGAGAATGAATATACTTCCACTTTCTTTAGGATTTTCTTTTTAATCAGGCCAGGCAGAGAAATATTTCTAAACAGCTATTCTCTCTTTTACAGTATGTGACCTCTCTAGCAATGTTAAAGTGCAACAAAAAAATTACCAGCTTCCTCCACTAAGTCATTACTAGAGAAAGAAAATCACCTCCAAAGTGACTGAATTACAACTTGTAATAAAACACCCAATACTTTATACTGGCTTTGTCAGGGCTAAAAGATAAGTCTTTAGTTATGAGAAAGACTGGGGGCAGACAAAGGTGGGAATGGAATTGCAAAGATCATGGTCTGGAAGAAAGCTTCCTTACAGGAATTAAATACTGAGTTTAAATTAATCCCATGGTTGCCTAACTGTAAGTGACATTGTGGGGTTGATCTTTTTTTCCAAACATAAATTATAAAGATTAAAGTAATAAAATATTTTGTATTTTTATCACTTAAATTTGGAGAGGCCTCATGTTTTCCACACCTGTAGCCTTGATGATTCTTTAGGCAGTTCTGCCAGTGGTAAAAGGAATAAGTCACCACTGTCAGAGAATTTGCCTTTTTCATCACATGAGAGGCCAGCCTAACTCCATGGTGATTGCTGTCTAAATGACTTAATGTAGTTTCTTTGGGTACTTTTTGATTGAAGAGTGATAACCCAGGCAATGAGTTATTTGGCATCAGCCTTCAAGACAATCTGTTTTCTTTTTATAAATCCTACAGCACCTTTCAGCCACTCAATTTTAAATAAGGCTGTGGTGGGTTCGGTTCTAGTGTGCCTTGTGTATTTAGTCAAAGAATTGTTAAATTAGGTTTTGCTCCTTTTTTTATTTTTTCTTTTTTTGTAAAATTATATTTCCTGAAGTGGTATTGAGAAAATGAGAGGTGAACTGAAAGACTGTCTTTATTTTACAACATAGGAGTGTGACAGGGCATTTCCTTCCTGGTGGTAGTGACACTGTCTCTTCCCAAGAATCCAGAGGGGAAGAAATACACTAACGTCAGCCTAAACTCAAAGTCTTAGACACACCCAAGAGGAAGGAAAACAATAAGTAAAAATTTTCTACAACTGAAAAATTATTAGGGATTGTGCAAGGGGGGAGTTTGTTGTGCTTTAAATTTGGTAAACAACAGGTAGAATTATGCTGTGAAATGGACAGGTTTTCATGTTTGGATTTTTTCTCAGCTCTATCCAAGCATTTGGATGAAAATAGCAGCAGCTTCCTTGCTCTAGATTTTCTAGAGTTTTATTTGGTGGATTCCTCACATAACAGGATGACTGAGGAGTGTTAAATACAATCTGAAGAGCTGCAGAGGTGATGGGTGCTTTGAATATCCCTTTCTAAGTGTCTTTTACTCTTTTTATTAAAGTAAACCAGTTAAATCTTACAGGGAGAGTTGCAGCTTGTGTTTATGTTAAGCCAATCAATCTCTTATGTTTCTCTATCTTTTTTTCACTTTGGCTCTTAATTTTTAGACAAAGCAGTGACTGAAAGATATAGGTGAATTTTACACTATTTACGCCACAGTAATGCACAAGGGCTCCAAGTTAGAATCCATATCCTTTTAAGGCAGATGTTGTTTAAACAAATGTAAGGATGTAGTTCCTTCTTGAAACCATGTATGAGAACCATCTACATCAGGCATGTGTCTTGATTTGTGTCACCAAAAGAAAGATACCGCCTTTTGCCAGTCCCATTTAAACCTTGAAATGACAGTGCATCATCGTGTGGTTACTTTCAAATAATTCTAGCTATACAAAGTTTAGTATTTGTCTGTCATTGTCAGATTTCTTCTCTTCATTGTCAAAGAAAAGAATAATTATACATAAGGAAAGAAGGATAGTCACAAAGAATTTGTATGTACAGAGTCAAGACTGTCCACTGTCCTTACTGAGGTAGTTCAGTGAGTGTCACCTGGGTTCATTTCATATGAGAGGTTCCCGTTAGTCACCCAAAGCAACCGAGAACAAGATTATGACAGATGAGTGTTACCAATTCTTCACTTTACTCTCACTCTTCAGTCTTTTCTAATTTTTTCTCTTTCATGTGTATTTTTAGGTTTTCATTTGTATTTTTATTGTTCAGGTTGTGCTCCCTCATGAAAAAGAAGGACTTGCAGTCTTCCTCACTGTCATGGGAACAGACTGATAACTTTTTGATTCCAAGCAGCGCCCTGGAGTTCATGGCAACAGGCGGGGCAGGGCTGCTGGCCTTGGCAAACTGCAGGGCATGTCTGATATCCAGAACTGCCTGCTGTACTCAGTGGGCAGTCCTGAGAGCTCTTCTGGTGGAGAAGAAGTAGAGTTCAGCAGCAGTCCATGGGTGTGCAAACTTCCCACTCAGCCATTTCCATGACTGCTCCATTGATGCTGTGGTGGCTGCTACATTGTGCTTACAGTAGATCTTGCCTTCTACTCCACTTCTCATTCACTCTATTCAAGGGTTGCTTGAAGGTCCAAGCTTTCAGATCTGAATTTGCTTTTTTTGTGATTCTGACATTCACATTTATTGATGTTTGATTTTTCAACCTGACAAAACCTCACTTTTATTTTTTAATTCATTTTCACTCTTTCTCTACAGTAAAACCTGCCAGTCATGGGAAATTACATGAATGATTCTGTGGAGGCTAACCCAAGATTGCTGAACTAATTTTCATGCATGGCTAAATGCAGAATTGAACCTTGTGCTGCAGAAGTGAAAGGTTAGTGATTTTGGATAATTTTAAAACTATCCTATAGGATTTGATACAGCTACTGTCAGTCTACCCTAATGCTGTTTTTTGTTGACTCTGCCCTTGCGAAGGCACTGCTTTCTGTCAGTGGTTAAGAGGAGAGAGTGGTTTTCAGTGCTCTGCTGATTCAGCACAGCAAAGAATCAGTGCATTAGCAAGGACTGTGAGGGAATTTTAAATACTGGTAGAGTACCAAACTGTTACTGTCACTATGTCTTGGAGGTGAAATTTCAGTGTTATTACTTGTTGGGGTTTCAGTTTAGTCTTAGTTTTTTTTCCTGTTAAAGGAATTTTCTCCCATATGCATGTTGCTAGGGGACAAATAGCTGTACTTAAGAAAGACAAAAAGGGGGGTGGGGCGGACCTGGCTACTCCTTTGTCTACACCTGGGTGTGGGGTCAGTTCGCTCTGAGCGTCCGGAGAGATGAGCTGCAGAGAAAGGAGCTGCTGCTTCTTTCTTTCGGCCGTTTCTTTCTTCCTGCTGGAAACAACGCCGGGACCCCAAAAGCCGCTTTCCCTGCCCTGCTGGAGACCGGGCTGTGGCTGCCCTGCCCCGCTGCTGCTTCGAGCTTTCGCTACGCTGTAGCCCTGCTCACCCTGCCCTGGCCTCCGTGGGGTTTTCCCATCTGGGTACATCTCGTCTGCCACCCGGGATTTGTGCTCGTCCCTGCCGCTCCAGCCTGCCGTTCTAGCCTGCCGCTCTAGCCTGCCGTTCCAGCCTGCTGTTCCTGAGAGTCCGGGATCGGCTGCCCAGGGGTTTGTGAAGCTTTTGTCCCGTCCCTTCCTGGGATCCCAGGGCACCAGTGCCGCGTGCTCCCTGAGCTCGCTCCGGAGCGCCCCCTGCAGCCGCGGGGGAACCATCGCACCTGCCCTGCTCACCGGGAGCCGCCAGCGCCCCTGCCGGCTGCGAGCGGAACTGCACCCGAGGGGAAAGGGCCTGACAGCCGAGAAGGCTGGGACTGGGTTTGTGATTGCTGTTACTGCCATAGTTGTTGTTGTTTGTTTGACTGGTTAAATACATATATATATATATATATAGTAAAGAACTGTTATTCCTATTTCCCACATCTTTGCCTAAAGGCCCTTGATTTCAAAATATAATAACTTAGAGGGAAAAGGGGTTATATCTGCCACTTCAAGGGCGGGCTTCTGCCTTCCTTAGCAGACACCTGTCTTTCAAAACCGAGACATTACTGTACCAGGCAATGTGGGAGAGGTGACAGCTCTCTAAGCCATAAGAGAGAAAAAATGGAGAAACCTTGTATCCAGTTTTTGGCTTGTCAGCGTCACTGCTATAAAATTATGATGTGCAAAATATAGGCCTATAGAGCTAGTATGCATTCTACTGGACTCTTCATGTATTAACAACATGACATGGACAGCTGAGTAATAATTAACTCTGCCAGTTCAGTCTCTTTGCACTTTATGGAATGATACTTCATAATCTTGAGGTCTCTTCTTGTGGCTTTTTTTTTCCAATCTGCACACGAAGTTAGATGCTTTCATAAATACAATATGCAACTTGGTTGGTTTTGGTGGCTCATGAGGTACCTTTATGCACATAAAGCTCCCTAATCTGTACATCCACCCAATGGTGTGACACTGACATAGAAACTGAAGTAGTATGCCATTAAACACCAAGGAAACCCCACAAAGAAAGATTTATTTTTTTTCAGCTGGCATTGTGCATAGCTGCACTTGGGACAAAACTGGTATAATAGGGTTAAAGGGAGTAGCTGCTGAATATTCCAGCTTGAGATGGTATGTGACACAGAACTTGCCTTGGTATCAAAATATTGCTTAAAAAACTAGATGAATAACATAGATTAATAGGAGAAATGGGAGGCAGACAGGTGAAGTGGAAAATGAATTACTGTGTATCTCCCAGGACAAGAATTAAGCAAAGAACAAATCTATACATACAGGTATCGATGCTATACCCTGGAAAATTTAAAAGTGCTGTTATTTATGTCTTATTTTATCAGGTATTGTTTATGGACTATGTGCTTCCGCAAAGATAATGCTTTAGTGGTTTTGGTAGGTAATGCTGGATTTCTCTAGAATATGTCCCACATGAGTCATGGGAACACTGATGAGCTCAAAGGCCCAACAACATGAATGTTGTGTCTGTATCACCTTATTCAATCAGAATGCCTTGATGAGCTATCAAATACTAAACATGCTTAAAAAGTTAACAAGTCACCTTAAAATATCTGTTGCATGAAAATCACTCTATGTTACATTGTTACAACACAAATATTTGTTATATACAGGTGAAAGAAGGACTGGAAATAAGGATGTAAACACCTCATCTGGGCATGTTTTCCACATAAAATCAACTATAATTATAATAGCAATTTGAAAGCAGTGCCTGCAGTAGTTTACAAAGTCTGGGATCCTAATAAATAAAGGCGATGCCAATATAGGTAGCAGAGTGAAATGAAGAATAACAGGTACTGTCTTTTACCACTTCTCTGTTCTGTGGCTCATAAATGCTCTGCAAAGAGGAATAATGACACTCAGAAAGGTCTGAGAACCACATGCAACAAATGCTAATTATTATCAGTGTATATTTCAGGCAAACTCAGGAATCAGAACAGATACAAATGAACCCTCAATTATGTCTGGTTACATCCAGGAAAACCAGAAGGCCTTTTGCAGTTGTCTGTCTGTTTACCAGCCACATCTGCCCTATAGATATAATTTGCACAATTATGTATAATGAATACATACACACATACATAAGCATATATACACATATATACATATCTATCTTGCTGAACATTAAGATTGCTCTTCAAGAATGACATAGCACCCTTGGATTCCATATCTTTGGGGAGCAATAGAGGTCAAAATGCCCACTACTGTTGTGTTCATTTCAACATGGGGGAACTATGTGAAAATGAGAAAGTGTACCAAGAACAGAAAAAGAATTGCACACGAGACAATTAAATCCATAAAGGCAAGATGAAGACTACAGAAGGACACCCAACAGGCAGCAGAGGGCCAATACACACCATTTACTGAACATGCCTGAAGTACAAAGAAGCAGTCATGGCCAAACAGGAAACAGAAATAAAGAAGGTGTTCTTCCAAAAGCTAAAGACATATGCAAGTGAAAAAAAAAAACAACAAACCAAAGTATCATAAACACTGACAGATACACTCTAATAACTATTATGAGTCTGAGCCCCAACTAGTGAGAATCAAAAATTGGTCAATATTCTTTTTCAGTCCATCAGGAAGGAAAAATTTGTCAGTGAGTCTGAATATGACAAGGGTGTAAACTGAACTCTCAGGGAGGGGAAAGTCACTGGAGAGAAGCTGAACAATTTATATTCTTTGTTTGCTGTGGAAGATGGGGTTTGATGACTCTGACAGTGCTTTGGTGCCCACCAAAGCTGCTCTATCACAGCCTTCCTCATCTGGACAGGGAAGAGAAAATACAATGAAAGGCTCATGAGTTAAGGACAGGGAGAGATCACTCACCCATTACCATCATGGGCAAAACCTCCTCCCCATCCTTCTGCACTGACCTTGGTGTCTGCAGAGTTGTTTCTCTCACATATTTTCACTTCTCTCTGTGGCTGCAGTTGTGCAGGGTTTGTTGTTTCCCCTTCTTAAATACATGTCCCCATAGGCACTACCACCATCACTGACGAGCTCAGCCTTGGCCAGTGGTGGGTCCATCTTGCAGCTGGCTGGGATTTGGCTCCATCAGACACAGGGAAAGCTTCTGACAACTTGTCACAGAAGCCACCCCTGTAATCCTCCCTTTCTACCAAAACCTGGCCACACAAACCCAACACAGAGGAAATCAGGGAAATTATCTTTCCAGAGCCCTTTTGGGGTATTCCGGGAACTTGGCAGAGACTGTCTCTGAAACTGAAATACCTGGAAGGGGTAATGGTACAAAAGGCAGATGAATGCATATGAATCTCCAGGATCTGAAGGATTTAGCCATGAATTCTAAGAGAACTGAGGGATGCAATACCTACTAAAAGCAGGATGTAACGTCTCTTCACTATTTCTCAGTACATGAAAATCAGGTGTCAAATGTGGTGTCCATCATTAAGAAAGGTTCAAGGGTATCCAGCAACTTAAAATTGATGTCTGTTCCAGGTGAATGACTAGATATTGTAAGAGAGAGAATTAGTATCTACCTGAACAAAATTATCTTATCAATGAGAGTTAATAAAGCTCTCAGAGTTCTTCAAAAGGGATCAGTGATACATAAATGAGGATCATCTGACTGATAGAGTCAACTCAGACTTTTAAAAGACATCTGACAGAACTTCCAAATTAAGATGTTTTGGGAAAACCACGCAACACAAAACTGTCACTGGCATAAGAAGGAAGATGCTGAAATGGATGAGAATATTATTTAAAATATGGGAATGTAAGATAGACCATCACTGGATGGAGGAAAATGGTCAGTTCTTGTGCAGGAGGGAGAACACAGGCAGAATTTCATACTATTCCATATATTCTTAAATGTCCTGAAAAAGGAAGGTTATCAGCAAGGTGACAGAGCTTTGCTGACTATAGGAGGTTATGCAAGGCAGTAAGGATGAAGGAGACTGCATAGCCTGCAGAAAGATTGACTGTAGAAAAAACACGGTGCAATTCAATGTAGATAATTGTACAGTGGTACATTTGGGTAAGAATAATTCTATCTTCACATCTTGGATAATTTCTCAGCTGACCCAAAGGTCTTCAGGAACAAGACCTTTGCGTTATGATAGACAGTTCCATGAAAATATCACTTAGTAGTAGTAATTCAAGAAAAAAAAAAAGGTTAGGAATGACTAAGTAAAGAGAGAACAGACCAGAAAGGTTTGTTTTGTTCAAGTCTGTTCAAGTCCATATGCTGCTGTAAAAATCCAGGGTTCTGGTCCATTTATCTGGACAGGATACTCCAGAACTGAAATTATTCAGAGATGACCAAGGATGGTCAGAGGTATACTGTGACTGCCATTACAACATGCAAGGAACCCCATCCACTGAATATCCAAGAATCTTATTTGGAAAAACACATGACATAATGGGAAGGGAAGAAGAGGTCTGGAGAAAAGTAGAGTGGGATTGACTTTTCCCTGGCTCTTCTAATAGAAGCATGAAGGATATTGGAAGTTAGTAAGATCTTCATTCATAACAAACCAGAGGAACTAGTTCTTCAGACAGCCTATGTGGACCTATGGTGGTACTCCTCAAATGACTTTCTGGATCAAGGAATTTGTAAAGAGGCAAGGAGAGACTGGAAAAAACTTTTGAAGAGATGCTGTAGAGTCCACTAACTAGATAAATCACATAACCTGACTTGAAAATGTTTGAAGGCTGGGAGTCGGTATGTGCTTACCCTGTTCTTTTTTTTCCTGAGTGTCCACTCCCGTGGCTACTGTGGGAGATGGAACACTGTGCTAGATGGACCTGTGGTCATTGTACTCCAAAGTCAGAATTAAATAAATGAAGTTATTAACAGCTTTAATATATTTATGGCTTTCAAGCTCCCTAAGTAAATGTAATGTTATGAGAATTTAGGACCAGAAGGAACTTTAAGAACCTAATCCACCACTTTGTTCCATGGCAAAATCAATTACATTTGTGTCCTTAGTGGCAAATTTTTCTAACCAGTTCCTTAAAGCTTTCGATGACGGAGACTCAATGGCCTCATATGTAATTGTCATGGTTTGACACTGGCCCAGCACCAGGCAGCCATGAGAGTTGTTCGCTCACCCTCCCCTACCACAGCTGGGCAGAGGAGAGAAAGAAAAAAAAAATTAAGGCTTCATGACTTGAGATAAGGACCAGGACGAAACACTTCAAGGGCAAAACAAGCTTAATTTAAACTTAAAAATTGAATTTATTGCTAACAGAATCAGAGGAGGATAATGAGAAGTAAAATAAGCCCATAAAAAAATACCTTTTCCACCCAGCCCCTCCCTCCTTCCCACCAACAGCACAGGGAGATGGGGTATGTGGGTGTCTGGTCAGTTCATCACTGAGATTTCCTTCTGCTGCTCTGGGAGAGGAGTCTTCCCCTGTGAAGCCATGGGGTCCCTCCCACAGGAGACAGTTCTCCATGAACTTCCCTAACGTGGCTCCACTCTCAGGAGCAGCAGCCACACCGCACCTGCTGCGCTGTGGGTCCATCCCAGGAGCACACAGTCCTCCCAAAACTGTTGCACCGCGGCTCTCTCTTTCCATGGGGTGCAAGGACAAGTGCTCCAAGGACAGGTTGTTCCAGCCTGGAAGCAGGGGCCCTCTCTCTCCACCGGGTCTCCCACTGGATCACAGCCTCCTCCAGGCATCCACCCGCTCTGGCACGGGCACCTCCCCCATGGGCTGTGGGTGGATCTCTGCATCCCCCATGGATCCATGGGCTGCAGGGGCACAGCTGCTGCACCATGGTCTGCACCACGGCCTGCAGGGAAATCTCAGCTCCAGCACCTGGAGCACCTCCTCCCCCTCCTTCTCCACTGACCTTGGTGTCTCCATGTTGTTTCCCTCACATGTTCTCACCTCCTCCTCTTCTCTGACTAGAAGCAAAAACCTGTGACTTCGTTTTGATTTTCTTCTTAAATATGTTATCACAGAGGCGTTACCAACCTCTCTCATTGGCTCCGTTCTGGCCAGCAGAGTGTCCATCTTTCAGAGCCATCGGAGATTGGCTCTGCTGGACATCGTGGAAGTTTCCAGGAGCTTCTCACAGGAGCCATCTCTGTGGCCCTCCTGCTACCAAAAACCAGGCAGTGCAAAACCAATACAGTAATCTATTTAAGTGTCACTATTCATACTAGGAGAAGGATTTTTTCCCTAACTGGAATCTAATCAGCTGTTGTTTGCTGCAAACCATTAGCTGCAAGCCTGAGCTAAGATTGGAGGCGTCCTAGACTTCTGAAGAATGTTGTCCAGTAACTTCTGTGACTCTGGAAATAGCCTGCACACAGGCTTGGTTTTTAATGTAGCTAACAGTTACTTGTTTTGTATTTTGGTTAATATGACCAAGCATGATCAGGGATTTTTTCTGTATCCTTTTAGGGTTTTTCTTATTATTCTAATGTCTTATCTCTTTAACATTTTCTGGCTTCACATAAACTTTCCCTGAGCAGTACTTTCTGAATACAGCATGTTTTGACTTAGCTGCAGCAAAACCTATTTGAAAGGTGTGTCTACAGAAAAAATAGAATGAAAAAATTTCTTTTAAAATATTATTGAAAACCAGCATATAGTATTTTGTTTCCTGTAAGGTCTAATTTCTGGTTTTGCCTGTAATTCACTGAACTGTATGTGTTTGAGATTAAATGTTTGAGCTTTCTTACATGATGCTACTCAGTTCAGACGAACTCTGCTTTTTGCAGATGATCATTAATTGCATTCCTCATTCTTCAGGTACCTCACTTGAGAAGAGGGTTCTGCCTGGCAGAAATGCTAAGAACCTACAGATTCAACTGAAGTTGATGTGGGCTGCTCTTAAAAATATAGTGTGCTCTGAGTTGTGTAAGCCTTTATAAAAAATAAGCTCAATTGGGGCATTTTAGCAAAACCTCTTAAGCTTAATTTCCTTCTTCTCAATCTCCACTCTCCAGTGTAAGAGCACTGTCTTCTCACTTGCTGTGGATTGTGAAAATCAGTTTATTGGTACAAGTGAAACACTCAGGAGAAGGAGCGGCAGCCATTCTTAGGAAATGAATGTATATGAACAGGGTTTAAATTAGTAAATACCCATGAGGTGATATGAGGAGATAAAAGGTAAAAAAATGTGTTAAATAGCTCCTCACTGGTGAGTACTGGGATTCTGCGTACAGAATGAAACAAACATCCTGTGGAAAAACAGTGTGTAACGATGTATTTGAAGACTTCATCATGCTGTGGATTGTGCAAGGAAGCCAACAAAAGATGGCACAAGTGCTTTGATTTTGGTGGTTTTAAACTCATTGCAAGACTGCAACCTCAGTGATGTACTTTTAATACAGGTTTTTAAATGTATGTGATACAAAGGTTTATTTGTAGGTTGTAAACTCTAGCAGTTGCAGTGAAACAATGGCTGTTGTCAGTCAGCACATTGGCCCAGGGAGGAAAACATTGTGTTTCTCTTTCTTGAAGACTGAACTTACAAAAAATTACCACTTTGGAAAAGTACCCTTTATTTCTAATTCCTTGTAATTTAAGAATTTATAAAAATGTTCCTATTCAAATATTGAACTTGATTGATTATGCCAAGGATTGCCGAACAGTTTTCAGTTTCCCATATGAAGGAGGATGAATGATAGTTTTCAGTAGCTTCAGTCTTTCTTCTGGCTCAAAAAATTCAAAGTGATCATGTTCACACTGGAATTCTTATAAATGGCTGACATCTATACAGAATTACCTTGGAGGAAAAAAAAAATTCCTGTGACTGCTTCCTCATTACCAAAGTTGGGCATTTGATTTCAGTGACACGGGATTTTTTGTTTATTGCCCTGCGAATTCAGGCTAAGTTGAAATGGGGCAGTCATTACTGAGAAGCAGTGGGCTGCTCAGTTTAAGAGTGACTAAAGAAATTTAAGTTCCTTCTTGTATCTTTCTAGTGAAAGCTTCAAGGAATCTCCAGAATCGTCTCTCTGGGATTTTTCTTAGTGTCCTTTCTTCTCATTGTATCCTTTCCACTCCCCTGCCTCCCCCAGTTATTCTCTTGAGATCAGTGTGACAGATCAAAGGCTGAGATGGGGCCTGTGCCTGAGTGATGACTTTCCTTTCCCCCTTCAAGGTCTCTGCTAGCTGTCTCCATGGATATCTCCTACAGCTGTTAGCATCAAAACTAGAGCTTCAAATTAACAGAAGGACATACTGTGGCATATCAGGATTAATTCTCTGAATTCTTCCTAAACTAAGATGAATGGCAATAACAGTAATCTGACAGGATAGTGTGTGGATAACAATGCCCATTCATGGCATTTACTTTTCTTTTTTATGTTCTTATTGTGGCATATCTGTAATCAGAACAGGAGAGAACAAGTCCACATTTTGCATGCCTTTCCATATTTTTCCAGCCCTGGTTCAAGCAGAGTACTTAGGTATGTGTGTATCTCAGTCCATATGCCTGTCCTGTTATAATAACTGCTGAATTGGGGCTTTCAGTATTGGTCACAACTGGAAAGATTTTATAAAGATTCTGATTTGGATTCCCCATGTTCTACAACTTGACATGTACAAGCTGGAAAATTTGTTTGGAGGGTGTTTTGGTTTTGTTTGTATTTACACAGACTGATGTCTCCACTTCCTGCAGTGCCTTAAATATCTGCCTTTTGCAATTTGAACTTGCTTTCTGATTTTCTTTGTTGCTTCCCCTTCCTCCCTTTATTATTTTGTTCTTATGTTCCTCTGAAGCTTTGATGACTTTTTCCTTAACTATTTAGAGCAACTCTTTTTGCTCCAGACCCAGTTTATCCCTTGAAGAATTCCTACAGTTCTGGATGTTCTGACAGCCACAGCTTGGGGTCACCCCAACTGTCATGAGAATTTGTGCCATGCTGTAGTTGGATTTCACATATACATTTATTCATGGAGGTTGTGGGGTTTTTAGTTTTCAGTCAACCCTCAATATACGGTTTTCCTTTAACTATTCTCCAAATGACGTTATTATTATTATTCTTTTTTTGACTACGGATGTATTAGACAACATGCACTTCAGTAGCTTGTGGTAGTAATGGAAGCACATCTGATATGCTGTTAGGTAGCACTGTGTCCAAGAGAACCTACAGCAGAAATCCTCTGAAACACTTTCCAATATGTAATAAAGCTGCTCCTTGCAGACCCAAGAAGTTCAAAGTTATTCAGTGAACACATTGTGTGGTTGCCTCTAGGTTTGCCTTCCAGCAGGCGCCTGTTTCACCATGTCATCCACTGATTTAGACATAAACCATTTAATTATAGTAGGAGCTTTCAGAAAGATTTCTGCCCAGGTGGCCCCTCTGAATGTTAGTCTCTTGTCCAGGATGGTTTGAAACTTGCTGTCACAATGATTGGAGTTTCCAAGCTGACTGGCAGTGCCAGGAACTAAAGTGTGGTTTCTAATAGAGCGGGATTCCCATTTGTCCTCACTGTGGTATTCTTCATGTTGCCCATTGACTGAATAACCCTCTAGCTCAGCTGACCAAAGGAGAGTGGTATGTTGCTCTGCGAAGGCATCTTTTCTGTATTTTTTATGGAGCCCCTCCCACTAATATGACTAGCTAGATTATCTGTAAGGCTGTGCTTGTTCTGAAACCACTATTGATTAAATGCTGAGATGAAATTTTTTTTAGAAGCTGTCATTGGAACATGCTTAGACTGCACTTGCTGTCAGCTTAACAGTCATGTTTCTGTGTCTTCCTCTAAATTCCTCTCCCAGCTGGGCTCTTTCATATCTTAGCATTAAAATAGTTTCTTCCTAATTAGACAGATCTCTGTCATGATAATCATCTTGAGAACGTATGCTATATTTTCATACTGCGTATCTTTTCACAGATCACGCTTGTGCTTTATAATTTTTCAAAACTCACTGAATAGATCCCTCACCAAGCAATCATCTTCTGTAACTGGTAATTAGTGTCCTGTCAGCTGATATCGGTAGGCATTAGTGTTCATCTGCTGCCATCAGCAAGTTCATCTTACATCATTTAGAATTCTGATAGATTTCATTCTTTTAAAATTCCAGTTGTGAAGATAATATTCCAAAGCTGATGTGCAGACAGGAAAAAAAGGGTTATAGAGCAAATAAACACATTTGTGCATGCAAAGTGAATTCCTACAGAAGAGGTGTTTGTAAGTCCATGGTCATAAAAGTAAGAGCACACACGATCATGAGTGAGTCTGTGCTGGTGTCTGACTACAGAACAGAATTGTTTAGTCAAGGTTGTGAATAACATCTGCTTTAATGACAATAATCAGTAGTTAGAACAAAACTGAGATCTATTTCTTGCATTGCCCAGGCTATAATACAAGGGATTTGTTTCCTGGTTTTATTTATTCGGACTCAGAGGCTTAGCAGAAGTGTTGCCCTTCACAAAAATTGAATTTAAATAGTTCACTAAATAGCTCATTTTACTTCAGCTTTTTAGAAGCTGGTAATTGTTTATGTAAGTGTCCTTAAAACAAATGATGCAAAAATGAACTGTGAAATCTTATCTCTATTATGCTATTTTACAATTGCCACTCAATACTTGACTTCTCCTGTCAGCCTCCTGTCAGAAGAAAAATTTTAGTTAGCTCTTAGGTGCTGGATGACACCTGTAAAATAACAGAGGACAACTGCCATTTTTTATGAAATGCTGATTCTGTTGATTGTTTTGAGATATAGGAAGGAGTGCCTTATCTTATAAAAAGTTGTACTGTAGAATAATGCAAGAATCAGCACTGTGCTGTTAAAATGAGTGGGGAAATAGGTATATATTTGCTCAGCTTTAACCTCAGCCAATGAAAAAAAATCTTCTAATAAGAATCAAATGGTTTTTGAATGTATTCAGATGGAGAGGTTTTCTTGTGGGAGGGGTTGTGTTTTGTTTTCTTTCTTCTTTTCTTTGGTTGGTTGGGATTTTATTTCCACAAAACTGGTGATTTATTTGTTTGCAAAACTTCTAACAGTAAGCACTGGTTGCTCCAAAACTTTTTTTACTCAAATCATCACCCTTGGGCTGTGAAGCCTGGCAGAACCAAGGCGCATAACTGAGAGACGAAAAAATTTTAATAGGCTGGAATTAAATTCTATAGCAATACAGCATACATTTAAAAATTACCACGTTGACAGCTGCCAAAATGATATACTGGAAGTTAAGGTGTGTTTGTGGGACTTTATAGAGATTGAAAAACGCTATTAATTGTAGTCGTAGGAAAAGAAGACAGCTTCTGTAAAATGCACCAAAAATGCAGTCTGTAAGAAAACCACAGCTTTTACATGTATTTCTGACCCTGTGGGTATAAGAAATGCTGCTTTTTTTGGACTCGAGTGTTGCCCAGCCTGTGGAGCCAGGCTGCCGCACATGAGCTGCGGGCTGCAGGGGGCACTGCGGAGGAATCCAAAAAGTACTCGCTCCAAGTTAAACGTACTTCACAGCCTTCTTCCTTCCTGGCGTGATTGCATTTTCCATTTCAATTAAAAAAAAACAAACAAAAAAAAAGCAACAAAAAAACAAACAAAAAAAAAAAACCAAACCAAAAAAAAAACAACCAAAAAAACCCCAAAAACAAAACAAAAAAAACCCAACAAAAACCCACCAAACTTCAAGTCCCTCCCCCCCTTCTTTTTTCCTCCTTTTTCTGTTCTTACATTGAATCTTAACTATTCAATTCAGTAGTTACTGGAGAGTGTACAACACATCCCCCGTCTCCAAATTGAGAGGCACGAATCTCTATAACTGACTCAGGATTGCAGTTTCCCCACGTTCTTATGCTGCTTCTGAGCAGAGCTGTGTTTCCCCCCTGCTTGTTCTGTGATAAAGTAGTAATCTATGATCATGAAGAACTTTGAGTATCTGCACTGTGGTTCTCAAACTGATACTACAGAAAAGTTGGGTTTTTCTCTGGGGGGAAGACGTGTTTGTTAGTCCCAACGTAGGGAAGGTACTAATTGCTATTTTTATTTGTCCACTATTATGTTTCATCTCAACATAGTCATGAATTGTGGCCATAGGCATGAAATCACCCCCAAATTTCATACTGCTGAGCACTTAAAGAAGACAAAGACTGCTCTTTGCCACTGTATCTTAGAAATAGTATCCTATGCTAATCTGCAGTGGCAAAAATGAAGATGGTTTAAATCAGATCTCATGACTAATGCATGAGTTCCCAATTTTCTTTATATCAGCTGCATGTTAAAGAACAAAGGTGTCTCTCTGAGATAATTCTGTTCTATATAGGTGTATTTAAAAAAAAATTGGAAGTGCATTTCTCATAGGGCTAGGTAGAAAATAACCATTAATGACAATTGTGGGTGCGATGGCTTTGTCTGCAAAATAGTTTAAAACTACATTCCCGGGATGTTATTCTTGATCCATTAATCACCCGCGCTCTATATGGAGGCAGCCACCGTTCGCTTGGAAAAATGTTCCTGCCCAACGTGTCATGTTTCTTCTGTTGTTTAAAATAGAAAGTTCAGCCCCGTGCCGGGGAGGCGCAGGGCTCCGCGCTCCGCTGCCATTCATTATGCAACAGTTGACACAGAAGGGAAAGGCGGCACACGCCGCTCGGGCGCGGCTGCGGCCGCCTGCCCGCCGGGCCCCCGCCTGCGCCCCCCGGCGCCCGCCCGCAGCCCTGGCAGCTCGGCCCCGGCAGCTCGGCCCCGGCCCCGAGCGCGGGCACGGCGCGCCGCAGCCGGCGCCGGGCCCCGTGTGCCGGCCGGGAGGCACCGCCCGCCCCCGCGGTGCGGGGAGGCCGTGGGGCCGGCAGGTGTCGGGCCCCGCTCGCTGCCGCCCGCCCCACGCCGCCGCCGCCGGCAGGCGTGAGCGCTAGGGGGGAAGCGCCATGTCCGCTCCTGCTGGGCGACGTCCGTGCCGGGTTTTGCACCTTGTCCCCGGGTCTGCCTCACGGCCCAGAGGAGCTGCTGCCGCCGCTGCTGCTGCCGCTGCGGTGTTTACTGAGCGCTCCTGTCCTGATATCACTCCGCTGGCATGGAGGAGGAGGAGGTGGAGGAGGAAAGCATTTGATCATTGTGATGGTGGCAGGAGGAGCAGCAGCCAGCACGACAGAGCAAAGCGCTAGGCTGTATCAGCTCGGCGTTTGGCAGAGACTTCAGAGCGCTACTTTTTTTTTTTTCTTTTTTTTTTTTTTTCTCTCCAGCTCGGTCCGGATTGTTCATGTGTTTACTTCTCCCAACCCGAGGATTTGCTATTTAGGTTCCTGTTGAAATGCAACTGAGCAGCCAAAGTACTTTGCGAACACGGTGCGGCATAAACACCAAAACTTTTTTCCAGAAGGAAAATACAATAAGCAAGCGGTTTTGCCTGTCTTTTGATGCCGGGGAGTGCGAGTGAGTGTGCCGCGTGTGCCCAGCGTGTGCCTCTGCTTGGATGTGTGTGTGCGAACGTGCGCGTGAACGGGTGTATATATGTGTGCATGTGGAGGGGCGCGTGTTTCTCCTTATCCATGGGGAGAGAAGGCTTTTGGCAAAATCTCCGGAAATCTCATGGAATCTGTTTTGAAATAATGGATTATAAAAAAGAAAGAGGAGGAAAGGAGCTGGTCTGATATCTCCTGGAGTTTGCTAACCCGAATTGCTGCTGCTTAGTTTGTTGTGCTTTTCGTGTGTGTGTGTTGGTCGGTTGTGTGGCTGGCGATAACATTTTAGCACCTTCTCTCTTTATTTCCCTCCCCCCTTCCTTCTCTCTTTTTAATGTTTTGGAGCTTCTCGAGAGGGATTGGCTGGGGGAAAACAGAAACATTTGCTTGGGATCGCTGTTTCCCTGATACATGATGGTGCCCCCTTCCCCCCCCTCCCCCGTTCTCTAAAAAGTATCCCATCAGGACCCCAGAGGAGACTGCGTGTGTGTGAAGTGTAGGATAAAAAGTTCTACCAAAATAGTGTGCACGGGGACGAGGATGGGGGATTTTGCAGCCCCCGCTGCCGCCGCGAATGGCAGCAGTATTTGCATCAACAATAACCTGAACAGCAGCCTCAGCGGGGCCGGCGGGGCCGGTATCGGGGTTAACAGCACTCCCCATGGCCCTCCTGCCGCCGCTCCCGGTAACAATAACGCTAATAGCGGCGGCATTCCCAAGCACAGCACGGTGGTGGAGCGGCTGAGGCAGCGCATCGAGGGCTGCCGGCGGCACCATGTCAACTGCGAGAGCAGGTACCAGCAAGCCCAGGCGGAGCAGCTGGAGCTGGAGCGCAGGGACACGGTGAGCCTCTACCAGCGGACCCTGGAGCAGAGGGCCAAGAAAACGGGCACCGGCGGCGGCAGCAAGCAGCAGCACCAGAGCAAACAGCAGCAAGATGCTGAGCCCGCCACGGCGGAGCAGAGAAACCACACGCTGATCATGGTAAGGGGATGCGGGCCGCGAGGCGGAGGGGTCGCTGTCCACTCCGCGTCGCTCGCCGGGATGAGCTGGAGGTCGGCCCCGTAGATTGTCAAGGGGAACGGGGCTCGACTCAACTTAGGCGGTGGCAGGGTCTCTGGCGAGACGGGCAGGCGGGAGCAACTTCTCACGGGCTGGGGTGGAGGGAGCGGACAAACTTTTTTTTTCCCCGTCCCTTTAGAAAGGGTAGACCTGCTCTGGGGTAAGGGGGAAGGAGCAGTGCCGGGCGTGCGCCGCGGGCTGCCGAGAGCCGGGGGAGGATTTTGTGTGTGTGTGTGTGCGTGCGTGCGTGTTTCGCCACGGCTTCTCCGTGCAGGGGGCTGGCCGCCTTTAAATCCCGCCGCGGAGGAAGGTGGAAGGTGACTCCGCAGGCTGGGCTGGCGGCAGGAGGAAAAGTTGGGCAGGTTTCTCGCCTGGGCTGCCCCGGCGTGCAGCAGCTCGGCTCCCCACGCGAGCTGAATCTCTTCCCAAAGTTTCCTTGGGATTTAAGGAGCTTAGCGAAGAGCGGATGGGGGGAAGGGGGCGGGGGCTGAGCCGGTAGGAGCGTAGCGGCAAGTAGGAAGCGGAGTTTCCCACTCCCAGGGTGCACCGATAATGAATAATAAGAGGAGGTGCGGGGGGCGCCGGGCCCCGCGCTCCGCCAGAGCCTTATTTATAGCAGGTCGCGGCCGTCAGTCGTTCTGGTGGGGGGGGCTGGTGGTGTTCGTCCTGGCCGGCGGGGCCAGGCGGGCGGCTCTGCCGCGGGAGACACGCGTGTGTGTCCTGACGTGTCCCCGCGCTGGGGGCAGGGGTGCCCAGCGCTCGGGGGCGGGCACGGGGCAGCTGGGTCCCCGCCGTCTGCCGGGCGTACAATGGGCGGTGGAGACGGGCGGGGAGGAGGGGAGGTGCGATCACAGGGTCTGGTTTACAAGCCTCGCACGTCCCTCCCTCTCGCCTTCCCCTGCTGCGCGGGGAGGCGCGGCCGTGCGGGAGGGTCCAGCAGGGTGGCAGCTGCTGCCGGCCCCCGCCGGGGGAGGTCTCTCTGACAAAGCGGTGGGGTGGCGGCAATCCCGGTGGTGGTTCTTCCTCTCGCCCCCCCGTACGTGAGAGGAGGGAGCCTTGTGTTTCTCCGGGGCCGCGGCGAGCGTGCCCAGCCCCGGCCGCAGTGACGGTTCGGTGCCGGGCAGCTCCTCCCCTGCGGGACGCCGCGCAGCCCGGCGGGCAGCACCCTTCCCGCTGCCCTGCTGGGCGCTTTGCCTGCCCCCAACCCCGCTTCCTCACGGTGGGGTGGCTAGAGGTGGGGATCGCTCCGCCAGCGGCAAACAAAAGCTCAGCGCCGAGCACTGCCCCCGCCTCCTGGCCTCCCCGGGAGCGCAACCCCCGGCAGCCCGGCGCATCTCCAGTCGAGGCCAGCCGGGAGGCGGGCAGCGGGATGCGGAGGGAGCGGGGCCGGGGGGAGCACGGGCAGGAGCCGCACAAAGCGGCGGGGGTGGCGGAGTGTGTGCGTGTGCGCTTCGCAAACAGGAAGTAGAACGACCTCACTGACATCTTGTTGCTTTCCTGATGTTACCAGCGAGGCATAACCATGTCCTTCTGGCGCCTTTCCTTAGGACCGAAGCTTTTAAATACACGCTGCAGCGCAGTACTTGGCCTCGGCTTACACTATTCCCGGGACAGCAACAGAGTCACTCCCTAAACCCCACGAGCAGGGGACTAGCTTTTCGTCAGCCCGACTGTCTTTAGATCCCTTTTCACATCTCATCTCGTTTCCACAAGATACAGGAAAGGGACTGGAGGCTGAGGAGACGTTCTCAGAATAACCTCTCTTCAGGGCAGCGTTGTGGTGCCCTGTGTCCCCGTCCAGCTCCAGAGCAGTTCCAGTGCTTTTGGGCCCAGGCTAGTGGTGGGTTGTCCTTTCCCCTTATTCTCAAACCCCGGTGCTGAAGCAAGCATTAAAGCCAGGATTTTTAGATAGGCAGGTCATTGGTCTTCCCTTGAAAATGTGAGACGGAAAGCCAAAGCTATAATATGAAAGTTGTAGAAACAAAATAACAAAAGGAGGAAGTGCAGTTTCAGCTCTCACTGTTATTAGATTCTTTTAGGTTGGGACATTTGAAGAGCTAAGAGTAGCCTAATTAAGAGGTAGTTTGCTATGAAATTCATTGTAACTCAATTCCTGTGCCATGATCTTCATGTTATTTAAATATACTCAATGTGCCCTATGCTTTTAATCTTAAAAAGATAAATTCTACTGCCTTATTACAAAAAAAGACCCATTTCCTTTTTTTTAAAGGAAATACACAGATGTTGCAAAAAAATTTAGAAACATCATCTGATTTGTTTCACTTGTAAAGTGTTAATTACGAATTTTGACTCATGTCTAAGAACATTGGGGAACATCCATGGGAACATGAAAGCAATACTTAAAATCCAAGAAATTACTCTAAAGCAGTTGATAAGCATTTTCTCTAAGACACTTAAATGCTTTTTGCAGTAAAACCAAATGCAACCCCCCAAATTTCCTAATTTCTAGCAATCATAACAGAGTGGTAAGTATAACTGTTTATGTGCATCATACTTTTTATTTAGTGAAACAATTGAACTTAATTTAACTTTTTTTTTTTTTTTAATCACGTGAGAAAAAAGTTAACTACATTTAGGGATTTTCTCAATTTCTTTATTCTCTGGTAAACTTCAGTGGAGAGTTTTACAGTGGAATAGTCATAGATCTGCTACTGCTTTACTCTTCACACAAAAATCATTATTAAATTTTTTCCTCAGATTATTAACACATGATTTGGAAAAGAAGCTGTTGGGATTAAATGACTACAAACACAATGAGAACAGCAAGAAATGCATTTTCTAATTCTTTTTTTTAATCAAAGCAATTTAAAGGAAAGTAGTATCTGTGTGTGTGTGTGTGTGTGTGTGTGTGTGTGTGTCCTCCAAACTGAGAGATGCTGAGCAGGGAGAGGAGATGTGCTTGATCCCCAGTCACCCAACAAACCCTCCCAGAAGCTGGTGCTGACACATGCTGAGTGCCCTCCAGCAAGCTGAGTAAAAACACCAAAAACATCTTTAGAAGATGATTATTTAAACACACTCTGATTTTCTTTACTGGATGGAGTACAAGCAATGCAGTTTGTACAATGATTCTTTTTGCCACCCCCACAATCTGCACCCTCCCGGAGTTCATGGAAGGCACTGTGCAGTTTCCACTGTTTAGGACTCTATGTCAACTGACAAGAAGTTATCAATGGAAGCCTTTTGTCAAAATGGGGTGTAGGAGCATAGGCTTGGCTGTATTTCATGAGTTGCTGATCTACCCTGAATTTGTGTCTTGTTACAGAGAAAGTTTTCACTTGCTGAATTTTGAAATACCTGGATTTATTAATTCAACTTCTTCTATTGAGGAGAACAGTGGGTTACAGAACTAGTTTGCTCCCACGCAGGCATAGATTGGGGTGTGCACAGAAATTAAAATAGTTTGTAAATGTCTGTGGAGACCTTTCCCCCTCACCCCAGTTCAACCTGGCAAAAACCAAAGTTGTTTTCTGTGGTTTTGAGTTGGATTATTAAAATGCTGTACCAGCCTGGTTTTCAGAGGAAGTATTGGGAAAATTTGCTATTCATCCAAAACTCTGCTGCTCTTCTTTGGATTGGTTCCAGGAAATATCAACACAGTATATCAGTTCTGGGGTTCTTCGTGAGCTAATCTGCTTTCTTGTTTCCTTCTTTCAGTGCAAGAGTCTTCTTGGCTCTGCATCCATGTTATTGTGTGGGGTTCAGAGGTTGTATGTGTGTGTATACACACATTATATACAGAATAAATAATAAATAATGTATATTTAGTATATAGTAGCCAAATACATAATAAATACTGCAAATTATGTCACTTCTGTTTCTTATCCCTGTGACTGTTGTTCTTACATTGTTGTGCATTTTTTGTCCGGTGACATGTCTAATTATGACATGGCCTTCTAGTGCACATTTATTTGCATTGGAGCTCTCTTGTGAAGTATAAAGAGACTGGAGTTACTTTTTCCTATTTTAAGGTTCTTCAAGACTTTTTTTTTTTTTAATCTGGCATTATTGTGGGTTTGATACCCACTGTCTTACTGACCATTTTTAACCCTAAACCCAGTTCTTAGGAAATTGCGTTTTAAACACCATAAACCTAAAATGTTATTTAGATCAGAAAAATTAGTGACAGAAGTCAAATGACCTATTAGATCATCTTTTCTGTTCCCCTGCCAGAGCATACTATGCCAATTCAGAATTAGTTTAAAGACAGAGAAAACATGGCTGGAAATACATGGTATTTTCCAGTCCTGCTCTTCACCCATTCTGGGCTAATGCACTGCCTTCCAGCAGTTAGTGATCACACTGAACTTCTACCTGAGGGAAGGAAGATGGGCAGGCCACTCCTTTCAGCTTTCTCTGTGTTGGGATAGAATGGCATGTCCAGAATTACAGAAATTTGGTTATATGTCTTCCTTATTGATAGATATTCCACCACAGAAAAGTAGTTCCTCCCTCCACCTCAGTCTCTTCTTTTTGTTGAAAAAGGTATCCAAAGTGGAACATCTTCATTTGTCTTAGTGATTCATGGATAATGCCAGTAATGAAATTGAGTGCCAAAGAACGTTGTCAGGCTTGTGAGAAGTTTGTTAAAGCTTACACCTGCTGTATTTAATATGTACTTGTATGTATGTTCACAAACCTGAGCACATTTCTTGTGTTCTTTCTTGTGTAATATTGCTATTCAACTTACTTTACAGTGCTTAGGAGTTCATCACTTACACTATAGGAAAAGTCTATTTCTCTAGCATTGCAAAGATGAAAAAAGAAGATAAATTTTTAGATGTTTTGTTTTATTTTCCACAAGAGGTCAAATACTTGTAGCCCTTACTCATGGCTGATGACTAAGTAGGATTAAGCATCTCTTCAGTTAATAAGCTATGTCTGATCTTGTTCATACAGGGGTAAAGTCAGTAGTAAATACACAACAGGGATGATACCAGAATTAAATCCCAGGCCAGCAATGCTCCTTCTCTTTCGTAAGCATCATAGAAGGAGTCATTGTGTAACCCTTTTTATTTTCCTTTTCCTATGAGGGTGGATCTCTGTGTCTTTCTTACTCCACAGGCCTCTCCCACTTGTTTTCTCCTTTTCATACCAGCTCGCGCTTGATGCTTCTGTGTGATTACCGTCCTTTAGGACAAGGAGTTTTTGTGCTGATCTCCTTTTGCAGCTAGTCAGCACAAAAGGTTTCAGTTTAGCAAACTGAGAGGAATGAAGAGACTCTTAAAGCACTGCTAGCCTCTGATGACCTTTATTGCTCTGATGGAAAGTGTGTTCCTTTCAAAGATAGTGGGTTGGGTTATTACAAGCCATAGATGGAGCAGGGCAAGTTGTATTTTGACACAGGATATCCAGTCATAGTGAAATCTCAGCTTCAGATTGACCAAACAGAATGTGTTGAAAGTCCTGCAGTGAAGTTCTAGGCATTGTTAAGTTCGGGAAGAACAGCTTTGTCTAGAACACATCAAAAACTTGTTCTGCTAATGCAGAGCCAAAATTACTAAAATATGATTGTGTTAGGACAATTGCTTGCATTAAAATTAATGTCAATTTACAGTAACTTGACCTAAAGCTTAAGGCTTCACAAATGGCTTCAGCTGGTGTAACCTGAGCTGCCACCCCTGAGGAAGTCTCCTTTTTCCTGCTCTTGTCAGGGACTGTGTTTTCTGCCTTTGCTATGGGTGGCTCTTGCTTGTGTAGCCCCATGGCCAGCAGGTTCACTGAGCACGTAGGAAGGGCAGACACACTTTTTCCTTTTCTTCTGGGTTAGTTTTTAGCTGGATCAGATCCATCATTTGTTCGACACTCCCTCCCATGGGTAGCACAGCCTTACAACATCTTAATCCTCTTGTGAAACTTCACCCTTATCCCAGGATAAACATCTGGGACCTCTTAGTTCAAGCATGCTTGCATACATTGAGCCTCAGTTAAGTTACACCTAGTGTCAGTGCACAATTCTGTTCCTGAGCACAGACACTGAAACAGGGGAGGCTGTATGTAGCAAAGGAGTCAGGGTTCATTTTTATTTAAACACTTGCATGTATATGACATTTAGTTGCATATTACTCCAATGTGTATAATTCATGTGAGATGTGCTGGGATTGGCAGAGGTTTAAGAACAGGCCTGACAGCCAGTAACTGCTGACTGGAATCCTTCAAGAGTGTTGTTTTGTGGATTGAAATGTGAGGTACAATGTCTGACTGAAGTTACGAACCTGTAATCAGTTTTCCAGTCTGGGATCTCACGGGCTGTTCAGATAAGCAGCATGCTTGTACATTCAGAGGGAGTTTGGGAGCCTTAACAATTTGAAATACACATTTTCCTAGTTTGTCTAAGCTGGTGAATCACAAAATCATGTAACTTTGATTTGAGGGAAGCTCTTCTGCTTCCCTCTTACTTATTTTAGTTTCCCGACATTTGTAGCTCAAAAGTCACTACAAACTGCTCCTGTTTGTTTTCTGAATGCTTGAAACTCAGTTTCATAGGGCTTAAGAGAAAATGTCTTTTTAAACTTGCAGTAGTTAATAAGATTGCAGCTGCTGAAATTCTGTGCTTACACGAAGGGGGGCTTGAGCTGCCTTCTTTCAAGACTTCCCTCTTTCAGATTGATTTTGTTTGCCACCACACACCATTAAAGTTAGTGAGGAGATAAGAATAGTTCAATCTTCTGTTGACCTGAGAGAAGTATGTCCACCCATAGGAACTTTGCATTTTCTAGAAGTTTGTGAAAGTGCTAAAGCTAATGCTGCAGTGCTGTTGGTAGCACAGATCACCTATTGCTGTTTGCTTGCTATCAGTTCTTCACAACCACAGCACACACAGAGTAGGAAAGAGGTTTGAATTTATGACTTTCAGAATAAATAAGGGAATAAATAGAAAGATCAACAGGTCAAGGATTTTTTTTCTTTTTCTTTTTTTTAAATCACTTTCTGTAGGGTTTTCATATAGGGCTCTGTAGTGTCCTTTAAGTTCTCAGCTCTCATCAGCTGAAGCTTGGTGGAGTTGTGCTTTCACTGATGGAAGGTGGGGCTGTGCCTCTTCCCCTCCTCCCTTCTTCCCTCTTCTGTCTCCTCCCTACATTACTTTTACTGTATGCCATACAGGAGCAGTTCAGGTTTAATAGAACAATTCAACTTCATTTTCCTCTGCTCTTCAGATTCAGAGGAATAATTATTCAGTGCTGCAGTGAAGGTGTAGCTTTTCTGCACCATCTTTATGATGCTTTTGAAAATCTCAGGCCAATTCAGAAAGTCCTTGGATATTGTGTACCTTAGAAAAAAGCAGAGAATTGGTTTTTAACCTTACTCAGACCCTGGGCAGCATCACAACAAGAAGCCCATATGCCTGTGTATGTGTGTTTGTATAAACCAGTACCTGTACTTAAACACTGGTTTTTAAACTGTACTTCATGGCAAAGTGAAAAGATTTATGATCAGTTTTGATGGTGAAAGGGGATGTAATAGTCCAACAAGTTTAAGAATCATTGATATGTACCCATTTTCTACATATTCATCCTCTTTCTCTCTCCTTTAGCTCATATCCAGTCTCCTGAGATGTTTTGGCACTTCTGCCTTGTGTTTCATCTAAAGGAGGAAGGGAGGTGGCTATGGCAAATGAGATTGTAGAAGAGTTCTGGAAACTATGGGAGTTTTTTAATCATTTAAGGTAATTCCTTACATTAAGGAGGATAGACCAGCGCTTTGCCAAAAAAGAAACTGTTACATTCCCTACCCCTTCTGTTTATGCAGAATATTGTATTTCAGACTCTCTAGTATCTGCAAAAGTGACTTTAAATCTGACTGCCTTAGCTGGCACTAGTTGCCTTTGGACTGCTAAAGGGATTATTCCATTTCAGCTGTGAACTGTGCTGCTGTTCCTTTTTGTCTTCAGAGCTGGTGGCTGTTCTGATTTCTCTGGATTGCATTCCAGTGCATAACTGAGGCAGCAGAGGGAAAACTGCTATTGACATTAAATAACCTATTTTTAATGATATTTTTGGTAAGCGTTGCTATTCATTATACATATTTTTAGTTGTCATCAAAACAGGTAATGTAGCTTTGAAGGCTTTAGTGGACTTGTGCAGAAGACTATAGATTTCTGTAACTGAACGGGGGTCACATTATTTGAGCTCCAAATTGGCTGAAGTGTTCTGGTACGTAATCCCTGGCTGGATATGAAGCGGTGGTTCAAAATAATCTGTAGGTCCTTCTATTACTGCATGTTTCTGGGCTGAGCTTGCAGTCTTTGCCTTCCAGTAAAAGTGGAGATATCATGCTGAGGTTGTAGTGCTTTATCTCTTTTTTTTCTTTTCCTGATTTGTGTCAAGTAGTTTGTACACTGAAAGCTTTAAAGGCTGGACTGCTACAGTTTTGAAAATTTACCTGAGAGAATTTGGCTTTACATTTTTTTCATCCCATAGGATTTTGCTGGAGCTTGTTTTTTCTAACCCATGTTAATATGTATTCTACATCATGTAAAACAACAACAACAAAAAACATTTATTTTCTCTCCTCCGTTTAATTTACAAGACAAAACCACTTTATGGTCACAGTAAGGTTTACTGCCCTTCTCAGTAACACTTTTGCTGTGCAAAATTTCTGCAGTTAGTAGGGGGGATGGAGAATTGTGAATGTAGAATAGAAAAACCAAAATTAGTTTGGACTAGTAGCATTGAAAATTTCACCTATCACTGTGATAAAGTGTCCATTTACTTACACCCAGACAGGGGTTCTGGGAAGTTGGGCATGGACTATATTCTTTTCCACTTAATGGCGTCTTCACATGATACTGCCTTGGGGTTAATTAGATGAAGCAGCAGAAACAATTTGCTGCCATGAAACAGGGTAGTCTCAGGGCTGTAGTCCTACACCTACAGTCTGCCTGTGGTATTAATGTAGGAGGAAAATTAGCTGTCTAGGAGGAAAACACTGGGGTTTTTTAGGTGTGAGGTGAAGGTACATGGTGCTGTACTGGAGAGGAGGGACTGGAGGAAAGGGGAGGCAGAAGGTCCCATGTAGTTTGCTTTAAACTTCAGTAGCTCTTGTAATCAAGTTGATGTGAAAAACGAGGTTCACTCTCCTGTGAGAATTTAAAGGGTTTAATATAAAGACAATAAGAGACACATAAAATAAAGCAAAAAGGTAACAGCCAGGTGCCTTGGTGCTCTGCCAAGAGCACACCTGATGCTTGAGGTTAGTCCTTTTTATACCATTTTTACTGTCTGTTCTTTATGCATATTCAAACTTTTCCCGGAGCTGTTCTGCATGGCCACTCCTTGGTTCCGCCTTTTTAGAGCATGCGTATTCTTCTGCCTTGCGGTTTTATTTCTTTTGATTCTTGGGGTTGGGCTCGCTAGGTGAGAGTTGATAGTAGGATGGATCTCTTAATTCTCCAGACAGTCAGGGCTGATAGCAGCTTTGGGCCTCTTTGCCCCCCGGGCAGAGCGGTGATAGCGGCTCTGGGCCCTCCTGGCCCCCCAGTTCTCCAGGCAGAGTACCCTTGGGCCCTTTCGTTCTCTGGACAAAGTGTTGATTAGCAGCTTCTTGGGCCTCATCCTCTGTTCGCTTGGAGGTTATCTTACTTGCTCACACTTGCTAATATCCTTGCTGAAAAGAAAGAAAACTACATCCACACAGCAAAAAGCATTTCTAACAGTATATAATATCTACCTTAATACTTGCGAGAAGCCAATATTACAATATATGTTTATAACATTGATCAACAATTCAAAGTATCTCCTGTAATTTTGCATCTGCTGTCCTTTACAGTTCTGCAAAGACAGCAGTTTTACTCCCAGAATTCATGCATAGAAATGCAGCTATGCATTTCCATGGACAAACCAGTTCTAGATATTAGGAAAAGCTTCTTTGCTGAAAGGGTGGTCAGACATTGGATCACGATGCCCAGGGAAGTGTTGGGGTTGACACCCCTTGAGATATTTAAGAAATGTAGAGGTGGCGCTTAAGGACATGGTTTAGTGATGGGCTTGGGCAGTGCTGGCTTAATGGTTGGACTCGATGACCTTAAGGCTCTTTTCCAACCTGCCAGTTGAAAGACTGGTAGTTGTGGTGCATTGCTGGAGTTAATTTGGGAGTGAAATACTTTACACAGTTTATGGACCATCAGGCAGAACATTATTGGAAGTGTCTTCTAGTGTTATGGGTACTCTTAAGGTACTCTATAGGTACTCTTAACAGCAAAGTGATGATCCAAAGTGTAAAGGATGATGAGGAGACTATCTTTTCAATCCAATCTAGTCTGAAGAAGACATTGGTTGGCTACAGCATGGACTTGTATCAGCTAGGTGATAACTGTCCTTCATGTGAGGAAAAAAAAAGGGGGGCTTGTGTTAATTTTTTTTTTTATTTGCTAATTCCTTCTGAAAATTGATAAACTTGGTCTTTTGATAAAAGAAGGAAAAACATCATTTTGCTTGATCTTTACAGTACAATGGTTGCTTTTTTTTTTTTTTTTTTTGGCTCCTCAATGTGTTATGCTCATTTTAATTCCATGTAGAACAATAACTAGGTTAAATAATTATGAAAGGTCCACATAAAAAGTTACCACCATTGTGGTGTCTTGACTTGCATATGGGACTTGAGGTAACATTGAAGCAAGGAGCTTTGTCCAAGACAGACAGTCACAAGTACTTTTATTTTCCTTCTATCTGAATCCAAGTCTGGGCAATATGATAATAATAGTATAAGTTAGTGATGAAGAAGTTCAGTGGGTTTTTTTGGGGGGGATTTTTTGTTTATTTGTTTTTCCTTCTTTCTCAGATGTTTTATTTCAGAATTAGCTCACTTGCTAGAATCCAACCTGTTAGCACAACAGGTAGATAAGAGTATTAGCAATATTGGTATTTCTAGTGCAGTGGGTTCCATATGTTAAGTTTCGCTAGTGGTTACTAGTGGAGAAGACATTGTTTCTGGTTTGAAAATTATTTACTTCCCAAATCTGTGACTTATCTCTTGTGAGTAGTGAACACATGGTGAAAATATGTCATGAAGTCAAATAAAGGGTTTATGGGAGCAGGTTTGGACTGGCTAGCTTGTCCCTAAATTTGATGGAAGGAGCAAATTGTACTGCTTGTCTCAAACAACAGTAGAATTGTAACAAATTTTGACCAAAGTACTTCACCTTATGTTTTTTTCTCTACTTTTACAATATGACTTTTTTTTTAAGAGAAGGTTTTCTAAGCTCTTCATCTATAAACTTAGACATTTGTAAATGTAGAAAGATAATTGAGGCCAGTAAGTGAAAAACAATGAGTCATATACATAGGGCTCTGTAAGGAATGTAGCACAAACAGACTCATAAAATATTTCATAATCTTCAGAGATGCTTTTTGTTTATAAATACACAATTCTTACATGTTTCAAGATTCAGTATTTAAGCTGAAGATGAAATATCTTTCCTATTGTAAAGGGAAGAAACTAAATGCCTACAGTTGTATAAAACTTCTATTAATGTGATATCAGGCATATTTTTTAAAATTAGACAAGATCCATATTTTTAAAATTTTATAATACACAATTTTTGCAATAATTCATTTTATAGGATATTTTTCTTGCCTTTTGCCCTTGGTTTGATTCGTTGGGGGTTTTGTGAGGTGGGTTTTTTTTTTTCTATTCTTGGATGGTTTTTGGTTGGCTGGTTTTGTGGTTTGGAAGGAGAAACAAGGTGGTGCATCAGAAATGCAGGGACCTGAGGAAGCAGATGGTAGGACAGGAAGAGAGTGTGGGACAGAAGATGAATGGAACCCAGACTGGGGTAGACAGGGTGGAACTAAGCAGAAATCAGTTGTAATGAAAGGATAGAAATATATAGGAGGGTATTGGACTTGTTGAACCAGGCTGAAGAGTAGAACTTTGCCACTGCCCATGTACTTGGGCTTCACAAAGTCAGTGAGAGCACAGGTAATTGTAACGAACTCAGCTTTTGTCATGTAGAGTAGCCAGAGTTTGGTGTTGGGGCACTTAACAGGGACATACTCATGGTTAGCTGCAAATACCAGGCAAATGAGTTACTTTGGTTTTCTTGCTCTTCCAGGTCTTACATCCAGCAGACCATTACAGTGTGTTACGCTAGCTGATTTTCTGCACTGCTGTTAACTGGCTGGTGATCTTTGTTTTGTTCAGATTTCAGGAATGCTGAACACTTTCCAGTGACACAGCTAATAAATATATATGGGAATCATTCAGCAAATGTAAGCCTCTGGACAGCAGACTTGCTTTTCTTAGTTACCTGTTGCATATTCCTTGGAAGTCACCAGCGGTTCATGTGAAAACCATTGCCTAGGTAACTTCTTACACATGTGTCCATTACTAATGTGTATTTTAAATCCTTTGTGTCCAAATCCTATTTACACATTTCTAAAGTTGGTCAAGTAAGTGGTGTGGGGTTTTTTTCCTCCTGATGGATTAGCTTTGTTTTGCTATAACAAGCTGCATTTCAATGCTTCCCCCCCCCCCCCAATATGTCCACTGCTAATATAAATCAGTTTAAAAAAGTGATTGCTATGGCAGGTAGAAGGCAATGTGTATTTCTCAAACCAGTGGAACAAGTGGAAAGTATTTTAGGCGGTTTAGGCACAGCGTTTTGGTGGCTGGCTGTGATCCTGTTTTCTGATGGATACAGAGAGAAATGTTGAGCAGTATACTGCAGGCACACTCAACAGCAATGAGAAATTAGAGTTTTCCTTTCCCTTGAGTGGTACTGTCTCATATTTTGGGAAGGGAAGGAATAAGCTTCTGTCCCTGAGGTCAAAATGCCACACCAAACAGCCAGGATTTTTGGAAGATTTACAGTTCAATAAGCCACAGTTATAGTCATGTCCTCTTGTTGGCCAAGCAATCCTATCCATGCCTTAGTGCATGAAGTTGGTGCTTCAGATATTTGGGGTGATTTGCATATCCTTAAACAGGTAAGCTTGAAAATTAGTGCTGTTTTTCATCAGATCTATATGGGCCATTACTGTCTCAGGCAAAACAGCTGAGTTTTCCCACAAGAATGTCTTAAGAACTCTTCACAGTGTTTTGTAATAGGATTTGTATAATCAAAAATTAGATGGTTTGGGGAGTTGACAGAACTAAGTTTTATATGCCATATTTCATGTTTCAGTCATAATACTGAGATGTCAGCATTCCTCAATTAGTAATTAGACAATAGTAAATTAGACATTTCAGTAAGGGTATTTGTGTCGCAGAGTTGCCTTCTTTGGTCTGGAGGGTGGCAGAAGGACATATGTAACTGACTATGTGTTTTCAGCACAATGTTTTATCTGTCCAAGAAGTATCTGAGCTCAGTTTGGATAATTTGACTTTGGCCCTAAGGTAAAAAGACAAAGAACAATATGGACACTTATTCTTGGGAGAGCATGGGAAAATCCAACCATTTTCATACCTAGTATGTAGGCTGCACCATGAGAGAGACCCTTTCCTTTCCCCTGGGACTGTAGAACTGGATAGAAGGTCTCATGTATTTTGGTAATATTAAGTAATAGTGTGCGTATTTTCCTCTCTTATTATTGACAGTCGTGTTTTTGTGGTGCTTCTGTTACTTTTGTTGTTCTGTAAGTATCAATATGAGTCAATCTCTTATTCTTTGTTATGTTGTGAAGAGATTGTTTTTGTAATGAGATATTAATAGTGTTCTATAACTTCAATTTAGTTCATCTTTGAGACACAGAACACATAAGAAAAGAGACAAAGTGAAATATGTCTGTGGTGACAGAAGTGAAATCTTACTGGTAATATTTAGAACAAATTTGGGGGTATATCTTAGAAAGTTACTGCTGACAGGCAGAACCCAATACTTGCTAAAGAACTATCATAATTCCTGTAAGAAACAGAGTTTTGGCAAACTGTGTGGAAAAGAAGATGCTCCAGAAATCCGCAAATCATTGCTTACATTTGAGCCATTTATATGGATGATTTTTTTAATAATTTTTTTCCTGTCATATGTCAGCACTTCCTGGCCCTGTTTTCCAATAATCCCTATATATGTTTTATTTCAAAACCTCTAGAATTTAGAAAACCAGAGCTGCCATTTCTCACAGTTAAGAAAAACAATTTGTGTACAGGAAATTTCTGGAAGTCCTCTGCATCTCTGCCAGAAGAAAGCCCTCCCTCCCTGAAAGCTAAGGATCCACAAACCGTAAGCTATTAAAAACTAATAAAGACCTTAAGAACCACATGTCAAGTGCAGATTTAGGAGATATTAGATTCAAATGACTATTGAGGTGTGTTGGCTGGGCTCATGACTGAAAGGAAGAAGATAAAGGGTTTATGAGTGTGAAACCGATTTTTTTTTTCTGTTTTTTCTGTTTTTTCTTTTTTTGCTTTTTGCTTTTTTCCTTTTTCCCCTTTTTCCTCTTTTTTTCCCCTTTTTTCCCCTTTTTTCCCCTCCTTTCCCCCTTTTTTCAGGCCCTTGTTTAGAGTGTGATTTGATTTTTTTTTTCTTTTTTTCATGCACACACACACACACACACACTCTCCCCACCTGAAACACTGAATTTTACCTAGTTCTTAATTCAGATTTATGAGTTTTATTAGTAAAGTGAAAATTAATTTTCCAAATTAATTTCCTGCCTTTTCCCACCCTTCCCCCCCTTTCCTCACCCTTTCTTCCCCCTTCCCTCCCCTTTCTTCCCCCTTCCCCCTTTCTTCCCTTTCCTTTTCCCTTTTCCGCTCCCTTTTTTCCCTTTTCCTTTTTGTTTCTGTGGTAAGGACTTGTGTCAGTCCTTCAAGGGGAAGAGACACAAATCTTCTGAATTTTAGTGTTTATGACTGTTATTTGGTATAACTGATGTAAAAGCACATAAATTCTGTATTTCTAATTACTCACAGTAACCCTGTACTATATTTCATATATGTATGTATAAGTCACTGTATGATTGGTTTTGTTCAGCACAGGTGATGCCCACTGATGGTTCAGTTTTTATTAAGAAAAGATACTTTCACGTGTTCTCTGTAATAATAAATACGTTCTGTTACTCTATCACTCTGTAGCAGAGGATGTTGCATTAGTTTTTTAAGTGTTGGGGCAGAGCCACACAACTAAGTCTTTGCAGTTCAGTGGCCTCATGCTGAAATTGCTCAAAAGACAGTATAATTAATATAGAGAGAACCTTGCAGTGAGCAATGGATTTATTTATGGTAAATGTGTGTTTTGACAACTGGGACTATACTTTTAATTTCCGTTTCTAAGGTGGAAATTTGAAGAATTGGAGGGCTCTGACACTTCAAGAAAATTATGTGATTGGGAAAAGGCTTAATTTCCTCCAAAATCATTTTTCTGCAAAGGCCTTTCATCCTGGCACAGCTAAGTTAGTTTAATTCCTCCAAGGGAAGTGTGTGTCAGTAAAATCTCACAACAAAACTCTCTCTGTTTCTGCAATAGGGTTTACTGGCTGTTTCAATTCAGTACCCCCTATTACTGCATATGGATTTATCTCTAGAATGGCTCAGTCACATAAAGGAGATGAAGTTTCAGAAACAGGTCATATTTAAAAATTGTTTAGTGTTGGCTTTATTCTTTCTGGCTGAAGCTTCTGTCAGGTGTAGACCACTGCTTTTAAGAAAACTGGATTGTAATCTGGGCATCTCATTGAGCTGAATGTGTGGGAATGGAGAAGCGGCAGTATCTTTCCCAGCAGTGGTATGTGAAACTATTTTCATTTAGTGTGATGTTAGGAGAAATATATTCTGACCCATATAGTAAAAAAGGCTGCAGGTTTTCCTCAGCACAGCCAGAAAAATAAATGCATCTTGAATTTTAGTAGCAAATAGCCAGTGGCTTGGAAGGGCTAATTCCACACAGCCAGGAGACCCTGATGAGCAAAAATAAAATTAATTTTTATTTCAGTGCCTATTCTCAAGGTGATGCTAGCTCTGTATTTTTGGAGTTGTTACACCTGTCTGTATTAGTCCAGGAAATGAGGACCCATCCATGTTGGGTGAATGGTTTTGAGGTAGGGGAGAAAATACTCTAAAAAAGATACTGTACAAAATGTGTGTCTCTTTCATATTCCACCTCTCATATTCTGATTTTTATTTCATTTTTTTCATTTGGTATTTTTCTGCAGTGGTTTCTTCCAATGCACTTTGTTCAGTCTCTCTCACTCTGTGCAGTGGAAGAAAGATTTGACAAGAGCTTTAAAACAAACATAGTATTTCTGCCTTAGTTTTTCCTATTTTTGGCATGGACTGATGTGTGAGAAAGGCTCACAGGTTCACTGTAGCTTTGAGCACTTTTATATGGGCGTATTCCTGACTGCCCTGGTAGTTCAGCTTCTGCCCCAGAAAGCTGACAGAGGCAGCAAGGGAAGAATTCACTAAGACAGAAGAAAGAACCCCAAGGTGGATTATCCTGGTAAAACTAGCAGTTCTTGGTGTCTTTCTCAAGAACTGCTGCCATACTTAGTAAAACAGATTAGTCTGGGGAAAGGAAAAATCTACTGCCTTTTTTTTCTGCAAATAGGAGTGATGCTGCTCTTTGTGAGCTGAAGGAGTATACAGGGAGCCTAAAATTAAGCCATATCTGTTGATCACTACAGAGCAGTCTGAGGGGTTTCTTTCAAATTTCCCATAGCATAGTTCCTGTCACGGTGAAAAAACACTGATAGCAGTGTCCTACCCCTCTCATGCACTTCAGCTGGATTTTCATGTAACTCGCTTACTTTGATGGCATTAGAATAGAAAGACAAGAAACTTTGAAACAAGATCTAGATATTTAGAATATCATATCCTAATGCTCCTTTTCCTCAGGTCCATAAAGAACTCTTCTTCTCACAGGTTTTGAGGTGGTTATAGAGCCATAGAATGGGTTGGAAGGGATCTTAAAGATCATTTACTTCCAGCCCCCTTGCCATTGACAAGGAAACTTTCCACTAGACCAAGTTGCTCAAAGCCCCCATCCAACCTTGTGCTATTGTCCTCTGGTTACTTGCAGTCTATGTTCCAAAAAGATTATTCAAAATTGACCAGGTTAAACTGATGGATGAGGATGATATTTTTTTTTTTTTTTCACATGTCAGCTGCAGTTATTCTTTCATGACTCGTTTGTCATAGGTGTTTATTTCAGTTTCTCTGCTCAGGCCCTTGTTTGGAGTGTAATTTGATTTTTTTCCCCTTTTTTAACATACACACACATACACACACACACACACACTCTCTCCCCACCTGAAACACTGAATTTCACCTCGTTCTTAATTCAGATTTATGAGTTTTATTAGTAAAGTTAGAATTAATTTTCAAAATACAAATCAGATGTGAAAATAGGATAGCTTATGCTTAAACTTACTGTCACCTGTTAAAATAATCCAACCATTAAAAAAAGGCAACTGAGCACCATATTTATACTGAAATTTTGAAGGAAATTGAACCTGAAAAGGTTGATATTTAAGAAATATTCTGGAACAAGGGGGTCTTGAAATTCTAAACAAGGCAATAGAAGCCTTCTATGCTAATACTGACATGGCATCTTCATCAGTTTACTAGATTCAATTAGTTTATTTAAGGCTGAAAGCTGAGTGTGAGGACAGCTGGAGGAGATTTCTGCTTCCCAGAAGGTGAAAGCCAAGGTATCTATCTACTAATCTTTGAATATTTGTAAATACAGAAAAAAACACAGTTTGATGAACTTTTATTTTTACGTAACAGGTGCACTGAAGGTATTTTAAAAAATTAATTAGAAAACAGTATTTTGGTATATTAATGCAGAGTGGTTTGTGTGTTCGTGCAAAGGGGACATATGGAGTTGCCAAGTAACACACTTTAATAGTTACCAATCAGTAAGAATTGACCCTTCCTTAGAAAAACTAGTACAAATCCAACCATGCTCCCAAACTGATTTATTCATATCAGGATTTCCTGCTTGATACTTTAAATCCTGTTTAAGTTCAGCAATTTAAATCACTTTGATTTATATCAACCATTCTGCCTTCAAATGAAGTGGGAATGTGCTGGGACTGAGGTCCTTTGCCATTTAGCACTACACTTATTCTATCCTCCAGTTTTAAGTCGCTTACACTGTTTGACTGATACCTATCTGCACTTCCTTTGCTGTGCTCATCAGTTCAAACATCTTCCTTTGTGTGTGTTTTTTTAATGCTTATATCAGAATAAGGAAGGGGTTGAGTAGTTTAACAGGGTAATTTAGATGATAATGCAGCACAAATGTATAATTTCTACAGATGTTCATGACCAGTAAATATTTTGTATCACAATGAAACTTGTTTATATACAGTTAATTTCTTTGATGTATTTTCAGTTCTATTTGTTTTTTACTGGGCTAAAATTCAGTGAGATCTTGATGAGTTTTTTTTTTCTCTTTCTTAACTAGGCACATCAGACTCTGGCCCTCCCTGTCTCTTTTCCTTTAACTTAAAATCACAGGGGAAAATGGCACTTTTTCTACCCCAGTCTCTAGATCAGATGGGCTTTATCTGTGCTCAGCTGCCAGGTGGTGAAGGTGTCTTGTGGTCTTCAGACCAAGCAGATCTCATAAATGCACTATTCTACTCACTAGGGTAAATTGATTACTTTTATTTACTTAAGTTAGTTATGGTTTATGATATATCATAATGGGAAGGTTTTTTTGACTCGCCAACTGGCATTTTGGAATAATTTGTCATTTTGAGTGTCAAAGACATATAAGAAGGACAAAGTGTTCAAGTAAAACACAGAAGTTTCAGAGAAATTTAGTAGTGAACTAGGGGTCCGTTGATTTAGTAGAAGTGATTTAGTTAGAAGTGCAAAGTTGCTTTGGTGGAGGGTTTTGAAGAGCACACCACCAACCCCTCTCCCTGTTGAAAAACTAGTGAGCAAACATTGTGACAAAAGATATATTTGTGTTTGAATTGAAGAGTAGGACACCACATTTCACACCACGACATTTAATTAGAAGATGGGCTTGAGGGTTGTGGAATGCTGATATCATCTCCAGAGTCTCAGTTTCAGTGTTGATTGTTAAATGGCTTGTTTCCCTGTTCTTCGAGGGGAAGGAATCAAATGTAATCCAGAAAGTTTGAAGTAGTAGTAGAGGTGAGTTCAAGTGTCCAATCTGTATTGTTCTGTTAGCCTGGCTGGCTGGAATGAGTCTTTTTATATACTCTCCTCCTCAGCATTATTTAGTGTATAGATTGCAATAAAATCAGTACAGACTGGGATGTTTCCATCACCAGTGAGTTTTAAGTCTGTGTTGGATTTGCTGGAGACCTGATCCTTAGAAGAATATGGGTGGGAAATATGAGCGTGTTGGATAGTAAAATTTCTTGAGGAAATAGATTTATGTGGGGATTAAAAGAGAGAACTTGTTTGGCAGATGTTTTACTTTTCCGATTGTACAGATCTTCCCACAGTAGAAAGTGAAGAGGAGGGTTGGAGGTTTTAACCTGTCCTGGTAATTCCTTGGAACAAGAAGGCTGTGACTATATTTGGGAAGTATCTGGCACATCTGGCATGCACCACTGATCAGAGGGAATAGGCAGCATGGTTCACTGTTGTTTCAGTCAGTAAGTTTCCATCATCATGGAGACGGGTAAAGTCAAGAAACAAATTTTGAGGTCGTTTTTACAAGTGACTGAAATGAGCAGTTAGTTTAAAGACACTGTGTGTGTGTGTGTATATATATATAATGACCTGTAGTTTTGTCAAAAATGCTAATGTAAGTCTATGTTTACCTATTGAAAATATAATTGATATTGTTGCCAATTCAGCAGTCCATAGAGATCTAGTAAATCCAGTAAATGTAGCAAATTACATCCTGCGTATCTCAGGAACAATTTAAGTGTAGTTTACCAACTGTAACCTGGTTGACCATATTGGAAAGTGCTTAGCTTTAGGCTGCTCAAATCTCGTGATCTTTTCTTTATTTGTAGGTATGCATGTAAGGGAGAACTCTCTTCTCTTTTGTTCTTTGAAGTTAGATATTGAGTGCAGGGTGATAAAATATATTTGCATACTTTTCTTCCCTTACAGATTCTGTGGTTAGGAAAACATTAGCAAATCTCAACTTTGACCAGCCTTTCCTTTCTGACGATGGAAAAAGATCAAATTCTGATAGACTAAAAATAGATTTTCAAAAACTGGACTGTGGGAAAAATGGGAAAACAATTACATGGAAAAAATTAATGTAGAAACATTTATGTGGCTTGATCTGCTTTCCCAGTTACATTTGTGTTAGAATGTAGACAAGTACACCTGTATCACTTCTTTACAGACACACTTGGCACTAAAGTTCTGTAAATAATGGAGTCTTGAAAAATTAGTCATCTGGTTATGTTGTAGGAACAAAAATGGATACCTAAAGAAGTGGCACAAGAGTAGAAATTATCTACCATGCATCACAGTTGTTAATCAATAAATAACTGCAGAATTTATTTCTCTATTTAACGATACCTGGAATGCTTGGCCCAAATCTGATTGGTGTTCACAATAGGTAAAATCTTTGAACCATTCTGTGAAATTCAGACCAGGCTCTCAGTTATGCTGGAGTAAATAATCTATACTCTAATACTGATTATTCTTCCTTAATTGCTATAACTGAGAAACAATACTGAAGTCACTACCCTTCCCCCCACCTTTCCTTTTGGTGAGAAATTACTGCACTGTTTTCTAGAAAACACTTTTCCTGCAGCTTGAAACTTCAGTTAAATGTAACATTTTTTGGTAGATGCTGGCAGGCAGAGTAACTCTCAGATAATCCTGAGGACTGCAAGAGCCTGGAACAGAGTGTATGGATAAGTACCATGCGTTCAGACAGATTAGATTCAGTATGCACACCTGTAGGTGGATGTAGGGTTTAATATAATAAATGTTAATGAGAAATATGAAAACTCATTAAAAGGGCATGATGAGGAGAGAAGGTGCTGGAAATGGCAGTGATATCAATAGTGTCCAACTGTTCATTAAGTACGGTCATAGTTTTACTGGTTGTGGCTCACTAAAACTACAGTGCACGTTTCAAGATGAGTTTGGAGTTACTGAAAAGTTTCTCTCAGTTTCTCCATAGCTCCTTGTTGCGCAAGTCCTCACCTTCCCTAAATGCTGGGTTTTTTCAGGGGAAGTGCCTGTGGCAGCCTGTAATTTAACACCTCTCATTACTCATTAGCAAAGGCATCCGGGTTCACGTTGTAGGTGTTTCCCTTTAGTCAGGCTTCACTTAAGAGAGGTGGTTGTAATTTGTGGCTTTCTTTGCAACTAATATTAGTTTACCTGTTGACATATGGGAATTTTCATTCATGACATATTTTCTGTTTTCATCTGGAAAATCTCTTAATTGTTACATCATAGAAAAGGAAATGTTTTTATTAATCTTTCTCTGCTGCACATATTCTTTAGGATTAGTCTGTATCTGCTGTAGGGAGGTAGGGGAATAATACTAAGGGAGAAATGCTGTGATTTTTTTGTGGTAGATTTTGTCTTTCAGGAAGGAGAAGATCTGGTAGGGGATTTCTTGTGTTTATTCCTGAAGAATGATTGAACACTAATTCAAAGTTACATGGGTTGGATGCTTACCAGATTCTGTACTAGTTCTACAAAACAGTAGTTAAATGAATACAATTTTTCCATTAGCAAAACCATCCTCACACATTTGAGAAAGAAGTAGTGAAAGGGGATTTCACTCCTGTGAGTCTGTATCTATCAGTCAGCTACAAGTGAAGCTGTATTACAACAGTTCTCATTGAAGTAGCTGAGTTTCTTGGCTCCAGCAGGAGGTCAGTACTGTGAAAAGTGTTTGCTTGTTGTGAAGTAAACTAGGAAGGTATTGGTGAGATTAGTTACATTCTTCATATTGCATCCAGCCGGCAAGTCTGCACCATCCTTAGACTTCAGGTGGGATTTTGAAACTCAAAGAACCTGCAAGGCAAGATTTTAAACATAGGGGGGGAAAAAGTGCTAAGCAATAGGTCTTAGACAACACAAGTTAGGCATGTCTTTGGGTTGTTGCAAAGCTTAACAGACAGCTGTTGTTATGAGTGCAGGATCCTGCGTCTACTGCATCTGTATGAAAATTAAATGTGAATAAATTAAGCCTGCAAGGATAAATAAATACATACCAGAACAAAAATACAGTTAGATACTAACACGTGCAGTGACAATGAAGCTGGAGGTGTCTGACATGTCCAGTTGAACATATGACTTGTTTGTGAATGTGATGGCTCATAAATATAGAAGCAGTCACTGAATGGAAGTACTATATGTGCAGGGACATCTGTATCTGGTGTGTCCGTCTAAAAGCACCTCAGCTGACAGAGCAGGTATTGAGTATTACACCTCACCACTTCAGCATGCTGCCAGCTGCAGCACTGGCCTACAGAAGGCACCTCTACTTTTGGAGGAGATGTGTGATAGATGTGGAAGCATGTGAGGCATGGGTACACATCTCTGTGGTCACTGTTTTTGGTGTTTGATGCTTCCTCTCACTTTTAAGTGTGATTCACATTTCTGTTTGTGGTTCTGTTTAGTTGTTTAGGGTTTTTTTCTGCTGCCTGTTGTGCTCGTTACATTTTGGCTTCCAGTAGTCTTTATCTATAAATAGCTATAAATATTATATATAAATATATATATATATAAATTCAGATAGAGGAGACTATATCTCAGATTTTCTGACCCATATCAGTGGTAGGATTTTGCCCTTCTGAATGCTGAAGACTCTTTGGGTCGTTGTGGTTTCCATGTAGGTTCAAGGTCTTTGATGGCTCTTAGCCAGAGGAGTAAGAGTATTAACAGACCAAATGCCTCAGATCAGCAGAGTTCTGATATTGAGCACTTGGATTTTTACCTTTATATTTTTGCACTGGGTTTCTGCTATCAGGCCACCAGACCCGCTTCTCCATCTGGCTCTTTCCAGCTGGCTTGTTGCCAGGAAGCCACAGTGTAAAGTCTTCTGTGTGCATGCACAAGATCCTGGCAAAAGCAGTGTATTCTTCTGTCCTGTTCCCCATGACCCTGTGCCACACATGATAAGGAGTGACATCCTTGCAGCAACTGTAGATGTGAGGGAGGCTTGGGGAGAAAAAGATGCCATCACCATGTAGAAGGCCAGTGTTTGGATGGTGGGTATGTGGAAGACAGGGATGCTGGTGAAGGAGCTTCCCAGCTGCTATTCCTCTCGTAGCTGAACTGCACCAGAGACACAGAACACCGAAACTGGCTGGATTAGTGCAAAGGTAGACCTGTGACATTTCTCTAGCCTGTTTCCAGTACAATTTTTCACTCCAGACTAGTTGTACGCAGTGTCAACGAAGATCCTGTCTGGTGGTGGTCTGTGGCTGTTCCCTGTGGCTGCTTTGTGCCTGTCCCTAGGCAAAGGCACCTGCACATGGAGAGGCACTTACTGGCACATTTCACCTCATGCTATCCAGAATTTGCTAGACAAGATGCCTTCTGACCACATCAAGTTCAGTAAAGCATGCTGTTGTGGCCTTTGGCTTCCCAGGGTCATTCTTGATGTCGCCCCAAGCAGGGAGAACACTTGGGCAGTTATGAATGAAACAGTCTATTAAGGAGTTATTAATTCTAATTTTTGCTCTTTCCTGCCTTGGTAGAGTCTCAACACTCTGACCAGAGCTTGCTTTTCATTGCAAATTTGTAATAATTAGAAAGATTTTTGCATAATAAAAACCAGAGCATGAAGAAAAGAGGAGAACCTAATCCTCATATTTATCTAAACTGTTATTCTGATTTACAAGATTATGCTTTTAGTTCTTGCAGTGGCTTTGGATACCTGTTCATTTTCTGACTGTTCCATCTACAGTGGCAGCTGGGCTCTGTCACACTAATTCAGCTTGTCTTCCTTCTGGACAGTGTGTGTGTCATGTATTCTGCACAGGGACATTTATCTCAGATTAGCATTGACGAATAGAGCCAGCACTCTTCCATAAAAGCAAGAATTGGTTTGCAGACTCTACTTGTTGGTTATGCATCCCCTGTATGAATTAATAGTGGTTTAGTAAGATTTAAAAGAGAAAGAAGCACCTCAACTCTAATACCTTTCTAGAGGTTGGGTGTTGCACACAGAGGAACTCCAAAAGACGTAGCTTGTACAAGACTGAAAATATGTTATTTGAATTGATCTTTCCCATGGAAAGAAGAGAGAAAGGAATTAAGCACATAAATGTGAGGGGACAGGAACCAAATCTTCTTTGAAGAAATTCTGAAGTAAATGATGTTTGACACTCTAAGATATCTTAAAAGAATAAGATAGAAGTTAGTGGAGAAGTTTTGATAGTACTGACATGCAGGTATAGCAGAAGAAGAAATACTCACACTGCAACAGTAAGACATCAAAGAAGTGAAGACAAGGAATCTATTTGAGACACTCTACCTCTGCATTCCTAAAGTAAGAAACCAGTTTGAGGATGTTGCCTATCTCTGTCATTGAAGAGTCACCAAGCCTCCATTTAAGGGGGCTGACCCTGATTAATTCTTCACTGGGAGACGTCCAAGGCAAGCCATGGTGCTGGAGGAAGCGCTGTGCGCAGTGCTGTAGGTGGCACCCTTCCCTTTGCGATGGTGCTGAACCAGTGCCAGAAGGCAGGAAGGAGTTGGGGGCACTCTGCGCGGGGGAGCCCTGGACTAGTTGCTCGACTGGTATAAAGCCACACAGATCTACCGGGGTGCCTGCTTTACCCCAGCTGAAAAATCTGTCCTCTCCCTCAAAAACACCAGGTGAAAGCAGGGCTTCACCTACTTGTCATCAGTAGAGATTTTCCGACTGATGCTCTATGGGATCTGCTGTGTAGGCAGAGCCCGTGCCAAGCCATGGCTACTGCCGCTCCGAACGCATCCCTGTGCCCCCTTGGGCAGCCTTGGCCGTCTGTGGTGCACAGCCATAGCACTGGCTGTGTTTCTGTGGTGCAGGCACTAGGTTTGTACCAGGTTTTGGGAGGGAGTCAGAGCTTTACAGAAACTTAAAGATGCTATTACCTTTGTTGTTTGTAACATTTTATTTGGCTAACATGTAAAAAGATGGTCATTAAATCACAGCATTGCTTCTCTTTAAAGTAATTCTGCCATGAATGCTGAAGGTTATTTCAAATGCGTGTTTGAAATACATCAGGACTGAGGGTCCTCAGCCCTGTTTGTGTTCTTGTAAGTACAGACCAAAAAAGACTGACTTTTTATTTACCTTGTGGTTTGGGAGTTGAGAGTCAGGACTCTTGGGCCCAAGCTACAGTGGGGTTACTGTGTCAGCTGAGCCAGGATAACCCTGTATGGCAAATGCAAGTAATGTGCTGTGAATGAAGCTTTCATTTCCTGGTGCCAGTGCTGTGGCCTAAAGCATCCAACTAAAAATATGTCTCTAAAATGGGCAACCATTTGACATTTTATTTACTAGTGTGGTTTGGACATGGGTGGATGAAACATTTTAATAAATTACTGTATCTTTTTGTCTGTCTGTTCCTGATTTATCACCTTTTACTAATTCAAGGGGTATTTATTGCATGCCTAATAAATTGGAGCTTTGACGTGCTGACTGATTTGCATGAAGGTGCTTGGAGGAGAAGGATTGGGACAATGCGTATCAAGCAGAAAGCAAAGCTTCTCATTTATTATGGATATGTCCTGATCCTCCAGCACAAAATTATGTGCCAGAAGGTGTTGTATTTCTATCTACTTCAGGATGAGAGTCCAGGTACTCGCTGTCCAACATTTGCCATAGTTCAAAATAGGTGCTGCTGGTCTGTGTCATGGCTGGGTTCCTTCTGTCCTCTCAGTTCCCTACAAGGCAGGGAGTCATGTCCCTGTTTTACAGGTGCAAACTGTATATCATTTTACCCTGATCTCCATCCTAATTATGGCTGTGGCCATAGACAAAGGAATAACATTTTGGCATTTTCTGCCAGGGATGTAGGGAATGCAGTGATCCTTTAGGGTCAGGGATCAGAAAGGGTCAAATTCTGAAGCTTTGCCCTGCAGTTCTGCTTTAAAAATAAAAAATGAAGGGGTAGTCTGTTATAGAGGATGGAGAGGAGGAGCTGCTGCTCTGCTGTCTCAGACACAGGGTTCCATCTCTCTTTAGTGACATGGTCATCTGAAGAGCCATGCTGCTTGCTGAAGCTGCTGCTGCTGCGCAGTGCAGCATAGTGCTTGGAAGAAGTTTTCCAGGAAGAGGAGGGGCAAAGAGGGAAGCTAATATCCTCTCTTCACCTTCAGTGCAAAACTAAAAGGATCTTGAGTGATGCTCTACGAATATAAGAGAAATTTTCATTTATCCCTCTTAGTGGTTGGTACATTCCCCTGCTTCTGATTAGTCCTTCAGCACTGCAAAGAGCCAGTTTGCTCACACTGCTGCATTTTTCTATCAGGCACAGACTTGCTTTTCACTCTTTCACTCCCTTCCAAACCCACTTAAGGTTTCTTTTGAGGTTTGTTTTCTTTTTTCTTATTTCTTTTTTTTTTTCTTTTTTTTTTTTTTTGCAAAGCAGCCATGTGAGAGGAATAAAATAATTTTGAAGAGCATTATATGGTGAGAATTTTGACAATGAGTGGAAGATTGTAATTACTCTTTTCCATTAGACTCAGTGGCTTTGGACAGATAAGCTGTATTGAAACGTGTGACCAGGGCATGGGATCATGGATTGTCTTTCACTGTTGTCATGGTGACAGTGATGCAGGTGGCCTATAACTGCCTGGCTTGTCAGATCTTATACATCAAACTGGTGCTAAGTGAAAATATGTTAGAGGCATGGGGGGAAAATTGCCAGCAGTGTTTATAGGATCAGGTGGAAGAGAGCTAGACAGCTTTAAAAGCAGCTTTTTGTGAAAGCTGTGGATGGCTCTTTAGAGATGCTTCTTTAGATAGTTTATGCCTTCGTATGAGAAAAATCAGTTTTAAAGGGGAAAAATATATACAAATATACATCATTATTATGTCTTTGCTGCTTTCTCAAAGTCAAAATTATGGTGGTGTTAGGCTGAGTTGGAAAAGAAATGGGAAGAATGGCAAATACTTCTAGCTGACAGCTGAAGCAGGCTCTAGAACCCAATAGTTACAGAGGAAAAGATGATGATTCACTACTGTACCTCAGAGTTGCTAATAGAAAGTTGTCCAGATTTAGAGATGTGAAAAAATCTTAAATTGTGAAATAGCACCTCAAAGTTGAGGCATCTTATAGAAATATTTGTTAGATTTGCTATAATTTTTTTTCCAGAGCTTTTATTTCTCATGGTCTTGTGGCCTATATTCTGTGAAGTTTCAAATAGATTCTGACTCTCATCTCCTCCCCTTTCCAGCTGACGGTACCTTTCAAACTGCTGAGATTTACAGTAGCTCCTGACACTAAAATTAATCTGTGTCATTTGGGCAAGTCTCTCTTGCCTTGTACTAGCCATTGAACCATCTTCCCTCTCTAATGGAGACAAACCCTTTGCAAAGAGAATAGTGAAAGTGATGGTGAAAAAATGAACTTCTATTTTTGTCAAATGTGAGGTGTTTGTTTCCTGCAGTGCTTTGTCTATGCGAATTTAGTTGGGTTTTGTAATTTACTTTGATCTGAAGTGGAAATGCTACTTTGTCTACTGGGAGAGCCTATGGGAGACTTGCTTACCTCTTGCAAGTTTTAATTGCACCCTTGTAATTGTTAATTGCATGCAATTGTGAATTGAAGAACATCAGCCAAACAATGTAAATGTTTTATCAGTTGAAGGTTATGATCAATCTGATGTGGCTACAATTTTAAATAGAAAAATATATATATATTTTTTTTTTTAACTTCCTGGCTTAGTTCTTTCTAACCTGGTATTCAGCTTCTCTGCACTCCAGAACCCAGCATTACATGTTTTGGTTTGATGTATTTCTGGGTTTGTAGATGATACAAATGTTTTTATTGCTAGTAGGAGGAACTTTTATTTTCATCAAAATTCCCTACAGAGCATTTAACTGGAGTCAAATACTTACTTATGGATCTGTCAAGGATACTATTGATGTAGGAGTTATTTAATATTTATAATGCATTGGCAAAATTAAAATCTTTATACAATCTGTCTGGTAAAGATATATTGTATAAAGGGAAGTTTTGATCTAGGTGAGAGTGGAAGAGCTTCTGGATTCGTTCTATTTTTCATCTCTCTGTTTTTTTTGCCATTTTTGGACCAAGTTTTGACCAAGGTTAGGTCTTTGTCCTTGTTCTAAACATTTCAGTGTTTTAGACAAAAAGTGAAGGATGGGGTGGGAAAGGTCCTGCAGTTTAACAGTTGGTCCTGGCCAAGCAATCTGTTCTTCCTTCTCTTAAATGGCCTGTATGTTTGCAAGAATTTTGGGGGGTTTGCCTGCTTTTTCACTTTATTGATGGAAGGCATTAGGTAAGTTAGATACTATGCACAAATGCAAGAACCGAGCAAGAAAGATTGGGATAGTAATGAGGGAGTAGTGTCAGATGGTTAGAACACATGAAAATAAATTGAGCACTGAGGTTTCCATTTCAAGTTTTGCTGTTGGTGAACAGTGCAGCATGGAGAAGGAAATCAGCCTTTCCTATGCCTTAAACTGGAGAGGAAACAAAAACTGTAAAGATGAATTATTAGTGTTACTAAAACTTTTGAGACTCTTGCCTCAGAAGTGTTGTGAAAGTACATCTTTGCCACTAACTGCTTAAGTATGTTAAGTATGAAACCGTGTAGTGATGTTCTATACCAAATACTGGATGTTAGGTAATGGTACTCAAGTAACTCAATAGGCATCCCAGTAATCCATGAGAATTGCCTTCAGGGGGTGTTTACTGACAGAAAATAATCTTAGCTGAGATTTTGGCTTCATTTGTGGTTGTCTTTAAAAGTACTGTGGTGTCTTTAGCTTTCATTCAGACCCCAGATGCATTAGACTAGCGTACATAAAGATTTACATCTTTAATATAGCTTTGAGATCATTGAGAGCAAGAAAAGGCCCAGATGTGTGTATATATAAGGGTTTTCTAGTTTAAGATGAAAAGACCATGTTTAAGACAATGCCTTAATTCATGTGCTTGAGGTGCTTCATTGTTTTTTTAATCATAGGTTGTTGGTACCAAATTAGCATTTTGTAATAGTTTTAGCATTAGTATTCAGGACAAGTCTGGGTAGGAGGGGGTTTTTTTTTTCAGTGTTTTTTTGTTGTTGTTGTTCTTTTTCTCTTGAAGCTGGAACATACAGATGGTTTGATGTGTATGTTTACAGTAGCCATACACAATTTTAAAGAGCAAAAATAGGTGCAGAAATGTAGCTGCTCTAACTATTTTCTGACTAACAAGTTGGTCTGACTGGTGAGCTAGACTCTTGTTTCTGGTGTTGTGAATTGCATAACACAGTTTGGATGTTAATTTGGAAGTAACCACAGAAGCTAGAGGCTGGGAAGTGTTATTACCTCATTATCCATTGCTCAGGGTTAGCTGTAAGGTTTTGACCATCTGTACACACACAGAGAGGAGGAGGGAAATGGACAATACAGATTACATATTTCAAGCCAGTAGGGATCCTGACTAAGTTTGCAGTTCATCACAGCAGGACAGAGCTCTCTGGTTCTGTCTCATCTTTACAGCTCAGAATAGTGGCTGCAGCTAGTGCTTGCTGTAAACCCATGCCATTTAATAGGTATTTTCACTAGGTTGCTGACATCATGCTTTCTGTTTTGACGGTAAGCGATGTTTTCTCATCCCAGTTTTGCTGAAAAATTGGGACTTCTGACTTTTGAACAGTTTAATCATACTCTGGGTGAAAAATAAGCAAGAATACTATTATTCCATCCTCAAAGTTTTTTAAATACAATGCTATACCTAAATAATTAATAAGAAACCACTTTAGTCCTGGCACAAACAGGCTGTACTGGCATTGTGGTCATTGCAGCTACCACAATGGATGTTGTTCTACATTATTAGCAAAAATAATATGGCAGAAGCCATATGGTGGCGTATCATGAGTTTTGTACTATGCTGTTTGCTGTGCTAACCCACAGGAAATATGTTTTTGTAATATCTTGTTCACTGTCAGCCATTTGAATTAGAGCAGATTATTTGTTGGGTGAATTGAAAGATGCTGCTTCCCCGAGATGTTTCCCATTTCAGCTGCTGTGCCGCGCGTTCCAGCAGCTCCTCCCGCTCCTGCAGAAAAGGGAGCAGCAAAACGCAAGTACTGGTAGGTGCCTCCGAGAATCCAGCGCTGCAGAGCGGGGCGGGGGAGTTTCCTGTTGTAACAACAAAGCCAACAATCATCAGGATGCTTGTCTGCCATAGAGGAGTGTCTCTGTTTGGGTGTGAGCTGTGTTTCCTGCCTCCCTGTGAATCAAGAATCATTTATTTTGGACCTCTGAGGGTTTCTTTTCCCCTCTCTGTTAAAGGCTCCCTCCCCTTTCCTCCCTCCCCCTCCTTCCTGTCCCCCCCTTCCCAACATATCTCTCAGTGGGCTGGCTTTATGTAATGAAATCCTATGTCTAAGAACAATGGCATCTGCAAGAGTCTCTTGCACAGCTTCAGTGCTGCTGACAGGGATGTCTCTTGCTGCACTAACAAATAAATGCAGCAATGTACTTCTTTTAATCGGGTGAGTAGAAGGAAGTTTGGGCTCTGAAGTTGTGCAAAGGGAGAGGCTGAAGTGACACATCAGTCCCCTCTGCATATCCTTAGTTTGTGAACTGCTTGGGATGAAGATACAGCCTTTTGTCTCCCTGCAAATGTCCCTTGCATGTTAGGTAGTACTGGAAATAAGGGCAGATCAGGGTATGTTTAGAGATGAGGCTATACAAAGGCCGCTCTGGGCACTCCTGAGTTGGAGATGGGGGAGAAGAGCAGAGATTTAATTCCCCAGGGTGCATTTTTAGCTCTCAGATTTCCTATGTTACAGTATTGGAGCACACACAATTTCCTGCATTAAACTCAGTGCGGATTGGAGCGTGCCTGCCACATCCATTTGCAACTGCTTAGCATGAGCCTTAATACTGAGACACGTGCCACTTAAACCAAGTGGCTGTGTCTACTGCCAAGAGCCTTAAATCCACTCGTGGTTAGTGTGCTTTCCTGCACACTTACCCGGCATAGTTTAGCTTGTTTACAAAGAGATAAGGCAGTGCAGGCATTGCTAGGGCTGTAGGGGCATAGGAAGTAGCCCTCTGGATCTGTCTCTGTTCACCAAATCCATGCTCTCTTGCACAAAACAGTAAGAAAAGGCAGGGTTTATGAATGGTGAGCCCTCCACACATGGCAGATGGGCAGAGCTTCCTCCTTTAAAAATTGCTCCTGGTCCAGGTGTGTCCTTTTCCTAGAGTTTGCACTTTTTTTTTTTTTTTTTTTTTTAATATTGCTGCTCTTAAGGAGCCTAACAAAGTTTCCCTCTCCTGTGTCAGCCTTTGTCTCCTTTGTTCTGCCAGTGATGCTAACACTGACACGCTGTCAGTTCGAGTGCAGCTGTGGCACAAAACAAAGGGGACCAGAGCTTGTGCTTTTACATGAGCATCATTTGGCTGATCAACATGTGCCCTGGACCAGGCAGAGGAAAGCCAAAACTTTTCACTTGTTACCAAGAAGCTGTAGCTGTGGTGATTTATCCTGGCTTTAAGATGGGTAAAAATTGCAGTGAAGGTGGAGTAGTTACATAGACCATTCTCAGGACTGACAGACATTCTGTGTCTCAGAGTTTCAACTCTCTTTGAGAGCACATCCCAAAGCCTGGGCTGTATCAGGCCATGACTGTCATGCCAGTTTGATGGGTACTTCACATGCCTTTAGATTACTACGTGCCAGTGAGAGCAACTCTTCCTTTCTGTCTGCCTGGAAATCCCCTTGCACAGTAGAGGCAATAATAAATATGCTGAAGAAGAAAACGTGCCTGTCCTCAGGGGCCAGGGTAAAGAACTTCAGCAACAGAGGGTTTTTTGATTCTTTCTAGCAGTAATGGAAGAATCACAGAATCAGTTAGATCGGAAAAGACCTCTGAGATCATCGAGTCCAACCTATGACCTAACACCACCTTGTCAACCAGACCATGGCGCTAAGTGCCATATCCAGTCCTTCCTTAAACACCTCCCTGGGCAGTCCATTCCAGTGTTCACCCTTTCTGTGAATAAATTCTTCCTAACATCCAGCCTAAATCTCCCCTGGTGCAGGTTAAGGCTGCGTCCTCTCATCCTGTCCCTAAAGAAAAGAAAGGTAAAAAAGCCACTGCCCAAGTAGCAGAGGAGGTGATGATGATAGTGGTGATTTACAAAGCTTTCGTGCAACTATTTTTGATGGAGGTCAGCACATGTAAACGGACTGGTATGTGCCCCTATGGGTTAGTGTTGTAAGTGGTCAAATCTATTAAACCTTCCTGCAGTTTCCCTGTTGCTGATGCTCTTAACTTTCTTGTATACCAGAGTATCAAGAGCTTAGCCAAAGCCACGGCTCTCTTGTGTCAGGAGCTATACTAAAAGATGATTGTGTTCCAGGTATAAGAACACATCCCAGATGGACAGCAGGCAGAAAACAAAGTGGCTGTGGCTGGATATTAATCAACGTGATAGCAATGGTCTCTCAGTACATTCTCCATCCCAACACTGGAGGAATTTGAGCAATTATGAGGGTTTATGGAGAGCGTGAAGAGATTTGTTTGACAGTTTAAAAAGTAGAGAGGGGTCAGTGTCTGCCATGGGCTGATCAGAGGTGGAAGTCTAAATGTGATTTGGAAGAGACAAAGAGAGGCTATGAAGAGCCTTGAATGGGAAGAGAAGTAGCTTCCTGGAGAAGTGAATGTAATCTGTGAGACAGTAAAATAATCAGTCCAGAACCTAACACAATCTCCTTGCAGTGCATTTGGGATGGGTGTAGTGATGCCTGTTCGTTGAGGCAAGAGAAAAGAATGCTGGACTTGGTTGCCTCTCCCCACTTCTAAAGTGGAGGATACTTTTTCTATCCAAATAGCTTCTTTTAAGTGCTGAAGTACACTTCTGGGAACTTCTGGAAGCAAAACTTCAGGCAGGCAGGTTTGAAAATTACTGAGTGCAGTATAGTAGTATATCAGTGCTGGAATTGTTCTTCTGTAATAAAAGCAAATTGGTATAGCGTATATGGTTGATTTGTAAGTTCTTTACGGACCTCTGTTTGCTAGGAAATAATAATTTTGCTGAGTACCTTTTGGAAAGGGAAATAGATGATGAGAAGCAGGAGCATTCTCTGATGAACTGTACATTTGGGAGAAACAGAAGCTTTAAAAAGGTGTGTTTGATGCTATTACTATTTCACAGATTCGGTAGCCAAGTATTGTATGAGCTGGCAAAATATTGCCTTTTTCATCCTTTCCCATGGTTTGACTTTACATCCTTAATTTTCTTTTATTAGAGTTTACAGTGTACAGTGAAGTACTTCTTTGCTTATGGGATTTGGAGTTATTAAGGCATCTCTCATTCATTTATTAGTATTCATTAACTATTGAGATAGAAGGAATGTTTCATTTAGTAAGCACTGCTTGAACTGAACACGTTGGCAGTGGGCGAACCAGACCCTGCCTGGGCTCTGTGGAAATACCTTTCGATTTAAATGAGTTACCATGTGCAGTCCATTCCTCTAGCCCTTACTGGAAATGGGTTGGAGGGCTTTGGGGTCTTGGGTAGTCTTGATGGCCCCCCCCCATACACTGTCATGATCCAGTTATTAAAGTTCTTAGAAATGCCTCTGCCCAACTTAAGGTGCAGACAAGACCATATACCAGTGACAATAGTATGGATTTTATTTAATAGTAAATGTGAGAGAGAGAGAAAGGAGAGTAAAAGGAAGAGAAAGAAATAGGAGAAAGAAGTGGGGGAAAAGAAGGAGAGTGACAGAGACAGAATAAGGAAAGTATCACCATCCGTGGATCCCAACGATGTTCTGTTGATCCTCTCCAGCTGGTCTTCTTGGTGGTGAAGCCCCCCCCCCCCCAAAAAAAAAGCATAGAATCTGATGGGTTTATATACACTCAGGCTAGGTAGGAAAACGGAGGCACCACTCCGGGGTGGGGCGGGGCGAAGTTTGCCATTGTCTCTTACAACAGACTCTGGATCTGTTGCATCACATGCAGTCCTGTGGTGCAAGGCCCATAGGAGTCTTTGATGGATTATGACACCCCCTCAGCTGCCTCTCATATGAGTATCCTGTGGATGTGGCCTGTGGGGCTGGGGGTTTCACAGCTGGGCCGGTTTGTGTAGGGGAGGATGGGTGTTCACTGCCTCTGACCAGAGGTTACACCCAAAACCTTCTCCCCACCTCATTTCAGGGGGAGTAAACCTGGCTTCTGTGGGCTGTGGTCTCCCCCACACCAAACTTAGCAAGGGAAGAATCTCTGCCATGTTTGGCTCTCTTGTGGATGCATTCTTCTCCTTTGGCCTTGTTTGTTTCTCCCTAGACCTGAGATGATTAAACAATAGTGTGCTCTTTATCTTATCTAGGGGGCTTGACTCACAGTCCAAAGTTCTTCAGGGAGGCTTCTGTGGTTGTAGCTTCTTTATACAGTTTTTGCTATAACAGGCAAAACTTCATAACAATGTTTAAGGCATGAACCATTTCAGTCCCTGGCATACACTCAATGTCCATTTCTCAACCTCATTCCTGCACTTGTGCAGTACTGCGTCGTGCTTATGTCCAGGAGCTAGAACAAGGATGTTTGCCCTGGTACTGCCCTACTTCTGCATGGCCCCTTCTCCAGCTGCATCTTGTTCTTTTTCATGGTGTGTCATAACCAACAATTCTTGGTCAGCTCTGCAGCCATCTGGCTGTTGGTATTTGAGACATGCACATTAGCCCCTTATCTTCTGGGATTATACACCACCCTGTGGCACAAACATTGATATGGACTTGGTGAAAAGTCCCATTCTTTGAAAAGGGAAAAGATGAGAAAGGTTATAGAATCATCTGCCCCTTTCTCCCTCTATCTCTACTATTTAGGCTTGAAAACAAACTAGTGGGAGATCGCAAGTCAAAAATATAATTTAATAGGAAAATTAAAATAAATGAAGTAGTACAAGAACACTGAAAGAGTCAGGATACAACCTGACACCCTGTTAGTCACAGTGGTGGTAGCAGTCCAGATAAAGCAGTCCTGTTGAAGTAATGATCCAGTAGAAAAGGGGCTGGTCTTTGTTGGGGTCCCTCCCCCGCTGTGTAGCCCTGGGAGAGGGGCCCTGAGGGGACAGACACGGGGTTTCCCTGCCCCTGCTCAGCCTCGTTCCCATTGGTTGGTTTGTGTTCCCTGCGCGGGCAGAAGGACCCTTGGTCCCGTGACTGTAACAGTTCCTTGGCAGAGCCCCGGCCATGCGGCTGGAGAAATAAACATCTCTGAAACAGCTATCAAGAATCTGTCTGTCCATATATATTTCCTTTCCACGGGACTCCTGGTTTGGTATATGCATGTTGCAGGATCCCCACTGCAACATAATGGTGGAGAATTGTGAGCAGAACGATCCCCGATCCCTAAGCGACTGATTTGTGTGAGTAAACCCTGGAAGCTTTGGATTCCTCTTCTTGGTTTTGTTTTGCTATTCCATACTGTGGGAAGACTCTTGGCTCTCAGAGCCGCATATGGACATTTATCTTAAACTTAAAATGATTCTTGAACAACGATTTGTGAATTTTAGCTTGATTCAAGCTCAAAAAGAACTGAAACACTTCCTGGCATGGTTGTTTAAGAACTTTTTCTATGTTTCTTGGGATTTAATTCTTACCAAGGGCTTTTGGAAAACCGTTTGGACACAGTTAATACTGGAGTCAAAATATATGCCGATGGAAGAATATTTTCGTGAATATTATTTAGTTACCGAGACTGTTGAGCAATGTCAGCTGTGTCTTGGCGAAGGGAAGCCTGGCGCAGAGACCGTGCAGCCCAGGCCACGTGCACCGAGTGCTCTCCGAGCAGCAGCGAGGCAGTTCCCGCGCGCGGGCGGAGCCACGCGAGCCGCAGCGTCGGTGGCGGAGCAAGGAGCGGCGGGACCCGGCGGTGCCCGCATGGCCCCGCGCAGCGGGTGGTGGAGCGAGCCCCGTGAACGCCCGACCGAGAGGGGTGGCGCGCGGGCGGCGGCTGGCGGCGGTGGCGGTGGAACGGAGCCGCGCCCAGCCGAGACGCGTGCTGGAGCAGGGCGTGGGGGGGTCGTCGCTTGGGGGCCCGGCCGAGACGTGGGTGCAGCGCCCGGCAGCAGCAGCGAAGCTGCGACCAGAGGAGGCGACGCACGGAGAACTGAGCGGCACGGCCCGGCCCGGCCCGCGCAGCCCCGAACGCGACCCCGGGAAGAGCGCGCAGGCACGAGCAGCCCCGACAATTCCAACACGGGAGCAACCGAAGGAGAGAGCAAAGACGCAGCGAGACAGAAAACAGCAGCCACTCGGAAAAAGGAAAAGATCATAGTAATTAAGACCTTAGGGATAGTAAAATGGTATAATGTTAAGCAAAATTATGGTTTTATAATAAGGTGTGACAACCAGCAAGACATATTCGTGCATAGAACTGCTATTAAAAAGAATAACCCTGAAAAATGCATCCCAAGCTTGGGAGATGGAGAGGTAGTGGAATTCAAAATTATACGAGGTAGAAAAGGGTTACAAGCATCGCAGGTCACTGGTCCTGATGGTGTTTCTGTGAAAGGCAGTATATATGCTAAAAATCGTAGTCACGTTAGACAATAATCTCCCTTGTAAACCCCCCCTACGGTCTCCCTTTCCTAATCCCACCTTTCCCTTTTACCCTATGTCCTATTACCCCCAGTGTATTCCCAATCCGTTTTTTCACCCATGGTTTCCCTCACAAAACCATGCTTTTGCCAATTGTTTCCCCAAAAATCCCTTTCCAATGCCGAGTGGGGGATGAAAAGGGGGAGGGAAGAAGTTAAACCCTCTCCTGCCTCAGTTTCCCCACAAAGCATGCTCAGAGAGTCCTGTCTCCCTTCTGTCAGCCCTAAGATGTTCCAGAGAATGTGTTTGGACATTTAAAGACTCAGGAGGGTGGCTTGTTTTGTTTTGAAACTGTTCTTGTTATGTTTATCCAGTTGTTTTCATTCTCCTTTTATTAAAATAAAATGGGTGAGGTGTTGGGGTCCCTCCCCCGCCGTGTAGCCCTGGGAGAGGGGCCCTGAGGGCACAGACACAGGGCTTCCCTGCCCCTGCTCAGCCTCGTTCCCATTGGTTGGTTTGTGTTCCCTGCGTGGGCAGAAGGACCCTTGGTCCCGTGACTGGAACAGTTCCTCGGCAGAGCTCCGGCCATGCGGCTGGAGAAATAAACATCTCTGAAACAGCTATCAAGAATCTGCCTGTCCGTATATATTTCCTTTCCACGGGACTCCTGGTTTGGTATATGCATGTTGCAGGATCCCCACTGCAACAGGTCTTTACCTGAAGATCCAGTGGTAGCTCTTGTCCTCTGGGAATCCCATAAGTAAGGGCTGCCTGTGCTGTTCCAAACCTCAGATTATATCCAGGTGGGAATGCTTGGCTCCTCCCCCTAGGTGGAGCATCTCACAATGGGCTGATGTAATTCTGTGAGTCATGCAGTGGGTCCTTGATTGCCCATTAAACAGAGATAGACCCCAGAGGGAGTTACCAAGGATGAGTCGTGGTAGGAGATAACGAACATTGCCCCACCTGCTTTAACAGCTTGTGAAGATGATAATAGAATGCATGCTTTTGGTTACATCTTACATTGTAACCTAGGACAGAGGTAATCTCTCTGTAGTTCTTCACAACTTGATGTACAATGCGATTATCAAAATGAAAAGCAGAAAGGTTGATATTAAAAGAACAATCACAGGATGCAACACCTTGTTAAAAACTCCTATTGCTGTCCGCAACCATCCAAATAACATGTCCCAACAATGTTGTTCTTCATCTTTTTTCACCCATTCCATCACCTGGATTTCTTTCACATCCTGAGGAGCAGTAATCAGCCTTTTGTCCGTTTTCTTGTACTTGCTTCAGTAGCAGCTTTATCAAGCTGAGATTCATTCTAACAGGGGTAGGGTTTAGGTCTTAAATCAGTATTAAATCATAACAATTGATAAGATGTAACAGAAGTTCAGTAACTAAAATCAGATCCCATGATTTCAACACAGTTACAGACACAAAGATAAGGGTGATTGCTTTTATCTACAACAAGGTTATCTACAAGAATAAAATCTCAAGGGGTTCTTATGCAGACACATCCGTTCCATTGGGCCCTTACTCTGTGCTCCAGGGAATAGAGTACAGCTCTGTTGGGATTGAATCCTGACACAATGATTGGGTATGTAGTATATACCAAAGCATTGCATATTGTTAAAACAAAAATTTTGGCTTTACTCTTGGTGGAGTCATAAGTGAAATTAATTAGTTACCAGCAAGAGTGGAATTTCCTTTCAAATTTGGTTGCATTATCTCAGGCTACCATTTGAATTTCAGTGGGTAAATTACTTTCATTTCCTTCCTTTATAAATGCTGTCATAATAAATTGCCCCCACAGCTGTGGTGCAGAATGTACTATTGTTACCATAAACAAAGAACAGAGAGTCTCCAACCTGTGGGTTCAGCTTGTTGATGTGTGAACCAAATTTGGTTCATGCTGGCAATCATTGCTCCTGCAAGAAGGATAAGCAGTCCTTCCATGGTTAACTTGATCTTCAGTGGGGGTATACTGACATCATTCCCAGTACCATTCCTGAGATGAGAAAATAATACGAGTCCTGGTGGGGTTTGTCTGGACAGGTTACCCCTTAGTGGCTCAAGCTGTTTAATGGCTCAGGCTGATGACAAAAATGCTTTTTCTCCATTCAGAATATCTGTCTCTTTGAATGTAGTTGAGTTGAATAGTAAAGATCTCTTTGGTCTGTCAGGGCCAGTTTGGCCTTGAAGTTCCTCAGGTGGAATCTCAACTTCTACTTCATGAAGTGCTTCCTGTACTGCTGTTTCTGCTTCCCCCACCCTTTTGGGAGGCCCTCCTGTGGTTCAAGTTGCCCCCACAAATGGGATGCTCTCTGAATTTGAGTTACTATTAGAAATGTTATTATTTGTTGACAAGAACCTACTGGAATTCGAATAGATGGGCCATCACTATGTATGCAATAGGATTCCACTTGCTGGATTCCCATCTCATCTGGCTTGTGACCATAATGCTCTTGGCAAATGAACCACCAGAAGAAAATAGAATTGAGTGGGGGGGGGGGGGGGAGGGCGGGGCAGGTGGGTAAATTTTTGTGTGATTTTTCCACTCTAGCCTGGCGTCTAGTAGATTCAGGGAGACTTGAAGATAAAGAAGCATCTTTCCCCTTTTCAGTGTTGTCGGGATCAACCCTTACATTTCCATTCTATGCAAGACTGCTATACTCTTTGTGGAACTCTGGTATCTGCTGTATACAACACTGTTTTGGTAGCAGTTTGCTGACCCTGACCATTGTCTGTGGTTTCAGTTTTAATTAGGGGTCCTAATGTTACTTCCTCATCATCAGATGACAATGCAAACATTACATCTCGCTCTGTCAGAAAAATAGACCTGTCTACTGTCTTCCAACTTCTTCATTGGATACAAAAAGTCAGTGTTACAAGTGGTGTTCCTGCAAGCGGTCGAAATTCTAAATCCTGCAATTGCTCCTATAATATCTCATCCACAACCCAAAACTCCACCTGAAGCCTCCTAGTATGCTCATGCTCAGCAACGAACAATGTTTTGTCCCAAAGCCTACTTTCTCTCTTCTCATTTAACTGGTCCTGCAATCTTTTCACCAAATCCTGCAGACATCCAGTCATTTTTTTCCCCTCTACTTGTTTGTTGGTATACCTTTCCTTTTGGGTAGCAGTAAAAGCCGCTCCCAAAATCGCACATAAAATCACTTTACCTTTCCTCTTTTGTACCTTTTGTTCTCTTAATACCACATTTATGCATTTAACCACCACCTCAGGATTATACCAATTTTCATTTGCTTATTCTGTGCCCATGGGAATTGGGAAGGCATTATATTCTCTCAACTTTTCCAAAATCAGGGAGCAGTCCAGCACTGACATTTCTTGGACTGTCTTGGCTTGCAGGTGCTTGGATCCCTCCTGGCTGTTAACAAGTGATAGATCACTTCCCAGCATGCCCTGTCCAGAACTCCGGGGTAGTGATGGTATCCCAAATGGACTCTTTCAACCACAGCATCCTGCCCATGACACCAAAAATGTGATGTCACACCCTTAAGGAGAAGGGAGCACACAAGATTCATAAATGCTCATGGTCGAAAGGAAGAACAAAAGCCAGAGGGTCCACAAAAACTCACGAAGCTTTATTAGTAAATTACACTCTTGGCATAGAAATTGGTGCGTTAGTCCCTGTCCTACTATATAATCACACAACAGTGGGTTTTGGATGAAGGGGTAAGATGAAAAGGAAGAGAAAAGAAGAAAAAGAAAGGAAGAAAGAGGGCAAAAGAGATCACCAGTCCTGATTCCAAAGCCAAGCACCCAAACTTCAGTTAGGTTCCAAGATCAGTGAGTGCTGTCTGCCTCTGGAAATCTGGCTGATGGCTTGTTGTCAAGATGTAAATTATAGCCAGGTTACTTCTGCCTGCTGTAGCAATTAAAGATTGCTGTTAATTAAACTGACTGACCATTAGGAGAGAACCTGAAATGCATACCCTCTCAGCTGTTTGGATGATTTATGCGCATGCATGCACAAGAGAGCTTTGCCTCTGATGCAACACTAAATCTCAGTCCCAAAAAAGTATTTGTCCTCTGTGGATTAAAAAAAAAAAATGTAGCTATTTGTTGCAGTTCTGCCTGTGCTTTCCTTACTGAGAACCTCTGGAAGACTGCACGCATTATTAATCTTAGAGCTGTTTGTTCATATTGCTTGACTCATTGTATTTGCTTGGGGATGTGGGGCAGGCAGAAAAGAATCTGGTGTAGTGTGCGTCCTACTTGAAAGTGGTCCAGGATTTCAGTGCAATTTGTCTTGCTTTTTGTAGTTCCATGTTTCAAATAATTACTGCCACTCAGCCAAAGGTCCCAGTCTATCATAGTTAGGAGGACCCAGTGTACAGTCTCAACCTAACCAGTCAAGCTATTGTTGTCTCTTGTTGGTTCTCTCTGGTGTTCAGATAGCATAATCCTCTTAAGTATTCAGTATGAAAAGGTATTGGACATGTGAAGATGGTGGTGATGATCCCTAAAACAATGAGTTTTAGAGAAGATCTAAGATTTTTCAAGAAAATTACATGTGGAGAGTGCTTCAGACCTGCTAGTAGTACATGGAGTGTAGATACTGTGTGTTGTTAAGGAAGCAGCATCTCTGTGTAGGATGGGAGCATGTACATCCTTCAGTTGGTATGACAGGGACAGCAAAATGAGGAGCAGCAGCAGGTTTTAGTCAAAGTTCCATAAAAAGTGATAAAGGCTTCCACAAATGTGCACTAATTCAGCCACTCTCATGGGAAGCTGAGCCCTCCATGGCCAAGATCCTTTGGATGAGAGCTGGTTGGACCAGTCTCTAAAGGCAGGATTAACAGGATAAACTTGAGGTGGGGCATTTGGGAAGTCATCTCTCCTTAGTCCCAGAACTAAGGAGCCCCCCTCAGTCTTTACCTACTGTCTTTGCTGTGTCACTTTGAGAAGCAGTAACAGTCAGTGAATTCATCCCAGATGATTCCAGCAGACCGTTCTTCCCCAGCTGTCATTCAACTTCTCTTAAGAAATTCCCTCTGTGGAACTTCTTTTCCACCTAACAGTGCCTGGATCACTGTTCCACTTTTAAAAGTGTGGAAAAAATTTACTTCATAAATGCAGATTTTGAGTTTGGAGAACCAGATTGGTAAACCAAGTAACAAAAGGCTGTTATATTTTGTAGCAGGAAAAAACCATAAATAATACAGAATTACAAGACAACATGAGGCCAAGCCAGTATGAACTGAAACAGAAAGATAGCCCTGTTTATGCCATGGTGGTGTTCAGAGGCAGAATGCCTGAGTCAGGAGTTGTGTGGACTGTAGTGGTGGGAGTTTTTGTTCTGAAGACCCTGTTTCAAACCTTTCTTTGCTATCTGGCTTAGCATTTTTGTTCCTGGTGGTAAATAGAAGGTTTTCAAATTACCATTGTGTTGTGATTCAGCGCAGGGAGAGGGAGAAGACTTATTTCCCATACAAATTTGTTTTGGCTTGGAGACAGAAAGAGAAAAGAGCAGGTTTTTTGGCTCAGGTTAGCAGGTAGAGAGCCAGTAACTGATCAGCTTATTAATACAAAGGATTTCAAATACACAGTCAGCCAAAACAAACCCATTTAAAAACAATTAAAAAGAAACAAAAGAAAGGGCAAATTACTTTTCTGGTGGCCTTCAATTAACCATAGTCCAATCTCTGGCTACTTTTTAGAAGCTGCTTTAGCTTATTTGTTTAAACATCCTTTATTTTTTTTCCAACAAGAGAGGTCATGATGGCAGGGGAAAATAAGCTCTGTGTGAGCTTTACATGCAGGTGACCTTTTAGACTTGAAGTGGCAATCTAGGTGTCACAGCAAATCCAAATCTTCCATCACTTTTCTGGTGGCTAGTTGAGAAGAAAATGCAAGCAGTGTGTTTTGTTTTGGTTTTACTCGATCTCTGATTTTCCTTGGTTAGCATGGAGCAAAATGCTTCTCAGATATGCTAAGGATAGTTAGCATAGCCTCTGAGCTAATAGCCTCTGATTGCAGTGACAACATCAGTGACAAACAACCTTTCCATAGCACACTCCTAAGTAGGAGGTAGCATTTGTTCTGCACTTGCTGGCTATTTGTATCCCATTCCATTTGGGCAGTGGGTGGACAGTCTGAGTTGCCCACAGAATTTTTTTTAAAATTCTTTCATGGGAAAACCCATGGAAATGCATCTTGTCAGTAAATAAAACTGATGGTTCTGTACCCCTGATTCTTTTTGGCTGCAGAGATCAGAAGAAATACTATTTTCAGTGACAGGGGCCATGTTGAATTAGATCTAGCTGAAGTGGTTCTTCCCTCTCGGAGGTCTCTGCTGCACCTCATGTGGTGATGAGATGTCACAGAGCAGGCTGACAAATGCAGGCACCACAGACGTTTCTGTCAGTGAGGAAGAGTGATCCCTGAGCTCCAAATACTATTAAGTAAATTGATTGTTTAAAGAGCTGATATACCTCTAAAACTGGTGGTAAATTTTTGTTGTGATACTTAGCAAATAGACAGGCTTCAACCTTCAATGAAGGCAATCCATTAAGTGTTGATGAATTTTTACATGTTATTGTCTTAGCTGCACTGTTTAGGAAGCAAAGCAGTAGGTGTGAGCAGCTGTAGGTGCTGTGTTTTCATCTTGCCTCCACAGAGTATGCAGTCCAGCAGTTGTCCTCTGGAATTCCAGCCTCCTCACACTCATCCTAGACCCTCTTGCATCCATTAGCACACCACCAATATGTATTGTGACCATTCCCTAGCTGAGGAGCTGAGAATCCTTGTTTTATCCATGTTCTTCCTTGACCAATCCAGTATCTTCAACCTGCTCAAGTACACAAGTATAAGCACCCAGCATTGTGGGCCCCAATGTGCATCTTCCACATGTGGGTACTACAAGAGTATAACTACTGGTGCCCTGTACTCACACCCTGGTGAGACCTCAGATGGAGTAGTGTCCAGTTTTTGGGTCCTTAGTACCAGAGAAATGGAGCTCCTGAAGGGCTGTGAAGGTGATTATGGGGCTGGAGCATTCCTCTTCTGGAGGAAAGGCTGAGGGAAGTGGGCCAGTTCAGCCTGGAGAAGACTGAGAGGGAACCTTATCAATGTCTATAAATACCTGAAAAGGGTGTGTCAAGAGGATGGACCAGGCTCTTATTGGTGGTGCTGGGCAATAGGATGAGAGGCGACAGGCTGAAACTGGAACCGGAAGTTCCACGTGGACACGAGGAAGAACTTCTTTACTGTGCATGTGACCAAGCACTGGAACAGGCTGCCGGAGAGGTTATGGAGTCTCCTTCTCAGGAGATATTCAAAATCCACTTGAACACAATCCCGAGTTCATGAATTTTAGGGGACCCTTCTTGAGCAGGGAGGTTGGACTAGACCTCCAGTGGTCCTCTCCAACCTTACCGTTCTGTGTGAAGTACTAAAGAATAGTCATACTGAAGTACACCAACTCTGCCTGTTGTGCAGCTTTGCAGTGCAAATGGATTTGGAGTAGAAAAGGCAGCTCGGGATGATGCAATATCGGGAGACACAACAGAAACAAAACGTGTACCATTGGTATCCGGCATGTCTTTCATGTGTGACTTCCTCCTGAAAAACTGCTCTGTGGCCTCTTGCAAGCTCTCAGTTGGGCTTGGCATGTCTTTCCCATCCCTGGCCATGGCGGTTCCCTGAGTGCCCCTTGGAGCACAGCGTGATGTCGGGGCGGGGGGGGGGGGGGGAGGGAGGATCCTGGACCCCAAGGACATGGTGTAGAATGGCTTCAAGAATGGCTTGACTTTGCTGTGTGTCACCATGCCTGGTGCCTGTCCCCTGGCTCCTGATGGCACACGTTGAAATGCAAATGACAGCAGTAATTGGCTAGAGATAAACCCAGCTGGGAGGGAGCCGGGCGGCGGGGAGTGAAGTGCTTAAGTGACAATTACTGCTCTGCATCCCCCAGCATCCCCAGCAGCAGTCGCCTTTGGTCTCTGCTTTAGAGGAGCTGTAACACGTTAATTGGAGTGCTTCTCTGTTAACATGTCTCAGTTTCTTGTCTGATGCTGCTTTAGTGGGGAGGTGGAGGAAGGCTTCTCTTTGTTGAGGTGGCTGTTTATTGTTAAATCCTATTGAAATGTGTGTCGTTTGTCATGTCTGTCATGTCGTCTCCTAAGATTGACTAGCTGCTTTTTTTTTAAGATTAGAAGCTGCAAGGAGAGAAATAATACAAGCTAGATGTAATATTAGCTGCAAGTTGGAAATAGGGTTTAGTATTCCTGCTAATTACAAATTAAAAATGTACATTTCACACTGACCAGCTTAGGGGTAACATACTTCCTTCACATCTGAAGAAAAACACTGGTAGCAATAACTTAAATGGATAGATAATATATACATTTATTTTACTGAATAGTTATTTTTCAGTCTACACATAATTTATCCTTAATTTGAAGATTATTTTTTACAGCTTGCAATTCAACACTAGCCATAGTTTGGAAGACTTTGACTGGGCTTCCTCAGTGTGTTTCCACCCTGACTTGCAGTATTAACAGGTGAAAGTAGTTAATTCAATAACGTTTTTAAGTGACAACCAAAACTTCCTTCTTTTAGATTTTAAAGACTGAGGAGAAGAGAGTCCAAGAGACAGAGGCTCATGCTATGACAGAACAGGTTGGCCTGGCATGTCTGAGGCACAGTGTGGGCAATGAATATTGTAATGCTTGACACACAACAAACTCCAGAGAAAACACAGGTTGCTTTCACCCATGGAAAGGTAATGCATTACATAAAAGATTCCAGGAGCTCCCTTGCAGGAGTGTTTCAGCTTGAAAGCCTATAAAGTAGAGAAATGGCAGGGATAAAAATTCTAGGATAGATAGTAAAGTTGCAGCAGTAAGTAGTGTGCTGTCAGTCTCTGGATCAAAGCAGTGATAACAAGTGCAGCAGCTCAAGAAGAGTTTAAAGACCTGGGAAAATCAGCCAGAAGGGCAGTAATGGCTCCACCTGCCCACTAATGTGAACATGTAAATGATAGAGGACATAGCTTGTAGGAGTGTGTAAGGACCACAAACAATGTTTTGAAATGGGGTTGGTTTTAGTTTTCTAAAATATTCAAGAGAAAGACTGTTTTCTTTCTAGGAAATGTCTGGCCCATTTCAGCAGCTAGTTTTATGTCTTCCAGCAATTATCCTCATAAAAGAATGTGGTTGCACTGTACTGTGAAATGCTGTCTCATCTCATCTTTTAAGTTACCAGACTGGCAGGTCACTGTTTGGTGGGAAACACTAATATGACTAATTGTAGATGGAGAGGGAAAGGTGATAATTTTACTAAAAACATTACACTCCTGCACAGCCTAACACTCAGGTACCTACAGCTTAAATGCCTTGATTCCGTGCTCAGGTATTGTTAGCTGCATGATGAAGAATAAAGGGAAAACATAGCTTACATGAAATGTGTGCTTTTAAGAAAGGTACAGGATGGAGCAGAATAGAACTGCTCTTGCACACTCCTGATCTACGGCTGATCTGCAGCTTGAAGCAACTTCAACATTATTTATGCACCTTAATGGTCTGACACACAAGTAGAGGTGATTTACATTAGGATAACTGGCCGAGATATCACCCTGAGCTATCTGCTGACTTCTGCTATACAGGTGGCAGAGCTGCTCATGATAGCTTTTGAATCTATGGTTTGCAGCCTGATGTCTTAGGGATACTGAATCTGATGTCTGCCAACCTAAAAATGGGGTGGTTGTTACAAGCCAGGATTGGCTGTAAGGCACACAGCTGTCCATGGGGCAAATATTGTGATCAGTTGTCCCAAGTAAGCCAAAATGTGCTCATGAGTGACTGTGTGTCCTGGGATCCTGTGCATTGGCCACAGGACCATGGCAGGTCTGCAGTCCTGTCTGATAGGGGCCCACTGAAATGTAGTTCTGGGGATTCTTGTTTCATGCATAGTTTAATGGTGAACATGGTGAGGGTGCTGGTTTGATGGTTGAATTTGATGATCTAAAACATTTTTGCCAACCTTCATGATTCCATGATTCTATATTGCTGCTTGGAAACTTTTCCAGGGAAGACCATGAAGTTAGCTGTAGAGCTAGCTCTCATTTTTGCCACACCATGGGAGCTTTCATGTTGATCTTCCCATCCCTGTTTCTCTTTCAGTACACAAGTACTGAAGCAAGAGCTGAAATTTCACCTCGTGTATTTTGGATGAAGTGTTTACTCGAGAATTTGAAAAATGTTATTAGTAGTTATCCCATGACACTTTTCCTAGGAAAAGGGTGTTAACAGTAATGTTTAACCCAATTCCAGGTTCTTTTGCTCACCGAACTTCTTGCTACGTTGTCAATCTGCAACACTCATCCTATTGTGTTCCGTGTTTCCATGTGTTGATAAACAGCTGCTGCATATCCTCCTCCTGTTCATGGATGAGTTGCTTCAGTCAATGAGACTGTGTAGGGTTTCCAAAGCTCCTTGGGATTCTTTTAGATAACAGACACTATGTACACTGAAGTTATTAGTGTTAATGTGATGCCTAGCATCAAGGAAGGGTTTTTTTCAGGAAAGAAGAATGAAAGAATCATCAGGTTGTAATTACCAGAAAAGAAGACTGTGGAAACTAATTAAAAAGAGCCTGAAACAAGGTGGAGTACTCCTTTGACTTAATATGAGGAAGATCGATTTCTCTCCTAGTCTTTGGCTGCACTGAACAGCTCTATTTTAGAACATTTTGAGGATCTGGCCCTGAAAAAAAAAAATTGAGAACCTAATTGTTTACTGCATTAAACTGATGACCGCAGGGTGTCTCTGAATCCATCAGCTTGGTGCTACTGCATCTGATTAGATGTTTATATGAATAAAAGAGTCACGCACAATGATGACACAATTGTATAGTGTAATGGGAGATAAAGGAGTATAAGAAGAGAAAAAAAATATTTAAATGAGAAGAGACAAATACTAATGCAGGGCAGAGCAATAGTTGGTGAGGGGAAAATAAGCTCGATATGAGTCATGCAAGTAGTGAAGTGTATGCTTCTGTAGGAAAGCTAGAGCCAAGATGAATGAAAGGAATTTAAAAGGACAAATATATTTAAAAAAGAAAAAGAGTAATTTTCTTCCAGAATTGTATTAGAAATCCACTAGAGAGCTGATGCGCCTGAATAGCTCTGGAGGCTCAAGGGACAATTAAGAGGAGACATTTAGAATATAAAATACTTTTTACACTGGTCTTCTATACAGAGGAATACCTGGTGAGCTTAATCTTACCTTTTGGTAAAGAGTAGAGATACTTTTATAGTTAATAAGCCCTTACTGAATCTCATGATTTACCAGGCAATGAGTATGAGACTTGGACTCTGCTTGTAACTTTGCCCCATAATGCCCTTGTCTGTGCTTTGTTTTCCTGGTCTTCAAAACAGCTATAAAGATAGTGGCTTTGTTGTTAAAGCAGTTTGAGATTGACCGACATGTATATGTAAATGTAGAGAGTATTAATATTATTAATATTTGGACTACATTAATCTATTAAATCAGTAGTTAGTTTCTTTAGTATTAGCTGAATTACCTCCTAGGAAAAAACAACTTCAAAATAAATGTTATTTAATTTATCGTTACAGCTATAATAAGAATCTGGAAGATTGCCAGTGCTCTTTTTATTGAGGTAGGAGAGATGATAAGGGTGATCCAGGGAATTATTAACTCATGACCCTCATTTAAGTGCCTAAGAAAATTGTTGAGAAAGTCATCATAGATGTCATTATAAAGTACCTGAGGTGAAGCCAGCATAACTTTCTCTGAGTGTAAACTTGCTCTAGTTTATTCTATTAGAATTCTTTCACAAAGTTAAGGTAGTGCACAATAGGAGAGATGTTAGATACATCGTAACTTATTTACACTCCTAAAAAGCTTTTGTTGACATTTCTCAGAGGAGGCTGTTAGGGAAAGCTGGTAATCAAGGAATGAGTCTTATAGTCATACTGGAGGTTTAATAACTATCTTAAATAGGAAGCAAAGAAATTGCAAATTTGTACTAGGGGAAATGGCTGGTTTGTCATAGTGGGAAAATGTTAATAGCAGAGCACCTCGGGGTATGGAATGATGACAGTACTAATGGTCTGGGAGAGAGGCGAAGCAGCTTGATTACCAAGCCTTAAAAGAGATACAACATTGGTGTTGTCAATCAAGCGTACAAAGATGAACTGGGAAACCTTCCAACAGGAGTTTTCAAAGTGCTTGGTCCAGCTGAACCCTCAGTGTGAGGAAACCTCCCCTGGAGCATTAAGGACTTTGGTGGTGCCCAAAGATAAGACAAACCCAGGCATATAATAAATATTTGACAATACTTTCAAGTGTTTGTGGCAAAGTCATGTGAAAGCCTCTTCAAGAGGCTTAATGGTGAAATAGTCAACTTTGCATGAAGAGGTCAGCAGGGGTTATGTCCAGCTCTGATCCATGCTTGGAAAATAGCCTTGTTCTGGAAACAGAACAGGCTTGGCCTTATTGGTTGGGACAGAACCAGTTAAAACCAGTGTCTTCTGGGATGGTTTTGGGCCAAGTTGTATTTATTCTTCTGATACTTGGTAGCAATCATTAGCAGATCCCAAGAGGGCAGAGAGCGATCCTTCTTACATCTTGCCTTTAAGCCTTCCAGTTTGTGATAATCAGTGGCCAAGGAAATTTCTCAACCAAAGACCTTCATGTTTAGAAACAATTCTAAGGACAACAAAGGGAATCTACAGTCTATTAACTTGTTTTAATCCCTGGTTGAGCCCATTCCTAGTTTTGGTCTGCACCCACAATTGCCCAGTTTTCTGCAGTTGCATAGCAAGCAGCTTTTTCCTGTTGGTTTCAAACCTTTCCCGAAAGGCTCGGAGATGGCTTGCTGTAAAACCTGGAAAGAGAAGAAATAGTTTTCTGTGTGTGACTTTCACTACACACACAATTTCCAGCTTCTGGTATCTACTTCCTCACTGTTTTGTCAATTGTTAGGCTGTCTCAGGAGATTTTTGTTTATTTTGTTTGTTAAAACTCCCCAAACCACTGGAAATCCATGTAGCTCTCCTGCTGCCCACCCCCTATGCTTTGTACCCTTTTAACATACTAAGATGGCTCATTGGCAGATATGACAAGGATCAGTGCAACACAGAGTAATCTTTGTGGTTGGGAGTAGTGAGAGACAGGAGGCAGAAAGAGAATATGGGAGCTCCTCTTTTTTGGTGCCTGTGAGTTAAGGGGTTTTGTGCCCTAAGCATGACTTTACATCTCCTAAATACTCATCCATACTTCTCTTTGTTTGTACATTCTCATGTTCAAAAGAGTTGTTCCAAAAACTAGAGGATTTTTACAGCTTGTGAGTAGTTCTTAAGAAAACATGCAAGATGCTGAAAACCTGTAGTCAGATTTTATCTGTTTGGAAGTGAACATGCATTATTTTCCCTTTTATTGTGGGGTTCCCCTGGATACCTGCACGCCTCTGGATACACTTTTTTCTTTAGTGAAGAAATGGAGATGTGTGGGCTAATGCAAAACTGAACCCATGTCTCCAGATGTGAAAAGCTAATACATTCAGAGACTGTTTTTGTGCACACTCTTGAATATAAAGGAGACACAGTGGGGGAAACACAGCAGGAATTCTTTATGTTCTGCAGCTTCCTGGCCTTATGCTCATGCAGCAAACCTCATTGGACAGCTACTCTCAGGCTATTCTTTTTTCCTATGGGAGCAGTCACTTCAATTTAGCCCTTCGTTGCCATGGCTTCTGCTGTAACTTTACTACTCTCTTAGATTTCTTAGAACAGCCCTTCAAAGCCAAACTTCCCTTTTTCCAGAAAGGCACATGGCTGTAAACTAGGGAAAGGTTAGTATGGGAAATGTAAATCTGATCGAAGGAGTGATAGTTTAAACAAACTGCAGCCCCATTCCAGAAGGGCCTTTGATGCTCATGATATGCCCTGTTTATTAAGGTGGGAAGGGCACATGCTGCCTACCTCTGGGACTGCAGAATTCAGTTGCTCTGTTTTAGGCTTCTGTGTAGGTGAAATGGCAAATACATGCCCTGTCTACTAGAGCAGTGATGAAATATGATCTGCCAGAATTTAGTGTGTACTTCTACCAAGCCAGAAGCATTATGGTGTTAATCCCCTTCCCGCTTTGCCCTGCTGGGGTGGGGACGTGCACTGCCCCACTGTCATAGCACTAGCAGAATTTTGTGTAGATATCCACTTTGGCCCAAAAAAGCAAATGTGGCCTCAGAGCAAGGAGTCACCTGTTTACATTGTAGCAGAGAGCATTCATTACCCCAAATCCTTTTCTTTGTTGTTCCCTCTGTGTCTCTGCTCACCTCCTGGTTATCATCTTGATTCCTACAGTGAGAATTTTTTATGTGTGAGTTCGAACGTATGTATTTTCTTTTCATAGTAGAAGGGGAAAATGTTACATTGCACTGAAAAGAAATTACTTGGGGAAAAGAAGTTTTCAGAAGTGATGTTTATTTCACCATCACTTCTTAAAAACTTGATAGCTATCTTTCATAATTAAAGTTTGTTCATTATCTGGTTTTACATCAGGCAGAATTTAAAAAAATAAACGGTGTGGGGCGCCTCTCTATTCTTAATTGAACAGTTCTTTTGAAGTCTGTAAAATATTTAATGAGTGGTTTGAGGATTTTGTTGTTTTGCTTTTGATTATTTTGAATTTTTTTCTTTTTTTCTTTTAAACACATTCCTGTCCGTAGGTTGTCTTCACACAGCTGGGAAGATAGTTCTAATACTTACAGTCTTTTTAAATGTGTTCAGTTCTGGTAAATTAGTGAACTCCAACTATGTAAGATGATCTTAAAGATCTTTTTTAACCTAAGTGATTCTATGATTATAGAAAAAGTGAAGCCAGAGCATGTTAAATAAATAAGACAAAAGGAGAAGATAAGCTGTCAACCGTGGTCTTTAAAGAGAACACAGTTGACATGAAATAGTCAACTCTGTCCTTATTTTGAAAAAGAAATTTTCTTATTTCTTATTTTGAAAAAGAAATAGTCATAAGTAGTAAAGTTGTTTTGGAGACAGCACCAGCCCAAAGCTGCCTGCCAATTAGTGTTTTGTAGCAAGTGTCCCTACATGGTAGCTGGATGTCTCTGTGCAGTGTCTGCAATTACAGAAGTTATGAATCAACAACTTCACTGGGTCAAAAAGCCAGAAATTTTTCTTCTCTAACGTGTTTCCCTTATGGAGCTTATAGATGTTAATTGTAAGAATAGCAAGTGTGAAACAGAAAAAAAAGAAGCACACAACATGGGTCTTAAAACCCATGAAAAAATCTCACTACCTTGAGGTACAACTATGTTGGAGTTTTGCCTGATTTAAGTCAGAAAAATGAGATGCTTTGTTTTTCGAGGTGCTTAGTTCTGCTCTGTCTTATTCTTCAGTTTCATAATATATATTCTGCTTTATCTGAGAAAGAAACAAACTGTGATTTTGAAGCACTAGGGTAAATTCATCCTGATCAATCCAAGTGGAATTGAGGAAGAGTTTGGCCCAGGCTTTCTGAATATACTGAGAGAGCAATTAATAATCTAAGCTGAAAGGAAAGCATGGAAAAAATCTGAAAGAGCACACTGTTACCAACAGCATTTCTAAAGCACTTTTATTTGTCTTCCCATTATTTTATGCTGTTAAAGTTGTGCTAATTACATATGTTCTCTTCTTCTTTCCTGTAGCTTAACCATGGAAGGAGAAATGTATTTGCACACAAATATATTTACAATAGAAAACTTTGTCATCCTTTTTAAAGAAAAATCTATGTATTGCTTACAACTACAATTTTATCAGATCTTAAACATTTGTAAATAGAAAGAAAAAATATTTGAACTACTAGATTTGCTTTCAGCTTAGGAAGAACTAAGATAATAAAAATATACCGTGTTTGTCTCTTCTATATATATCCCATATTAAAAAAACCAACAGTATAGAAAGTTCAGATAATGTCTCCTGTCTTCTGTAAGAAACTCAGTATTCCTTACCTTCTCCCTACTGGCTTTTATAGGTTTGGACATGTTATTTAGATTCTTGGTGCATCAGGTTGTATCGTCAGTGGGATCTGTAGAATGAATATAAATGTATCTTCCTGGAGGGTGTTTTAAACATCTGAATCAAGTTGAAAATCACTAGTACCAGTGTAAGTCCATATCTGGAGCATCTTTGTTGTATAGGGGTGCTCTAGAGTCCCTCTAGCATGACTGAGAGGAAAAACCATTCCACTGGCCTCCATCTAAGAACTGCTGGATTTGATTCACCTTGCTCTATTTTCTAACTGTGTTACCTCTGTGGAAGTTATGACAGTATAAAACTAGTGTTCTAGAATGAGCTCTATGCCATGAAACACTGCTTATTGGCAGTGCACATGTTCAGTTTGGCCTGGCCAATGAGTGCTGAGGTTTGACATCCCAGGAGAGAGTTGTGGATGTCAGCTGCTGTCCTTGCATGATGGTCCCAGCCCTAGCCAAACTGAGCAGCAACTGCATCCTCTTAGCAGGTTAAACTGCACTCACAAGTTCTTCAGCCAAAAAAACCCCACACACACATAAAAAACCCAAACCCAGCAAAGTAAATCTGAACTGCTATAGTAAAATGTTAGAGTACCAAAATCTTTTTTAAATACTGCTTCAAAAGGGAAAAAAGATCTGACTTCATTAACAGTACATGACAGAAATTACATCTGTTAATAAGAATTTAGCCAATTGATGGTTTCAGGGCCCACTCAGAAGTGTGACTTACGCTGTCATCCTTTTAGCTAAGCTAAACCAAACACGATCAAGATGTTCTTGTTCCACAAGGGGTTTATCCACAGCTGCAGTTCTTCAGGATCCACAGTTGTGCTTTAGTTTCACATCCTACCTTAATCTGAATTACTGTTCAAGTCCAGGCAAGTACTTTCCTTGGAGGAAACAGACCCTGTTAGAGCAGACAGAAAACCAACTATGTGCTGTATGTGATTAAACGTTAATTTCAACATAAATCCACCCACACAGTGATCTTGCTGTTACCCAGAGTTCATAAGACTTATCATTAGAAAGTGGAAACGTTGCTATCCCAGCCCTGCTTGTTGAGGGACACAGCTTCATGTCTCAGCCTGATCCCAGCCCTACCCAAGCTCCTTCATGACCACAGCCAAGCCTTGGCAGCAAAAAAAACCACCACTCCAGCACACAGATTTGAGATGCAGCAGTTACCAAAACAAATTGTGACACTGCTTTCTGCAGCTGTGTCCCTTCCTCTGCAAGTCCCATCACTGTCTTGCTGATGTGGAGGGTGCAATGCAGCAGCCCCACAGTGCCTGCCTGCCTCTGTACCTGAAACACTCCCTTCCTCTCCCTCTCCCACCTTGATGTGGTGTCAGAGCAAGCTGCAGCACTGCTCTGAACTTGTTCTATCCAGTTTATGTAGCCAGCCTATTCCTAGAGATACATTCCTGCGGCTGCCTGAAGTTTCACAGAAGGAAAAACCTTCTTGAGCTCCCCCCATGCCTCCCAAGCTGTTTTATAGGCAAAGGTCAGATCATAATTTCTTCTTCTACTTGTTCCCCAGTTTCACACTGTCTCTTGTGGCATGACTTGGGGGCGGGGGGGGGGGAACCCAACACCTTTTATTTAAATGTGTGTTTATAAGGGACGCTGTGGAATGAGAAAGAGCAGAATTAATCTTCCTAATTTTTAAAAATGTTTCCTTTCCCTAATTAAACATTTTTAGATAACCAAACCAAATCATCAGAATAAGAGGTGAGCAGAAGATTTTACAACTCCATCTATAACTTTATTTAAGAATGCAGAATTTCTTTTGAGTCCTGTGCTGTGAACTTTGTTAGCTTAGGTTGCTGACAAAAGCAAAACTGTATTTATAGCACACAATCCAGGATAAGCAGATGACAGCTTCATTAACTAGCAGCACAAATGGCCAGGGACATGACTAACCAACAAGGGATCATGCTCCCTAGTAGCCCTCCTGGAGGACAGCTGGTGGAGGCAGCAATGCTGACCAGATCAGTCAGGGCTGGGGGAAGATGGTTTTATCCTCAATTCCTCCTTGTTTTCAGGCAGTCAGGTCATGATGATAAAGCACCCCTTGTTCCTTCATGTTAAGATTATTCTTTTGGTCTGCACTTCTGTGGAACTGCTTACACTGCACTCATGGTGGGCTGTGAAAATTTATGCCTACAGAAAAATAAAGATAGTGACTCAGCAGGCCTTACTCAGTGCAGATTATTGGAAAGATTATGTATCATGTTCACAGCTCCATGTGAATAAATGGCTTGAGAGGTATCTGTATCCCAGATGGGTGTTTCAAGGCAACCATAGACAGGTAGCTGGAAATACTTGCTCAGGGAGATTGTGTATGAAGGTCAGTCAGTGTTGATGAACGAATACAGTTAAAGTGGTGACAGCTGTGTTCTCTGGTAAGAAAGCTGCTGAGAATTGTAATTGTGGAAATGATACACAGATGCTCAGTGCCAGGGCTTAATGCTGCTCTGAAGCCTGCACAATTCAGGTTCTGCTCCTGGGCATGCTCCTGCTGGTGGCTCACTTTCTCTGCAGAAGGACCTCACTGAGGGACCAAACCCTGTTCCCCTTGGTCACTGACCTGGCAGAATTGCCGCTATGAGGAAAGGTGGAGGGAAGGGAGACTCTGGGAGTCTCCACCTTGTAGGAGCAGAGTTGGAAGTATGAAGGTCAGATGTGATGTAGCTCAGCTAGCTGTTTACTCTCATAGGCATGGAAGAATTGGGGCTCTAGGACATTGCTACGGAGGCTGCAAAAGGCTCTGCTCTGTGGCATGGGGAGGGAAGGTGTGTCAAGTAGCCTTGGGGAGGGAAGCTGTGTTGAGCATCCATGTGCTTCCTTGCCCAGCTGTCCTGGGCTGTGCTTTGGTCACTGGTGCCAGGCTCTAGAGGGACATTTCAAGACATGATCTTGCTTGGGACTGTGCCAGTAGTGTGCATGTTCCCAAGTACCTGATCCGTTTCCAAATCATCTGTGGGAGCTCTGGTACCCCAAGAGGGGTTATTTGTTAATTAACTGTAAATGCTTTCCTGTTCAGAACACTCCCACATAAGCTTAACAGCATCTGTTTCAGAAACCTTCCTCTTAGTGTCTTTAATGCTTTGGCTGGAAGAGAGTAAATCTAGGAATGTAAGAGGCCTTCTCTTTCTGGGTGATCATCATTATGCTGTCTGGGTGTGGATGACCCTTCCACAGCAGACAGGTCCCTCCTTGGTTTGGTGGAAGAGACACCAATAAGTTGTGTTGGCCATTCACTTGTCTCTTGGTGAGATTTCAGACCACATTTGGCTTAACAGCTTTTCCAAAATGCTTGCACCCCTGAGTAACAGAAAGCAGGGTGCTGAAAAGCAAATTGGTGCCCTGGTATTCAGAAACAGTGACTAGAAACCCAGCTCCTTGCTGCAAGGGGAGATGTGTCCTGCCAGCATGTGGTCAAGATGTCAAAGGTGGTTACCCTTGGTTACCCTTTCAGTATCCATCACATACCTGCAGTCTTGACTTTACAGAGACCCTGTGGCTGGCAGAGCAGCCCAATGCACCCCTCAGTTATACCTTTGCCCTTTTGCAGCATGAGCTCCATCCTTCTCAATGCAGCCACAATGTAAAACCAGGTCAAGTAGTTCTGTCCTGAGGCTGAGGCACATTCGTCCTGGATGCAACTCAAGCACAGTGAGTAAAAGTTTCCCCAGGAAATAAATTGGATCCTTAATAAGCAGGTGTTTTATGAGCTGATAAAAATGATCTCAAAGGCCAAGAATCAGCCTCACAAGTGGAGAAAGCAGAAATGATTGGTGGCTGTTTCTCCTGCTGTGAGTCAGAAATCAGTCTGAGGGTTTAGTGCAAAGAGGGTTAAAACACTTTTAATTCAGTGTCTGCCAGCTGGAAAGAATAATAAAGCCTGCATTTCTGTGTTGGTGTGGGGCAAATGCTGTAGAAACAGGAATTTTATTATATAACTGTGCCTCCTACATAAAGCTTTGGCGGGGAGGGGGAAGCTAGCAGGGCTGTGCGTCATTAAAATGACACAAAATATGCTGCCACAATCAGAATCCTGTGTGTGTTCAAGACTGTACGATACGCACATATTCCTTGTGGCCTTGCCACATCCATGGATTTCAGTTCGCTTGGTGCACAACTGGGAGAGAGGAGGCTGCCTGAGCAAAACGTGCCGTGCTTTCTGCCATGGAAATGGAACATGGGAGCGTGGGAGGGGTGTTGTTGTTTGTTATTGTTTCACCAAAGATTTAATTAAATGATTGAAAGGAAAGGGAGGGAAAATGTAACTCCCAGCTCAAAAAATACTGAGCTGGGCACACTGCCTCTTAGGAGCAGGGAGGCTTGGGAGCACTGCAGGGTCCATGAAGCCCTTCTGGATCACGTGTAGTTGTTTTGTGGTGGCCCCTTTTCCTTCTGTAGGAGTGCTGCTCACAGACACTGGTGGAAGCTGCATTCAGCTGTTGTCAGGATGAGGTGGTCCACTCACAGTAAGAGACCAGGAATGACACTTGGAGACTTGGGGAAAAAAAAAGAGGTCCTGGTAATTTTAATATTGGAGTAAAGAAGACCCTTTATCTCAAAGCACTGGCTAAGCAACAGATCATCTTAATGTCTCTTAGGATGGATTGAGCAGCACTTTTCCTGTTGTGCAAGTGAAAACTCTGATGTTAAATGATTGCAATTCTCTCCCAGAAATGGCAGCTCCATGGATTTTCTCCAAGCATATGCTTAATGGTCTGTCTGATGAGATTTCTAAGTGTTTTCTGTTGTCTGCTTCTTCTTTAAGATCCAAAGCACAAAGTTAAGAGGAAGTGAGAAGATATTTCTGGTTTTGTGTGTGCTGTCAGTAAGACACCAATGCAGCCACGAAGAACATTCTTCTATCTGATTTTTCAATTCTACGTAAGCCAAAATTAAAGCATTCTTTCTGTTCTGAAGAGCTGACAGTTAAAGGGTTTCATTCAGAAAAGTATTTAAACCATCTGTATTTAAACAGGCATTTAAGCACTTCTTTGGATTGTATCCTAATAAGGATGCTTAGTTGAATGGGGCTGACATAGAAAAACTGAAGGTAAGGTGTGTATTATATTAGTGAAATACCTGGGGAAAGCATTTTGCTGCTTCCATTTCAGTTTTGCTTTGTTTTGATTCCATTTTTGTTTAGTGAATTGGAAGGAAGCATGCAGACATAGCCCCAGTGGCATAGGGCAGGGAGAGGAAGCAAAAGAGTGATGTAGGTGATATACCCAGGGTTGTTCTACAGGGGAGTGGCAGAGGTATGAATGAAAATCAGCTTCTTTTTTTTTGACATACAAAACAAAGATCTAATTATTTTAGTTCCCATATGGTTGGGAGGAATTAAGAGCTGGGTCATTAATACTGGGTTCCTCTAGGTGTTTACTTGGCTGTTGATACCCTGTGGGGGATAATCATGTGTGGCTTCTGTCAGTACTGGGAAAAAAAAAGCCAGCTCAGAAATAATGGTTTAAATTTTGACCCTTACTGGTCCAAGCAAAGTTAATGGGTTTGCACTACCGTAATGAGGAATGCAAAGGTTTAGAGGTTGTTTAGTTACTGGGCCTGCAGAGATTTCAGACAGCATGACATAACTTGCATATCCCCCAGGTACATTTTTATCACCACAGTCATGATAACATATGTCGTGCTGCCACTCTGCCACTGCAGATGAAACATTTCAGTTGGTAGTCTGTGTGTTGTGCCAGAGCATGCTTCTGTGTAGCCTCCCACTTTTTCTAGAGGATCATGGAATGGTTTGGGTTGACAGGAACCTTTGAAGTTCATTGAGTTCCAATTTCCCTGCCATGGGCAGGAATACCTCTCACTAGACCAGGTTGCTGAAAGCCCCATCCAACCTGGCCTTGAACACTTCCAGGGATGGGTCATCTGCAGCTTCTGTGTGCAACCTCTTCCAGTGCCTCAAGACCCTCCCAGCTCTGTTGAAACCCAGCTTTTGTTTTGCCATCTCTATGTTGAAGGATCTCTTCCTTCTGTGTGTGTGCGAGGCCTCACAGATGAGCACATCAGCACCTCACAGATGAGCATCAGTACAACATGCAAGGTTCCCAGACTGCAGTGCAGCTGCTCCCAAGGTGAAACCACAGTCAAGTTCCTCTGTTTCAGGAGATCTTTTCATTGCACATCCAGCAAGTTGTAATTATTCATTTCAATGACATAACTAAGGCTTTACTCCTATTAGCATTGCTATGTTAGTGGAGTAGCACTGCTGGGTCTCTTTTGCCTGAATGCAACAGTCAGGTGGTTCTAGCACTGCTAAGTCCTTGGTAGTGGCTGTAATGCAAGAGGCAGAGAAAAGCAAACTTCGCAGTGGATCTGTTCAGTGCTGAGCTGACAATAGCAGAGGTTGGAATCGATCCAAAATCACTGAGAGAGAACAGAAAGGCTGACTTCGTTTTAACCCCATTCTTCAAGTGCTCTCTCTGTCTGTCTTAACATGCAAAATCCCAATAGCCCCACTAAGGTCAAGGAACGGGAGTGAATACAGCAGTTTTGTCTGCCTTATCTACAGAAAGCATTTCATGCCTGACTGACCTGGCTGTGCCATGAATGAGTTACTTGATTATAAACCAAGCATATTAGAGGCAGAGATGTTGTATAAATCTCCCTCTAAGTCTGCAGCTAACTTAAAGAGGAGGTCAGCAAAATTTTTTAGCAGCCAAACAGTTTGCACAGCCTGTCCAAGTATAAGTTGCCTTTATGAAGTCTCTGCCTAAACAAGGCAGGCACAGGAGGCATGTTCCATGTTCATAATGTTTGCTGAACTTTTCTTATGTAGTGTTAAATATTGAAATTAGCCTGCAGTATTTTAAAGTTGTTGTTAAAAAACTACCATGGCTGGTATGCTGTAAATGGCTCGATAAGAAAATCCTGTGCAAAGGTGAAGTTCTGGTGCTGCTGAAGAAAGTGGCAGGCCTTGTGCTGACTGCAGTGAAAGGCAGTTTTACAGTTTGCAGTGGCTAGCAAGTTGAGAGTCAGGCCTAAGCTTGTTATTGTTTCCCATTTCCTGTCACCTTCCTTGTGAAGAGACAGATGCAGCTTTATTTTTCTTGCAATTACTGTGAGCTGAGAGGAACAAGAGAGGGCTGAGGGTACATGAAAATAGCCACTGAATAGTCTGTGCAGTTACATATAGGAATATAATACACAAAATACCCATGGCATGATTTGCACATTAAAATCACAACTTGTGATGTGTTACTAGTTATTAGAAACTCTATAAATGTGTACAATAAACACCTCAAATTACTCTTTGCTAAAGCTTATAATACAGAACACACAAATTCTGTCCAAAGACCCTTACAGATGGAAGGCTAGAGGAAAACAGTCATGAAGATGTAGCTGAATAAGCCACAAGCTACAGTGTGTTTGCCATCAAGCTTTACACACTTCTAGTCAACTGTACCTGTACTGCAAACAGACTATGTCCTATTCTTTGTCTGACATGGCTGTGCTTGTCCACACAACACAGTATTCCTGGGATCAGCCCAGCATCATATGACCTGTTCTCAAGCATTTGCTTTCCCTTTATTGATTAATGAATTTAAGTGACTAATTTCTCAAGTGATGGACTTTCCCAATAGTGAACTTGTTCCCTTCCCCTGGATTATGAAACAGAAGAAAAATTTAATCTGCAAATATTGAAAGGTATGGGAGGCTGGGTGGTTCTGTGTTTAGTAAGGCACCCTCTGCTCTGAGATTATGTCCCACTATTTCCAGCAGTCATAGAGTTCAGAGATCTTCACTCAGTGTGGGGCAAGGTGACTGTTGGGGTTTTAGGAGCTCTCCTGGTTTGTTTTTTTTTTTTTTTTTCTGTTAAAGAAATTTTCCCCATACATGTTGATAGGGGGACAAATCACTGGGTACTTAAGAAACCAAAAGAGCTGGCTACTCTTTTGTTTCACCTGGGTGTGTGGGCAGTCGGTCTCCGGGCATTTGGACAGAGAGGGAGGCTGCTTTCTTCGGCTGCTTTTCCTTCTGCCGGAGAAGCCCCAGGATCCCAAAGCCCACCTTCCCCACCCCACTGGGAGCTGGGCTGTGGCCACCCTGCCCCCACCGTTGCTTCGCCTTCGCTATGTTGTAGCCGTGCTCAACCTGCCTGCCCAGACCTCTGGGGGGTTCCCCCCTTGGATACATCGCATCTGCCACCTGGGATTTGTGCTCGTCCCTGCCGTTCCAGCCTGCTGTTCCCGAGGTTCTGGCCAGACACCGGGATCGGCTGCCCAGGGGTTTGTGAAGCCTTTGTTCCATCCCTCCCTGGGATCCCAGGGCACCAGTGCCACGTGCTCCCTGAGCTCGCTCCGGAGCGCCCCCTGCAGCCGCGGGGGAACCATCGCACCTGCCCTGCTCACCGGGAGCCGCCAGCGCCCCTGCCGGCTGCGAGCGGAACTGCACCCGAGGGGAAAAGGGCCTGACAACTGAGAAGGCTGGGACTGGGTTTGTGACTGTTTGCTGTTACTGCCATAGTTATTGTTGTTTGTTTGACTGGTTATACACATATAGATATATAATAGTAAAGAACTGTTATTCCTATTTCCCACATCTTTGCCTAAAAGCCCCTTGATTTCAAAATTATAATAACTTGGAGGGAAGGGGGGGTCGCATCTGCCATTTCAAGGGGGGCTTCTGCCTTCCTTAGGAGACACCTGTCTCTCAAACCAAGACAGGTGTGACACCTGTCTTTCAAACCAAGACAGTGACTCAGAACTTATCTTCATGCCCAGGACTGCCTGCTTTTTGTTGGTCTTTTGCTAATATGAGAATGCAAAGTGTGAAGGATCCCATTTCCATTCCTTCTTCTGCAATTTTCTAATGGCCAGAATGCAGCCAAACTCCTGAAGGATGATTGAGGTGATAAGGCAGATAAAATTCCTACAGACAGGATTATGACCCAAGAGTAAAAGAATTCCACTGGGCAGAAAAAGGGGATTCAAGTTCAGTTTTCATAGACCAGAGATGCCAGTAAAGTTGAAAAGCAGATTCTGTTTTGCATTATCACCACCCACTTTTTCCAAAGATGTTCTACTTTTCTAAGCAACCTTCCTATTGCTGTAGCTATAAATAAGTATATAACTGTATGTATGTGAGAGATTCGGGTTTAAGCTTATATTTAAGCTGAAAGGTTATATATAACAGAACTGTATTAAAGATGACAAAAGCCTCATTGTTCTGTTCACGTTCTATCTCAGTGTAGCATGCGTGTTCATGGGTATGTGTGCATACAGACAGATATTAACATCTGTAGACATGCATAGGACAAAAAACCAGTCCAGATTCTCTACTTTATTTCTGTAGTTGGTGTAATTAGCTTTCATTATGCAAAGGGAGTAATTCTATTATAAGGCAACAGGCCAAATAGGCAAAACCCTGTCTGTTTGCACACACAGACTAGAATTTAAATAAGTGTGTTATGTGGCAAAATGTGTAATTGCTAAGTTTGGTCATTTCAGGTTCAGTTTAAGACACTCATTTTCTAGACCTTGCCAAAGGATTTCTGATTCTGGTTTCCTCTTGGTGTCTGGAAAGTAACCATATTTTATCCTCCCAGCAAGCTTCATAGTGCTTTTTTTATTAAGTAGAAAGCTTTGTTTTGATCATTGCTTAGAATGGCTGTGCTTTTGGGGGCATGGAAATGCTGGTGAAGTTTATATAGAACAGGGAAAGTTATTGGCACGGTAGCTGGGAAATGCTTAGATAGTAAGGATCACTTGCCAAAAAGAGCATGAGTTTGGGATGCTCATCCTTTGTTTAGAGAAGGCCTTTTGGTAACCTGCCAAGGATGTGCCTAATTTCCTAATTGAGAAGCAAGTTAATGGTGTAAGACCATAGTACCTGTAGTTCATTTTGTTGGCTACCAAGATCTCAGCACAGAGGTTTTGGAGTGTAGTTTCTTCATTGCTCTTGTTCTCTGCAGGCTATTAAAGAAGCAAACTAAACCAGCTAGAAATTGGGCAGTCACCCCTGCAAAATTGTTGGAGGACATATCCCCCCACCCAGTCTTTGTTCAAAACTGCTTCAACCAGCCTGGCTGTCAAAGGTTCAGAGGGCTATGTCAGGTCGAACAGAGAGATTCAAATGACTGTAATGAAGTTGGCTGGCATGGAGTTGTGCAGGCAGCCTTTGCTCCCCTGCCACGCTGCAGAGTGGTGACTACTGAGAACGGATTTTCCACATGGAGGATGCTTTTGCCTGTGAACATAAGGTTAGTTATTAGCCCTCAGCTTAGGCTCCTGTGCCTGAGGGAAATCCATGGCTTTGAAAGCTTCCTGGCCTCAGCCAAAGAGTTAAATGATTGTGTGTGAGCCCTTAGGAAATACCAGGTATGAAGTGTTTGTAGGTCCATGGGAAAGTTGTAAATTAATGAGCCTTTACCTCATACTTGCTATGATCTAGCAAAACACAATTACTTACTGTGGCTCATCCGAGTCCTGCTAATTTGTTGTGCTTGTAAACTTGGCTACTTTGTGAACTCACAGACGCTAGTAAAATCCAAAGCCTGCCTTATTCCGTGTATCTTCTTCTTTTTTTTTTTTTAATTATTTTTATTTTTATTTTGACTGATTTGACATCTGTTGCTAATCAAATGTATATGGGTTTTAGGTTAGTAAGATTTTATGGCTGGGTCAGCCATTTTCAATGAAAATTATTATTTTTCTTAGATACTCACTGTTGGGGTTTTAGTTTAGTCTGGTTTTTTTCCCTGTTAAAGGAATTTTCTCCCATATGCATGTTGCTAGGGGACAAATAGCTGTACTTAAGAAAGACAAAAGGGGAGTGGGGCGGACCTGGCTACTCCTTTGTCTACACCTGGGTGTGGGGTCAGTTCGCTCTGAGCGTCCGGAGAGAGAAGCTGCAGAGAAAGGAGCTGCTGCTTCTTTCTTTTTGGCCGTTCTTTCTTCCTGCTGGAAACAACGCCGGGACCCCAAAAGCCGCTTTCCCTGCCCTGCTGGAGACCGGGCTGTGGCTGCCCTGCCCCGCTGCTGTTTTGAGCTTCCGCTACGCTGTAGCCCTGCTCGCCCTGCCTGCCTGGGCCTCCGTGGGTTTTTCTCATCTGGATACATCTCGTCTGCCACCCGGGATTTGCGTCCGTCCCTGCCGTTTCAGCCTGCTGTTCCTGAGAGCCCGGGATCAGCTGCCCAGGGGTTTGTGAAGCCTTTGTTCCATCCCTTCCCGGGATCCCGGGGCACCAGAGCCGCGGGTTTCCCGAGCTCACTCCGGAGCGCCCCCTGCAGCCGCGGGGGAACCATCGCACCTGCCCTGCTCACCGGGAGCCACCAGCGCCTCTGCCGGCTGCGAGCAAAACTGCACCCGAGGGGAAATAGCCTGACAGCCGAGAAGGCTGGGACTGGGTTTGTGTTTGCTGTTACTGCCATAGTTGTTGTTGTTTTGTTTGACTGGTTATACACATATATATATATAGAGTAAAGAACTGTTATTCCTATTTCCCACATCTTTGCCTAAAGGCCCTTGATTTCAAAATATAATAACTTGGAGGGAAAAGGGGTTATATCTGCCACTTCAAGGGGGGCCTCTGCCTTCCTTAGCAGACACCTGTCTTTCAAAACCGAGACAGATCTTGGCGCCCAACGTGGGGCCCGAGGGCATTAAGAGATAGAGGTGAAAAAGGAATAACAGTTCCTCGATAACTTTATTTTGTGTGCTGGATATTGGAACCTTGTTAGGCAGCACTATGTGGTCTAGTTTACCCTGGTTTGGGTGGCATGTAGCCGTGGCTATATTCTTCCCCTTTGCAGCTCCTTACTTGAATATGGGTCCTCTGACTAAGGCTACCATTGCTGTTATCCAGCTTGCATTATGGGTCGAGAAGGTGAGGAATTCATGGGTTTTTAACTTCCTCCGGAATGTGGGCACATGGATAAACAGCTATCACACACTGAGCACATGTTTTTGGGGTTATGTTAACAATGGTACTTTCTGTGAGGAAATGACACCAGGGGAAGTTTTCTCCCAACCCCTCAACCAGTTCTTTGGGCCCACCCCATCAATTTTCGAAGGGTTTAAATTCCCTCTGAATACTAACCATCTGCTGCTGATAGGCCTACTCTATTTAGCATTCAAGGATAAGTTGAGATTGGCTTGGATATCTACCCGGACACCAGCCCCAGAGACTAGAGATCCTGCCCCAGAACCTGACATGGCCCCAGAGAGTAGAGTTCCTACCCCAGAGCCTGATCCTACCCCAGAGCCTGATCCTGCCCCAGAGCCTGACACGGCCCCAGACACTAGAGATCCTACCCCAGAGCCAGAGCCTGCCACAGCCCCAGACACTAGAGATCCCGCCCCACAGACTGATACTGCCCAACAGTCCACCTCAGAAATGGACTACCCAAACTGGGTGGGGGTACTGGCAAAAGGGATGCAGGAGATGTGCCAAGAGATGGGTCAGGTGCGCCAGGGGATATGCCAGGAGATGGGCCAGGTGCGCAAGGAGATGTGCCAGGAGATGGGCCAGGTGCGCCAGGAGATATGCCAATTGCTAAGGGAATACACCTCCTCAGCTAGTGAAAAACCCTCTCCCTGCCCCAAAGAGGGTGAGTCCGATGGTGCAGCAGCGGAACCCACGGATGTTACAACCGTCCAGGCTTCAGCTGAACCACAAGGACAACCACAGCCAGCAGCAGTCGCCCCTGTGCAAAGGAGGAAGTGTAAGACCAAATCAGTACGACCAGTTAATGATGATGGGCAACCAGGGCCCTCACAACCAGCAGGAGAGCCAGAGCCAGAAATCATCACTGAGTCCCTGTCGCACGACAGTCTCCGTGCTATGCGAAACGACATTGTGCGAAGGGGGCGTGAGCCTTATACCACCTGGCTGCTTCGGGTTTGGGACCTTATGGGTACAAGTGTGCAACTGGATAGTGGTGAGGCAAGGTATCTGGGATCGTTGACCCAGGACCCAGGTGTGGACCAGATATTTGTGAGGGAGCCAGGGCCTCTCTCTCTCTGGGAGCGGCTCTTAATGAGTGTGAGAGAAAGGTTCATTCACAAAGAAAGAATGCAGGAGTATCATCATAGAATGCAGTGGAAGACACTCGAGCAAGGGATCCAACAGCTAAGAGAGGTGGCAATATTAGAGGTACTCTTTGGGAAGGATGGACAGCATGATAATGACCCCGATAAGGTCAGGTGCACAGGATAGATGATGTGGAACCTGGCAAGGCTAGGGCCATCGCAATACACCACCTTCATTGCAACGATTGATGCTGACAATACCCGAGAAACAGTGGGCTCTGTTGCCAACAAGCTCAGGCATTATGACAGCATGATCAATGGCCCGCTGAAAGCTCATGTCTCTGCTGTGGTCCAGGACCTCAAAGAGGAGATGAAGGAGATGAGGAAGGAAATGAGGGAGGAGATGAGGGAGGAGATGAGGGAGGAGATGAGAAGGGTCAGTGTGGCACCAGTGCGAGTCACAGGCCCCGAAGTCAGAGCCCGCCGTCCCCCTGCTAGAGAGAGAGGGTACACCCCACGAGCTGAGCTGTGGTTTTTCCTGTGTGAGCATGGGGAAGACATGAGAAGGTGGGATGGGAAACCCACCTCTGCCCTGGCAGCGCGGGTGCGTGAACTCAAGGAGGGAGGCACTAACCGAGGGGGTTCCGCTAAGGTGAAGGTAGCCTCAGCCTCCCGTGACCGAGCTGCCAGGCATTACAGAAGGGAGGATGATATGTCGGATCCCCTTGAAGGTACCTCGAGCATGTACGCCCAGGGAAAGAATGATAACCAGGGCTAGAGGGGCCCTGCCTCTAGCCAGGAAGAGGCACGGGAGAACCGAGTTTTCTGGACGGTGTGGATCCGATGGCCTGGCACATCAGAGCCACAAAAATATGATGCATTGGTTGATACTGGGGCACAGTGTACTTTAATGCCATTGGGACATGTGGGGGCAGAACCTGTATCCATCGCTGGGGTGACCGGGGGATCACAGCAGTTGACCCTTTTGGAAGCTGAGGTGAGCCTGACTGGGAAGGAGTGGCAAAAGCATCCGATTGTGACCGGCCCAGAGGCCCCGTGTATTCTGGGCATAGACTTCCTCCGGAATGGCTACTACAAAGACCCAAAAGGACTCAGGTGGGCATTTGGGATTGCTGCTGTGGAGGCAGAGGGCATTAGGCAATTGAACACCCTGCCTGGACTATCTGAGAATCCTTCTGCAGTTGGGCTCCTGAAAGTGGAAGAGCAACGAGTGCCAATTGCCACCTCGACAGTGCACCGCCGGCAGTATCGGACAAATCGAGATGCTGTGATCCCCATCCACAAGATGATCCGCGAGCTGGAGAGTCAAGGGGTGGTCAGCAAGACCCACTCACCCTTCAACAGCCCCATCTGGCCTGTGCGCAAGTCCGACGGGGAATGGAGATTGACTGTGGACTATCGTGCCCTGAATGAAGTGACTCCACCGTTGAGCGCTGCCGTGCCAGACATGTTGGAGCTTCAGTACGAGCTGGAGTCCAAAGCAGCAAAGTGGTACGCCACTATTGACATTGCCAATGCATTCTTCTCCATTCCTCTGGCAGCAGAGTGCAGGCCTCAGTTTGCCTTCACCTGGAGGGGCGTGCAGTACACCTGGAACCGACTGCCCCAGGGGTGGAAGCACAGTCCCACCACCTGCCATGGACTGATCCAGACTGCACTAGAAAAGAGTGAGGCTCCAGAACATCTGCAGTACATTGATGACATCATTGTGTGGGGGAACACCGCAACCAAAGTGTTTGAGAAAGGAGAGAGAGTAATTCAAATTCTCCTGCAAGCTGGTTTTACCATCAAGAAGAGCAAGGTCAAGGGACCTGCCCGAGAGATCCAGTTCCTGGGAGTAAAGTGGCAAGATGGACGATGTCAGATTCCCATTGAGGTCATCAATAAGATCACAGCAATGTCTCCACCGACCAACAAGAAGGAAACACAAGCTTTCCTAGGCGCTATAGGTTTCTGGAGGATGCACATTCCCGAGTACAGCCAGATCGTGAGTCCTCTCTACCTGGTTACCCGCAAGAAGAATGATTTCCACTGGGGCCCTGAACAGCAGCAAGCCTTCACCCAGATCAAACAGGAAATTGCTCACGCCGTAGCCCTTGGCCCAGTCAGGACAGGACCAGAGGTGAAGAACGTGCTCTACTCTGCAGCCGGGAACAATGGTCTGTCCTGGAGCCTCTGGCAGAAGGTGCCTGGTGAGACTCGGGGCCGACCACTGGGATTCTGGAGCCGAAGCTACAGAGGATCTGAAGCCAACTACACTCCCACAGAGAAGGAAATCCTGGCAGCTTATGAAGGAGTCCAGGCTGCCTCAGAAGTAATCGGCACAGAGGCACAACTCCTCCTGGCACCCCGACTACCGGTGCTGGGGTGGATGTTCAAAGGAAAGGTTCCCTCCACGCATCACGCCACCAACGCTACTTGGAGCAAATGGATTGCCCTCATCACGCAGCGCGCCCGAATTGGAAACCCAAGTCGCCCTGGGATCTTGGAAATAATTACCAACTGGCCGGAAGGTGAGACTTTTGGGTTATCTTCTGAAGAAGAAGAGGAGCAGGTGACACGTGCCGAAGAAGCCCCACCATATAACGAGCTACCAGAGAGTGAAAGACAATACGCCCTCTTCACTGATGGTTCCTGCCGAATTGTAGGCGCTAGCCGGAAATGGAAAGCCGCTGTATGGAGCCCCATACAACAAGTTGCACAGGCTACTGAAGGAGAAGGTGGATCGAGCCAATTTGCTGAGCTCAAAGCTGTCCAATTAGCTCTGGACATAGCTGAAAGAGAGAAGTGGCCAAAGCTCTACCTCTACACTGATTCATGGATGGTAGCCAATGCTCTGTGGGGTTGGCTGGAAAGGTGGAATAAGGCAAACTGGCAGCGCAGAGGAAAACCAATCTGGGCTGCTGAAGAGTGGAAAGACATTGCCACTCGGGTAGAGGAGCTATCCGTGAAGGTCCGTCATGTAGATGCTCACATTCCCAAGAGCCGGGCTAATGAAGAACATCGTAACAACAAACAGGTAGATCAGGCTGCGAAAATAGAGGTGTCCCAGATAGACTTGGATTGGCAACATAAAGGAGAATTGTTCCTAGCTCGATGGGCCCATGATGCCTCAGGTCATCAGGGCAGAGATGCCACCTATAAGTGGGCACGAGACCGAGGGGTGGATCTAACCATGGACAGTATCTCCCAGGTTATCCATGATTGTGAGACATGCGCTGCGATCAAGCAGGCCAAGCGGGTGAAGCCTCTGTGGTATGGTGGGCGATGGTCCAAATACAAGTATGGGGAGGCCTGGCAGATTGATTACATCACACTGCCTCAAACCCGCCAAGGCAAGCGCTATGTGCTCACAATGGTAGAAGCCACCACAGGATGGCTGGAGACCTACCCTGTGCCTCACGCTACTGCCCGGAACACCATCCTGGGCCTGGAAAAGCAAGTCCTTTGGAGGCATGGCACCCCTGAGAGAATCGAGTCTGACAATGGGACTCATTTCAAGAACAGCCTTATAAACACCTGGGCTAGAGAACATGGCATAGAGTGGGTGTACCACATCCCTTACCATGCACCAGCAGCTGGGAAGGTTGAGCGGTGTAATGGACTGCTTAAAACCACCTTGAAGGCACTGGGTGGGGGGACTTTCAAAAACTGGGAGATGCATTTAGCAAGAGCCACCTGGTTAGTTAACACTCGAGGTTCCACCAGCCGAGCAGGCCCTGCCCAATCTGAACCCCTACAAACAACAGACGGGGATAAGGTTCCAGTGGTGCACATGAGAGGTATGCTTGGAAAAACTGTTTGGGTAAAGTCTGCCTTGAGCAAAGACAAACCCATCCGTGGGGTTGTTTTTGCTCAGGGACCAGGTTGCACCTGGTGGGTGATGCAAAAGGATGGAGAGACCCGATGCTTACCTCAAGGGGACCTTGTTTTAGGGTGAACTACCCATGGCTCTGTACTTGTATCAGTATCAGCATGTATATTTGTATATAATTTGGGTAATGCATAGATTTATATGGTTAAAAAAGTTAAGTTTCATGTAACATGTTAGTATGGGAAAAAATTCGGGGTGGATAATGTTGGGGTTTTAGTTTAGTCTGTTTTTTTTCCCTGTTAAAGGAATTTTCTCCCATATGCATGTTGCTAGGGGACAAATAGCTGTACTTAAGAAAGACAAAAGGGGAGTGGGGCGGACCTGGCTACTCCTTTGTCTACACCTGGGTGTGGGGTCAGTTCGCTCTGAGCGTCCGGAGAGAGAAGCTGCAGAGAAAGGAGCTGCTGCTTCTTTCTTTTTGGCCGTTCTTTCTTCCTGCTGGAAACAACGCCGGGACCCCAAAAGCCGCTTTCCCTGCCCTGCTGGAGACCGGGCTGTGGCTGCCCTGCCCCGCTGCTGTTTTGAGCTTCCGCTACGCTGTAGCCCTGCTCGCCCTGCCTGCCTGGGCCTCCGTGGGTTTTTCTCATCTGGATACATCTCGTCTGCCACCCGGGATTTGCGTCCGTCCCTGCCGTTTCAGCCTGCTGTTCCTGAGAGCCCGGGATCAGCTGCCCAGGGGTTTGTGAAGCCTTTGTTCCATCCCTTCCCGGGATCCCGGGGCACCAGTGCCGCGGGTTTCCCGAGCTCGCTCCGGAGCGCCCCCTGCAGCCGTGGGGGAACCATCGCACCTGCCCTGCTCACCGGGAGCCGCCAGCGCCCCTGCCGGCTGCGAGCAAAACTGCACCCGAGGGGAAATAGCCTGACAGCCGAGAAGGCTGGGACTGGGTTTGTGTTTGCTGTTACTGCCATAGTTGTTGTTGTTTTGTTTGACTGGTTATACACATATATATATATATAGAGTAAAGAACTGTTATTCCTATTTCCCACATCTTTGCCTAAAGGCCCTTGATTTCAAAATATAATAACTTGGAGGGAAAAGGGGTTATATCTGCCACTTCAAGGGGGGCCTCTGCCTTCCTTAGCAGACACCTGTCTTTCAAAACCGAGACACTCACTGAGCCCAGGGGAGGAATCTTATTTTTGTTTTCCCTAAAGTTGGAGGTAGCAAACACTTTTTCTACTGGGCATGAATAATAGCTGGTTTCACTACTGGTTAAGTGAAGGAGTCACATTTTGTGGGGAGTACTGGTGTTTCTGGAGCCTGAATGGCAAAGAGAACGGTCCCTGTGTATTTGCACAACACTGGATTTGCAAGGGCGTTTCTTTTTGTTAATGCTGTTTGCTTGTTCTTTTCAAATGATCAAGAATGGCGGTATTAGCAAATGAAACCCAGCACAGAATTCACCACCAGCCACTCAACAGTGTGAGGCAGAGGAGCAGGGGAGAGAGGGTTCCTCCCAAGCATGCCGGGAGGGATCAGCTGAAGGGTGACAGGCTTTCAGTATTCTGCCTGAGTGTCAAGCCTGGAAATGGGATTACAAACCAGTGACAACTGTGATGGCTGCTATTATGTGGACACCTGTTCACCCAGTGCTGGACACAGGCTAGCATCCATACAGGATGTTGAACAGTCACCAGATGGTGATTGCTTTGAGTTGTTAGGCATTTTTTCTAGATTTGATCCAGCAATTCAGACAAGATGCTCTTAGCTAGCAAAACAGCACTAGAAAGGAATTCAAATAAAAAGGTTTGCTAATGAACCACAAAATCACTGTGTAGAATATATTTAGATTATTGTCACTGAAGTTTAATTATGTGCCAAGGTCTAAGGTAGCCACTAAATAAATGGTTCCATCATCCAGTCATTAATGTCATTGTGTTACTACTGCTTTTGTTGGTGTGTTTTACAAGTTGTTTCTTTCAAGTCTAATGGTAATTATTTTTCTTGCCAAAAGACTGTGTTAATTTTACTGGACAAAATTTGGACCCTGATGTGGACCCGCCCAGGCAGGGTGGGTGGAGATGAGTTTGAGTGTGAAAGGAGGGGTCTGCTGACTTTCTTCCTCCAGTGGTTGTGTCTGTATGGCCTCTTGTTGGACAATGAGCTGTGTAGTGTCCAGGGAAGTCCCAGGGTCCAAAAGTGGGGAGAATGGAGAGGGGAGGAAGCCCCTACAGTGGCCTAGACTTAACAGAGCTCCTCCAAAGTCACTGGAGCATGGCCTTTGCTGGCAGAAACTGCTCTGGCTTCATCAGCATTGTACACTGTTATCCTCAGAGATGTAAATCAGCATAGCTCACTCTGGCCCTGAGAATGTTTGAGGTCATTGTGAAATCCACAATGCTTTTTAAATGGTGAAGATGTGGTTTATAAGACCCAAAACATACCCCCACTGATGTCTGCTCATCAATCTCTGCTGCTTAGGTATGATGCTCCTGTTCTCTGTTCTTTAAAGTGCTCCATTTGGTGCTCAGTTTACAATAATTCTCTTAATTTTGGCCATATATTGCCCTCTCAGTCCCATTTCAGATTTTCTTTTGGATTTCTCATGGTTTTATCCTAGATTTGCTGCTGTGATGTCTCTGTTCCTTGGTGTCATGTGATTAGCACATTAAGGTGAATGTCTGTCATGTTTCACTTCCAAACTGTACTAAGGATTTGCTATACAGGGGAACTTTTTATATTCGTGCTTTCAAACATTTTGCACATCTTCTACCTTGGGACTTTCTCCCATAATTATTGTGTTCTTCATTTGGATTTCCTTGCATGTAGATGACATCTTAAATTTTACATTATTGCAGAAGGACATGTCAAACTTGAGAAGAAAATGTTGAGTTGTTGAAACTTCATTTACAAGATCCACACTGCAGTTATCCTTTATCTCAGTGTTTTATCCCTGTTTTACAGAAAAGGTTAACACCTGTACTTGCATGGCTAAAGAGAATTACTGGCCTGGCTGCTAATTATCTTCTCTAGTGGGTCAGACTTTCCAACAATCAGTTTATTACAGTGAGAACTAACTGTCTCTCTCATCTCTCTCTTCAATATCTCTCTCTCTTCTTTCCCCCCCCCCCCGGAAAATATTTCAGAGGATGTGCAAAACCTGCTTTATTGTTTGATGAGGAATAGTTTTTGAATTTTAGGTGAAAAAATAGTTTGTGAATTTTTCCTTGCGGATTTATTAGTGGAAGATTTTGCCTGTATCACTAAAATGGATATATGGGTGTTACGTGGATAGTCGTTCCTCTTCCTTCATTGTATTTCTGTTGGAAAGTGGAGTCCAGCCCCCTTGATACTTGGGATAGTTTTTAGCTAGTGATGTATACACAAGGTAATGTTTAGTTCCATCTCTAGTTCCTGTATCCCTGGTCTGTGTGGATTTCTTGTTTGTGCCTTTGTGTTACCTCTCTATCACTTGATAGTATATGGCAGAGAGGAAGTGTTCCTCTTCAGTAACTATGATATTGTTCGGTGGTGGGGTGATTAACATTCAGTTCATTTTTTGTAGTGTAGAATATGGCTGTTCCTGCATGCTTTCCCATGGATCAGTTGCTTTAAATTTTTCCAGTTTCAATTACTACTCAGTAATTTTAGACTAGTGAAATATGTAATTGTAAATGCTGTTTGGGTGCCCTAGTCAATTCTTTCCTTTCCAAACTTAAAAGGCTGACAATTGAATTGTTGCAGTTGTCACTAGAGTCACATTTTGGGCTTGCAGAAAGACACCATGCACATCTCCTTGTAAGACTTAAATCTTCTGACTGTCATTTGCGGGTGTCGTTTTGCTTCATGTGAAGTTGATTTGAGGGGCACTCCTTTCATCTTCCATGCTACTGCTGTGGGTGTCAGAACCCCAGGGCCGCCTGGGGTACCTGCATCTGTGGCCAGATCTCCCTCCTCAGTTTCTCACCAGGGTATAGGACCCTGTCAGGGTAGTCCAACCTCAGGTGGGCAGAATTGTCTGTCAGGTAGCGGAGGATGTCACACTTGTCTAGCACCCTGATTTATTGTTTTGGTTCCCCTGAAGTACTTGGGCTGTTTCACATCCTGACTTTTATTATCTGAGGAATATTATCAGTGACAGATAATTTCTCTCAGTCATGGAGACAGATTTCAATTCATGCTTTCTTGAGTTTGAGACTGGGTTATTTGATTGTATCTGCCTCCACCCTTTAACTCTTTTAAGCAAAATCTAAAAGCTGCAGGAAGGCTGCTGCCAAAAATCAGCTTTTCAGAACAGAAGTCTTTAGTGTTCTGTGTTCAGTGGTGTGTCAGTTGTAAACTCTTCATGATGATTTATAAAGCTTTGCATGGCCTTCGACTGTCTGATGAAACTGTCTTGATAACCACCCACTGGTGCTGCCTTCCTGACTGGGGGACTGGATTTCATTCTGCCACTCACAGAGCATTTCACCATTATTCTTCTGCCTTCTGAAATTCTCTTTCCATGATAAGAACTATCATTGCACTGAAGCTTTGTAAAAGAAGCCTGGTTTTTGGTGGAACTACTTGACACCAACAGCAAGATTCTCAGCTGGCATTCTGTTACCAGTGATGCAAGCAACATATAGCAGCAGCTTTACCAAATAGGTCATGATTGTTTAGAAATGTGTTTTATTGTAATTTTGTAAGATGTTTTTAAAGAGACAATTAATGATGCAGTCAGAAAAAAATTAAGGCCAGGAGTTGACTACTTGAGCTTTTCATTGTCATGCTGCTATTTTAATATTTTTGTGTGATTGAGCAGTTATGTCAGCTGCCTCAGTGCTCATCTGTAGGAGGAAAGGGAGTATGTATCCTACATCCTCTGCCCTAGACATGCTGTAAATGTGCTATGAGAATTGGTCAAACAGTAAAATGTTTTGGGCTGAGTAGGGTCTGATGACTCCTCTGGGAAAGAAAGGTGTGACCCCACTGAAACGTCTCGAGTTGCTCTGATTAAATGAGGCAGAGGAAGGGCCTCCCACATGAAGAAGAGAGTCCATTATAAAAGCAAAGAGGCAATGGTTTAGTGCCAGGTCATGTTTAGTGAGGAGTCCTCAGAGACAGTGTACAGGGTGTGCCAGTTAGCAAGATCACATCATGGTGTTTTGCTTTCCAGCTGTTCATCTGTCAGCAAAACACCTTTGTTCTGTTACTGCCTTAATTTCTGTTCTCCCAACCAGCAAGGACATTTTAATAACAAGCTGTTGCTTAAAGAGGATCTATAGAAAATATAACTAAACCACCATTTTAGAAGCAGTGGGGAACTCCTTTGTGTACATTAAGAAAACCGATATATGTCAACTTTTCCATTTAGGCTACAAAACCAGTTTTGCTAAAATGAGTGGCATGGTAATGTGGGGGCTTAGAGTTTGTTTGTGTTTGTCACAACAATTGTATTTGCAACATGGTAGAGGCATGAATGGGATGAGGGATTGGGTGAAGAGTGATACCCCCACCACCACCCCCAAAACAAACCCTCCCAAAACACAGCAGGTACTGAATCACGTGCATAGAGTGAGGACGTGTGCTTTGGTTATTGCTTTATTCTCTTGTCCTGAACTATTCCTCCATGGCTACTCAGGAAGGACAGAAGATAGCTGGGTATTGAGAGAGAGATCCAGACCATTTCCAAAATGTTTTTCTCCTTTAGGTTTTTCTTGTTCTCGGTATTTTTTTCTGCTTTTCCTTCAATGTGTTGGAAGGAGCAAGTTTGTTTATCTTGTCTATACAGAAAAACTCTTCCCTCTAAGTATGCTTAGTTTTTATTAACAAAACAGAAACTAGACAAAAAGAAGGTTTGGCTTTTTTTTTTCTTCTAAAGAATTATGTATTGTTTTCCTTAAGGTAAATTCCCTATTTTCCCTTACCAAGTGAGAATCTTTAACTCCACAGAGCAGAGTATTGATTTGTCTCCTACACTGAAATTGCTGAAGCATATAGGAAATGTGATGCTTGTGGTGTTTAAAAAAAATTGCTTAATTATTCCCTTTCTCCCTGCTTATTCTGGTAACTTAAGGTACAAATTAAAAGATGGGCTGTTAACAGACATTGTTCTTCTTCAGATCATGCCAATTCAGAGGTGGGCATGCAACTCAGTCCCTCAAGTGAGAGCTTTTAAACCGTGTATATGTAATGTGGAGATTGTGGGACTTTGAGCAACCTGTGAAAAGTGGAAGGTGTCTCTGCTCATGGCGGGTAGTTGGAGTGACGCCTAAAGATTTTTAGCTTTTTCATATATTTGTAGCTTTGTAGATTTATAATATATAATTGTATAGTTTCTAGCACTTTCTTACCCTTTCTCACACTTTAGAACAGTGGCTAACCCTTTCTCACACATTATGTCACACTCTTGAAATTCTATTTAGTCTTATTTTCAAGGAAAGAATTTCTAACAGGGACATCTTGTTTTGCACCAGCACTTGGGAGACATAACAAGAAATAGGGCAAAGAACCTCCTGAACAGACTCCAAGAGGCAGGGCCAAGGGTGGGTCACCAGGACAACCATTCTCCTATTGGATGTACTTGCTAGATATACTAATTAATTAAACTTATAAAAATGTTGATAATCTGATACCGTGGGTGTGCATATCTATATTTTGTGCACCTGAAAGCTTTCATTAAAGAACTGCTCTTTGTTATCACCTGTAATATTGTTTGGAAAGTTTCTTTCAATCCTAGGCAACAGGAACAAGATGATCTTTAAGGTTCCTTCCAACCCAACTATTCCATGATTCATTATATTCAGTATCATACTTCCTGCAAGCACAGAACAGGCTGCCTTGAGAGATGCTGGTCTCTCTTGGCTTCCAACTCTTCCTAAGCTCGGAGTTCAGCAATAAACAGATGACACCTTCAGAGCAGAACTAATTCCCTCCTCTCTGCAGGGCTGTTGCTGTTGGCTGACAGTGCCCAGGACTTCAGTGCTCCGCATGAGTTGGGCACTGGGTCTGTGACAAAAATGTTACTTTCATCTCCTTCATGCTGCAAAGAATGAGAGAAGAGGAAAAAAGGCCTCAGAGTTTACTCACAGGTGGAGCATGCCAGTGCTACTGAGTTCAGAGCCCTGGTATCACAGGTGTTTTTATTTTATTCTCCACTTAAAATGCGATGTGCAGACACATGAAAATGGGATGTCAGAAGCCTAAATATATTATTGGGTCTGGCCTTTCATTTCAGTGTACTGTATTGATATTGCAAACAGATTTCACATTCATGAGATAATAACAATGACCATGAACTTCATTTAAAATTATGAATATATCCCAGTGGGAATCCTCAAAGCTATCCAATACCCAAGTTTGCGTTTTCAGTAAGTTTAAGCACTTGCAGAAGACGACTGCAAATTCAAATGTCTCAAATAACCTCCCTGCCAAAAGTGTCGAAAGGCACCTTCTAAAAAGTCCACTAACTCTCAGGTAGGCTTTCTGCAGTCCTCAAATCGCTGCTTCTTTCCCTGGAGCTGGGTAGCTGTGTCCTTAGTGCCACACATTCAGGCATTGCCAGAGCAGTTCTGCAGAGGGGAAGCCACTGTGGAAGTCACCAGGTGCCATGGTGGCTGGGGAGACAATGGCAGACTGCAACCCAGGTTTTAGGTAATGTAAAACTGAGGCCCTGGCAGAGTCTGAGGAAATGGAATAAGCCTCTTGTGGTGTCCCTTGAATGCAGGTCACCACATTCACCAACAGAACACAAATTTTAGATGCATATGCTGTCATAGACCATCATAGACCTGTCATAGACTGGCTTCTATGTCATGCCTTTCATACTACTGGTGAAAATGATCAGTACTTCTTTAAATTATAAAATCTGAAGAATTTTCAGTAAGAGAGCATTCACATTCCCACTGGCTTTGGTAAGAGTTTTCCTGAAGCACAGGAAAGGTGACCACAACAGGACCTCACTTCTCTTAGGCCACTTTCAGTCTCTTTGGCCCTGCTCAGCCAGATAAACCTCTTATGTTTGTTTTTCCCCCTTCTTTTTTTTTTTTTAATTTTTTTTTCTTTACACCAGGCTGTTTCTTATAGTACCAGTGGCCTACTCTCAATAGCCAAATTTTTCCACCTCTGCTCAGTTCCTGGAATCTGTAGATTTTTGTTGGCAAGGTGGAGTCCTTCTGTGGAGGAAATAATAGGAGAACTAGGCCTGCAATCCATGCTGTAGTTCTGTTCCTTGAAAAATATAGGTTCCTCTTTAAGAATTACATACACGTTTTGGATATATTGAATCTAGGGAAGTACCATTTCCTTTCCTTTATTACATATCCATTGTGTTGTTGAATATAAGGAAAATATAATAGAATTGTCACACAAAAGAGGTGAAAAGGATAAAACAACACCCTTGGTTGCTTTTAAGCTCCTCATTCTGAATAGAAATAGGGTCCTGGTTGAGCTGGGTTTTTTTGAGCTGATCTGTTTAGAGCTGTTCAGCTGCTGCATTTCAGTGGGCATGATTTGCAAGATTAGGAGTTCAAAGTTGGAAAGGCCAGCAGTGATACACTCCACATGTAGAGGGACTTAGATTTAGTTTTAAAATTAAAATTTTAAATCTACAGAAATGTAAAGCAATTGGGAGAAAGAATAGGGTCAGTGGCATTGGCTCTACAATTACTTTATTTGGGGATGGGTGGAGAGGAGGGAGACATGCCTTACATATGAGGAAATGATGCTTTCCCTGGTGGTTGCTCAGAGGTCTTCTGTAACAGTGACAGGAAGGAAAATATCTGATGCCAGTTGCATGGGAGGGTTGCAGGCTGTATGTTCCCTGTCGAATGATCTGCATGAAATCTCTTATGTTGCTCTGAGCTTGAAGTAATCAGTAATCTCTCAGCACAAGCCTCCTGTGTTTCATAAAGGAACTAAGATCTGCAAAATATGTATTCTCCTGTCTTAACACCTTCCTCTGCTATTTCTTTCCCTGCTCTGTAAGAAACTGTTATTCAGAAGCAGCTGAGATACAAGCTCATACTTCTGGAGGTTGAATAATGGTACAATGTCTTACTGCAGTTGGTTAAGTATTGGGTTTTTTACTAATAAATAGCGGGAGAAAAAGTAGATGAAGGTAAACTCGTTTGTCCTTTCTGCATAACCTAATCTCTGGCTTCCTTCCTTTCCCATCTTTTTCCTTCTAACACATCGCATTTTGCATCCATATTGTTTCATGCACAGAACCTGTGCTTTATGACTTGCGTTAAATACAGGCTTTATTGAGATTTCTGTTGTTGTTGCTGTTTGTAGGCTCTAATGAAGTTCCTGTATTAAAAATGCGATATGCTGAACTCTCAAGCTGCTTTCCAGCACCTGTTGCTGCCATCCCTGGAGGAGCCAGCAGTAGTGCAGAGTGGACCCTCTGCAAGCAGGGGCAGAGATCATCCTCTAAGCCATCCTTCCTATCACTCTCTCCTCCTCTCTCTCACGGGTGTGCACACACACATTGCCACAGTTTTGCTGTCTGCTGTTTCTGCTTTCTGTTGCTACGTGAACAGCTCCAGCTCACACACAGAGCAGAGCCAATAGCATCCTGACCTCCAAAGGCTGCTAAAAGCTGAAGAAAGGGAATCTTAACGGTGCCATCTTTTCTTTGCTCTCCTTTCACCCCCCTTTCACAGGGATGTGAGGAGGGAAGAGGGAGTATACAGGATGGTGGAGATAATTCATAACAGCCACTCCTGTTCTGGTGATACATGAAGTAATACCTGGGGAAAGAAATAGAATATTATGCTCCTTTGTATTTATACACACACAGAGGCAAACATGTTTTTCCTTGTGCTGTGAGCTCCAAGCTGTGATTAGGAAATGAGTTAACACTATGAAGTTATTTTGCTGTGCTCTTCGCAGCTGTTAATCTTCCACTAATCACTGTCACTGAAATATACTGTGAGGCTCATCTTTCCCTCGACCAAATACTGAGCACTGGTTCAGCCTTCCTGACACTAGTCATGACACATTTATCACCTTACAGCTATTGTTTCCCTGCTCTTCTTTAGGAGTATTTGGGAAGAGGGAGCTGCTCAGCATGCTGCAGACACTTGTGTGATGGCTGTAGTCCCGGTAAGCACACAGCCACATGGTCAGTAGCTATTGGAATTGGCCATTTTATATCATATTTTGTTAAAAAGAAATTTGTTATGACTCCCTTCTCACAAATGCAGCACAGGATTTTTGTGATTCAAGTAGTAAGATAAAGCATGTGTTTGGTAGCTTAATGTTCTGTGGGAACCTAGTGTAGGTTGTTTTGTATATGAAGTTTTTCCTGATTAAAGATGTTTGCATCTTCAGCACAGTTTTTAGGCAAAGAAATGAGTGAATTTTATCTGTAAATCATCAGTGCCAGTGACAGAAAGTACTTGTGTTTGCTCTATGGCTGGATTGAGTCTGCTGGTGTTATGTGAGGAATATAGCACTCACCTTGCCTCTAAGCAGCAATGTGGATGATTGGCAGTTAGTTCTGGATCTGGAAGGAACCAGATATAACATAACCTTCTTGCTAAGTGTAAATGAGATCAGCATGTGCAGTATTATTGTTTGCATGTCACAACCACCAAGATTTCCCAGCTGCAAATCTCAAGGCAAATGGTGGGTAGATAAAAGGTATCTACAGAGGGACAGTGGTTGGTGGGATGAAATGCCCCTCAGAACTGGTGGTTGGACCTGATGAGCAGGGTAAATTAGTGAAACTCAAATACTCCATTAAAGAAATTAGATTTTTTACAAAGATTTTACTCATAAATGACAATTGATCCCCTTAAGCCACATCATGATTGTTAACAGCTTATTGATGGCCCTGAGCAGTAGCAGTGAAGGATTTCCTGTGATAATCTAAAAGCATCAGGACAGACCTCTGTCTTCTCCAGTTGCCACCAGAAGATGATGAACAGTGAAGTCCACAGTATATTAGGTTGTACAATGTAACCCACAGGTTGTAGGGGATGTAATAAATCACATAGGCTGGACCGAAGGAGAGCTGAGCTTTCCCTGTGGTGCTAGCATCTCCTCCTGCAGTGGAGAACTGAGGGCAGGGTGGTGTTTGGGGAGGATGTCAATGTCCAGGCAAGGATTTGGGGGCAAAGACTGTTCTGTCTGCTAGGGAAGAGCAGCCTGAAATTGGAATGAATCTGAGTGATGGAATAGTTTAACATGGGGTCAGCAGTGCTTCACTGGACGTTCCTTGAAACAAAAGGTTGCTCTGCTTTTACAGTCAGGTACCATGTAAGTCACTCATGTCATTTGCCTTGACATGTCACAGCTGCCACTGTGCAACTGAGCACAGACACAATACCAGTCCTTTCAAGCCAACAGAGCCCAGCTGTATGTGGCAATCTTGTTTAGTGCTTTGTAGAGCTAATACTGTGCTTGCCTCCTTAGCCCAGCTGATGACTGTAAAAGAGTGATAAAACTTGGAAGAGCTTGCCACAGTCGATAATTTTGCATTGTACAATGAAATATAATGTTAGAGTTGTCACCTTTAATTAACAGATGACACGTCAATCTGCAATCAATTGAATTTAATTTTCAGTTTTGAACTCCCTTTGCATTATTACCAGATTAACTGTCCTTACATTAAAAAAAAAAAAAAAGGCATAAAAGCATGGAATTGTGCTTGATGAAAAAATTGTTCTGATCCATAGGTTTCAAGAAAACAAAACAACTCAGGGTGAAGTCTCATTTGTGTCTCTGCTCTCAGAATTATCTTTCTCCCTTCATGCAAAGTCTCAGCAGATTGTGAAGGGTGTAACAGGTATCTGGGCCTGTAGTCAAGGTTGGGGGAGTCCTGTTCCTTAAGGGGTCACTTTCCTTCATGCAGCTTGGCAGCTGAGCTCTCCTAGTCTGTTTGCAGCCCTGTTCTTCCTCTGGCTGCTCCTGCCTGTTCCTTGCTGCCCCTGCCTGGATGGTGCTGCATGAGCTGGTGCAGGGCAGGCACTGGTACCTGTCACCTTCTACAGATTTTTTTAATTCTCTTGTACAAAATTCACTACATACAAATCCATTTGTCTGTCTCGACTGTTGTGTTGAGTTGTGTTCCCGGTGTGCTTACTGCCATGGTATCTAAGCACTTTTTAATATGTTCCATCTGAAATCTGCCATGTGTTTCAAGCTTAACAAAGCTCCAGTGAGAGGAAGGCCTGGACTGAGGAAGAAATGACGCTTTGGAAGAGCAGTTAAAGAAGAAAAATAGGTTCAAATTATCCTAGTTGTTATGTTATTCCTTTCTTCTCCTCAGAAGATTTATACAAATGAAATTGTGGTATGCAAACTAAGGCTGATTTTCATCAGTTTAATTTATCCTCTGAACCTGGAGTTTATCGATTGCTCTGTCACTTCCCATAACTGCACCATTCACTAATTTTCTCTGCCTTTCCCCTCTTTTTCTGCCCCCACACAGCTCACTTGGGCTTTGTCTGTGTTAGGCAAGCTTGCAGTGTAAATAAATTGATGTATTAGTAGCTGCACGATTGTAGGCTTCTCTTACAAGCACCCTTCTGGCACAACGGGAAACTCAAATTGTTTATTTTGTTTGGCAATTAAATCCAATTAGGCTAATCTGGACTACAGCCTTGCAGTGTGCCCATTTAAAGATTTTTCACTGGTGTAACTGAATCTATGCATGTGCCAGTATAGTTTTTTCTCTTTGTGCTGCACAGTCCAGTAGTAGAGATGTGGGTTTTGAACCTCTCCATCAAATGGTTTAGTTGGTCAGCTCAGGTTGCTGGCAGGTGGGAGTGCCCTCACAGTGTTTTAGGGACAGCTCACGAGTGCCTGTGGCTGGCAGCACAGTTCTGGGCGTGGTTATCCTCAAATCTGCCCCTTGCTGGTGCACAGCCCAGCTGTGGGTACACAGTTACCCCCTTGCTTTATGTTGCAATATGAAGGACTTTGGGGTTTGATCCCGTTGAGGTCTGGGTGTACCTTTGCACGTGTGCACATCTGTTCACACAGAAAGCACGCTCTGTACCAAAAATCTTATGGGGAAAACCAAATATTGACTTTCCCTTGCTTTGCACATTACACAGGTGGTTGTTTCTGAGCTGCCAGGTTGGAAGTTAAGCCACTTCCTATAGAGTCAGAAGAATATACTTGAGGTGAAAGTGGAGAAACAGGCTGACTTAGTTTTGTCTTCCTTATGTTCAAAACCACACTGTACAAGGGAGAATCTTACCATTCTGTACCTGCTGCTCCTGATTGCTTGAATTTATATAATTCATCTTGTCTGGAGAGCTCCAAATGCTTTAAAAACTATCCTTGGTGTCGGAGAGTTAATTTCAAGACACAAAATAAGTGTATGTATTAGAATGTAATATAAAATCATCTGTGGCTCTTAAAATATTTAACAGCATAAAGTGGATCATTCCTCCCTGATTTTAGACAACTGTGTAGAATTCATGTAGTGTCATACACTCGCTATTAATCATACAGATAGAACTGTCATCTTCGTGGGCTTCGTTGGAATTGCTAAGGTGCCCTCTGCAGAAGATACTGTGGCTAATGTTCTCATTACCAACTAATTGGCTAAAGGAATTCTCTCACACTGCATTTAGTCTGATGGATATTTTCTATCACCTGATGGGTGGAATGGACAGCCAAACCAATTATCACAGCAAAGAGTGCTGTATACCCGAAAATTTCAGGCAGAGAAAAAAGACCCTTGTAAGATTATGTCTAGTCAGTGCCAGGTGAGATTTCGTTAAACTATTAAATGGGTTTGGGTTTGGGTTCTTTGGTAAAAGCGCAATTCAGAATACCTTGAAGCTTCTGTAAACCAGGCAGCCCCTGTGCTGATTTTGGGTTGTGGTGTTAGTGCTTTGACATTAAGTGACCTTAGGTGGGTGTGGAGGACTAAAAACAACTGGAGGCATCCTGAGGAGTTAACGGACAGTATTCTAGAGAGTTTATACCTGAATGAGCCTTGTGATTCAGAGGTGTGGAGTATGTGCTATTTACATAGTAACCCTTAGACGTAGGCATTATTCAAATTCTTTTTGTGATTATTTTCCTTTCATGTAGCTCTAACATATTTGAAAGAATATTTGTGCAGTAATTGAGATGGAAAGTTGTTTCATTTTTTTCTTTGTAGTTAATGCTTTAATATTTGAGATCTTAGCTTGAAATGCAAAAGATAATTTTCTGGAGTAAGGGAGAACATCTTGTACAATTCTCTTGCAGGCCTAGCTTTCAGTGCTTTGGGAACATTCTGTGTTTTCCCAGCATCGGTGGCAAAGCTAAATTTCCTTCTCTCTCAGCCTGGGAAATTAGCATGGCCTCTGGAGCATAGCCTGTCTGCCCTGTGGCCACCCAGAGCCTGTAGTGCTGCTGCTCTTTGTGAATCCTTCTGTTAGTGGCTGGACTGGTAAAGGAAAGGAGAGATATGCCATGCAATCAAATTTCGATGAAGAAGGCTGAGGAGAACATGAGAACTGATAAGAATCAATGACGAGGACAGAAGATGGCAGGAAGGCCAGTGCCCTTTTGTGGGGCTGGGAGTAGAAGCCATGTGGGGTTAGTTACTGTATTCTCCTTATCCCATCCTCTCTAGCCCCAGCACTATTCCCCCAGCTCCTCAGTCCTTGGGGTGTCCCCATGCAGAGCTGCCTTCGTCTTCCTCCAGCACAGCAGAAGCAAGGTGCCCCTCTCAGCCCCTCTTTAGTGTTCAGGTGTCTCCTGGAAGCAGAGATCTGCCTCCCTGATACTGTCCTCACCATGGATTCTGGAAAAACATGCTCTTAACAGAGTTGGCTAGGAATCTCACTTTTAGTAATGCATTCTTTTTTTTTTTTTTTCTTTTAAGTCAGATCATTTGTAGCAGAATCATTTTAAATAAGCTTTCCTTGCTTCATTAAAACCATAATGAGAACCAGAAGAAAAGAAATTTCTCAAGTAAGGGCAGGTGACACGGGAGAATGTAGATTCCTTTTCACATACAAAATGAAAAGTGTGTGTGCTTGTGTTTCTTTTTTGTTCTTTACTGTATATTCTGCCTCCTTACTAGAGGGGACTGCACAGGTGGTCAGATTGAGAGTTTGGACTCTGTTCCTGGGAGGCTGTAGTTCAAATGGATGAAGGGAGAAGGGCAGTGGGGAAAAGGGCAGAGGAAAAGGAGAGGCTTTCCATGAGAAACTCACGTGACTGTGTGCATGCAAGTGCATGGATTGCAGCCTCTCCAAGTGTTTTGGTTTTGAGAGGGTAGAAGCCAATGCTCTGAAAGAGCACTCCAAGAGGGCTGAGTAGAGCTGAGGGAAAATGCATTGGAGCTTTGAATTGTCTTTAAATCTCATCATGTACTTTAGCTCTGCATGGCGGGCCCACAGATTATATCTTTGGACGGCTGCAGTAGTGAAATAAGAGAAGCACTGGGCACTGCTGATCTACAGCTGTTTTGAAAAAGACAAGTTTTAAGTTAAGCATTTCTTTCATCCTTGCTTCTTATTGACTGACAAGGATGATGGAAGCTGGAAGCATTCTTGCCCTGTTTTTTGGGTAACAGTAGCTTTGTAGAGAGTCTGCACCCTCCTACACACTGGGAAAAGCCAGGGAACATGTAACTCAACATGACACTAGGGCTTGTTTGTATTACTGAATGTGTCCTCTTGCATTAGCATGTAGATTAATCGAGAGCCAGTCTAGGAAACATCATGAATATGCATGCTAAGTGTTGATGCTTTGTTGTTTCATGAATGCTCCAAATAATGTGGACCAAAGGGGTAAGTGCAGTTAGTAGCTGCAAGAACAGCAAAGTACAGGTATATTGTGATGGCAAACCACTTAAAAACACAGCAAGCCTCATCTCTTAATTCCTTGAGCAGTTCACTCCCTTGCATAGACAGGCTTTGTTTCATGGTTCAAAGTTCATTTCAGTTCATTCTTGAATATAATGCAGCTCCTTATAGGCTGCTCAATAATAAATACATCAGAATAAAACTTTAATGATAAAATAGACGCTATTCTGATCAGAATTAGACCAAAGCATTTGCTGTCAAGCTCAAGTGGGTGAAATTCGGTGTTAAACTTTATGGTTATATTAGCATTTTAATGAAAAGACTTCTCAGGCATTCCCTAAAGATAAAGAAATGAGCTATCTCTTAAAAACTATATTTTATTGAGAGATGCAACCCAAGATGCAATAAGTGCACTCCTGGGTAAAGAAAAGGACAGTTTGGGCCAAGGCTAAAATTACAGTCAGCAAAGAAGCATACATTTGCTTCTTTCACCTGCTAATAATGTGTGATTTTCCACATAATGGCCATAACCAGCTGAAGTGGGGTTTTATTTGGCATGAACATCTGCTTCTCATTGTTCTGGGTGAACCATCCCAACTTTTTTCCTTAAAATATAGAATTGTATTTCAAAAATTTGATTGTCTCTGTCCACCCTACCTGGATTCTAGCATATTGATCATAGATAGATAGAATTATGCTGCATGTGAAGAATTATTCAAGATTTCTTGACTTAAGTCTTCTGGGAGATCTCAAAGTGACAACTGCCCAAATGTCAGGATGATGTTGCTCCCTTCACATAAAGCAGCTGAGGCTGAGTTACTTTTCACTGCACAATCTCTGCTTGCCCTAATGTGAATATAATATTTTTCACTTCGTGTGTGTCTTGTAATTGTTAGCTATGTGTATTTTCTTTCAGTGTTAATTAAAAAATTGTAATTAGTGGAACAGGTAATGATGTCTTCTTTGAGACATTTGGTCTCTGATTCAGTCCTATGAACTCTGCCATTTATTTCACCATGTCTAGATTGCACTGGATGTAGTTTTCATTTTAATGTAAGCATGTCGATGAATTGATTTTTTATATAGTCACGTAAACTGAATGTCTGTAGGACCTGCCAGTACCATACAATGTGGTTCCATGCTCTTGGCACCTGTGCCATATACTGAATGTTTCTGGAACAATGTGAAAATGCCCATCCCTGGGTTGCACAGCTCACATTCAGTAATATTAGAATGAGAAAATATACTCTTTGATTATTTAGTCAAGTCAGGTGATAAAAGACACAACAGAAGTGGGCATGCAGAGAGATAGAGCATACTAACACTGAAAATTACTTCTAATAATTACCTCTTTCAGAATATTTATGAAATAATTAGATTACCCACCCTTCACATTTGCAGTCAGATTTTTGCTGTCCTCTTCTCCAGCACAAATTCACAACTGCGTTCTTTACTACAAGACAAGTTGCTTAGGCTTTTGGTTTCAGTTGCTCTTTCAATTTCATCTAAGATGAATCTGCACAACTGTCAGTAGTGAAGGTCCCACTTTTGGACACTTTTCTCATGTCAGCAGCAAATATCATACAGTCACAAAATGAACAGACTTGTAGGGCTCATCTAGCAGAAAATAAATTCAGACCCCTGCCCTACTTGTACCTACATGGTGTTATGATGTGTTAAAATGGTTGTATGCTGGCACCTGAATACTGTGAAAAGAAAGCTATATCTAGGTCCTCGGCTCTATTTTGGGAAACTTAATTAAGGATTGGCATCACATTCCTAAAATAACCCCCTGATGACAAGTTGCCTTCCTCAGAAAGCTGGCCATCTGAATTACAAAAAGTGTGGGTGATGGGATATAGTCAAAGGCCATGAAAATATGTAAATAAAACCTGTGTAAACACAGGGCATTCTTATTTTGCTTTCTTCATAATTTCAGTATCATGTTTTGAGTTATAGGCAAGGCCAGATTGGATGGGGCTTTCAGCAACCTGCTCTAGTGGAAGGTATCCCTGCCCCTGGCAGGGGGATTGAAATGAGATGATCCCTTCTGACCCAAACCGTTCTGTGATTCTATGTGTTTCCTTGCAGGCAAGAGAATGCATAGCTGCAGAAGACTATAATCAAAAAAGCAGAGTATTAGCAAGGCTTCAAATGCAGGGACAGGGTAACTATGTAATGTACTAGTTTGAAAACAAACTAGTGGGAGACACCAAGTCAGAATAACAATTTAATAGGAAAACAAAGTAAAGGCAGAAAACACTGGGTTAAACTGACAGAGTCAAGATACAACCTGACTCCCTGTTAGTCAGGGTGGTGGTAGGAGTCTGGTAGAATGGTGGCTGCAGTCCTCTGAAGCGGTGATTCTGTAGAAAAGGGTCTGCTCTTCCTCAGAAGGTCCAGTAGTGGCTGTGTAGCTCCTGTCCTCTGGAAATCCAGTGGAAGGGTTGTCTCTGGTGTTCAGCATCTCAGATTATATCCAGGATGGGATGCTTGGTTCCTCCCTCTGGGTGGAGCATCAACAGAAGATTGTCTGGAGGGAGTTATCTCTGAGTCATGCGGCAGGACAATGATGGGCCATTAACAGAAAGATAGTCTGGGGGCAGGAGGCAAGGAAACACTGCCCCACCTGATTTCAACAGCTCATGAGGATGGTAACCTCATGCAACCCAGGACAGTAACTTAACTTGCAAAGATTTTTCCAGTCATAAGACACCAAGTGAAATGTGCTGTTATAAGTTGAAAGAAGGATGTTTTATTGATGTCTTGGTTTGAAAGACAGGAGCCTGCCAAGAAGGGCAGGAACCTCCCTTGGAATGGAAAATATGACCCCCTACCCTCCAGATTATTTTAACTTTGAAATTACGGGGCTTTCAGGCAAAGATATGGGAAAAGGAATAACACTTCTTTACTAGAATATACATAGACACATACATATACATATATATATATATATAAAACAAGACAAACAAACAAAAACAACAGCAGCAGCAGCGGCAAGCAGAACCAGAAGCCAGTGCCAGCCTCTCTCGGCCGCGGGCCCTTTCCCCTTGGGTGCAGTTCCGCTCACAGCCGGCAGGGGCGCTGGTGGCTCCCGGCCGGGCAGGGCGGCTGCGATGATTCCCCCGCGCCTGCAGGGGGCGCTGTGGCGCGAGTTTCGGCCGTCTCTCTCCACATGGCAATGGCAGCTCTGCCACTGGGAGGGGAGAGACAGAGAGAGAGAGAAGGGGCTTTCCTTTGCAAACCCACAGGAAGCAGCCAGTCTCAGTGCCCCTCTGGGTCATGAAATGGACTGTAGCAGGAACTTCGGAGCAGCAGGCTGGAATGGCAGAGGCAAGAACAGCCAGGGTGGCAAACACAGTGGAGGAAAAACACCAAAGCCATGTCAGGAGCCACGGGGGTCAGGGGGACATGGGATGTCAGGTTAAAGTGTAGCAAAATGCCCGAAGCAGCAGCAGAAACAGCAGGGCTGGGCAGCTGCAGCCGGGCTCCCCCAAGCGACCAGGAGACATTCCCTCTGCAGGGGGTCGGGGTCCCGGATTTTCCCCTGAGGCACCCAAGCAGATGGTGAGGGTCCTTCCCAGTGAGGTCAGGTGTTGAAAAGGTCCCAGTACAATGGCCGCTCTTACAAGCAAAGGCTCACCCAAGGTAGGAGAAGCAGTAAAGGACAGAACTCTGCCGTGGCAGCGAATTCTCCCTGGAGTAGCAGCCCAGCACCAAGACCACGACTGTCCCCCCTCCGGTCACGAGAGCGAGAGAGGGATCGAGGGCCGAGCCCAGCCTCTCACCCCCAGCCAAAATCTCGAGGTATCTCTGCACTTCCCAAGAGAAAGTGCCCCAGCTAAGAGATGGTAGTAAACTGCACCCTTCCCCCTCCTCCTCCTCCCAGCCACACCTTTTGTCTCTTAATTATTGTCATTATCATCTCTTAGGCAACAAATGGGAGAAAATTCCCTGAGAGAAAAGAAAAAAAAAAAAAAAAAATCCTAACCTCCAACAACTGACCAGGCAGAAATGGCAGTAGGTAAATAGAAAATGAGGACAGAGTTGTAAGACAAGCACTCCTCTAACAATACAGCCTGGTAGCTCAACAGAGTCAAAGCAGCATTTACAGCTCGAAGTGGATACAAAGGGGGTATTAAAAGTGTTTGTGGTTACAGTGGATCAAACTTTAGAAACCAGACAAGGTCCTGAAAGCCAGGTCAGAGTCAAGATTTGAGCATGATCTTGGCAATAGGACAAAAAGCACAGGTAGATCTTCAAAGTAGAATGCCAAGGGATGAAGGCAGAAAGGAAGACAGGGCTTATGCTGCAACCATCAAGTTTTATAATTAGTTTTAATACACTTTTTTTGGTAAAAAGTCATCGGTCATCTGATGAAAGGATTTATTACTGTTCCCTGTATGGAGAGTGATAAAAAATAAGTGACAGTAGGGAGTATCTATTGGGGCTTCTGCCCAACCACTCCAAACAACTCCTGTTGCTGTAACAATTTAATTTGAAAAAAAGTAAAAGTCTGTCCTAGAAAAGATTTTACTTTGCATGTGGCTTAAATCTTTCTCTGCACAGGCAAGGAAGTTATATATGGTGAGAGCAAATATTTAGACTACCATGACCTCTCTTGCAAACTAAAATATACAGTAGTAAATCAGCACCTCTAAAGGATCTCTGCTCAGGCCTGCTCAGTAAGGGCTGCTTGATCTTGGAAAATGTATCTCACCTCTTCAAGAATCACAGAATTGTTAAGGTAGGAAAAGACCTCTAAGGTCATTGAGTCCAACATTAACCCAGCCACTGCCAAGCCCACCACTAAACCATGTTCCAAGTGCCGCATCTACACATCTTTTACATACATCCAGGAATGGTGACTCCACCAGTTCCCTGAGCAGCCCATTCCAGTGCCTGACCCCCCTTTCAGTAAGAGATGTTCCCTAATATCCAGTCTAAACCTCCCCTGGCATGACTTGAGGCTGTTTCCTCTTGTCCTGTTTGCTTTCTAATTGGGAGAAGAGACCAACCCCCACGTGGCCGCAACCTCCTTTAAGGGAGCTGTAGAGAGTGATAAGGTCTCCCCTGATCCTCCTTTTCTCCGGACTAAACATCCTCAGCCACTCCTCACTAGACTTGTGCTCCAGACTCTTCCCCAGCTCCATTGTCCTTATCTGGACAAGCTCTAGCACCTCAGTGTCCTTCCTGAATGGAGGGGCCGGAACCGAACACAGGATTTGGGGTGCAGCTTCACTGGTGCTGAGTACAGGGGGACAATCATGGCCCTGGTCCTGCTGGCTGGTCCAGCTGATCCAGGTCAGGATGCCATCGGCCTTCTTGGCCACCTGGGCACAGCTGGCTCATGCTCAGCTGCTGTTGACCAGCACCCCCAGGTCCTTTTCCACTGGGCAGTTTTCCAGCCACTCTGCCCCAGCCTGTGTTGCTGCCTGCAGTTGTTGCAGCCCAAGATCAGGACCTGGAACTTGGCCTTGTTGAACCTCACACGATTGGCCTTGGCCCATTGATCCAGCCTGTCCAGGTCCCTCTGCAGTGTCCTCCTACCCTTCATCAGATCAACGTTCTCACCTAGGTTGGTGTTGTCTGCAAAATGACTAAGGGTGGACTTGATCCCTTTGTCTAGATGATTTATAAAGATATTCAAATATCTTTATTTAACCCAAATACTGAGCCCTGGGGAACCCCCAGTAGTAACTGGCCTCCAGCTGGATTTAACTCCATTCACCACCACTCTTTGGGTTTGGCACCCAGCTGTTTTTAACCCAGCGAAGAGTATACTGTCCTAGCCATGAGCAGCCCATTTCTCCAGGAGAATGCTGTGGGAAACAGTGTCAAAGGCTTTACTGAAGTCTGTGTAAGCAACATCCACAGCCTTTCCTTCACCAACCTTATGCCTCCATTTCCTTTGTCTAAAGACAAAGTTTGTGGTTTGTAAAGCTCCCTCCTTTTATAGGAATGGAGTAGTGTTTCCAGCAGTGATGAGCGAGAAAAGGAAGACTGGAAATAAAGCTGATTGTACTAGCAAGGGAGAGAAAGAATGACCAGGATAACAAATCCCTGAGCACAAGGGATGCACAGATGGGAGAATGAAGGGGTAAAAGAGCACAGTATAGTGGTCTCCAGACCATACGGTCACTTGGGGTGAGCCCCCCAAATGTTCAGCATGACCAGCTTTGGGGCTGTGAGGGCAGGGGCTGGGCTGCTCCTGCTCTCTCCAAATGAAGGACACCTATCCCTGGGCTGCAGACATCACCTCCAGTGTTCCTCACAGCTAAGGAAGCAAGAGGCAAAGTGACAGAAAAGAGGAGAGTGTAGCAGATAGCGTTAGAAGCTGTAAGAAAGAGTTTCACAGAAGGACAAATGGAAGAGAAGCGGGGAAGAGGAGTAAGGAATAACACAATCTTATCAAGCAAGCTAAACAAGCCTTTTTAATGTCACTTCCTCCTCTGAGCATCCATAGACTAAACAGAATAGGGCAGGAAAAAGCTCCCTAAAAGAGGAGATAGAGGGGAAAAGGATGCTTTGTGCAACTTTATGCTGTTCAAAGGAAATAGAAATTCTGGGTTAAAAATCAAGTCTATTGCAAAAGAGATACTTAGATTAATTTATCTATAATTTACAGAAAAAAATAAATTGGCAGTTTGCTTATTGCATTTTGTGAGGAACGTGCACAACTGTCAGGCTAATGTAAAAATGGCATTTCAGTAATAATTATGGATATCTTGCTTCAGCCTCATTTAGAAATGTGTAATTGAAGTGATAGATGTAGTGCTTATAAATAGTTTAGGTTTCCTAATGTAATAATGAGCAGTTCTCTCATTCTCTCTAGTTTTTTTCCTTTCCTACATGTTTTTGCTTCTGAAACTTTTTTTTTTTAATGGCTCATTTCCCTTCCCTGCTGCTGACCAAGAGCATTCACAGGGGCGTGCTTTGACACACTTTTATGGTCTCGTGCCCTGGGAGCCCTGTCCCTGTCCCTGTCCCTGTCCCTGTCCCTGTTGCTGTGAGTCCTGGGCAGGTGTACACAAACAACACTGAGTTGTAACAGGCTGGGGAAGGCGGGTGGGTGGAAATGCAGCTGGTTGAGGGGGTCCTCACTGGTAGTGAACCAGCAGGAGGGAATGAAGACTGGGGAGAGAGAGAGAAAGGGCTGGGAGAGGCAATGCAGTGTGTCATGGATTAGGAAAATTAGTGTAGCAAATCTCAATAGTGAGAGATAGAAGACAGTGGTGATAAATGGCACAAGAGATGAGAAATAAAGGGGTAATCACGTCGTGTACTCTTTAAGTGCTAATGAAGTCCAGGGAAGGAGGATGAGCGAGGAATGAGAAACTATGGGTGCAGTACATACGGGTACAGTACATATGGGTACTCCCAGGCAAAAGATCCTCTTCAGACAGATGACTTCCCATGTGCAAATTCTGCCACTCAGCTCTCCCCAAATTTTAGGAAACTCCAAGTTCTTTGCACTTGTAAAGTAAGGATAAATGAATACTGAAGGAATGTGAGACCAGCTGAAGGAAGAAGGCATGATACAGGTTGGGGAACTGCTAGAAAAGACTGCTTTGGGGGCTGTCCCCAGCATTACGTAAAGGACTGTCTGGACCTCTAATATCTGAAGATTTTTTTAGTGTTTTCCTAGGGTTTAAGGGTAACTGGTGTCTCTTTTCACATGCTTTATGATCTACCAAGGAAGCTCTTCTAACATCTGTGAGGCAATGACTACTAGCCAGGTATCCATAACCTCTAGTATTGATACTGCAAAATGTTCTTAAAAAAATTCTGGGGACTTCTGCCCAAAAACAAGTTTCTTTGCTCTCAGTGAATTCTGATGGAGTGTTGCCACTTAGTGGTCTTTTATCTTACAAAATCTTCTCCCCACTTGCATCTTTCATTTGTGTTCTTGTGCATAGGCAGGGTAGGTGTGAATTGTTGTTATGTGCTTTTTATTTTATCTGAACAAATGTAAACAGCATCCAAACATTAAACTGAAGTACAGAATGAAGCTGAACAAGCTCATAATGGCTGGAAAGGAACATTTGTCTTCGTTTGTAGTGAAGTGGTTTGAGGTGCAATCTTCGTGTGGCAATGGCTTCCTGCATTATGTCTGCAAGGAGGACGAAAGATTATCTTCAGAAGTAGGGACAAAGTACATGCAGCATAACACCAATGCATTTCCATTTTTTGATGTTGAAATCATTTGTCAGTGTGATTTTTGCTCTTCCTTGTCATTGGTGGGGAATGTTTCCAAATATTGGCAGTGTCTTAAATTCTTTGCTTTGAACTGCAAAACTAGTAACCTCTCGGAGCCAAAATCAAGCATTAGTTTAGAGGTCTCTTAGTGAAATATTGAACATGACCCAACACAGAGAATGAGGCAGGCTCAGGGTAGTCAGTAAAAGCAGTGTTTCATGTGTAGTAGATCCTATGATATATGAAAAAAGTTGTTCTAAAATATATTTTCTTCTTAATTGCAAAATTGCAAAGAAAAACTTAGAGTCAATAGGATTCGAGTTGTTTTCTGTGATGCCTTTTGTTGGATTGGTTTTCACCTACAGGCTTATTGCTTAGTAACTCTGTGTGTGGACACACCAGGATCGGGCATCTGATACAACCTCTTTTTGCTCTCACAGAAGAAAATGGAAATGAAAATTTCCATTGAAAGTTTGATTGAAGCCGAATTGCCTTTAGAAGGCAGGGGCAAAAAGGAGGTTGGGGAAGAGAGGTTGTTTTTTTAATGGGTAGATAGCTCATTTATGTGGGGTAGAACAAATAAAGTTGGGACACAGGTCAGCATTTGAGATCCAAGTACGGCTGCACTTATCTTAGTACGGTAAATGTGGAAAGTAGGACTTTGTTTCCTCAAGATGTGAAGAACATCCCCTTCTCCTCGCTTCAGAGCAAGCTGAATAGTTTTCCCTATGCATCAATTCCCCAGACTGAAGTTGTCAAAGAGAGGCTATAGGTGGGAAAGGAGGGTAGAATAGAGCATTTAAAATAGGAGGAAACTGAAAATGTAAGCTTGAGAGGCAGATGCCTGCCCATAAGGACATGGTAATGTTGCAGGGTGGGAAGCTCCCTTAGTGCTGGTGAGTGACTAGCCAGCTTGTAGCCATGACACCTGTGTGTCACCCTGATGAAGGATGGATACCTGCAAATGATGGGTCCATGATAATGTGGGATTTAGGGTTTTTTGGAATTTTTTGCCTTTTTTTGTTGTTTTTAAACACACAAGAAGAAGAATACTTCTATGGGATGGCTACCACATCCCTCCTGTCTGGGTTATGTGCAAGGCCCTCTGTAGAATAATGAGAGACCTTTTATGTATCCTGTTACAGTTTTCCTTTCATTCAGTGAGCAGAGCTGGGTATTTAATTTCAGTGTCTACTAAAGCAATCTCCAAAAGCAGTTAAAATAAAACTCATTACAGTGTGTATGTGATATGGTATGTTTAGAATCCTGAGAATGTGCTGCAATAAAACTTTTGCTAGCTTTCCCTCTCCATGGCAGCAGATAACAAAATTTCCACTGTGTCTAGAAACTGAAAAGATGAATCCCCCCAGACTGGGGACAATTGTTTCTTTGTCTGCTGAGCAGTAGTTATTTATTTGTGAGGAAACCCAGAAGTCATCTCCAAAGGTGAAATCTGTGTTTCTTGAAGATGAAAATAAGCATTCTGTGACTGATAAACAGCTGAGTTTTCTGCAAATGTGGATTTATAGTTTTCCCCACCCTTTATTTTACCACATGGTTCTTCTGAGCGACGTGGAAATACCTTTAACTCCTTTTATTCCTGGGATGCACTGTCCTTCACAGAGGTTGGGCTGGTGTTTGTATAAAGCTGCTTATGCTGGGAAATCTTGCCTAGTGTGGCGTGGCCATGCCTGAGATAGCACAGGCCTTATTAATACTTAACATTGAGTAAACAAGGCAGCTCATATCCATTGTTACTACTTACATCCAAAGGTAGTGCAGCATCCTCAGCTGACGAAGGTCAGGTGAAAAACAGGTTTGCTCTCTGTGAGAGGGACTTTTTTTTCTGTAAAAGGTGCAGAAACTATGTTTCCCAGCTCTTGAGGGTTGCGCTGCAGAGAGGCTGTATATAAATATTGGACAAAGTGGGAACCCCCTGTGCCACAGTGCATCCCGGATGCTAGCAACCGGAGGTATTTGGAAGGGGCAGAAGAGGTAAGGGATGGCCTGGCTTGGTTTGACTGGAATATTGTTTGGTTTATTGTTAGAGTGCTGTTGTTTCTTTATGGGTCATTCATTTTCCCAGTGCATGATAATCTTTGTTTTGTTACCTCATGGATAAGGTTGCTGCACTTTGCCATCACTTGCCTCCTAGAAATGTCAGCTTTTGTTGTCACACTTGGAGAGCTTGTGACAGCTGTTTCAAAAAGAATTTTGCTGAATAAATTCACAGCCACATTAAGTATCTGTAGTGAAGCACCTGGGATTGAGGGTTTTTTTAATTACTTGTTTGAGCACATTGAAAGACATACCTCTCAAGTACTGCTGGTTTTCTGTTAGAAATCCAGTCTTGCCCTGTAGAATCTGTTAAAAATACAAAGTAGCTGTTCCCCCTTCCTCGCCTAACTCTAAAAGAAACCTCTAAAAGAAACCGCATGCCAGTGTCACAAGTAGAGGCATTGTCCTGGCTATGGGGCAGACAAGAAAGAGAAAAATGTTTAACAGAGTCCCATCCCCAAGGCTGTTTTATAGAAATTATTCCTCTGTTGTAAACCTCCATCTTCATGGAATAAAAGTTTGATGTATGCAGAAGGACAGTGCTTGGGTTAGGGTGGCACTCAGACCAGTTGGGGTTGATAACTAGAACCAAAATGCAGTAACCTGAGGTCTGCTCTTGGCACCATGGATCAGAAATACCAGAGAATCTACTTGCATATCCTTTTTGAGCTGTAACACCTCACAGCACCTGCAGTAGCGCAGGAAACATTTTGCTGAGTGTATTGTATTAATCTCAAAATGCCCTGGGGGTGGATTGTATCCATGAAGTTGTATCCAAATGACGTCTGCGCAGCCACCAGACATAAGTGGCAAACCACTCTTGTTGCCTTTGTATCAAAATAAGCGTCCAAAACAACTTGGCACCTTACTAGATTTTCGAGTTGTGGACTTTATTAACAAGTGATGATAACCAGATAAGCAGGCTCCACCTGGGCAGCTAACACAGGTGTCACCACATCGTTCTCCCAGTGGCCTCCCTCCAGTGCAGAGTGGCTATGAGCACCTGTACATTGGCCAGGGCTGAAGTTTTGCCCATTGCTGAAATGTTGCTGCCTGTTGTCAGCTGCTTACTGTGTATCTGAAGTGGGAAAAAGCCTCTTGCTGGAAGTGTTTAGCACCTACTTTTACAGATATCTGGCTTCTTCCAACCTTTAGGCCTATCCAGGGGAAAGGGTGACTGGTAATAAGCATGCAAGATCCAGTCTCAGTCTAGCAGAACTTTAGGACCTTTGAGATAAAGGATACTATATGTGATTGTTACAAACGATTTGTTTGAGTTCTGCACAAAGGCAGCTAAATCAACAGAGAGACCAGGAGGTGATCCAGGCTGGCTTGCAGGTTTTCAGAACACTGTTTTCCGTGCTTTCCAGCATAACTGAAAAAGTGTTCTCTAGCTTGTGGCTATGCACATAATCTTCCAAATGTGAAAGGAATCTAAATTGGCACAGAGCAACTTGTCAGAATCAGCACCCAGTCTGCAGCAGGAGCTTGGGAGGGATGTGAACCGCCTTTGTTCTTTGCAGTGGGGGTGTTAACGCTAAAGTCTATGATAATGTACTTGCCAGCATTGTTAATTATTCTGCTGGAAGGAAGGAGTTGGAGAGTCTGCACAATTTGCTGTCACTAAGGGGCTTGTTTTGGCATTTCAGTTTGGCATCTCAAATAGGGGGTGTCTGGGAGAGTCCTGTTCTCTTGGGGGGTATGTGGGGCTGTGGAAGGGGCTCTTTTCACCCACTGATTTGTGTCTTCATTCCTCCTTGATACAAATAGGATTCTTCTGGAAACTTGGATGAGCAAGCTCTCAATGCTTATGGTCTTAAAGAAATTATTTTTTTCCAGTTGATCCTCATGACTCTGAAGCTCATTAACCTGAATGGCTCAATTAGCCAAATGCTAACATGCTGCCAGCACTTACTGCTACTGTCACTGATGCCACTTCAAAAATGTTATGTTTCATGCATCTGCTTTAAATGTGTGTCGCTTCTGTTTTTCTCTGGGGGAAAAGATCAAGCATATGCACTAAAAATATAGATATATATCTTTGCAGTAGTAACTGAGATAGTACTAAGTAGTACCTGCCATAATATGAACTTGTTCAATAGCTTGAACAGCAATCTGTTTCTGACGTATCTGGAGTAAGAAACTTTGACTGTAGTGAGAGGGTTACTGCAGTTAGCAGAATGAAATACATGTGCTTCTCTTTGGCATTGTGTTAATGAATTTTAGTTTTACTTGAATATTTTAAAGCACATTTTTAAATAGCTGTATAGAGGTCAAACTTGTTGGTTTCAGTCATTTTTTGTCTGTTGTGTGTTGCCATTTAGACTCTCAGATGAGATGTTATGTCTTGTTTACATCACAGTGCCCATGCTCAGGACAGTGCAATCACATCAGTTCAGGGCAGTGATAAAAGAAAGCCTGATTTTGGGCATAGTGCATGACTGTACAGGCTGAATGTGCACAGTACATTGATGTGGGGTCTGATCAAAACAGGCCTTACTTTTATCCAGTTTCACAACATGATTTTAATGATGGGGGTCTTGCCAATAATTATTGTTGGGTAACTGCCTGAAGCATTAATTTCTTTAGCTTATGCAGTGAAGCTGTAAAATGAGCATAATCAGACAGACTAGCTTGTGTTTCATGTTTCCAAAGACATGGTGTATAATTTGGGTGTTTGATGTGATTTCTCCATACCTGACCAACAAGACAGAATGCATATGGTTTGTTTGGATTAGCTTTTCCTCTCTTTTTCTTAAAAGAATAAATAAATCTACTCCCTTTTTGTACCTCAGGGCGATTCTGTGTTACCAGCCTCTTTCCCAAGTGTTCCAGGATCTCTCTCAATGCAAGCTTTTGTTTTAGAAAGTAAAATAAAAACAGGAAAGGATGTTTATATTCCTTGGGTTATGAAAATAAGAATCCAACTATCAGTTGGTACACTGGCTGATTCTTCCAAATATTCAGTGTGAGCCTTCCCAAGTAGCAGAAGTCTTATTGTATAAAACACCATCCTGTGTAAAATGAAGCTCTTGCGGGCAGAGGAAGATGATTTACTGCAAAAGTTGTTGTCCGTTTGCATTCATCTGTCTCTAGAAATGGTGGTGCTGGATGAGCCTCTGCTTTTGCCTACCTCGGCTTTGCTGAAGCTTTGCCAACTCTTTTGAAGCCTGACACTGCTCCCACTGTTTCCTGTGGGGAAAGACAAAACATGAAGGCATTTGATGTAGCCAACAAGCTTACTCTCCTTTTTTCAGGTAAACAAAGCTAACTATCTGAGAGCCTTGCCCAAGAGGTGCATTGTCAGGTAGTTTAAGAAGTAATCAGGTTTGTGTGTGTTAAACCTCCTGCAGTATGTGCTGTAGCAATGATCAGGAGCAGCCAGCCAGACCAGTGTTAGGTGGTACCAGCCACAAAAGGAAGGACCCGACCCTGCAAGTCAGAGCTGAGTAGTGCGGGAAGGGCAAAGCTGTCTTTGCGCTCTGAATTTCCAAGTCTGCAGTAGCAGTTGCAAGTAATATTTTTACCTTTAACTTGTCTGGCTCTCTCTTGACCTTCCTCTCTTGATGTGCACTCTTGCTAACCATTTAGTTAGCAAGGGGACTGGGGAAACAACAGCACAGTGGAGGTTAAGGCTTTCCATTCATCCTCAGTCCAGCCATGCTACTCTGCAGAACAGTACACGTGAAACAGCCTACTGGCCTTTTTTACAAGGCCTGTTGCCATTTAAGTTTACCTCCATCCCACGAACCGGGTTCTGGTATTTCTGCACTGCAACACTTTCTCTTAAACAAAGGGTAAAAAATACATTAATGATGTGTCAAAGCATGACACGGATGTCATCTTCCTCATCTGCTTCTTTTACAGGGGATCTCTTATTTGGGCTCTTTATAATACATATAAAGGACAGAAGCAGTGGGAAGGACTTCCATGTGCTTAGCAGTGACTCAAACCTTTGTGCAGGCTGGTGCATTTGCGGGGCAAATATGGTTGGAGTGAAACTTTGTTTCTTACTTGACTTGGTGCTGTGTTTTGTGTTCCAGTCTCAAGTAATCTGTTTTGTGGGGCAGGATGGAATGTAACAGTTCGGCTATGATGGAACTATTAATACCACACCATCTTAACTTCTTGTCAACTCTGCTGTAGGTGATAGAGGGTATGGGTCTCATTTATTTGTTCCACATTGTTTAAAGAAATGAGATGGGGATTTCTTGTTATGTACTTACACTGAAATTTGCTGGTTTGAGGTCCAGAGGACCCACTGATCTCTGAAACACTCATTGTGTATTGCATGTCCCCAGAGAAGGGAGGGCAAAGATGCAGTGCTTGGGTGCAGCACTGCTCTCTGCACAGGGTGTAGCTCCCATTATCTGCTGGAAATGCTGTGAAAAGCCACCAGCTCCTAGCTGGGACACACGGAGCCACTCAGGGCAGGTAGTCCTCTCTTCCCCCCTGGGCCAACTCACCGCTCCATGAAGACTGTCATTAGCCAAAATCTTTAGGAAGGTTGCCTGTGATGTTTTGCACAGATTCCCGCCCCCCACCCAATCCCTTTTGTGATGTGCTGATTCTGAAATGATCCCATCCAGTGCTATTCCTTCGGGGGATGCCCTCAGCGTCAGGCACAGCTCAGGTCTTGCAGTGGGTTTCAGTGAAGAGAGCTGGGTGCTCGTCACCCACAGGATCCCAGGCTAAGTCAAATAGCCATTTCTGTGTGTTTTCCAGTGCATCTCCCCTCACTCAACCTCTCCTTTCTTTGTGCTTTATTTCACCTCACCCAGTAGAGTTACTTATCTAACCAGTTTAGGGGTAGGGAAGATACAGTGCTTTGTATTTTCTGGGAAAAGATGGAGAGAGATGTCTAGAGCTGAGTTCTGAACATTGCATAGAAGTAAAATAAAGGAAGGTAAATGCTCACCTCTCCTCACAAACTTTAGATTATAAACTGAGCTAAAGAAAATTAGTTGATTCCTTGCCTGGTGGCCAGCTCTGATTTGTTGTAAGGCTGCGCACAGAAACATTGCAGCTAAGAGCATGCCAGGCTTTGTTTGCTGGTTGGTTGGATATTTATGTCAGGTTGCCAGGCAAATTCATATACTGCTATGCTGCAGGCAAGGTCTTGGGGGTGGGGGAGATGAGTAAACATCTTAGAAAGATCTAAAGGTGTAGGAAGAGGTTTGGAGGAAAAGAATGAGGAGCTGGGTTTGTAAGTTGTAAAACTTGCATCTATTTTTGTCTTCTGTTGCTGAAGCAGGAGTATCCAGAGCTGAGCTGTTCTGCAGCGCTGCCAGCTTCACATCTGTGCTGCTTTGTACCCTTGCGCCATGAGCAGGCAGCATCTCATGGAAAACTTCACAAAGCAGTTGGTCCCTGAGATGTGATTTGAGTTTGTGTCACTGCCTGGACAAGTGCATGTTTATGGACTCCTGCATGCTCCAAACCTGTAATAGTTTCAGTTGAAGTTTCTTCTGCCAGTACAAACCACAAAAAAGTAATTAAACAGACAATATATCTCTCTGTGCTACGTGAAACAGTTCCCTTTCTCACCCTTAACTGCCTTCTTTCTCCAGCCTCCTCAGGTTCAGACCTGCAGTTTATGATACAGGATGATTTTCTAATCACCATTTGAGTGCCTGGGAAAAGCTGGTGACTCCCTCTGTGTTTGCAAGTGTGTGCTGTGATTTACTGGAAGACAAAGTGTGCAAGCCAAAGCAGTGATGTTCTGAAAGAAAAGTTAAATCAGGAAACAGAAATAAAGGCCCATATCAATCTTTTATATATTTAGTTACCAAACGGCATCTCGTTTGTCAGCAATACATGTAACAACCGTGAAACAGAGCTGCCCCTCACTTTTAGCTACTGTCTCTGCCAGGGCATTCTGTTCTTGTATTCACTCTCAGAAACAGCTGAAATGATTATAAATATTTTTGAGCAAACAGCAGCTTTTTTTTTTTTTTTTAGCAAGTATAATTGCTAGATAAACTGTGGGATTGCAAAATGCTGAGGTTTAACACTTTGCTGGACAAGCTGTGTATGTTTTTGAGACAACCAGCATATGGGAGATTGTCAGCAAACTACTATCAAAGACATTTTTTACTCACAGCAATGGAGAGTTTTGAAAGGGAAATCACGTTAGGTAATCACAGCCTTTGCACATCAGTGAAAGCATGTTTTTCAGTTATTGCTTGAGTCCTTTCTCAGACTTGGTTGAAAATCAGTTTGGTTTCATTCTCTTTTGATTAGGAAATTAGTAATTTGTATTTTCAATCTATCATTACTTTGCTTTCAGAATGTCTTGGGGTGATCTTATGATGTGTATCCCATATTACTGCCTATGCCCAGAAATTAATTTTTGTGCTTTTCTATGCCTCTAAACTGAGCCTGAGGGGGGAAGGAAAAAACTGAGCAAAACTTTTTCAAAGCAGTTTGCATCTTGTTCAAGGTCACACAGAGATAGCAGGGTTTTTTTTCCCCAGCTGCAGCAAGGGAGCAAGGAAGCACCCAGCATGCTGCTTTCCAGTCAGCTTTTGGCCAGTTGTTTCAGTTTCTTGTTCTCTGGAGAGAGACTTAGAGTTGGACTTTGTTTTTCCTTCCCTGGAATTCTGGATTTTCTCTCTTTTCTACTGGGCTGCTTTCAACCTCAGAGCACATCGGGATGACTTTCCATCAGGCACAGAGGGCCTGGCCCTGGCCCAAGCCCCAGTCCGAGGAGACCAAAGGGAGGACTCTAACACTTCCCCAGGTTTTTCCTCCACAGCAAAAAAATTTATTATTTAGCATTATTTTCCTTTTTCCGTGTGTTTGGTATATAAATAGTTTTATCTCCTTCACTTTCTTTCGAGGAAAATTTATTTTTTCCCGAACCTGGGGGGGAAGGGGTGGTTGTGCCTTCTCTCAGAGGATATATTTCTAAATTTGGCCAAACCAGAACAAATTTAGTGGCGCCCAACTGCGTGGCTCAAAGGAAATTGAAAAAAACCTGTGCTAATTACATTTTGGTTTGAATTTACTTATTCTGTGTTGGGGTAAAGTAGTCACCATGCTGGTTGAGTTCATAATGTCTCTCTGGCTCAATGTACTCATGTCTTTCTGGTCCTTAGGCTTCATTGAGGTACTAGTGGTTTTTTGGTCCCTAGGGTTGTTTGCCTATCCACAACTTGCTCCAATCTTGTCCCTGATATGTAAATTTTACAGAGCAGGGAGATGAATTCGGATTTCTATTTTGCTGTGCTCGGTAATAATGATTTATAAGAACTTGGCAGAGGTACAGGCAGCTGTTCGAGGTATGTATGATAAGTGGTTTCTCCGTCCTAACCCCAGTCCTAGCTTCGGTAGTCTGTTTTGGGAATTTATTAGTAATTGCACCCAGATTGTTAGAGGAGTAGGAGACGGGGTTTCCCTTCTCTTTAAATTTGGTAGGTTATCTTTTGAGAGTGTTCAGTTTGCCCTGGATGTTAAAGAGACCACCTTCCTGGTATTTCTGGTATTTTATCTGGTAAGCTTCCTCTATGTGGTTCGCAGCTTGTCTAGAATGAGAGCTCAGATTTCCCGGGCAACTGCCGAGACACCTGACCCAGAGGTGGAACATCCTGAGTAGTGTGGGGAATGGGAGGATATGGGCCAAATCTTGAAGAAATTCTCTGACCCAATGGTTTGGAATGTTCCCCCTGAACAAGTTCAGAAACCAGCTGAGGTAGCAAAATATCTGAAAGAGAAATACAATGACAATTCCAATGAGAACAAGCTCCTTGCAATATGTTGGGCTTTGGCATATGCCTATCGCACACTGCAGCAGGTAAAGGTAGAAAGGCAGGAAGATAAATCAGCAAAGCTTGCAGACACCCCAGTCACTCAGGCTGCAGATAATCCAGACAGCAAGCCCAAACCAGATGGAGAGTCTAAGCCACTGACAGTGGCTCCTGTCGCGAGGAAAAAACACACAACCAAAACTGATTGCCCAGTGAAAGATGAGGATAATGCAGGGGAAGGAACCTCAAAAGATGCAGGGGAAGGAACCTCGAAACCACCAACTGACTCAGGCACCGAAACCATTACTGAGTCCATGTCCATAAAGGACCTTCACAGCCTAAGAAAGGATTACACCCGACGGTCTGATGAATCCATGATAGGATGGTAGGATGGTCCGTATTTAGGATGCAGCAGGTGATGATGTGATGCTGGACGGTGCTGAAGCGAGGCATTTGGGATCCCTGTCATGTGATCCAGTTATCGACCAAGCGATGATAAGGGGGGCTGACTCTGCCAGTCTCTGGAGACGGGTCTTGACAGGCGTAATTGAAAGATATATGTGCGGAGATGATCTCTACATGCAGCAAACCCCGTGGAAGACCATAGAACAAGGGATCCAATGCCTGAGAGAACTAGGGGTGGTAGAAGTTGTCTTCACAAATGACCCAGGATTGAGGAGTCCAGACCGGGCCAGAGTTATTCCATATATGTGGCGAAAACTTATATAACTTGGGCCACAAGAATACGCTTCTGCTTCAGCAATAATGAAACCGGACTATGGTGCGAATGAGACCATGCGGGATATGGCAGTGAAGCTCCGAGCATATGCAGACTCTGTGCATGGCCCAACACATGCAAGAATCACAGCTGTGGAAACACGTATGCAGAAAATGGAAGATAAGATGGAGAAGAATCACCAGGAGATTAAAGAGTGCCTCCTCCGCGGACGTTCCCCAGAGAGAAGGAACATCCCACGAAATGAGCTGTGGAAATTTCTGTGTGACAGTGGGGAAGACACGAAGAGGTGGGGTGGACAACCCACTTCTGCTCTGGCAGCACGAGTGCGTGAATTGAAGGAGTGCAAGTTTCAGAAAGGAAGCTCTACCAAAAAGGAAGTAGCTCCAGTTGCCTGTAGCCAAACTGCCGGAAATGATGGAAAAGATGATGGCCGATTCCCATGAAGGAACCTCTAAGATGCAGGACCAGGGAAAGAAGAATAACCAGGCATAGAGGGGCCCTGCCTCTAGCCAGGTGGAGGTCAGGGAAAACCGTGTTTTTTGGACTGTGTGGATTCGTTGGCCTGGTACATCAGAACCACAAAAATATGATGCCTTGGTTGACACTGGTGCGCAGTGCACAATAATTCCATCGCAGCATGTGGGGGTAGAATCTGTTTCTATTTCTGGTGTAACAGGTGGATCACAAAATTTGACTTTGGTGGAAGCTGAGGTGAGCCTGACTGGAAATAAGTGGAAGAAACATCTCATTGTGACTGGCCCAGAGGCCCCGTGCATTTTGGGCATCGATTTCCTCCGGAACGGGTATTTTAGAGACCCAAAGGGACTCAAGAGGGCTTTTGGAATAGCTGCTGTGGAGACAGAGGGCATTAAGCAATTGAACACCCTGCCTGGACTATAAGAGAACCCGTCTGCAGTAGGCCTTCTGAAGGTGGAAGAGCAAAGAGTACCAATTGCTACCTCGACAGTGCATCGCCGACAGTACCGAACAACTCGAGATGCTGTGATTCCCATCCACAAGATGATCCGTGAGCTGGAGAGCCAAGGGGTGGTCAGCAAGACCCATTTGGCCTGTGCGCAAATCTGAAGGAGAATGGAGATTGACTGTGGACTATTGTGGCTTGAATGAAGTGACTCCACCGCTGAGCGCTGCTGTGCCGGACATGTTGGAGCTCCAGTATGAGCTGGAGTCCAAAGCAGCAAAGTGGTACGCCACTATTGACATTGCCAATGCATTCTTCTCCATTCCTTTGGCAGCAGAGTGCAGGCCTCAGTTTGCCTTCACCTGGAGGGGCGCACAGTACACCTGGAACCGACTGCCCCAGGGGTGGAAGCACAGTCCCACCGTCTGCCATGGGCTGATCCAAACTGCATTGGAAAAGGGTGAGGCTCCAGAACATCTGCAGTACATTGATGACATCATTGTGTGGGGGAACACTGCAACAGAAGTGTTTTGAGAGAGGAGAGAAAGTTATCTGGATTCTCCTGGAAGCTGGTTTCGCCATCAAGAAGAGCAAAGTCAAGGGACCTGCCCGAGAGATCCAGTTCCTGGGAGTGAAATGGCAAGATGGACGGCATCAGATTCCCACTGAGGTCATCAGTAAGATCACAGCAATGTCTCCGCCGACCAACAAGAAGGAAACACAAGCTTTCCTAGGTGCCATAGGCTTTTGGAGGATGCACATTCCCGAGTACAGCCAGATTGTGAGTCCTCTTTACCTGGTTACCCGCAGGAAGAACAATTTCCACTGGGGCCCTGAACAGCAACAAGCTTTTGCCCAAATCAAGCAGGAAATTGCTCACGCCGTAGCCCTTGGCCCAGTCAGGAAAGGACCAGAGGTGAAGAATGTGCTCTACTCTGCAGCTGGGAGCCATGGTCTGTCCTGGAGGAAGAAGGTGTCTGGTGAGACTTGAGGTCGACCACTGGGATTCTGGAGCCAAAGCTACAGAGGGTCTGAAGCCAACTACACCCCAACAGAGAAGGAAATCCTGGCAGTTTATGAAGGAATCCAAGCCGCCTCAGAGGTACAGAAGCACAACTCCTCCTGGCACCCGGACTAACGGTGCTGGGGTGGATGTTCAAAGCAGAGGTTCCCTCTACCCACCACGCCACCAATGCCACATGGAGCAAATGGATTGCTCTCATCACACAGCGCGCCTGTATCGGAAAACTGAATCGCCCTTGGATTTTGGAAATAATCACAAACTGGCCTGAAGGTGAAAACTTTGGTCTTGCTGATGAAGAAGAACAAGTGACACGCGCTGAAGAAGCTCCACCGTACAACCAACTGCCATCAGAAGACACACGCTACGCTCTTTTCACCGATGGTTCTTGTCGCATCGTAGGTATGAAACAAAAGTGGAAAGCAGCCATATGGAGTCCCACACGACGGGTTGCAGAAGCTACTGAAGGAGAAGGTGGATCAAGCCAACTCGCTGAACTCAAAGCTGTTCAACTAGCTCTGGATATAGCTGAAAGAGAGAAGTGGCCAAAGCTCTACCTCTACACTGATTCATGGATGGTAGCCAATGCTCTGTTGGGGATGGCTAGAAAAGTGGGAAAAATTAATTGGCAGCATAGGGGAAAACCAATCTGGGCTGCTGATGAGTGGAAAAACATCGCTGCCTGAGTAAGAAAGCTGGTTGTGAAAGTCCGCCATGTAGATGCCCATGTCCCCAAGAGTAGGGCTAATGAAGAACACCAAAACAACAAGCAGGTAGATCAGGCTGCAAAGATAGAAGTGTCACAGGTAGACTTGGACTGGAAACACAAAGGAGAGTTGTTCCTAGCTCAATGGGCCCATGATGCCTCAAGTCATCAAGGCAGAGATGCCACCTATAAGTGGGCACGAGACCGAGGGGTGGATCTAACCATGGACAGTATCTCCCAGGTGATCCATGATTGTGAGACATGAGCTGCGATCAAGCAGGCCAAGCAGGTGAAGCCCCTGTGGTATGGTGGGCGGTGGTCCAAATACAAGTATGGGGAGGCCTGGCAGATTGATTACATCACACTGCCTCAAACCCGCCAAGGCAAGCGCTATGTGCTCACAATGGTAGAAGCCACCACAGGATGGCTGGAGACCCACCCTGTGCCTCATGCTACTGCCCGGAACACCATCCTGGGCCTTGAAAAGCAAGCCCTTTGGAGGCATGGTACCCCTGAGAGAATTGAATCTGACAATGGGACTCATTTTAAGAATAGCCTTATTAATACCTGGGCTAGAGAACATGGCATAGAGTGGGTGTACCATATCCCTTACCATGCACCAGCTGCAGGCAAAGTGGAATGGTGTAATGGATTGTTGAAAACCACTTTGAAGGCACTGGGTGGGGGAACTTTCGAAAATTGGGAACAGCATCTAGCAAAGGCCACCTGGTTAGTTAACACCCGAGGTTCCACCAACAGAATCTGAATCCCTGCATACAACAGATGGAGATAAGGTCCCAGTAGTGCATGTCAGAGGTCTGTTAGGAAAGACTGTGTGGATAAATTCTGCCTCGAGTACAGACAAACCCATCCGTGGGGTTGTCTTTGCTCAGAGACCTGGTTGCACATGGTCGGTAATGCAGAAAGATGGAACAGCGCGTTGTGTACCGCAGGGAGATCTGATTGTTGTATGAGAACCACCTGTAGTGTGAAATGCCTGTGTACCCCTGCTTGCTGATTGTCACTGTCACTGTTCATATATAGCTGTGTATATATATATATATATATATGTATTAATGTGTGTGTAGAATTAGAATATCTTAGTTTGGGCATTGAGTCAACAATATGGGATAAGGGGTGGAATGTCTTGGAGTGACCTTATGATGTGTATCCAATATCGCTGCCTATGCCCAGAAATTAATTTTTGTGCTTTTCTATGCCTCTAAACTGAGCCTGAGGGGGGGAAGGAAAAAACTGAGCAAAACTTTTTCAAAGCAGTTTGCGTCTTGTTCAAGGTCACACAGAGATAGCAGGGGTTTTTTTTCCCCAGCTGCAGCAAGGGAGCAAGGAAGCACCCAGCATGCTGCTTTCCAGTCAGCTTTTGGCCAGTTGTTTCAGTTTCTTGTTCTCTGGAGAGAGACTTAGAGTTGGACTTTGTTTTTCCTTCCCTGGAATTCTGGATTTTCTCTCTTTTCTACTGGGCTGCTTTCAACCTCAGAGCACATCGGGATGACTTTCCATCAGGCACAGAGGGCCTGGCCCTGGCCCAAGCCCCAGTCTGAGGAGACCAAAGGGAGGACTCTAACGCTTCCCCAGGTTTTTCCTCCACAGCAAAAAATTTTATTATTTAGCATTATTTTCCTTTTTCCATGTGTTTGGTAAATAAATAGTTTTATCTCCTTCACTTTCCTTCGAGGAAAATTTATTTCTTCCCGAACCTGGGGGGGGGGGGGGGGGGGGGGGAAGGGGTGGTTGTGCCTTCTCTCACACAGAAAAAGGAAGGGAGTTTATTTGAAAGGTGGGTTGCAAGAGATTCATGTTCTCTGAGTATGTGAGAAACATTCTTTACATTTTGTTTAAAGTTGTGAAATGCAAGGAAGTTGAATCCTTATAGCTATGTAACAGATCCTAGGGCGGGTACATGGAGCTAGTTTGCTTTCAGCAGAAATAAGGCAGTTTCTTGTGTGGGAAGACTAGAGGAGCAGGAATTCTTAGGGAAACAAATTCTGGAAAGAGCCAGCCCAGGAGAGAGGTAGCTCCCAGTTTATTTAGGAAAGCTCATAATGAAATGGAAGATAACAAGTTAGCATGATGTACAATCTGGAGGGATGAACCTGTACTTGAGATTTGACAACACTACTCTTAAAAATATTTATTGCTGCTATTTAAGTAGAGAGTACCAAGAGAAATAATGTTTTATTTCTGTCGCTTGGCCTTCACTATAACATAGAAACAAGTAATTTAAATAGTAAAGGTTCCAGTGACTATTTTGCACATTAATATTCAACTTAGTGCACACCCAGACAATGCTTAAGTGTTCTTCCTTGGCCTTGAGTGGAAGGCTGGGTACATGTAGCCCCTGTGCTGTCACTGTATTTTCCCTGTCCTGCACCTCCAAGCAGTATCTACATGTACCCTTGGATATCTTGGGATGATGTCACTGCTTATGTTCATTGACAAACCAGTTAGGTTAGAAGCAGGATTGTTCTGTATCTGGACAAGATGATTTCTGCTATCTTCAGTCTGAATATATGCAAACTTACAGGTGTATTCTTGCAAAGGAGCAGGTCTGTCCTGGGGCAGTAACTGGATTGTAATTACTCTGCCCTGGATGTATGAACAGACTGGGGAATGAGAGGCTGGAGAGCAGCACTGTGCAATATGAAGCTATGTCTTTCCTTGTGGTTTCCCAGCAGTAGTCCAGTAACATAACAGGTTTGATTTCCTGGGGGTCCTGGCTGATGGAAAGTTGAATGTGAGTCAGCGGTGCCCTGGCAGCCAAGAGGGCCAGCTGTGTCCTGGGGGCATCAGGCACAGCATCGACAGCTGGGCAAGAGAGGGGATTGTCCTGCTCTGCTCTGCACTGGGGCAGCCTCACCTCCAGCACTGGGAGCAGTTTTGGGTGCCACAATATAAAAAAGACATTAAGCCATTGGAGAGGGTTCAAAGGAGGGCCACGAGGATGGTGAAGGGGCTTGAGGGAAAGGTCTGTGAGGAGTGGCTGAGGTCACTTGGTCTGTTCAGCCTGGAGAAGACGGAGGGGAGACCTCATTGCAGTTATAACTTCATCAGGAGGGAAAGTGGAGGGGCAGGCACTGATCTCTTCACTCTCCTGACCAGTGACAGGACCCAAGGGAATTGCATGAAATTCTGTCAGGGGAGGTTTAGGTATCGGGCCAAGGTTCTTCACCCAAAGCAGTTGAGCAGGTTGAACAGGCTCCCCAGGGAGGTGTCACAGCACCAAGCCCGACAGAGTTCAAGAAGTGTTTGTAAAGTGCTCTCAGGCACAGGGTGGGATTCTTGGGGTGTCCTGTGCAGGGCCAGGACTTGGACTCAATGACCCTGATGGATCCCTTCCAACTCAGCATATTCCATGATTCTGTGATAGAAATTCCATCAGTGCAGTAACAGGTATGCATGTCAAAGGGCAAAATTTGTCTTTAAAGGCTTTTTTGTTTTCCTTTCTTCTTTTCTTTTTATTTCTTTCCTGTTGAAGGTAGCGGTAAAAATCTTCATTGGAAACAGTGTCTCCTTTATTTTAAGCTACTGATGAAATAAAGTAGTATTTTTCTTGTGACCTGAAAGTGGGCATTGATAAAATTGTACGTATTAGTTGCTTTTAATGACTTTATACTTTTGGACAATTTTTCTTTCCTTTTCTTTGTTCTTCCTCATTACTAAGGACTAAACAAAATATTTTGCTTTACTGGCAGAGCTTTCTGATCCTGCAGTATTTCTTTTGCAAGGAGACTTGCTTTGTAGCTGTTAGGCATAGGGCAGCATTAGTCAATCACAAATAAGTTTGCTTCCCATAGTTCCATTTGAGTCCAGAACAGAAAGCAGTCAGTATGGGTCAAGATCAAGAAGTGGAGAAATCAGAAATTGTGCCATTTCCCAGATCCAGATGAAAGCATTGTCAGAGGCCAAGGCAAGATATTATTTGATGGTACAGCCAAGTGCCAGGGAGTTCCCATGGGGAAGAGATGGGGTCAGAGACAGGTGATAGGGAGAGCATCCAGAGTGCTACTGCAGCAGGAACAGGGCAGTCCCTTCCCTCAGACACCCAGCTGAGCCGGCACTTGGGCACAGAACCTGCCAAGGTGCTTTGTGAACGCAAACCTGCCAGCAGTGCTGTGGTTTAAGCCCAGCGTGTCTGAGGCTAAAAGGCTGAAAGTGAGCTTCTGGTGTATAACCTTCCATTTGAAACAACTGTGTGTGGCAAAAGTATTCTGAAGCCTTAGATCCCATAACTCTAAATGCAGAGCTTGGGGTTGCTCCCTACAATTACCTGAGATTGTAATTTTTTTATTTACTGTAATTTTTTAAATACTTTCCAGGAAAAAACCTTAGAAACCAAGAGTTGACTAGTTGAATTTTAAAATATGAAGCTATGTCTTTCCATGTGGTTTCCCAGCAGTAGTCCAGTAACGTAAAGCCCCTGCCTCAGTTTTACATGATGGAATCAGCGGTCTCTCACACTCCCACTTCCCAGATAGGCAAAGGATTTATTAAAACTCTAGCTACCTCCTTGGCTGCTTCAAGTCTGTTCTTCTTGTCACAGTTCTGCTTAATATGTTGGCATTATTAAAAATCTAAACAAGGTTGCTCCTTGGTGTGACTGCAAGTTCCTCTATCTGGTTTTGAGCTTTTGCTGTCTGTCCTCTCTCACAAATGTGAGTCTCGCAATCATAAAGAACAAAACTCTCACAAGAAAGGCAAAATTCAGCAAGGAAATGACTCTTCAACTACTGAAAACAGGACAAAGTGAACCGTTCTTAATTTGGTTTTGGGGAAGAAGAAAAAATTTTTTCTGGATACTCTTTTTTTCTGGTCAGTAAGACATTTTGTCAGGCTTTCTATGTACATAGGCAAAGAGATTCCTAAGAGTCTCCCTAAATGAAACACTGCATCATCTGAAGGCACTGGTCTTGGACAGGGATGTCTGATAGTGCAAATTTGTGTTGGAGCAAATTTCATCTTCATTTAGGTAAAGGATAGATCCCTCATGTTTGAAGGAGTAAATCTAGTAAAACATTCCAAAATAAATAACACTGCAGTTACTCTTAGGTATGGGCTTCATTTTGGATTCCCTCTCTTAGTCCCTTCTTGATGGTAAACAAAAAAACCAACTCTGAGTCCAGAGCTACAAAGGAGGCTGCTATCACCTAAAGCTGCTTCAGTCCTGCTTGCTTTCTTAGTAGTCCTCATCTGGGGTCCTCTCCTCTCTCTTATGAGCTACCTGCCAGAGGGTTGGCTGGTCTCTGGTCTTTAGTAGAAACACCTGGTTCAGCACAGCTGTAACTCTTCAAGGTCGAGGCTGCCTGCAGCCCATTCTTGTTCTCCTACACCTTCTAGCACAGCCTTCCAAGAGGCAGACGAGAGGATGTTCCCACCACAGTACTGAAGGGACTGCTAGGCAGGTGGGCCAGGCAGCTGTATGAAGTTACTTAAAAATCCATTGCAGAAACAACTGTATATTAAAAAAAAAAAAAAAAAAAAAAGGCAAAAAAAGCATGTGGCTCATACAATTTTACAGCTCAGGTATCAGGAGGTGCAGGTTTATGTTCAGAGATCAGTGCAGGACAAGTGGAATCTATCTGGAGAGTAAAGCCACCTTTTAGGCAGGTGTACCTGCAGAGTTGTATAAAAGGCCCTGGTTAAGCCTGGAATTCAAATTGTTCTTTGCAGATAGTTTAAGCAAATGTGAATTCTCAGCCCCTCCTCTCATTAAGGCAGACCGATTTACTGCATTTTGAATTTGTGTCCATCCGAGAAGGTAAAGTTTTACTGGACTTTCAATTTGTCTCCATCCCAGGGCTCATAGGATGCCTCTTCCCTCCTTCTCATTCCTTCCGGTATCAGAGATGTTGAGGAAATATTACAGAATCAGAGTGGTTTGGGTTGGAAGGGATCATGAAGATCACCTTGTTCTAACCCCCCTGTCAAGGGCAGGGAGGGACACCTTCCATTACAACAGGTTGCTCAAAGCGCCATCCAACCTGGACTTGAATACTTCCAGGGGTGGATGTGGCATCCCCAGCTGCTCTGGGAAACCTGTTCCAGTGCCTCACCACCCTCACAGCAAAGAATTTCTTCCCAATATCTAATGTAAACCTGATTTCAGGTCTAACTAACTTCTGTTAGTGTGAAGCCATTCCCACTTGTCCTGTCACTCCATGCCCTTGTAAAAAGTCCCTCTCCAACTCTCTTCTACTCAGTACTTTATAACTTATGCTGCCATGGACTGAAGCTCAAAGGGAACTTTGTATTGGAGTAGCTTGCCATCAACATACCATGTTGCTCCTGGGGATATCTGACATAAGGTGGGAAAAGTTCTTGGAAGATGGAAAAGTCATTTTGAGTTTAAGTGTTTGGAGTTAATTCCTCAAGTAAAGCTCTGTAATAGAAAATGGACAGAAAAATTGGCTGCCCTTGCATTGCTGATTTTATTACCTCTTCAGCTCTCAGAGAGGGAAGAGGTTATTGTTCCTTGTGGTTTGACCAGCTTGGACTTTTCAGACAACGGATGAGGTGGGCAGTGTTTGGAAGTGGGGACTGAGGAAGAAGAGCGGCAGGGAATGATCCCATGGGCTTTACCTAGCACTGGGCAGGTAGTGACTGTGTGTGTGACAGCGCTGCCTATGCTTGGTGCCTCCATCTGAAGTTTAAGGCATGTTTAATGGGGACCTCCTGCCACCCAGAGAAAGAGAAGTGACAGACCTGTCTGATTTGCCTTGTTGTTGATAATTGAATTTAGTTAGGGCAGCACTGCATCTGTGTTGCAAAGTTAAGCAACAGCTTCTATTTCAATCCCATGGTGCCAGCATTCATGTCTCAGTCTTCACTATTCCCTTGTGAGTACCAGGTGTTCTTTGTCTGCAGTGGCTTTCTTGTCTTGCAGGTTACTATTTTAATTCACTTTCTAATTTCTTTCTCTCCCTTTCTTCTTTCGGTCTCCCTCCAAATCTCTGTTAGGTGATGCATGTGTGCAGAAGGGGCTGTTTCTAATGAGCTTCTAGGCAGGGAGAAGGCAAAAGAGATCACTTTTAAAATTGAAAGAGAAGGGTGTGGGTGGGAGTTTACATTGAGGAACACTGTTTTTAATAGATTCTTATTTAATTAAGGGCACTTCTGGAGGGGTGAGGGATGATGGTGTCTTTAGTAACACTTCTTAGAGAACAGCAGTTAAGATATTTTTTCCCCCAAAAGCATTCCATGAATTTTCTTTTTGAGAGCTGCCTTTGTGCATTTACTTTAAGTGCTATGGTTAATAAAGAAAAGAACACAACCATAAACCCATTGTGAAGTGCCTGTGTTGTCTGAAATGCATTGAAATGAACTCTTTTTGACATACATGTGAAGTCTGATGTCTGTCTGATTAAAAATGGGGAGAAGGTTCCAGGCGTACAACTGACATTGATTGGATCAGATACACTCCCTTTAGTAAAGAAAAAGTATTTTTAATTAAAAATTCAGAAATAGAAAAGAGGTATAATCTGAAATTTAGAACTGTCACTCTAATGAATGCAACCAAAATACTAGTTAGACATAGGTCTTTTAGTACAAGCCTTAATTTAAGAAAGAAAGAAACTGATCCAACTTGTGGGAAAACCCTGCTCCCACCTAAGTTAGTTGTGGGGCTCATTTGATGTCCTTAGTGCCAGGAGCTCATCCTCAGCGTCTAGCATGATTCTGCAGGGTGGGTGGTAAAAAAAGGGGTGTGTTCCACCTAATCTGAGTGCCGCCCAGAAGTGGAAAAGGTGAAGTGAGACTTCCCTGTACCCATCTAGAAAACGGTTCAAATAGTGCTTGCATCTTCAGGTGCATTGCACAGGCTTAGTGGCAGAGGCAAGGTTGTCATAAGAGTAAAGGAGTCATGACCCACGAGGACTTGGCTGGCTCCTCATCCTTCTCCAGGCAGAGTTCCATACTCCCTCCATACTCTCCAGCTGATCACTGACTTGGGGGCTACATCCTCTCCTCCCTCTTCTCATTTCCCTAGCCTGTCTTTCCTAGAAAGCCTAAGACCTTCCATTCCAGTGCTCCAGTCATAGGAGCCATCCCACCATATCTCTGTGATGCCAATGATATCATACCCATGCAGGTGTGTGCACATCTCTAGTTCCTCTTGTTTGTTCCCCATACCACATGGGTTTGTGTACAGACATCTGAGCCAGGTCCTGGGTAAAGCCAACTTGATGGGTGGATGTACTGGTTTGAAAGTAAACCAGCAGGATGAATGAACTCCACACAATTACCTTGCAAGAGATTTCAGGTCAGAGTTACAATTTAAAAAAAGATTACAATAAATGCAATAACACACAGAAAACTGGCTTAAACCCACAAAGTTAGAATACAACTTGGCACCCTATTGTTCAGGGTGGTGTTCACAATCTGATTAAGCAGTGGTTGCAGTCCTGTTGTAGTGATGGTTGCAGTCTTGTCCTGTGGAAGTTCTGGTCCCCCTCTCGATCCATCAACTGGCGGTGGTGATGGTGTCCCAAGTCCCAAGTTACAAAAGGTCAAGTGGGAATGCTCAGTACCTTCCCTAGGGTGGGGAGTTTCACAGTGGCGTGATTTCATTATGTGCATCATGGGATATTTTTTGGAGTTGTTGGTGGTCTCAGTCTTTACAGCTGCCCCTTATGCTGGAGCCCTGTAGCCATTATGGCCCATTAGCAGACATGACACCCTCAGGATAGGTGTAACTGTGCTGGTGCTTCCCCAGAATGGGTTATCATGGTCGAGTAATTTGTGAAGACAAAATGAAGAAACACTACCCTGCCTCACAGGGTTTGCCTCTTCTTTATTTCCTTTAACACCCAGCTTGTAGCCTGAGGTGTCGGGTGTGCACTGGGCAGCTACTTCGAGCTACCCATCGTTTACAGTTTGTCAGAAATGGCAGTAGAAGAGAGTAGAATACACAGTTTGGTTACACCCCACATTAACGCTCTTCTTCTGCAACCCAGGACACTGGAGCATCTGGAATCCCTTTGCACTGTTCCAGGCATCCATTACAGGTTTTGGCATCTGACTGGCAGGACTGGGATGGATAGATGCCCTGATGAATCTAGTTTAAAGCCCTTCACCAGTCTGGCAAGTTCCTGACCCAAGACAGTTTTTTCCTTCTTTGTCAGTCTGATGGACCAATAACATCCCTGATCCAGGCTCCTGGAAGGCAGCACACTTCCCTTGAGCACAGCTCAGGCTGATAGACTAGAGCCTCTGTACCTCTCAGTCATCCACTACTATCACCCACTGCCTTTTCTTGGTTGAACTAGTTGTTAATTTCTGTATTTGTGGAGTAGGTTGGGCTGTTCCGCTTAGCTCTGGCTGTTCTTTCAGTGTGTGGATGTTGCCTCGTTAGCCTACAAAGCTAGGAAGTGGTACTGAGTGGGCATGTCCAGCTGGATGGGAATGTCTGGCTGTGAAGGAAGTCCCTTCCTTTTGTTAGTTCCTTTCCTCCTTTTATGTTGTAGGTTTTTTTCCCCCACTACTTCCCAAGCTCCTGTGTTAATGCCCTCCCTCCCTTCTATGTGTGCCAGGATGTGAAATTTTGGCTTGTCCTCAGCAGGCTGTGGTTCCCACCAGAGGGGCTTGGAACCAGCTGTCCAATTCCATCTAAGCCTCCACGATGTCTCAGTCTTTTGACTGTCTCCTGCAGCTTGACACCCTGTTTCTGGAGGTCCTTCACCAGGGCACACCAGCTACAGTTCAGTGAGCTACCTCTCTTGTACTCCCTGATACTCCTTGGCCTCTTCACTGCTTCCTTCAGCTGTGCTACCAGGCTGAGCGGATCATTCCCCTGTTCATACCTCAAACGGACGTTGTCTCGGCTGCCCTCCGGCATCAGTGACAAGCTCAGGCATTCACTGCAGCCGGAGACTTGGACAGCTGCATGTTGATGTGTGAGGTATCTGGGTCATCCCGTTCCTTCTGATAGTAGCTTTGACCATATTGAAACCATGGTTAGTCCTCTTCCAGACTGCTAGGTGATGACTGACTCTCTAAATTCTTAGCCCTGCCTTTCTGACCTGTTGTGCCTTGTGTGCCTGTTCCTGTTTGCCACACTTCCTGGAGACACTTAGATCTCCTTCGGATGCCCCTGGAAATGCCCCTCACCTGGTTGGCTCCCACGGGCTGCCAGGTCCTGATGGAACTCCGGGCCACTGACTGTGTGTCCCTGAGCTCAGGAACCCTCACTTCAGTCAAAAATGGCTTCAGTTAACTAAGTGTTCTGTATTTCCTAAGGATGAATAGTTTTAACAGAAAAACATTAGGGAGCTCACAAACAAGGGGTGGATTGTGGATATGATGGTGCCAGCAGAGATGCCAGCTAGTACCTCCCTGAGCCCGGCCATGCTGGGATGCAGTTTTTCAGCACTGAGTGATGAAGTTTGGGGTTGAGCATTTCTGTGACACTGGTTTGGGAGCTAGGCACAGTGTTTAAATCTACTTCTTTTTATCTGCCCCATGTCCTCACTATTAGCTGTGATTGTGCTATCTACACTATCTTGTTTTCTCTTGTTAAAAATAAGAACAAAATCTTCCTGCTCTGTTACTGCTGTGTTAAATACCAGTGTAAACCAAGAGAGCATTTGAGAGCAGAAAAAAGTGCCTAATGCAAAGCACTGTCTGATCCCTTCCCACCATAAAGACACAAAACAGGCTGGTTTCTTGTGATGTCACCTCAGAACAGGATGGTTAAGCAGATGCAGGTCATGTAAAATATATGGGAGTTCCTTTTAATCACTTTAGGAATACAGGAGTTTGTTTATTTTTGAAGCAATGCTATTATCTACAGGTCCCATTGTATCCTAGCAATTTAGCTGTGTCAAAGATGTGATTAAGCCTCAGCTGTGGTACTCAAGTAAAACTGCCAGATCACGTTAGTAATATAATTTGTGACTGTGCAGCAGCCATTTCCAGATTTTTTTTCTATTGCAAGGCTTTGCTGCAGATTGGGTTTTCATTCCTCACTCCTGTTCATTGAAGGGACACATGGGATTATAAATTAGTAGTTAAAATTCATATTAGTTGGAATTTAGGAATTAAGAAGTTTGACTTCTTAATGAAGAACTTTGACTTTTTGCATTCACATTTGAATTATGGTTGATGGCAAAGCTGAGTTGGGGCCAGATGTGTTCTGATTTCCAATGAGTCTTGGCTTTTCAGGCCTTTGGCATATATAGTATCTGCACTCCATATAAACCCCATGCATGAAAAGATGACCTTAAGATTTGGCCTCCACTGAATTTATATGTGATTCAAGGGAAGGTTTTTCAAAATCACATAAGGCAGGAAGGGCCTTCTTCCCTCTTTCCCTTTTTTCTTTTCAGTGGAAATGAGGTCCTAACCAGTGTATATTCCCAGATTTCTCAAAAGAATCCTAGTCCTGTCTGGGACCAAAATGTTCTGTCTAATATTTAAATAGCTTTTTAATTTCTACTATTTTTGTTTAAAAGATTTCGATGGATTCTAACTGGTTTAAATACACCAGTCCAGATCCACTAAGCATAGCAAACACTAGATTAATGGATGAAATCAGTCCATTCACGTAATTTTTCTTGAACAAGTAGTATTTTCTATTTAGCCATATATATATCCCTTTAAGACTCCCAGTTTTATGCTTGCTGCCTTATCAAGAAGCTGGGTTTGTGATTTGCAGTCTTGATCATGAGAATTGTGTAAGTTTTATTTAGCAGATTGAGAGATGTCATAAAGAAAAAAATGTGAGCAGGCATTACTTAGCCCCATGTTTCTTTTCCTTCAGTCCCACAAGTGCTAAATTCTGGTTTTAATTTCATTATTGAAATTACAGGACCTTCTAAAGATCTGGCTGCATCCCAAAATGGCCTGTTGAGAAATACCTCTAAAGTTGCAGCTGTGTCAAGTAACCTTCTGCAGACAAAACTCTCAAGGTATCAGTAATTGCTTGTTTGCAAGGACACCTTAGTATCTCTCACTGACAGATCCTTTGGGAAATGCAGACAGGGATATGTGTGCCCTGCTCTCTCAGCTACACCGACTGCAGTGAGGTAGATGAAGCACCCAGTCAGACCTGTGACTTGGGCAACACTTCAGAGGAGCTGAGCCTAGAACTAGCTTGGATCCGGGCTGGTTCCACCTGGAAATGACACATGCAGATGATGCTTCATGAGCTGTCAGTTTTGACCACATACAAAGATCCACGAAGGACAGGAATACCCCAGTGTCTGCAGCAGCTGCTGTGGTGCCCCTGAGTCTTGGAGCAGCTATAGACCATCCTGAGCAGGTCCTGTCTGTTTCAGGAATGCTGGCCTGATCTAAAACATGCTTCAAAAAGCAATGCAAGAAGAGAAATAGTTTCTCGGTTTCTAGTTTCGATTGTTTTGGTGTTTATGTTTGTTGGGAATGAGAGAAGTCTATGTATTCTGGCTGGGTGTACATCACTGCAGGTGACATGCTGCTCCATTTGAGATGAACCTCAGCAAAGGCTGTAAATTTTAAATGTAGGAAGTTTTCATCTTCAGTTCAAAAGTGCTACCCAGTAATGCCAAAACTGCAGGCACACTGCAAGCACCAGCTCACAAGGGTGCACACGAACACTTCTACTGATTGTACAAGACTAAGAGAAAGCGTTTTGAATCATTTTGCTTAATTCTTTTTAAAAAGAGTTGTTTAGGCAGTGTCTTGTGAGAACACACAAGCTTAATGTACTGGTGTCAGTCAGTGTGCAATTCACAACAGCTCAGGTTTGATAGGAGCATTATATTTGTGTTTGCTAGAAAGGATACCCTGGACAATTTTCAAGTGCCACAGCCACTTGACCTTCTCACTCATGAAGACAAAGTGTGGTAGCAAGGCTTAGCTATGCTGCATTGTGTGTGCATGAGCCTACCTGCAGGGTTTAGTGGCTGGTCATGAACATTCCATAATCAGATTTTGATGTCATCAGAAGCAGTCTCTATAGAAGCCCCAAACCATTACAGGATTCCAGTTAAAGTTTAAATTAACTTCCTTTAGTTTATTTCCTTTATGCTTCAAAAAGTTCCTAGACACGAGTACTGGCAGAATCTGAAGAGAAAAAGCAATCTCATTTTCAGAAATACTGAAGTTATATCACTGCCACTTTCTAATTTGTTTTTCAAATTAATAATTCCCATGGGGACCAGGAGAAAGAAAAAGGCAGGAAGGGATTGTGTACTGGTGGTGAAGTGGACCTATGCAAAGTTGCTGTGTATCAACTGTGTTTTCAAAACGATCAGTTGTGATTTTCAGATCCCTCAGACCATGTGAGTTATTTTTGACAGATTCTGCCAACTACATTCTGTGACGTCTGGGAGTGAGGGCAGTCTGGCAGTAGCTTTTGAAAAAACATTTATCCTCATCAGTAAGATAAAGTTGTCAGAGGAACCCAGAGACATCCATGGAAACAAATAATGATTCAATATGGAAAACTAGTTATCTGGTCACAGGGAAAGGTAAGAGAGGCACATTTTTGAGAGCTGCATTTGAGCATCCAGATGAATGAAGGAAGGGAGAATTGCAATGACATGGTGAACTGAATATTCTGGAGGACTTGAATGATAGGAATTATTTCTGAAATGTTTGCTCAAAATACCAACTTATCAAAGATAATATTTGTGGCATATGGCATATCAGGCCCTGACGTATGCATCTCTATACTATACACCTAATACACTGGAGAAAATGCTGATGTTTCTGATATTGTGTATTAGCTGGGTATGTGGAATAGCCAGGAGAATGAGTAGACTGAATCTGTTGCAGGAAAGGATTAGTTTATTGCATTTATTTTGAGAGTTGAATTGTTTAATGGAATGCAATAGCAGGTTACTAGTAATTGCCTCAAAGGAGCCCTGAGATGGAGCAGGCAGTAAGAACAAGAATTATTTGATGCATAGCATTAGCAAGTTGCATAAAAGTAGCTACCTCTCTGGTGTGTTCTCAGAATTTTGTGGCCAAGAGGCTCACTGGGAAATCATTCTTCATTGGTTTAATGTCTTCTCGTGAGGATAGGATTTGCTTCCCAGATTTTTGCCTTTTAACATACTTTAATTGAACACAGAGTGATTGGTTGGTTGGTGTTTTGTTTTTTGGTTTTTGTTTTCCTTGAATGTGTGTGACAGCATATGTTGGAGTGAGTGCATTCTATGTTAGTAAAAAGCACCTGACTAGCATCCTCCAAGCTGGCAACAAGCTCATGCTTGTTTTGGAAGTGCCTGTAAGCCCTAACCGCGTATCAGGATCCATTGTAACAACTGAAGGTATCAACACCTGTGCAGCCCAGATATAGCAGAAAAAAAGATACCCTTGTGCCTTCATTATTCACAACTGAAATAATTAATTGAAGTAATGAGAGTGCTTGTTTCTCCATTCTCACCTTCCAGTGCTGTGCTATCTTGCTGTATTCCATGGCTAAAAGCAAGAAGAAATCCCCAGAGCTATGTAGGTTCTTCCCTTAAAACCTGCATTGTGGAAGAAGGATCAAGTAGTTGCAGCTCTTGAAGGTCATCCAGCGCAGCCGCTGTTTAAAGCTGGGCCAGCTGCTTCAGGTTGTTGGGGATTGTATTCAGTTTGGCTTTGAGTATCCCCAAGGATGGAGACTCCACGGTTTCTCTGGCCCACCTGCACCAGTGTTTGGCTCCACTCACACTGAACACCTTTTTGCTGGTATGTAATTGCAGTTTCCTGTGTTGGAATTAATGCCTTGCCCCTCTATCTACCACTATGTGGTCCACTAAGTGACTGACTACACCATCTCATTCCTTGCGGGTAGCAAGAAAACCTCCCTTTTGCCTACAATTTCTAGGGCAAGCCCCAGTTTGCTGTCAATATTGTAGGCAGTAGTGGGGACAGAGGGATGTGATTGTTTGAGCTGTAGGTACCTGTGCTGAACCTGCTGCTGCACAAGGTCATTTTGTGCAGACCAAGTTTGATTTTCCCCAGCAGCCTGGCTTTATGTCTTGAACTTGTCAGCCTCAGGCAGCACTTACTGGAAGGCTGGAACATTTGGAGATAGGAGAAGCTTTTTCCTTCTGGGAAAACGATACCCCTTCTGGGGTATCTTGAGCCCTAGAACTGAGGTTCTGAAAACTGGAAATTGTGATGGATTCCTGTGCCATTTTCTGCAGGAAGAAGGGAGGGAAAGAAGGGATTAACTGTCATTGCTGCCGTACTTAGCTTTTTCAGTAATGAATAATTACTAACTAAGCAGGACTCTTAGTACAAGCTTCTTTCTTAAGAGTTTAATGAATCCTCGCTGTGCATTGTGGTGTGGATTCTTCTTTTCATTCTATGCACAATGAGTAAATTTTAGCTAAGAATCCCAATAGTTCCTGCATTCTGCCTGTTGAAACTCCCCCCTGCTGTTCAAGCAGGTATGGAATACACTGCCTTATGTCCCAGGCTGCTGCTCAGTGATGAGGTAGCCCCAGAATAGATGAGGAGGAATCTTGGCACCTGGTTTGCAAAACGGCTGGGTGGTACAGATCTGCACTATGTTAATTTGCTGGTTTATTATTATTTGAAAAGTAAGATGTTTTCTGCAGTTAATTTTCTGCATTCAGGGAAAGGGTTGCCAGTGAATACACAGTTATCTGCAGAACTAGCTGCTACAAATTCTCCTCAGACAGTTCTGTTTGGTAATTTCTTCAAAATTTATTTTTCTTGTGATGATTAAATGCAAGTGTACTTGTAAAGACATTTTTGAGTATGTTCCATCTTGCTAACTGATCCATATGGTCAGTCAGTGTTACTGTGGGACTGTCTGCCCTATAACAGAAGGAAGGCTGATTCCCCAGGGATGAAAAGTTGGTTTCAAATGCCCAGAATTCCAGTTCTGAGAGCAAAGGACCATCCAGGACATGAGGTCTGGTCTAACTTACTTTTATTGCCAATTAGAGAACTGATTTCCTCTGTCAGAGCATTACTTTTGGTTTAGCCCCTTAAAGGGGGGGTATAGTCCCCTAAAATTAAGGGTATAATTTTAGAAATTTCTAACATGGCATTATATCACTATGCAATTAATCTTTTTTCTGTATAGGAATAGGGAATAAATAACCTCTACAGTTAAAGCAGTAGAACAAGGTCTTAGTTATTTATAAATTACAATGAAAACTCCAAACCTTCACCCCTCTCCCAGTCATTAAAAGGAGGAGTGGTGGTTTAGGTTGCCTGAGACAAACTAAGAAATGTTTGCCCCAACCTTACACTCTCTGAAACCTGTGGCAAAAGTTTTACCTTCCCTAGTTGTAAAAGTTGGGAAGAGATCAACATCTTGAGCTAATGATAATGATGAGGAGGCCAAATCACACTGGATCACAGGTCAAGCCTGGGAAAGTAATGTCAGGAAACAGGTAACCTGTTACACAGACTTCTGGAAGTCAATATGTACAATGGTAATACACTTTGTTTCCTGTGACAGATCATTCTTGAAGCACTGCGGGGTCCCTGCATGTGAACTGTTGGCCCCACAGATGGCCATAGCATTTCCAAGTTGTATTGTTTTATGGGAAAGAACATGCTTACTCCTAAGCAAATACTTATTTTATAATTTTAAGCAGGGTGGCAAAGAAGGAACAAGCCAATTTGCTTGTTGACTTTGAGGATTTTGTTGGTACCAGCCCCTTCTTCCCTCTTATCTATGGGTAGCCTGTTAGTATCAGGGTGGTAGCCCTCGAGCTGCCGAGTGCTAAGTGCATTTAATCAGTATCATTAGCAGCCCCAAGTAATTGATTATCATCCATAGCTGAGTGTTCAGAGCAAGCACACAGCCAATGGCAGCCACTTAATCTGTCATGCCTGCATGTTCTTGTCCTCCTGAGATCTATCAGCTGTGTAGCCTCTGACCCCATCAGCAAAATCACTGATGGCTGCTTCGTATTTACTGTGTACCCATTATGTCACCTGTATTAACCAGCTGAACTGGCTGCAGTGAACATGGGAGAAGGATTTACAGCAGCAATGGTAGTTTGTAGGTCTTATTTTAGTCTTCCTTTTCGTGCATATCTAAGCCTGGATTTTTGTGGGAAGAGGGGGTGGTCTTTAAATGTACACTGCTCAATTATTTTTCTGGTGTTAGTATTAATTGCAAGACTCAAAATAGGTTGATTAGAATAAGACCTCACAGGGATGTTTATAATTCAGATTTTGGAGATGTGACTAATGAATAACAACCACAGCTAATCAGTTCTCAAAACTGATGGTAATGAGCAGAAGAGGGGGAGGAAGTCAACCTGGATCTCTGCTAATGCACTGCAGTGGAAGACAGCAAGGTCTCTTAACATGTGTTTGATTCGGATGGAATTCTTTATTTTTCACAGGAAAAGCCTTTTTTTAAAAGCAGAGCTTGAAGATAAATTTTAAATAACCAGTAGTCAGTTACGGCCTTTAAAGTTAGGGTAGTATTTAATTGTTTGAACTGTTCAGAGACTTGAGTATTCTTATGGCATCTTTGGGCTTTTTATTTACAAGTTGAGTTTTTCTGCATTCATAACTGCTACAGAAATGACAGCACTGAACACTGGAGTCCTTTATTCACAGAACTGGCACCACAGGGGCATTGACAGTGTGTTTTTTCTCTGTGTTTCCAAGATTTTTGACCTTGATCAAGGTCATTTCTTAACAATGAGATGATGTGGTAAGTCTCCTGCTATAACCTGATCAGTCCTCTGCCTCTGTGCACGTGTTTGTTTAACCATGTAGTGAATTTGCTGTCCTGAATAAAAAAGAACTTGAAATGTATCAGATGCTCCTGAACTGGAACTTCAGTCAGGAATGATCCTGATCCACACAGGAATTGGGATAGTATTAGTCTTGGAAAATGCCTTTAAAATCATAGGCAGACATCTTCATGTCAAATTTTCCTGTTTCTGCCATGCACCATATCCTTGTAAGGAGAGAATTTCCTACCAGCCCTTCAGGTTGTACATTTTAGTTTGGGGATTTTTTGACACTGAAGAACACGTTTGTTGTCAAAGAGCATTCTTTGCAGTTGAACAAATAATTCCACTTACACCAGTGAGACTGTGGAAGGAGGATGAGAGAAGAAACTGTCCTTGGCTGGTGAGGCACTTGTACACATTTCAGTGTGCTCAGGGAGGCTCTGCAGATGCCTGCTGCCTTTAAGAAAAAAACAAGAAGCAGTGACCAAATACAATTTCAGTAACTCAGTTTTGTCGTTTGACATAGAGCTGAGCTGCTGGTTTGTGTCATTTATCTTTAAATAATACCATAGAACCTAACTCAGTGTGACCATGAAAATGAGGTTCTTCTTTTGACAGTGAGCAGTCTGGTTTCTAAATAAAGCAAATGGTAGAAATTGATTGTGTTTAATGCTTCGAGTACTGGGGCAAAGAGTACACTAAGGTCAAGGTTATTCCAGTTTCTTATGTCCAGCAGGAGTCTTTGGGGAAGTGAGACAGGCACCTCCACATGTCTCCTGCCCTTTGCTTTCTGTTTGCACTGTTTATCATTCACAAGATCTGACTCAGGAGCAGTTCAGCTGAAAAGTTTCCTGTTTTGGGGGACCGTGAGTTCAAATCAGGGAGCAGTCCATTGTGCAGCTTCATGAACATTACTGCTGGCATGGGACAAGGAAGTGGAGAGCCAGGGAACACTTGCCTGAGAAACAGGCCTAGTATGTTGATACATGGGTGTATGGGTGTTTATGCTTGTCTCCGTTTGAGAGACAGGTGTCTGCCAAGGAAGCCAGGAACCTCCCTTGGAATGGAACGTATGACCCCCCTTCCGTCTGAATTATTGTAACTTTGAAATTACGGGGTTTTCAGGCACAGATATGGGAAAAGGAATAACAGTTCTTTACTAGTTTGTACATGTATATCAAGGCAAACAAACAAAAACAACAGCAGCAGCAGCAGCAGCAGCAAGCAGAACCAGAAGCCAGTGCCAGCCTCTCTCGGCCGCGGGCCCTTTCCCCTTGGGTGCAGTTCCGCTCACAGCCGGCAGGGGCGCTGGTGGCTCCCGGCCGGGCAGGGTGGCTGCGATGATTCCCCCGCGCCTGCAGGGGGCGCTGTGGCGCGAGTTCAGCTGCATCTCCCTCGCGTGGTAATGGCGGGCGGGCTGGATGGTGAAAATGGGCTGCAGCAGGAACCTTGGACCAGCTGCTGGAACAGCAGGGCAGGCTCACCCGGGGTAGCAAGCACAAGGTAGCAGAAACTCAGCAACTGTGACAGGAGCTGCAGGGTGTCCCGGTAGGCACAGCATGTGTGGCTACAGGCAAAAAAAACCCCTGGAGCAGTGGCAGAGAAGCAGCAGGGCTGGGCAGCGGCAGCCGGGCTCCCAAATGCAGCCAGGAGAAGCTCCCTGAGAAGAGGAAGGGACTCGGGGTCCTGGGGTTTCCACTGAGGCACCTGAGTGGATGGTGTGGGTCTTTTGTTTTGTGAGTTAGGGTGTTAAGGTCCCAGTGCCACGTCCGCTCTTATGAGCAGAGCTCCACTCATGGAAGTGGAGTAGAATACAGCAGGAGACAGAGCCTTGCAGTGGTGGTGAATTCTCCCCACAGTGACCGCAGCCTGTCTTCTCTCCAGTGCTGAGAAGCGAGAGAAAGAGATCAAGGAGCTGCGCCCAGCCCCTTCCCCCAACCCAAATCTCGAAGTATGTCTTGTGCCTCCAAGAGAAAACCCCCCAGATAAAGAGAGTAGCCAGCTGTACCCTTCCCCTGAGCCACAGCAACTTCTTTTGTCTCTCTTAAGTGCCGGTCATTATTGTCTCTTACCAACATATGGGAGAAAATTCCCTGAAAGAAACAGAAGGAAAAGTCCTAAGCCCCAACAATGGTCAAGAGAGACAGAGAGTCAGCTTAGAAAATTTTCTATCAGCAATGAAGTTTTCTGTTTCAGAAGCATTGTATAGAATAATTCTGTTTTCTGCAGAAAGTTGAGCCCTTTGCTGATCAAACAACACTAAGCAACTTTCTGTGTCTCTTAAGCATTTCACATGCACAAGTATACATATAACATCAGTCAATATATAATAGAGATGTAGAATATTCTCAAGTCATGAGAAGTTCTGCAAAAGCCCGTAGCTTTTTATGGTTCCCTGCACTTAATGGTTGCATCTCCTTTGGATGACAATGGTCACGGCAACATCTCCATTTTTGCCCGGTGCTGATGACATGATGTGGCCATTGATTCCTGCAGGAGGGTTCATGGCACCTGATGAAAGTTGTATCAGTCTTATTAGACTTTTTGGGTAACTTTTTTATGGTTCTGTCAATCTTCTGCATTATTACACTCCACTAGGGTTCAGAGGCCCTAGCATCAGCCCATTGCATGGGTGCCATTTGCAGTATAGCTTCCTTTTGGGTGTGACTGCATGTTCCTAACTCTTCCATAACCTCAGCTTTAGGATTTGCAGCAGCAGCAGCATGACTATGTGAAGACAGCTTCATCAGCACTGGGTTCCTCACTAGCTGAAGTTTTTCATGAGAAAAAGGCTCATCGGTCAAAAGGCTTTTGTGGGTATACATCACCAAAGTCCACATCACTTCCTGGGCCAGTGCTTGCTATGGAGATGTGCCTGTTACGGTTGATTTTTTTTAAGTTGTTAGAAATGCCTCTGCCCAAATTAAGGTGCAGACGAGCCCATATGCCAAAGTCAATAGTATGGGTTTTATTAAATAGTAAATATGAGACAGAGAGAGAAAAGGGAAGAAAAAGAAGTAGCAAAAAGGTGGGGGACGGAAAGAGAGTGACAGAGGCAAAATAAAGAAAATATCCCCACTCTGTGGATCCCACCAGCATCCCAATGATCCTCTCCAGCTGGTCTTCTTGGTGGTGAGGGTCCCCCAAGAAGCGCAGAATGGATTAACAAACGCTCAGGCTGGGTGGGAATGCCTAGGTACCTCCCCAGGGGAGCAGAGTGGAAGCAGTTTAACACAGTCTCTTGCAGCAGACTCTGGATCTGTTGCATCACTTTGTGTCATGTGCAGTGCTGCGGTGCAATGCCTCAGGAATGAGTCTGGGGAGCCCTTTGGGGGGTCTTTGGTGGATTATGACACCCCTCAGCTGCCTCCTACATGGCATGTGGCCTGTGGGGCTCAGGGTTTCATAGCTGGGCCGATTTGTGTAAGGGAGGATGGGTGTTCACTGCCGCTGATCACAGGTTATGCCACACACCCTAAACCTCCTCCCCCCACCCTCATTTGAGGGAAGGGGTGTCTGTGTAAACCTGGCCTCTGTGGGTCGTGCTCTCCCCCACCCCAAACCCAGCCAGGGATGATTCTCTGCTGTGTTTGGCTTTCTTGTAGATGCATTTCTTTCCCTCAGCTTTGTTTGTTTCTCTCTAGACCTGAGATGATTGAACAATAGTGTTGCCTGGTATCTTATCTAGGCGGCTTAACTCAGAGTCCAAAGTTCCAGTCAGGCATCTTCAAGGAGGAGTGGGCTTCTGTGGTTTTAGCTTCTTCATACAGTTTTTGCTATAATGGACAAAACTCCTTCATAACAATGTTTAAGGCATGAACCATTTCAGTCCCTGACAGTATGTTATCTTCATTATTGGAACATGAACATCACATCCTAGGAACTGTAGAGACAGGAATGTGTGTTGGGAATGGGGGGAAGAAGGAGCAGTCTTTCTTCTTTTGCTTTGGCTGCAGGCTCTGAGGAAGAGAAGGCTTTTCTTCATTCTTTCAACCCCTCCTCTAATTCATTTGCGGCCAGCCCTGGCAGAATAATCCTGCTGAACAGTTAAAAATCATATATTTTATATTGCAGCTGTGATCTTCACAAGAACAGAGGTGTGAGGGACAGAGCAAACTCATGCAGGAAGCACCTTTATAAACACACAGCGTTTTCATTTCTTACATTTGAGTTTTGAATGTGTGAACATTGCCTAAAAGGGAGCAGTGCAGCCAGCATTACACTGTATGCAGGAGGGAAAGGGAGCAGAGATGGAGATGCAGGACATTAGTCATTTATCTGCTTAGCCAGCCTCTTCCTCTGCCAGGGCAGGCAGCTAGTACTGGCAGGGGCAAAGTCCTAGGGCCCTGTCATTCATAGAATTGTAGAATGGTTTGGATTAGCAGGGACCTTAAAGACCATCTCTTTCCAACACTCCTGTCATGGGCAGTAACACTTCCCACTAGACTACGTTACTCAAAGCCCCATCCAGCCTGGCCTTGAACACTTCCAGGGATGGGGCATCCACGACTTCTCGGGCAAACTGTTCCAGTGCCTCACCACCCTCACAGCAAAGAATTTCTTCCTAATTTCTGATCTAAACCCATGCTCTTTCAATTTAAAGTATTTGTGTGAAAATTGCCTTGCAATTTAGGGACTAAGAACATAAAAAAAATTAAGTCATTAGTGGTCGCAGCCCCATCAGGCTCACACTCAGCCATGAGTCTGTGATACAAACCAGGGGTCTTCCAAGAACAAAACAGCTTAATACAGGCAGAAAAGATATTGACTGTCTAAAGTAGTTACACTTAAAACTGTAGGGAATTAAAGCAATGCAGAGTTTTGTACAGAGCATCTTGGCATGTAACTCAAATTAATATAATTAGTGAATCCTTGCAGTCACTACCTTCTTTTAAACTAAGAGTCAGTGGAACAAGAAAGAGAAGGGCATTTTTAACATGCTTTTCACATGCCTGCAGTTAAGCACTGAAATTTGTATCTTTGCACCCAAGTAAGAGGCTGGATGTTTATACAATACATGTAAATGAGCAGTAAATGGTGATAATAAAGACAGGATATGTCCCTACAAATAGCTCACAGCTCTAATCTAGTAACAAAATAGAGCTTATTTTATCTCAGGCTCATTTAAGGCCTTCCTAGTAAAGCCATGTTTGCAAGGGTGTTTCAGTCTGTAACATTTACTTGGCCTGCTAGTACTGTGTGAGTAGGGCTAAATGCTTCTACACTGGCAGTAAAGTGTGATAATCAATCAAATTAAGGCAGTTCACTGGAATCAGCATGTTTTCCCTAGTCTGAACAGTCCCAGGGGAGTTTTCTAAAGTTCGGTGTCTGATACTATGCTCTCAAAATGGAGGCAGCACAATCCTGTCTTTTTTTTTAATTTCTCCTTTTCCAGGCATGCAGTGAAAGTGGGTTAAATTTGGCCATGCAGGCTGGCCAAGGGAACTGGCTGAGGATAAAGTGTGTGGAGGGGCTTCCCGGTGGCCAGGCAGCACTGAGGTGGAAGGCAGCAGCAGAGCACCCAGTGGGGACACTGGGAGGGTTGTGTCCAACCAAAAGGGTGGCCATGGAATGACGCAGGCCACATTCCCACTGGCACGTCACTTTAGGCTGGGATGTCACACTGGGCCTGCTGCTAGAGCTGGAGTATACTTGTATATGTGCCAGCCAGAGAGTCCTTTTCCATGGTTTTCAGCTTGGTTTGAGGAAATGCTCCGCAAGCTGCACTTTTAAAATAGCCCTTGGCTGGTGCTTGCACTAGCTCTGCTGGCAGATGCCTTTGTGTGAGTGCACATATCTGGTTAGAGGGAGTCTATTCCACACTGTATTTAGGCAATACCTTTGCTGTCTGCATTTTCTTTTCCTTGCCACTAGCAACAGAGAGACTATGTTTGTTTTGTGCTTAAATCCTCTTTATACTCTTTATTCTCTGAAGGAGCCGGATAAAAAAAAAAAAATCTTTGGATGGCAGTTAACCACTGGAGCAGATTTTTATTTTGACTAATTATGTTTAGGTAGCAAAATATGTACTTGGATGACAGGACTAGAGAACCGCTAAATTGAACAGATGGATTTTTATTTTTAAGTGAAAAAACTTCATTTCAGATTCTGAAAGGATGTAGGCCTTTGGAATCTGACTACACCTGGGTTACAGCTGATACTAATGTGCATAACTGGGAGCAGAGGAAAGTCACAGTCTCTGAAGCAGTAATTTACTGTGCTCCAGCTCTGAAAGAGTTTTATCTGTCTATAAACAGGAAGGCACAGAAAGCTGAAGAACCTTTCAGAAATATTTTTGTTCTACAGCATGACCAAGAAAGAATTTCAATCATTAGGACATATTTTGCTGGAACCGACAAATTCATTTATGTAAATTGTGGTCTCACCTTTTAAAGTTTCTTGTGAACAGTGTTGTACAGTGATCTCTGTGAATTCCAAACGCACACTAGAGATGGAGAAGTGAGAACACAGCCTCTTGTTTTTCTTTGATAGTGGTTCCCTTCTCTTTTTTTTTTATTTCCAGCAGAAGAGCAGATGAATTCAGGGTGTTCTAAGAAATGTTAGTGGTTTGACTGATACTGTCCTATTACACACCTTTGGAATAAGCTTGCTCTTCCTAAATAGAAACATCAGTAGATGAAGTATGGCTGAGACGAAAACTTGGACTTTCTACACTGCACAAAGGCAATTCTATATGAGCACAAACAAATGTATTTAAATATCTGTTAAATATTCCTAACACTGAGCAGCAAAACTGCTATAGAAGATAACACAACTGCAGGAAGATTTATTTGTCAGCCTTTTAGTGGGACACTTATAACGAAAAATCTACTTATTTCACTTGTCCATCAAAATATGACTTGCCTTGAGTGTATGAGTAAAATTTTGCAACTCTGCATTAGAACAGAAACAGACTGATGCTGGGGCTGCCTTGGGAATTGCATTACTTTAATGTAACTTGTGCTGAGGGAGGTGTCTTGTTTATGCTTTGGTTTATTGCTTTTAGCTGGTGTGACTAGAAAAAGACACCCACAAGATGATGATTTACACAGTACTGCTGATGTTAATCCCATTACTTTGCCAGATATTTTTCATCTCTTCACCTCCCACCCCTTGAACTGAAACTTTCTTTGCCGTGAGTCAGAGCAGAGCCTGGTGTGCTGAGCAGGTGTGGCTTGCAGTGCAGATGTGCCTCCCAGCTTCGTGCAGGCACCCAGGATAAATGGAAAGGAAGAGGGGATGGCTGCTCTGTGTGTGTAAATGCAAGGGAGAGACAGAGGGAGGGAGGGAGGGAGAGAAAAAGAGGGCGCACATAATTTTCTGGCATGTAAATCCTGGAGAACACTGAGCAATATGGGCTGCTCTTACTCCCAGTACAAGGGGAAGAAAAATATAGTGGCTGCAGTCACATAGGGCAGAATATTGTCACTGTAGAAGAGTGGCTTTTGTGCTTCTTGCCACCACCAGTGCCCAGAGTAATAGAAGCCTCTGTCCCCACAACACAGTCTTGGGCTTCAAGGAGTATATGGTATATGCTGGTTGGCAGCATCATCTCTCCTTCTCCTTGGACAACATGTACAAATCCTTTCAGACTCCCCTGTGGGCTGCGTACATTGTTCCTGCATGCTCCTGAAATGCCCTCAGTATGAATGAGGAGGGCTGTGTTGTGGGTAGCTTGGGCACTCCTGATGAGGCAAATGTCACGCAAAGGGACAGGAGATGAGTTTCCCTCCCTTGTACATGCTCGGCACTGAGACCAGGGAGCCTAAGTCTGCTAATCTGCTTTCTGTCCACTGGGATGGTAAATTGGCTTCTTTCCTCAGAGATTTGAACTTAGTCTTCCATCTTTCTGGAATCCTTTATGAAATGAAGGGAAGGTTTTGGTTGACTGTAAAACCCAAGCTAAAAGGGCGGGCCTGCAAAGTGCTCAGCTTGGCAGGAGCAGCCTTGACTAATGGGGCAGGGTCACTGACTTTGCAGAATGAAACTCTCCTGCATGTGTTACTTTGGTCAGTTCAGGCCTGAAAGTGCTGAAGTGAAGCTCAGAGGGGAGCTGGGGAACTCTGTCGACGAGTAATTGGGCAAAAGATAGAAAGGATTTGTGACAGGAAGCCATCAGTAGCGTTAAAAGGAAACAAACAAGCGTCAGTGTTTTGGATTTCTTTGAGTTAGGAGCAATTCCTTAGGCCAAGCAGCTCCATTTATACATTCTTGTTGTAATTGCACAAACCATGAGACTGGTTTGTGCAATTTGAAAAACAAAACAAAACAGAAAGCCAGGGGGGTGGGGGCAGGCAGGGCTGTTCTTTACTTCTCTGGAAAGAGGAGTCAGTTCTAAACTTTTGTTCATCTGCAACAATACATAGGGGCTGTGCAGTGACTGCCTGAATGTTAAATTATAGCACTTGTTTTACTCTTTATGTCTGTGTCTTGCATGACGCAGTTTGTACCAGCAACATCTGAATGTTTTGGCTTACTTTGAAAGACTAGGAGAGTTAAGGCTCTTTCATGAAGTAAAAGAAAATCCTGAAAATAGCCTTCTGTGATTTCAGAATTGTATTCTTAGCAGTATTAGCATGTAGCTGGAGTTAATTCATTTGCATTAGTGAAAAGTCAAAGTGAGAGCAGAATTAGGCCTTTTTGAAAACCAAGCCAGAGTTGTATCTGATGCAACTCCGTCTTGGCTTTGAACGGGAAGCCTGTCACGTTGCTTGTGAACCTGGAGACGTGGATGTGTCACATTTATCCCAAATGGAAGCTGTGTGACATACCAAAGGAGAGGGTTGTCCTCAGAGTTGGACTGGGGCCCCTGGCTTTCCAGAAGTGGGCAGAGCCCCAGCACAGGATTTGCTGAGGTGATCCAGCCAAGTTTGTTCTGTACAGTGGCTTGGGGCAGAGACCTGTCCCTCCTGTCCTCCGTTCACCATCCACAGAGCCCATGCTGAGCTGGCCTCTGCTACTTTTAGAGCAGTCTGGTTCCCCAGGCTCTATTGCTGCTTGTCTCTGGCCTTATGTAGGCATAGCTTTAGATGTTTAAAGATGTAGGTTTGTGTTTTGGGGGGAATGAGGTGGTGGTCAACAGCATTGTGGGATCTCAGCACATAATTGCCATGGATTTCAGAAGGAACTGGGTGCTCAGCTTGCATAGGCACTTTGGAAATCCCAAGAGATGCTATAGTGAGGCCTTCAAGGAGGAATTTCTTCCTCTCCTTGGTTATCCCAGTTATCCTTTGGCTGATGCAGAAGGGTTGATAACCCTTATAAATCTCCTTAGCTGTGAACATGTATTATTTTTGAAATCTTTGAGACTATGACTCAAGAAGACATTGAACATTATTTTTAATCATACTGCCCTTTAGATGTATTTTCACTAAATGCCAGGGTCTTCATTTATTTCTGTTTAAGAAAAGAATAAGAAAAAGGGAGTTAGACCTTCCTTAAAGCATATATTATTGGACATAATTTTTATCATGTCAGTACTGACTTGAGTTCTCTCTGAACTGAATAGTTCGGATCTCTAAAATCCTTCCTCAGATGGATTCTCCATCCCTGTAATAACATGTATCCTTTTTGAAATTAAGTAGCAAGTATTTGAGCAGGAGTGTTCATGAAGGCTTTACTTACCCCTTTACTTTTTTTTTTTAATTTCATGGTATTAACACGTTCTCCCATCCTGTTGTTTTGTTTCTTTGCCTCTTCTTTGCCACTTTTTTGTCCTTCTGTATAGAGCAGGTGTTTTCACTCAGCTGCCTACAGCAGTGCTGAAGAATTTTCTAGGCAGTTGGAGTTAAGGTAACATCCATCAGCAGGCATGAGGAAACCACAGTTCTGTATATGCATTACCTTGCATTTGTCTACATGGAATTTCAGCTGATCAGGGAATATTTCCTCAACATCTACAGAAATTATATAGTTATTGACTGGGGGAAGAGAGAGGATAGAAATTAAATGGTCACAACATTTGCTGAATATTTGCTAGCAGCAAGGGAGGGCTCCTTTGAAATGAGACCAGTTTCTCACAATCTCATATCTCTGTGCTGTTCTCTCTCTCTCTCATATCAACCAACAGGTTTAGGGAAGGTATGCAAGAAATTTCCTTTAGTTGTCTTCATTTTGTGAAGACAGGGCAGTGTGAAGTTGCAGGAGTTGTGTGCAGGGATTGTTTCAGGGCTTCCATTTACTCAGGAAAGGGAAGGTGGATCCCCTGGCCTGGATGGGGTGGGGAGGGTGGAGGAGGCTGATGGCAAACGCTTGCCCCTAAAACTGAGAGCTGTAAGGGCGGAGTTCACAGCAGGCTTTCCAGCGTGTAATACGGCTTCCAGGGTTAGGAGGCTGCCCTTCTGTTCCCTATGCTTATGGGTGGATTCCTCACCAAGACAAGATTTTGCGAAAATCTCTTTCTCCTTGAAAGAAAAACAGCTAAAAATAATACACAAGTTCCAATGCAAAACAGAGTTATTGTTACCTCCTGCAGGTTTGTGCTTGCCTTCTGTTAGGAGGGACACTGCTCTATCACTTGAGGTAAAACTGACCAGTGCTGGGGCACCCATCTGGGGCAAAGGCTGTGTTTGCTACCACAGAGGACTCTGAATCACATTAAATAAAGAGAAAGATGACTGTAACCCACATTGGGTTCAGCTGCCTGTAGTTGAGGACACACAATTTGGAAAGTCTTAACCTGATTTTTATAAACAGAAAAGCACTACCCAGAAAGTTCAATTCAATTTTCAATTGTTCAAGCCAAGACTCAGATCTGTTTTCCATCCCAAGCATCAGGAGCTTCACTGTTGTCACTTCTGTTTCTTCCCTATGCCGTGGTTCATTTATTGTCCAGGAAGCTCTAGGGCACATGAAAGTTCATTTTCTAAGCAGATTTACACATGGTCTTGTTGAAACTTCATTGATATTGTGGAGTGATGCAAGTACATATGTATTTAGGATATGTGTCTGTAAACTTTCTAGGCAGCCTGTGGCAAAAGCAAACAGAATGTTTCAAATGTGTTTCTATCTTTGAAGACCAAACACACCAGCTGAGGCATCCACAGTTCCCATTGCCATGCAAGCCCCAAACCCTGCATACTAAAGCAGTCGGGGTGAACCAGTTTTGAGCACCACCTCTAGCTGAAGATTTGGCATATGAATTTGTGTGAATGACTTTTAAACAAAACTCTGATCATTCTTTAAAGAAAATTTCTCTTATTTCATACCGGCTGTTCATGTGTTTGATATGACACCAAAAGGTGGTAAAGCACCATTTTAAAAGCATCTTTCTTGAACGTGAGTTTTTGTTCCTACACATGCTTCTCCCTGAGCACCCATCTGCTCTGGGCTTGTAAATGGCACACATCACTTCACAGGGAAGTACAGCCATGGAAAAGTGCCCATGGCTGATGCTGAGATCAGGATCATGTGTGCAGAAAGGAAGGTTGATCTTGGCCTCTCTCCATGGAGAACACCATCCTGTCAGAGACCCATGGATTTCATCTGTGGCCTCAACTCTGGCACTGAGCTTTCAAGGCTTTAGGGGAAACTTAAACATGGTTAATGTCTTTGTGTTGGTTTGCCAGAGAACCTGCTACTGCACTGTTTCACTATGGTATGTACTGGGCTGAGTGAATTTTGGAAAGCAGAGTAGTGATCAAAATAGTGCACTGCAATGCTTTCAGTTCTTACCTGGTGTGAAAAACAAATGTCTCAGTTTTAAAAGGCAGGTGTCTCCTAAGGAAGGCAGAAGCCTCCCTTGGAATGGCAGATGTGACCCCCTTTCCCTCCAAGTTATTATAATTTTGAAATCAAGGGGCTTTTAGGCAAAGATATGGGAAATAGGAATAACAGTTCTTTACTATTATATATCTATATCTGTATAACAAGCCAAACAGACAACAATAACTATGGCAGTAACAGCGAACAATCACAAACCCAGTCCCAGCCTTCTCGGCTGTCAGGCCCTTTCCCCTCGGGTGCAGTTCCGCTCGCAGCCGGCAGGGGCGCTGGTGGCTCCCGGTGAGCAGGGCAGGTGCGATGGTTCCCCCGCGGCTGCAGGGGGAGCTCTGGAGCAAGCTCGGGGAGCACGTGGCACTGGTGGCCTGGGATCCCAGGGAGGGATGGAACAAAGGCTTCACAAACCCCTGGGCAGTCGATCCTGGTATCCGGTCGGACCCTCAGGAACGGCAGGCTGGAACGGCAGGCTGGAACAGCAGGGATGAGCACAAATCCCGGGTGGCAGATGAGATGTATCCAAATGGGGAACCCCCCAGAGGTCTGGGCAGGCAGGGTGAGCACGGCTACAACATAGCGAAGGCTCAAAGCAACGGCAGGGGCAGGGCAGCCACGGCCCAGCTCCCAGCGGGGCAGGGAAAGGCAGGCTTGGGATCCCGGGGTTTTTCTCCAGCAGAAGGATAAGCAGCCAAAGAAAGCAGCCTCTCTCTCTGTCCAAACGCCGGAGACCGACTGCCCGCACACCCAGGTGAAACAAGAGTAGCCAGATGCACCCCACCCCCATAGGCACCTCTTTTGTTTTCTTAAGTACCCAGCCATTTGTCCCCCTAGCAACATGTATGGGCAAAATTCCTTTAACAGAAAAAAAACCACCAGGAGAGCTTCTAAAACCCCAACAACAAGGTTCACTCTTCGTAAAATTTTAAGAAAAATTTAATAAAAGGGACAATTAGGAGACAACAGCAAAAAGGGTATTACGACCGGGTGTTTTGGCAGAGCCAAAGGCACAGTTCTACATCCAAAAGATCATCTTTGAAAGTACATCACTTATTGCATATTCATCATCATCATACATAATTCATGAATTCTTTAGAGTTTCTAAGTATCGTCCGTCCCATAAGCCTTATCTTCCTCCTTGGCTCCATTCTGTCTCTGCTGCCTCCATCAATTCTCTCTGGTTTCGGGTCTTCTTCTTCTCTGATAAGATATTCCAGGAATGTGAAGACTCTCTGCCCACCTTCTCCAAACCAACTACACAAACAATAGACATTCTATACCGTGCATTACATCCTAGAACCTAGGCAAAGTTTCTCCAACATTAAGTAACATGCAAAAAACCAACATCACAATACATTCATAACAATTATGTAACATGCAAAAAGCCACATCACCATACATTTATAACACCTGGTCTGCTTTTCATTTTCCCTTCTGATTTAATATTTGTCATAGAATCACTAAGGTTTCAAAAGACCTCTAAGATCATTGAGTCTAATTGTTAACATAGCACTGCTGTGTTCATTGCTAAACTGTGTCCCCAAGTGCCACATCTACGCATCTTTTAAACACCTGCAGGGATAGTGACTCCACCACTTCCCTGGGCAGCCTGTTCCAATGCCTGACCACCCTCTCAGTGAAGACTTTTTTTCTAATATCCAATCCTAACCTTCCCTGGCACAACTTGAGGCCATTTCCTCTTTTGCTGTCACTTGTTACCTGGGAAAAGAGACTGACCTCCCACCTCGCAACAACCCTCGTTCCTGACTTTTCTTCTCAAAGGGCACACCCCCCCCACCCCCCCGCAATGTACTACTGTGTAGTCTTGTTACATGTATAAAATGTTCTTTAAGCATATATCTCCTGGGACTTTTTTACATGGCATTAAAGTAGTTTTCTGCTTGTAAAGTTATACCTGCCTATGGCCTCTTGAGAGTGGGTGTTCAGAATGCAGTCTTCACCAGGGAAAGATGAAGCATGTTCACTGCTAGATTACTATTTAAAGAGAAGTGACTCAGGTGTTGTAATTGGAACACCCAAATCATGGGCTGAGTTCCTCCTCCTGGGGTCCTGTTGCAACTTTGAATTACAGACTTTGCTAAAGGTTTTGAAGCCTGCCAGGAAGAATAGTAGCAGAAAGCAGGGAAGATCAAGATATCAAAGGGAATGGTACTGACAGAGGAGAAGTCTGCAGTGATGAGGCTCCTATGGATCTTTTCCTTTCTCTTCCCAGGGTTCAAGAACTCTCTCCACCCAGGAGAAATTTAAATGGGAAGCAGTGGGCATTAATACTTTGCACTCATCAAGAGTGGCCCACCAGAGCCCAGGGAAGGAGGGAAGAGAGAGAGAGAGAGCTGTAATTTACTTCTTTTCTTGCTGACTTCAGTGAACTTGGCTCACCATGGATCCCTCTCTTGCTCTTGTAGAATACATCTGATTTCGGTGCAGCATAAATGTGATTAATTTCTGGTCTGTGTTAAAGAGCACAGAGTGGTGCTGTCTTGCTCTTGGGCTTGCTCAGATATATACTTCATGTATCACTTACCTACCATGCAGGGTAGTTACGAGGATTAATTAGTTAATGTTTGTACAGCACTTCGAAAATGTAATGCACTATTAGGCTTTAGTCTCTGTTTGATGCATGAGTAGAACATCCATTAATCTAATAGAAGTTGCATGCATTCCTCAAGCAGGGAATACATAAATGCTAAATATAGTTTTAATTATTATTGTATTTCGCAATGTTCCTTGATCATGCTTTTGTATTTTAGCTTAACTTTTTTTAATATATAGCTTGCAGAAATAAAAAAATGTTCTTAATTTTTAATCTTGCTTTCAAGAACTCCTTCAGCCTGAAATAAGCAATCATCCTTTGTTCCTCCTGTTTCATTGTTTTCTTCCCCTTTTTCTATCTTGTGCATGGTCTGACCAGAGGTAGGTTTCTGTGTTCTGCAATTGGCAGAAGTATCTTGCTAGCTAAGGAAGCAGACTCACAACACCTCACACAAATAGTATTTGATTACTGCTAATTACAGTGCTGTCACATAGACAGGGGGAAAGAACGTCGGCTGGCTTTGTCAAATAGCAATGAAATAACCTGCTGTCTGTCTACTGACTTAATGGCTTTAATTGCCAGTGCATAATCAAGATCTGGTGAATTTGTTTGAACATATCAGCAGGCACCAAATATTTCAATTAAGATCAAGTTGTATAACTAGTGTTGCTTTACCTAGAGCAGGATTCTGGTAAATTCAGGTTTTTGAGGCTCACAAAATGGTACTTGGCAAGAGCCAGCAAGCAAACTGACAGATGGGTTGTTTCTTCTTCATTTTTTCAGACTTTGAGTAACCTTCCCCTCTGATGCTACTGGACCCTTGTAGGTGTTTCCCTTTTATTTTCTTTCAGTTTATTTTCTTTCTCAGGATGATGTCTCCCAGAAGAGTTCTTGCACTATAAACTTTCTACTGTGAATGAAGTCTGGTTGTGGTGGGCCATTGAGACAACTACTTTGGCCGAGAGGAGAGTCTGTCCCAAACTCTTGAAGGAGGCTTGCTGTAGCAGTCTGAGTGGTAGTTTAATAGTCCCTGGAGAAAATCATAGAATCGTACAATGTCCTGAATTGGAAGGGACCCACAAGGATCAAGTCTTAACTCCTAGCTCTGGACAGGACAACCAAAAGAACCATGTGCCTGAGAGCATTGTCCAAAAAGAAAAGAAAAAAAAAAGGAAAAGCTGTGGCCTGGCACACCAAAGGCGGTCTATTTCTTCCATGTAAATGTTGATAGATCTTTTTTCCCCTTTTGTCACTCATCCTCTTGCCAGGACAGTCTTTTTCGAGAAATCAATCCCTTTCCTATAGCCAGTGGATGATACAAGAGTTTGGAATAAATGCTTGAATTATGTTCAGCTTTCAGAGATGATTTTGTCCCAAACTGTCAGAAGGCACTTTATTTTTGTCAAAGCCTCAGTCAAAGATTTTTGTTCCATCTTTGAAGGATCCTTCCTTCAGGGATTCACGCCCATTCAACCAGATCATTAGCAGCTTCTTAAGTACAGAAGAACAGGCCCTTTTGATAAAATCTGCAAGGCCCTGAGCCAGACTTGCCTTTGCTCTTTCATTATAGGCTGAAACAGGAACCTTGCACTTCTTTGAGTCTGCTTTGAGCACTGGATCCTGTAGACTACCCTTACCTGTCCTGTTCATATTTAATCACGACATTTGAAAAGACCCAGCTGGACCAAGTTATGTCTGTTTACCTCATCAGTTTTCATTTTGCTACATAGTTGAATTTTCTGGTTTATTTGTGTGGTTCCTATGGCTTGTTGCCTGGCGGGTATTAGTCTGGATTGGTGGGTGGATTTTCTTGGCACAGAGGAGTCTCACTTAAATGATCTTCTTAGCTTTTGTGGTTAAAATTGATGCCTTGACACCAAGAGAAATGACATTTGCTTGTCTATATGTTGTTATCTTATCTATGATGCTCTTTTACCTTCATCCACATACTACTCGGCGCAGCTTTGTCTCCAAGACACAGCTATGACCTGTCTTCTCCCTGCCTTCATAAGCCATGTAATTTTAGGGATCCTGCTCAGTAGGCATGCAGTCAAAAGCTGGCATGCAGAAAATCACAAGTTTCTTCTGTTTGTTCTGAAGGACCTTTAGAAAGTTGTACCCACCCCCTGCTTAGTTCTGGCAAAGCTGGGGTCATTCTTGCGTGTGTTTAGTGGGAGCTGTCAGCGCTCCACAACTGTCTAGATCAGACCTGGAGCTCGAGAGCTAAAAACAACCAAAATGCAGAGATGATGTATGACATTGACATTTGCAGAAAGGCAGAATATTGAGCCAGAGTTTCCTTCCTATTTTTTTTTTTTTTAAGCTGAAGAGAAGAAACCTAGACCACTAAATGCTGCTACCAGTTTTGTTTCTTTTAGATGTGCGTGTGGACATGCTTCAATAAGTTCACAATATTGTAATGGGTTCTGTATATGGATATTTTAAAGGTGGTATCGTAGTAGTAATAATAGGGTAGGGCAGAGATGCTAAGCAAAGTCAGTGGGCTTGCACATTGATGAAGTCAAAGAGTAGGAGGAATGAGGAGGGCTTGTGAGAGTACATCTTTTGTACTTGCTACCCCTGAATCTAAATTTAGCTGAATTCAGGAAACTTGAATCACAAAAAAACCCACATTAAAAAAAATCAGATATTCTTTAAATTTCTTCCTTTTTTTTTCTTTTTTTCTTTCCCAGATACTCAATTTCATTGCTCAGCTTAAATAACTTATGTATCAGTCACACAGCTGCACTGTTCTCAATGATATCACACAGAACTAATGTGATTAATAATGTGATTATGGACTTTCCATCTCTACCAATGCAGAAGATGCTGGGATAGCAGCTGCCTAACCATTGCAAGTAAGAGCCACCACTGTGATGGACAAGAAACAGTCTGTGATCCCTATTTTGGAAGCGGAAAAATAACAAAAGAAAACAGAGGTTTCACACTTTGTTCTTTTGCTGGTGTGCTTTCCATTTTCTGTGTTTACTAATAGGGTGCCATATAGGTAGCCCAGTAAGAACTTCCATGTTACAAAGTTCATCTTCATTTTCTGCTAGATAAATATCTACCCTTTGGAGGATGCTGCTTCTGTTGGTTTTCCATTTCTCTATTGGTTTTCCATTTCACTGGTTGACTGTAAGCGTCAGTGTTATTAAAAGAACAGGCCAGATGTTTGGAAAGGGTAAAGCAGCACAGCAAAGCAGCTGCTTCTGCTTTTGCCACCTGAGACCCTCTTGTTATCTTTTTTTTTTGTCTACCCTTTGTGCATTTTGTAGCTCTGAGCAAACTTTGTTAATATTGTTATTGGCAGTTATATCTTCATTAGTTTCTGTCTTCCCTATAAATGTTTCCAGCATTCCTGCCTTGTTTATTTCTGTTCAAAAGCTGTAAAGCTTTGGTAATTTTTCAAGTTGTCATCTCACACTTCCAAAATCACCAGATTTCTTTCATTTGCGAAAGTGCAGTCTTTGAAGTGTCTTTTACTTCCGGCAAAGAGGTTACATTCAGCTTTTTAAAAAACTTAAAAGTCCCGTTTCCTTCTAATTATTCTCCCCAGTAAGAATTAGTCTGCGCTGGTGCAAGATGTGTGTCTTCAGGAGCTCTGCTGGGTAGTGGTGTAGTTAGAAGCTCTGCTCTCAGTCTGCATCCTCTTTAATATTAATGAGGTGTAGGGATTGTGGGTGGCAGATGTGTGAAATCCTGAAGGTTTTTACATTGCCTTTTAAATTCAGTCAAAAATAGTACTGCTGAAATGCTCCTACCATAAAGAATTGTTGGGGATGCATGTGCTTGGGTGTTGAGAGAGGTAGCAGAGAGCTTGCAACAAGTGAGGTGGAACAGAGCAGGGATAGGCACTACCAAGGTCAGATTCTTCAGTGCTCATTCCACTATTTTGATTATTTTTGTAATTCTCATTTTATTTTTTGCTGATGAAATTTCTTGTTGGATGCCCTTCCATGGAAAACTTAGTAATTTTCCTACGTAGTTAATATTCAGATATAAAAAAACCTATTACAGTCTAAATGATGAATAGATGCTAATTTATACATATATACATATACTCAGAATGCCTAATTAATGATCTTCTGTGTCAGTCACGGATATGCAAATGGTTATATTTTGCGAGTCTTATCATAATTGTGTTGCCCTGCTGGCTTCAGTTTGGGGGAATGTTTTTACTGCAGTTTAGGAAGGGATAAAAAAGAGACTGAGCAACAAGGCAGTAAAGAACACAACTGCTGTGCTGATCAATCAAAACCAGGTAGATCCTGGTTGTTTTCAAGGGTGCCAGGGGCATTTCTGGAGCAGGAACTAAGTTAGAGGAATCCAAGTAGCTCTCTGGAGAGCTCACCTAGCCCTGTCCACTATAACGAGGGCTATATTCACTATACCTTACTGGAGGTATTCTCTGGCAAAACCACTATACCTTAATGCCTGAAGTAATGTTTGGAGCTCTTCATGAACACATCATTTCTCATTTTTCTTTCTCTTTGCCATTGATGCAGATGTTCCTCAAAAAGTAAAAGATGCACAGTGTATTTTATTAGAGTTTTTGAGTATGTTTCACTACATAAATAATTCTACTCTCCATAATTATGAAGGACATTCATAAAAATAATTATTTTCTCCTGTGATACATACTTGCACTGAATTGCTCCAAATCTGCAAGTCCTGGGACTGAGACAAAGGAAAATGGACAATGTTAGTCATTGTTATGTCTGTCTTTTTGGTATCTTGGACTGAAAACAGCTGTGAAGGTGGAAAAATCTAATCCTGAAAAATTTGATACAATTACTGGCCTTGGAAAATAGATATTTTTAAAAAATGAATGAATGCAAGCTTGTTTCTAACCTTCCAGCACTTGTATCAGGGTGCGGTATAGGCTGAGGATTTGCTGGGGGCAGCTATTTTATCACGTCCCAGGTACTTTTTAAAGGCCTCCCTTTGTCCCCTTTATTCCGTGGTGGAATTAGCTTGTATTGTTTCACCTGAAGCTGTGTCTGTAAGCAGAAGGTGGTGATTGTGCCACAGCCCAGGAAAAAGACAGGCTGAATGTCGCTTTGAGGAAACTCAGATCTTGCCTCCAATAAGGAGAGTTCATGGCTCTGCTATTGGCACAGCTCTTAAATCACCGCTGGGATTTGCAAGGAGTTCACAGCAGAATAACTATGAAATCATGGGTCTGAATTGATCCTGTGGGCTGGGATGTTGGACCCTGCCTGGGGAAGCTATTGATTCTCAACACACAGCCTCAGAGGACAGGGAGGTGGTGTGATCCGTACTGCTGTGCTCTTTCCTCCCTCACACAGGTATGACCATTGTGACCCAGGGATCCAGTTCTTCTCCATGATAGCTGGGTTACCTTGGTCCTTACTGCTGCAGGATTGCAAAGTTGGAGTCTGTGCCTCCTGACATTTCTACTTCTGCTTCTCCTCTTTGCCTGCTTGCATTGGCTTTGTGGTCACTTTTAGCCATGCCAGCACATTGAAACTTGCTAACAGTAAACACCAAAGGCATACATGCATGCTACTGAAAAAAAGAAACAACCACAAGGAAAACAGCCATGGGTAAATAGTGGATTTGCTCGCTGTTAAATGTTCACGGCTTCCACACACAGCCGGGAGCCTCCTACTAAATACAGGGCTTGGAATTTTCTTTTTAAAGGACATTGATACAGGCTGTGACACTGCTCAATTTTCCATGTGACTTTTGGTATATGCAGTAGGAGGGAGGTTTATCCTGCATGGTGCTGTACAGAACAGAAGTATTAAGACTTCCAAGAGGAACAGCAGCCGTAGGCATGCGGGGTGCTTTATGTCAGGAAGTTTGCCTGTCCATCCATAAGACAGCCTGGGGATCAAAGAGGGACACACAGGTCTGATGCTCTGTGCTGTCACTGTCATGCCCACCTTCAGGAAGGTGAATGATGTAGTGTGCAGATCAGCATTAAATGCTGTGCACAGCAGCAGGCCTGTATTTTGCACAGATTAAATGCTGGGAAAGGGAGGGCAGAAAAAGTTACATCCTTGGGCTCATCCAGGGTCATGTAGACTGGGGAAACATGCTTCTCTTGTAAGTACCTGAGCACATCCCAATATTTGGTAGTATTGCCAGGGTATTCCCATGTTCCTGTAGCTCTCCTGTAGGTTCAGCTTGGCCTGGTTAGCCATCAGGGATGGAGCTGAGGAGCTGGATTCTGCTTCTGCCAAGCTTGCCTAGGTGCTGCACAGGTCCATGGAACTGGCCACAAAGCCCAGAGCCCAGCTTTGAGCTGCATGTTGTCAGCAGCAGGGCTCAGCTTACAGAGTGCAGGGAGGAGCAGGCTGGACTCAATCAAAAATGGATTTTTGCTGGGAGCACGTTGCTATTTTTATAGTTTACCCAGCTGCTTTGGAGACATTACAGCTGTCTGAAGCAGTCGCAATGCACACCTCCTTGGAAACACTCAATCCTGCCTGGTGTTGTGTTACAGTGTGGATACTGCAACACGATGTATCAGACGAGGCCCATGGAAAGAAATATATATGGACTGGTTCTTGATAGCTGTTTCAGAGAGATGTTTATTTCTCCAGCCACATGGCCAGAGCTCTGCCGAGGAACTGTGGCAATCATGGGACCCGAAGGTCCTTGCCCGCGCAGGGGAACACAAAACAACCAATGGGGAACGAGGCTGACCAGGGGCTAGGGAAACCCTGTGTCTCCCCCCCGGGGCCCCTCTCCCAGGACCCCATGGCAGGGGTGAGGGCCCCAACATTAAACAAAAAGAGATTTAAAACTTAACATTGAAAACAACTGGATAAACATGAGATAACAAGGACAGTTTCAAAACAAAACCAGCCACCCTCCTGAGTCTTTAAATGTCCAAACACATTCTCTGGAACATCTTAGGGCTGACAGAAGGGAGACAGGACTCTCTGGGCATGCTTTGTGGGGAAACTGAGGCAGGAGAGAATTTAATTTCTTCCCTCCCCATTTTCATCCCCCCCTCGGCATCGGAGAGGAGTTGTAAGGAAAGGCAATTGTATAGGGAAGCCATGGGGTGAAAAACAGATTTGGAATACACTGGGGGTGATAGAATATAGGGTAAAAGGGAAAGGTGGAATTAGGAAAGGGAGACTGTAGGGGGGCCTTATAATGGAGATATTGTCTAATATGACTACGATTTTTAGCATATATACTGCCTTTCACAGAAACACCATCAGGCCCAGTGACATTTGCTGCTTGTAACCCTTTTATACCTTGCACAATTTTGAATTCCACCACCTCTCCATCTCCCAAGCTTGGGATGCATTTTTCAGGGTTATTCTTTTTAATAGCAGTTCTATGAATGAATATGTCTTGCTGGTTGTCACATCTCATTATAAAACCATAATTTTATTTAACATGATACCATTTTACTATTCCTAAAACCTTAGCTACGGTGATTTTTTCCTTTTTCCAAGTGGCTCCTGTTTTCTGTCTCGCTGCGTTCCTGCTTTCTCTTTCACTTTCACTCGCTCCCATGTTGGAGCCATCGGGGTTGCTCGTGCCTGCGCGCTCTTCCCGGGGTCACACTTGGGGCCGCGCGGGCCAGGCCGGGCCGCGCCACTCAGCTCTCTGTGCTCCGCCACCTCTGCTCTCAGCTGCGCTGCTGCTGCCTGGGGCTGCGCCCACGTCTCGGCCGGGCCAAGCAACAGCCCCCCAGTGCCCTGCTCCAGCGTGCATTTCAGCTAGGCATGGCTCCGCTCTGCCGCCACCAGAAGCACCTCTTAGTCGGGCGTTCATGGGGCTCGCTCCACCACGTGCTGCACAGGGCCGGGCGGGCACCACCAGGTCGCACCGCTCCCACCGCGCCTTTCTCTGCTGCCGACACTGCAGCTCGCGCCGCTCCGCCCACGCGCGGGAACTGCCTCACTGCTGCTCGCAGAGCTCTCGGTCCACATGGCCGTGGTCGCATGGACTCTGAGGCAGGCTTCCCTTCACCAGGACACAGCTGACATTGTTCAACAGTCTTGGTAATTAAATAATATTCATGAAAATATTCTTCCCTCGGCATATATGTTGACTCAGAAATTAACTGTGTCCAAACGGTGTTCCAAAAGTGTTTGGTAAGAATTAAATCCCAAGAAACATAGAAAAAGTTCTTAAACAACCATGCCAGGAAGTGTTTCAGTTCTTTCTGAGCTTGAATTAAGCTAAAATTTACAAATCGTTGTTCAAGAATCCTTTCAAGATAAATGTCCATATGCAGCTCTGAGAGCCAAGAGTCTTTCCATGGTTCCTCCATAATCCAGAGAGAATATCCAAACCAAGGTGAGAAGAGAGAGATCTAGAGTGGTTTTTACTCACAAATTTTCTGTCCTTAAGGATCGGTGTCTTGCCCGCGTTATCTACCACTTCTAACAGTGCGGATACTGCAACACGATGTATCAAACAACGAGGCCGGTGGAAAGAAATATATATGGACTGATTCTTGATAGATGTTTCAGAGAGATGTTTATTTCTCCAGCCACATGGCCAGAGCTCTGCTGAGGAACTGTGGCAATCACTGGACCCGAGGGTCCTTGCCCACGCAGGGGAACACAAAACAACCAATGGGGAACGAGGCTGACCAGGGGCTAGGGAAACCCTGTGTCTCCCCCCCGGGGCCCCTCTCCCAGGACCCCACGGCAGGGGGGAGGGCCCCAGTAGTGTTGTCCAACTCAGAGTTATGTCCACCTCTTCAGAGGCTCTCATCAGTAGCCACTTACCCACCCATGAGAAGTTCCAGCAGCATGGGCACTGCCATGGAGGGTGACCCCAGAGCTTCCTTCCTCTTTGCTTTGCACCAGAGATGGTACAGGATGCAGATGAGAAGACCTGCAACCTGGACCAGAAATATAGAGATAAAATACAGGCTAGAGTTCAATTTCTCCGAAATTAAAAGAAAGTTTGTTTGGGGAAATTATTAATTATTCTGCCATCAGATGATGCAGTTAGGATTTGGAGCTGATCTATATTAATGAAAGGAATGAGGAGGAGGTGTCTTTAAAAACGAACTGTGGGCCTGCTGGTAGATAAACACAGATACTGATAGGTGAAAGAAGCAATGCGAGGAACCATAAATTCCATAGGAATTCCACTAATTGACACAGACTGTTGCTTACCCAAGGCCATGCTAAATTCCTGGACTTTGAGAAAAAGAACAGAGACACAAAGAAAAATAAGGGGGGTGGGATGCACTTTAGAAGGGGGTCTGTATTAGGTGATTCGGGAAGCCCACACCTCTCAAGTACCTCAGCCAGTGGGGAAAGAGAGAAGGAAATGTGGCTGGGAAATTAGGATAGAAAGGAGGCTGCATCCTCTAACAATTTGAGAGACCTCAGGGGAATGCCCCATGGCCTCTCCCTTTATTTGAGTAAAGTTACAGGACTCCTCTGTCTCCTTTTTTGACATAAAACCTCTGATATTGTGGATTAATTTTCCTGACATTAAGAATATCTAATTAAGAAGATGGTTTCCAAACTCAGTTTAAATTTGGTGTGGTCTCATTCATGCCTGTCAGCCATGCTGCATTTTAGAATGAGCTAGTCCAAACTGGCTTAAATCTCTGCTTTAGACTGAATTAAAGAAAGACAATCCAAAGCTGATGGAGTCCTTACTGCCTTCCCAGCTCAAGGTAAAATGTCATGAGAAGCAGTTGCTGGAAGCTGGGTAAAGAGATCAATATTAGGGGAAAAGTCAAGGGTTAGGGGGATTTGTCTTTGTGTTGTGTGTGTGCTGCTGCCTGCTTGAGCCAACAGGCCTGGCAGAGGCTGCTCTTCCTGCCTGTGAGTAGGGGATGCTCTGCTCTGAGCACTGTGTAGGCAAGGAATAAACCAACCAAAATTATTGACACCAGAGACTACATTAAATCCCTGCTGTAAAGTTCCCTGCACTGGAACCCCAAATATGTCTTAAAGAATTACTAGGTGGAGGCTGGCATATACTCACTAATTTTGTAAATCTTGCATTAGAAAGGGGGTTGTACATTGGAGAGCCTTCTGCTATATTTAGCATAAAACTCCATGCTCCCACTGTCAGGATGGGAGCTTAATTACAGCGTGCTACAAACTTTGCTTTTGTGAAGGATATTTTTCTGCACTGCTTGCTTCAAAAAGCACAGTTTTGCTGCTATTTTTATGATGCTTTTGCAACAGTAGCAGGAGTTTAAATGGGTTAGGTGAAACTTGAGAAGGATTCTCTGACAAAACCAGCCACAGTATCTGTGGTTCCCAGCGTGGAACTTCTCACCAGCTGAAATGAAACAATGTCAGGAGGAAGTTGTAGCAGGTTGCTGTTGCTTTTTTTTCTTACTTTTTACTTTTTTCCCCCTTCCTGCAACTTGCAATTCACTTTTTTATTGCACCCTAAATTATCTGCTCAGATTTTTAACATGGATTCATATTTACTGCTTATGAGTGGGTAGCTACTAGAGAATTGCAATAGAAAAATAAAACTAATAAGTTTAGCAAGTTTTACATCCAAAAACAATGAAAAGGTGCACATGATTCAGCCTCCCTGCCTTAAGAGATAGCTGCTATTTGCTTACAAGAATTGCCAAGCTCTAAGGAGACTTTTGTCCTTATCATGAAATTGGGATGCATTGTGCAGAGGCCAGCATGCTTTGCTGCAGGGAGTAGTGTTGTGTGGTGTGGTGGTGGTTGAGAGCTTTTGGGGCAGGTGTTGGACATAAACAGCAAAGGATCTTAAGGCTGCAGAGAAAAATGCTTAGAAAACAGAAAACAAGGAAGATTTGGGGGAAATGGGGACTGGGTGGTCTGTGTTTGTTTTTTCTTAAGGACTCTTTCCCTCATTCAGAGGAGTTGTTATCTGTCTTCTTGAGCTGTGTGTGCATACAAGGTAACTTGTGGTGGGAAAGAGTTATAGTTTAAGCAGCGTAAAAACCTTGACCTCTCCCCAAACAGTGCTATGTCAAGGGATACATGTTTCTTACTTGGGCGGCACAATTTGCATAATCCTGCGTGTTTCTGAGGGTAAGGATTACAGCCTAAATTATAGTGGTACCTTTAAGAAAGTTCTCAAATGCAATGCAGGACTGAGTTCCCATTGGAGTTACTCCAAGAAATCTGCATTGCTGCTGTTAGCATTCTGCTGCAGGAGAAGGTTTCAGTGTTTTGCAAAAGTCAGATGCTGGGGGAAGTAAAGCAGAGCCAAGGTATGCTGAGCTGTCTGATCAAACAAAGGAATTTGAAAGTCCAAAATCAGTCTGCACCTAGGAAAAGATTCCCTAAAGAAACGAAGTAATTCAAAGTGAGCAGCATCTGCCCACCTTTTTAAAAAATTATTTTAACATTGATTAACGCTGTCATAAAGTGGAAAAAAACCCATTTTTTAATGGTAGCAGAGAAGTTTTCTAGAAAATATTAATTTGTCAACATGTTACACTAAAAAGTAAATATGAAATAATCTGCTAGAAAAAACATTATTTTCACTTTCTCAAATAGTAATGTAAATGTTAAATTTGCTTCTATTTCCCCTTCTTGGTTTTTAAAAGGAAAATAAAATAATTGGCCAGATGTCTTTGAAATTTGATGATAGATGACACAGTACAGAAGCTTGACACCTGCTACAAAGTCTTCTTTCTGCAAAAGCTTTTATAATGTAACAATATAAATTCATCTACCTAGGGTAAACTGTTTTCCATTCCAATGGGACCCTCACATGGTGTAAGGATTCTACTGAGACTGCTCACCCTATGAGCAGAAAATGTACACAGGTGCCATTTGCAAAATCCCGAAAGAGAGAAACTCTAGTTGGAAATAATAATAATTGAACACATTTTTAATTTAGCCATAGCCATTCTCAAAGACAGTCCAGCAATTTACTAGAATATTAGTGGTACAGTAATAACCCCAGTGGCTGGGCATAGGTTAAATAATTCAGGATCAGGAGGTGGTATTTTGCCTGTGTGCTCTGTTTCTTGGCCTTAAGAGTATCATGGCTGCCATTCCATGAGAAGCATGCTCATTTCCTATAGAAAGGATGAAAAGCTTCCTCACTTTCTGAAATACTGAAGGTCCCTCAGTTTTCTGAAACTTGCCTGAGTAGAGCTGCTATCTGAAAGTCGAACAAATAAACCTCTTCCCTGTGATTTTGGCCTCTCGGCTCAAGCAATACTTCGCACAGTGAAGGAAAGAATGTTTTGAGTTGCATTTATTAATTATGGGCTGGATTTTGACATTCCAGTTCTTTGCCTGTCTACTCTACGACAATGTAAAAACAAAGCCAAGACCTTTATAATCTGGTTTTCTTTATTGACAGTGTGCCAGAACAAAGTGGCATCACCTGGGAAAGTAGAATGAATATCTTGCCTAGAACAACTCTGGTGTGTTTATGTTTTTTAAACATAATCTGATATGTTAAAATCCTTTCTGTCAGTGAGATCTAGGCATTAATCTTTACACAATTCTTGCTGCAGTTAAGAATTACATAACAATCTGATTGTTATGGGTAAAAATAATAAACTAGTAAGACAAACAGAACATTTGTCTAGAAAAAAGGAGACAAAAAGATTGTCTTGTCTTTCTGTGGAATGTGTAGAGAAAAGCTCTTCCACAGAGACCAAAGCTTTTGGAAGAGAACAGATTGAAATGGTTGATTTAATGTAGCTTCGTAGGATAAATGTTTTGACTAATACTTTCCCCAGGTCATTAAATAAATGGTAAAGCAGAGTTTCTTTGTATAGTCTGTTCCATTGCCATGAAGGCACTTCCATGAATTTGAGTGCTTGTTGCTGAGAAATACTGACTTATTGAAGCAGACTGGGCAAAGAGCTTCATACACAGAACATTTTTACCTCCTGTTGGTCTCTCTCAATCCCATATCTTCTCTTTAAAGGTCCTGTAACATCTCTGCATTAGAGGTAGTTTTAAGTAAGGATGCTGTGATTTATTTTTTTTATTTCCCTAGTCCTAGTCCTAATATCAGTATGCTCCTTTAAGGAGAGCTGTATTAATGCCATTCATCCTCTCTTTAATGTATTGCTACTTCATTGCAAGGTTACTGCTGGCACCTCAGGGCTTGGTCTAGCAGGAATGGCCAAGAGGATAATAGACACCTTGAGACCTTCTGTTCTCCAGCTCCGCTGAGAAGTGTAGATGGGTGGAAAGGAGAAGGAGGGAAGCGCTGGAGAGAATGTTGCTCTGTCTCCCTCCTTGCTCCTATAAACGGTAGTGCTGGAAACTTCAGTCTGGGGTGTAAATCTTTCCATCTGAGACCAAAATTATGGCAGGTCTGGCTTAAAAGTAGCTTTCTATCATCTTCTCTTCCCGGACCCTAATGCAGTGACAGCCAGGCTCTGGTTTCACAACACACCCATCATGGACCTCGGGAAGCAGAGAGGAAGAGGCTCTTGACCGAAGGGTCAAGAGTCACCTGTTACTATAATAAGTTTACCAGGCCCGAAGTTTGATTGGGTAAATTAGATCAGGTAAATATTTAGCTGTCCAGCCTGTAAACATCATGAAGTCTGTAATGTATAATATATGAAGGGGTAAGCCACCAATAGCTGGGCAAAGGCCCAGAAAATGCCAGGACAGCCATGCAGGGTATTCCCTGCCCTGAGCCAGGGCACAGCCTCTTGGCAGAGCCCTAGACACAAGAGAGCTGGTCCAGGTAGGGGCTGCCCATGGGAGCTAAATGAGGGAGAGAAGAAAAAAGACATTCTCCTTTCTCTCCCGTCTTAAAATCAGTGCTGGCTGATGTTCCTGTTATTACTGACATGTTTCAGGAATAAACATCAATAGGAGCTGGGGTTGCAGAGATAAAATCAGCACAGCCTTTGTGTACTTTTGATCCACGGGGTTTCCACTTCCCTCCTGTCACTTATTCTTCTGAGGAGACTTTTTTGACTAAGACAATATTAGGCTGCTTTGTTACTGGCTCTCTTTTTGTCAGTCCACCAGCAGGAGACACTTTGTAAGCTGGAATGAAGATAAAGCCCTGGAAGACAAAGTAATCGAAATGAGGCAGGGTGGAGGGGGCTACCTGAAAAGTGCAACTCAAGTATTCCCTAACTTTGTGGCATTCACAGCTGAGTTGTGTTTGCAGCTGACACAAGGGACCTGGTTCCTAATGGATCCGAGTCTTCAACACTGTGTGTTACTTGCAAAATCTGCCAGCTTGCTGTCCTGAGGTCATTCTGGCCAGCATCGAGCAGGAAAACAGAAGCTGCTGCAGGTATTAGCTGCCAAAATCAGGCAGCCCAGAAGGCTGCTCACTTGGCCTACCCATGATGTCTGTTGTGGTTTTGATTCGCAGCTGTCACTCAGGTAGGGGATTTATGTGAAGTGTGGATCATAATCCAGAATTAAAATAATCACAGGACTGTTTAAATTCTGGAAGCTCAGGTTGGGAGTGATCACTTGTTCAAATTGCAAGAAAATAATCTCTCAACTTTTATTGGAAGAGCATCCAGGAAAGGCTTTGAACAGATTGTTTCTTTCACTCTGTACAACACTGTTGCTGACGGTTTCTGTGCTTGCTTCTGAAGGAGAAATGCCAGCCAAACAATGCAAAACTTGTCACTTCCATAGGCAGAACTATCAGCCTGGCCACTAATACAGAAATGCCAAGGGAAACATTATATTTTCCTGGATTTTTTTTTCTTTTCTTCAAGATTTCTACAAGATTTCCTTGGGTGAAACAAGATGCAAGGCAGAAGTACAGCTGAACAGATGCAAACTGGATAATTAGCAGAGACTGAAATGTGTAGTGAACTTCTTCACACATTGACATGCATCCACATCAGCACACATCCCTGTGAGCCCAGAGAGAGGAAGGAAGCTGTTATAGGAAAGGAAGTATGTGATGGTGTTTCCTGTATAAGAACACTCTCACAACATGTCTAAAGAAGTATAAGCTGGAGTTCTCTGGGCCACTGTAGAGCTGAAGTGACTTAGAGAGGATTGGATACCTGTCCCATAGCTGGGTGAGGTTTCCTGTAGGTGTCAGTGTTAATTGTCTGTGAATAGCATGGCCTCTGAAAAATTACTTTGTAATCTGAGTTTTAGGTTGACATCTGAGTTTTGATCTCTAAGTTACCTGCTACAGCGGGGATACTGTAACATGCATATACCAAACCAGGAGTCCCGTGGAAAAGAAATATATGTGGACAGACAGATTCTTGATAGCTGTTTCAGAGATGTTTATTTCTCCAGCCGCATGGCCGGAGCTCTGCTGAGGAACTGTCACAGTCACCGGACCAAGGGTCCTTTGTCTGCGCAGGGAAACACAAACCAACCAATGGGGAACAAGGCTGAGCAGGGGCAGGGAAACCCCGTGCCTCCCCCCCAGGGCTCCTCTCCCAGGGCTCCATGGCAGGGGGAGGGACCCCAACAGTTACCCTTGCCAGTTACTGGAATTACATTACTCTGATTTATTGATTTATTTTCTTTATTGTTACCATTAATAACCATTCCTCGGATTATCTAAATATGCCATAGAAAAAAGAGGAAGTATATGCTACTGGATGACCTTAAATCTATAAATCCTGGTGTCTTAGGCCAAAGAAGGCAGTTGTTAACTGGTAGAAAAAAGCCCTGATCAGCCACAATCCTTTTTATAAGTGCCAGTCCTTTCAACCAGCTGGCAGTGCTCAAGACACCAGAAGCATGCTGAAAATGGTAATTGGTTTGCCTTGCTGACATGGGCACCAAGAAAAACTACCTTGCAGGCCAGATCCAGTCCTTATGGCACAGGCTGGCCATGCTCAGTCCTTAGCATCACTGCAAGTGAAACACTTTGGCTCTGTCACACACTTTATTTGGGGAAGTACCAGAATCCACTTTGGAAATTATTTCAGTGAGGCATTTTAAGGTGAACCTGGCACTGTTTTCAGTTTGTTTTAAATGCTGTACTATGAGTTGCAAGAATCTGGGGAGATGGTTGAAATACAACACCAAAGGTTCCAGCGTGAGACATGGCAGATGACCAAAAGTGGGGATATTTTCAGCTGTTTGAAACCAAACCAGCCTCCCTTGTCTGTCAGTAACACAAAGCCATCAATCCCTAGAGTGCTTTCCAAATTCTGCCCCCTGGCCACTCTCAGGGTGTTCTGCAAAGTGCTTTCAAATAGCATCTAATTTGCCTCCATTCTTCAAGCTTCTTAAAGAGCCCATCCAAAACCACATGTAGTCAGCAGCTTCTGATGTAAGTTTATTGATGCTTGGGCATATCATAACGTTCTCATTAGGTACCTTCAGGGAAGTACAACTGATGACTTGCCATTTTTGTGCACTGTTATGTGGCTGATTTTTGTATGGTTAGTGACAGTGAATGCCAGTCTAATGTTGCTGATTTCAAGGCAGGGATTATTGATGTGAACTGGCAGGAACAAGAAACATTTCCAGAATTGTCTTTCAGTTTTGGGATACCTGTTCAGAGTTCCTTATGTGCAAAGGTCTCATGTTCAGAAATCTGACACTTGGCATTTTTCAAAACCTGGCTCCTTTATACATGTAGATGAGACACACTTAATATTTGAACTGTTCTGGAAATGGAAATGTAGGTGGTTGCTTTTGGTGTTTTGGTGGGTTTTTTTCCTCTCTTGTTTCTGTAACTGACAACCTGAATTCCACTTCCCAGGCCAGTAAGTGTATCTTCTATAGTGGAGCTTGTACTTACCCTACTCAGGACCTAGAAACCAAGATTGGAAGTGACAACCCCCGTTCCTTACTCTTCACACCTCCACTTTCTCTCGCTGCCCTTCCACTTCACAGAGGCAGAGTTCAGCCACTGCTGCTTGTAACTGAGTGCTTCCCTTGGAGTCCTGGGACTGCAAACAAACCATTTAGTCTACATGTGGTAGTTCAGATTTGTAATGATGAAACCTAGCTCCAGATTCTCTCTGGGGGAAATGAAGCAGGAAATGGCATCTTCTCCATTTCCTTTACCTCAGCATCACACTGTGCATTTTCTGATGAGATGATACTATGGTTGAGGAACACTCAGGGGATTTTTTCTTTCCCCTAGGTTTTTCTCCAGACAAATGCAGTCTCTGTCAATCCTTCCATTTATTTCCTTGAAAGTGTGAATTATAAGAATGTTCAGGTTTTTTATCTAAACAGATTACAGACAGTGGATGTACAGCAATTTATTACACTTTTCTTCCACAATATTGATTAATAGGAAACTATCTCCATTGTGTGAATCTAGGTTCTAGGTTCCTGGAAAAAGCTATTTTATTCTGAGGAATGATCAACTTAAACTGTAAATGTATAACTATGCTGTCATAGTGCATTTTATTCAAAGTGGATGGGAAGGAGGAAATTCTTGTTGCTTTAAACCTTACTGTGTTCTCTGTGCATTTCCTTGAGTCATATCTCAAAAATGGAAACCAGTCAGTCCCTTCAGAGGTACCATTTCAAATCAAATTGTGAAATATGTTTTAAACAATTAACAAGTATGTAATGTATGCCTTCAAGTAACTGAATCTTTAAAAATTGGTAGTAATTTCATTCTAAAATTAAAATCTCCATGGTGATTCAACTTCAGTGGCCCTGTCTACACATCTATTTTGTCACTTATGCTAGTCTGTGTCAGAGAGCATGTATGGTGTGGTCCAGGGCCAGCTCAGTGCCCAAGGAGGTTCTAGGCTGAAGGCAACAAGCGAAAACTGGAAGTGACTGAAATGACATGGGAGCTGGGTGAGGCAGACTTTGAACAAGCTGAAGGGACCACTGGATGCCTTCCTTGAATCCCAAGATATCTCCTTAGTGGTTCACTAGTAACATATAGGAAGACAGTGGGTGGCAGATCCTCTAGTTGCAGTGCTAGAGTTAAGAGCATGAAAATAACATCCAGCACACCTTGTGTTATTTAACAGCCTATTCTGTCTTTCATGGTGTAGCTCCCTGTGCATCTCAAACCTGAGGAATTGAAGATTATCAACTCGCCAGCACAGTGGGGTGTCAGGAGTCAGGAAAGCTTGTCGAGGAGCTCAAGGATAAGCAGTATACCAGGATCCAAAAGGAGACAGAAAAGAGCCTCATCCCGTGTTGCAGTGGGATGGAACACATGTGTAGGTGATTGTGAGATTGCAAAGCCCTTCTCTGACTGGGGCAAATGCTGATATTCTTTGTGGGATGCTGTGGCTAGACCTTTCCACAGGACTTCATCTGCAACTTCCTCTGACTGCTGAATGTAAGCAAGTGTGACATCTACCTTTCCTGTCAGCCAGAGCTTCCCCAGTAACAGTAGAAGGACAAAACTGGCAGGATTCTTGGCAGTTTTGCTGCTGCCCATAGGGTACTGATTATCCTTAATGAGTCTTACTGATTTCACGGTGCAGCTTCTTGGGAACAGCAGAAGCCTGTCTGCAGACTCAGAAACATAAGCACATCAATGGGTCATATTTGGGAAGTTATCTGTGCAATCACAAGGGCTGGGGTTTTTGTTCTTGTGCAGTCTTGTTCAAATTAAAGGCTAGATTCTGCAGCAGTTGATGATTTTAAGAGCCACGTCGTTCCCCAGTCTCATCAAGAAATCATTCCACTTGCCACTGGTGAGTAGGTGAGTGGATTTCTCAAGCCCTCACATAAACTGTATTCTCAGCTTCAAGAAAGTGAAGGAGTTATAATGTGACAAGAGCCTCTCGGGGATCTCTAGATGTGATGCTTTCAAGACAGCCTGGTTTTTGTTTTGGTATTGGTTAGGCTCTGGCTACTGCACTGCTCCACCCAGGACAATGGTGCTCTTTGCCCTGTCCTCTTAGTAACAATCTTTGTTCTAAGGTGTGGAAATTAAATCTCTGGATTCCAAGCACTAACTGAAGAGCAGTGTGTGGAAGGATTCCCCCTTTACCTAGACATTATTTCTCCAGCTCATCCTCCCCCCTGCGTCAGCTCTGGCAAGGAATGCCAGCAAAAACAAGTGCTGTTTGTTTGTTTGTGTTTTGCTGTAAAACTGAAAATAGGAAAGTTACTGTGCTTTTTTTTATATATAGATATAAACAAAACAAATGTTTCCCAGCACTTTTACACTCTTGGTTTAAAGCTCCTAATTTCTGTCAAAACACCCATCAGGCAGTCACTCTCTTACTAGCTGTACTCAGGCTGCCTGTGGCATCCTGTTGCCTGCCCTGAGTTTGGAGTCTGCAGGGTGTTTGCAGCTCCAAGAGTAATTCTAGAGCAGGAAAGGTGAGATTTTGGGATTAATTCCATCCTCTCCCCACAAGTTGTTTTCTTAAATTGTAAGAAAATAAATAAAGAAGCAGTCTCCCCTGTAGATAGCCCTTTTCAAAACTAGGCAATGCTTCTTCTCCCTGCCCTCCTTGCTGCAGTGTGGAGAATGGCAGTTTCTCCCAGTGGGAGTGATGACAGTCAGATGATATTCATCCTTCAGTAATCAGCTAATTGGCACAACCCTCTACCTTTCAGTCTGCAATTCTTAGCATCTCACTGCATTTCTGACCTGTGAGAACTTTGCTTTGAAGGGACAGCTTGATCCTTAAGCACATTAGCCAGATGTCAGCCCTGCCTGGGGCAGTGGTCGGGAACTCTGGGCATGGGCTGCTGCCAGTTGTGTTCTGCCAGCTGTGTCCTTCTACAGAGCAAACTTGGCCCACAGTATTGGAGACTCAGCTCTGAGGTGGACAGGTTCACCCTCAAAGATTTACCCCCTGATTCCCAGCTGTACACGCAATCCCTTCCCTGCAGCATGGAAGGGAAAGTTTTAGCCCCCCACACTCTCGGAGCTGTGGAACACAACTAGGGGCAGGATGCCAAGCTTGCTGGCTTGCTGGCCTCATCTGGTACAGCAAATCCCCTTTTCCTAGGTTTCTGAGGGTAGCTGCAGCCACAAAAAGTGCTTGGAAAACTTTCCATAGCATTTGCAAAGCTGCTCTCAGAGTGAGGCCATCTTACAGAGTCTGTTTAAAATCTTTCACTTAAAAGTAAAGGAAGTAGAACATTTTAAAGCAGCTTTGTTTCTATGGATTAAATGAATGGAAATGCGTCTTCTTTCTCCCTTGACTTTCTGCCCTGAGCCAGGTAAAGAGCAGGTCCATTGAAATATTGACTGTCGTTAGTCTGAGATTTGGATTTTTTTTTCATCTCTCGATGAAGCACAGATCTTTTTTTGGTTACCATCATCCCGCTATCATAGCTGCTCACTTTCCCTTTGATATGACAATGACTTTGTACAGAGGAAAAGACCTTTATCAGGGGAATAATTGTGTCAAGAATTGATGAAGGACGAAACAAAATCGGCAGCATATAATTTAAAATCACAAAAAAAAAAATAAAAGAAGCAGGGTGGAGGGGGGGAGGAAAGAGAGCACACCTTGGCATGTGGATGAAGGGGGAAGGAGCTCTGTGGAGGCAGGAGAGCATCACTACCAGGCCAGCTTTAAAGCCCTCTTAACAATGTGCAGTTGCTCTCCCCAGCTCACCCATTGACTTCCTCCTGCCCTCCACAGGCCTGGCTGCAGTGAAACCTCGTGTCTTCCTAGTGATGCTGAACTGAATCAGATTTTGCTTTTAGTTGTTCGATCAAATTTTCCTTCCTTGAGCTTAGAAGGCACACTTGGGACTTTATAGTAATTGCCTCCCCATGCTGAACTGCTGATACCTTTATTGGATTGGCATAGGGTTTCAGAGGACTGTGTTTAACATGCAGTGAGCCGCAGCAATGCAAACAGTTCCAGTGTTTAAACAAGCATCCATTAGTCTGGGAAACAAGACAGTGCCAGCCCATTTGGTGCTCTTTAGAGCTGGCAGCTTAAGAGGAAGGGTGCAGCAGGGTTTGCCGGGAGGGGGGGAGGGGGGGGCAGGATGGGGGAGTCACAAATGCAGTGTCAGGAAAACAAGCAAAACATCTCTGTAGCTTTGTGAGAAATGAGCTACAGAGGGGGGGAACTCTTGCAACTGGGGATATGTGCAAAGCTCATTAATATCTCATTATGTTCGAATTGCAGTCTCCCAGCAGACTGGCATTAATGTGTGATGTGCTGGAGGAAGGGGCTACAGGAGAGCAGCAGGGATATTTTAAGCAAGCTTTTTTTTTTTTTCCTTTTTTCCTTTATATTGAAGAAGCAGAAAAAAATAGTGTGTGCCAGCAAACCATGATCTTTTGTGCATCAGCCCAGTACAGTGCACTTCATCAAACAAGAACAGTGGTCAGTTGGGCTTATCATAGTACCCACTAGCATCTTTCAGTATTTCCAATAAACCTCCTTTATTTTCAGCACTGCTTAAGTCACTTGCAGAATTTGGCTCAGTGTGAAACTTCCAACATTTAGCATCTCAGCCCAGGCTTAATTCTCCCCACCCCAGCTGGAAGGATTGGGGAGTCCAGGGGGTATTTAGACTTTTTTTTTCCCCTCCCATATGTTTGTAGGTAGAATGATGTCCAAAATACTTTTTCTCATGCTCCTATACTGAAATAGCTTTTGTTTTATCATTAACTGGAGCAGTGCAGTCATTAGCTTATCAGCTGATAAAGTGCAGTCATTAGCTTATCAACTGACATCAATGCCTGTACTTGCTTCTGCAGGACCATGTAACATTTTTCTGATAAGATCTTGGCTGCCATGTTACTGCGAAAAGACCCATTTGTTTTAGGGCCAGTTATTCCTTGACTTTCTGTACCTGAACATATAAATTTTCTTAAAAAATAAAAGGCAACTCCCAACAATGGCTTATCCAAAGAAGAACCATGAAGGACTTCATGTAGCAGGAGCACCTCCCTGTGCTCCCAGTTGCTGAGTTGTCTGATTTATCTCTGTAAACTTTTGTTGGGAAGACTGGAGTCACGAGAGGGACAGAGAATGTGCTTCTTTTGTACTCTGCAGCACTGGGCTTTCATGAAGAAATGTTTTACTAACATGTAGCAAGAAAACCTATGGGTTTTGCTTTCCTGCAGACACCTCCTCATTCTGCAATTGCATACAAAACCATTTTTAATAGGTATTATTATAGGTGTATTGGAGGAGACATTTTTAGCCAAACTGTAGGAAAATCATTCTTCTTCAACTCCTTTTGTGCTACAAGAGCAAAATAACAGTTAAATTAGTCCTGACTCTTACGAAATGCTTGCAAGCCCATAGATCTTGGTTCAGGTTGAGTATTATGTTTGAACTTTATTGCCCAGGCTATTTATATGTTTATCCTTCCTAGTAAACTTTCTTTTGCTTTTATGAAACAATATTGGAGCCCTCCAGTGGCCAAACTAATCATTCTGAGGAATGGAGTTCAAGTTCTGCCAACGAAGTTGATTTTTTTTCCCCCTTCCCTATTAAAAAATTAATTTGGTGATTTTTTTATATTCAGAATTTATGTGGAGTTAATTTGAGTCACAGCATCATATGTGAAAAATAAGGAAAACTAGGAAAAAGAAAAAATAGTCTCTTTGCCTTTCTAGGATCTCCATATATTTATTCTTCTATATTTCAAAAAAATTAATTAGTTTATTGTTTAATTCAATTCTATTAGATTACATTTTCGGAGAGGATCCCATTACACATACAAGACAGAGAAAATGCATTCTGAGTATCATAACAATTCACATTTCCTTAAGTGACTTTTATCAGTTCTGTGACTTTTTATCTATGATGTGACTGGTCTGCTCTGTAGCAAAACCTAATTTTTCAACATAACATCGTCCTTTGTATCAGGAACCTCGGCACATTGAAGATTTTGGCCTCAAGGTTCTCTCGTCTGCAGCTCCTACTGGTGTCTTTCACTTTCCATGTGAAACAGAAACTCTCTGTATATGAAAAAATATATTTTACTTGTATTGTATGCACTGTGTATTAGTGAGAGGAGTTCTCTTTACAAAGGATGTTGAGATCCTAACAGCTAAAATTGCTTACATATGCCTCCTCATGTTTGGTGTGGTAGTTATCACAGTTCTTCCTTCTTCCGAATTATAGTAATAGTCTTTCAGAACCCAAAATCAGATAGGTAGGTTTTGGTTGTGTTGGAGCTGCAAGTTTTGAGAGGAGGTGGGGGATGAACAGGGGAAGAACAGAAAGCATGGTCAATTGGTTATCTTCTGACAGGATGGCCACAATCTGGCATTCAGTCCATGTTCAAAAAGCAGTAAAGCAGTGGATTAAGGCTGTTCTTTTGCACCAATGCCTCTTTATTTAGGGGCTACTAGAAATGAGTTTGTACCACATTGCCTTGTATAGCTTCTGCTTTGTAAAATCATACATTATCATCAAAATGCTTCATAACATGAAAATCTGGTAGAGGAAGGGTTCTGTTTGTTTTATTTTAGTAAAGATCTTCTAAGTAACATTTCTTCTGCAGATGCTGTGGGTATAGGAACTGTTGTACTGGGTCATCTCAAAGGGGCATTTAGCCCGGCGTCCACTCACCAGTGAGCAAGTAGAGTGTAAGAAACAGAGCAACCACACAGTCAGCCTTCCCTGGCACATCTTCCAGATATCCCAGGTCTAAGAACTTCTTGCTGAGCCCATCTGTACACAGTTTGCTTTTGCAGCCCCCTGCATATGTGAAGAAGGTTTCTTCTTGTTCCTGAAGAGTGAGGTGAAATGAGGAAAGCCAAGAAAACAGTTGTAGCAGAAGTTTCTTGTTTGCACTGAGTATGGGGGGCATGTTATGCAAATTCCTCTCACTGGTGGTAGATGGAATTCCTGGAGCAACCCTAGGCTTTGTCTCCTTTCATGTTTTTCATGTGAGTTTGAAAATTGCTGGAGGAGATGAATGCCCTGCTCCAATTGGCTTTTTGAGGAAACTGGTAATGAGGGCTGTTTTTCTCATGGCTTTATTCAAGACCTGTAAACACCAGCAGAGCTGGGAAGAAAGAAGTCAGAAAGATGGGGAGAGGCTGTTTGCAGCATATGAACATGCACCGGGCAAGCAGAGGCCCTGTAGCTGTCACAAGGAAAGCTCATGCTCTAAGGCTACCTTGCTTTCTGCAGCCACAAAACTTGAGGCTGCAGAACGCTCACACTGTGAGGCTGTGAGATCTGAACTGGGACAGGAGAGGGAAAAAGATGGGACTCTGCAAGGGGGGAGCAAATGTTTCCCACCTGCACATTTCACACCCAGCTCCCTGCAGCCTCACATCACTGCACAGATCTGCAATGGTATCTTGCCACTTGTTACAGCCTCCTCCAATCACTGCTGCCACCCGGTTGAGAGCTCCAGGGCTCCAGCAGAGCACTGGGAAAGCAGAGGAGGCAGGGACCAGTTGTAGCTCTTAGCAGGAGAGCAGCTTTATCCCCAGTGGGAACTCCTGTGCTGTGTGCCTTTACTAGGAAAGGTTGGAGCCAGGAATGCCAGAGCACACAGGCCTTGTGCAGCCCTGCTGTGCTGGGACCAAGAGGAGAATCTCTGCAGTTCTGTGGTTTAGTCTGAATCTTTTGTGGTTTGAACCTCTGCTCCAAAATGGCTACCTGGGGAGACGGCATTCCCAAGAAGGGTGCTATGCCCTTGTGTTCCCCTGCGGCTCCTTAGGGAGCCTTTTACCTGGGGTCCACTTAGTAGTTCTCTGGTAACATTTCCACGCCCTGTATGGAGAGAACTTTGTTGGGTAGATCATGCTGCTGTACAGACATTGGGAACACTCAATGGGAAAAATATCTGCTTTAGTTCCAGGCATTGCAGTCCTTTCTCATTAGCAGGGAGAGGAGAAGGCTGCCACTACTTTACTGATGAGTCAGGAAAATCCTCTGTTTACAGCATTGAATGTTTCTAATATGATTATTGCAGGTCTGAATTTGGAGTTTGGCAATATCAGAAAGCTTTTGAGTTTTGGAAAAAAAGTAAAGAAAATAGTAATGACTTATGTCCCCAGATATAATGAAATCACAGTCCCTGCAAATCCTACAGCCATAAGGAGCCACACTATTCAAGGTTGTTCTTGGCCTTGTGTCATCCACCTGGCATTGAAAAAAAGTCAGGCAGCTGTGCATTTTAAAGCTGGGCCCTTAATGTAATTCTGAAATATGCCAATTGCCAGGCTTTTATTTTCATTTGATTATTTTGAAAAGCTTAGAAGAAATGAGAAAAAATAAAGGAGTATTGTAAATAGCCCTAGGAAAAGCCTCAACCTGCTGTCCATGTAATTTCCTTTAAAAACAAATTTTGTACTATCGGAAATGATCACACAGCAGATTTGCACACAATCCTATACGCCCGATATCTACATGGTTTTATATAATTTCTTTAGCATGTTTTCTCATAGTTACAGTTGTTACTAAGGTTACTATAACTGTAATTAAAGAAGGAAGAAGGGCTTGCTTACCCCAAAGCTTGTCCGCGGTTCCCTGTGTGTCTAATTAAAAATACTTTTTTTTTTTCCCCTTTCTGTAGACTTTGCTTAGACCATCATGGTTGTTACACTACTTACTGTTTATCTGGGATTTAAACTGACAGCTCCTCCTGCTAGTTCTCCTCTTCTCCTTGCCTCTCTTAAATAACCCAGAAGTGATTGAACATGAAAGTTAGTTATTAAGCAAGAACTTGGAGCTGCACAACCTTCTTTCCCTTGGCAAGGCAAGAAAGTAATGCTCTTTCCAAGAGCAAATGTAGTATCATTATTATAGGCCAAACTAGGAAGATTTTAAGCTTGTTTTCTTAGAGTTTAGAGGAACAAAACTGAAGCCTCTGGAAATGAAACTGGGGGAAAGACCCAACCCAGGCAGAAATCTTTATTAAACACAGATGTCAACAGCAGTAGCATGTAATTAGTGCCCTAATTGTGACTGGGCAAATAACGGTGGCTTGGGGAGGGTCCACATGAAGGTATCTGACTGTGGATGTGTCTTTTTCAGCTAATTACCAAGGCTCCCTTTAAGATCAGTGAACAGAAAAAGACATTTCTGGAGCATGATTTATCTCATTCCCATCTCAGCCTGGTATAGGGGATATGAATTGCATTCTTAAGACTGGAATGACTTGACCTGTTTTTGCCTGCATCTTTCTTATGGTGCCTACAACAGTTCCCAGACTCCGTGTCCTGTTCATAGCTCCCCATACACACTCCTTTTTTTTCCTGAATAAGAAAAAAAGGAGACATAAAAGCACATTGATCTGACAAGATAGAAGATATTTTGTATTCCCATTGGCTGGGGACAGGATTTGGGAGATTTGAGTCAAATTCTAACCCTGCCACTTATTTAATACACAGCTTTAGGCAGCTGCCTACTCTGTCTTCTGAAGTGAAATTTAGAGGTTTAATGTATGTTTGCATCTGAATGACAGCATTTAAGTGATAAATGATGGTTGGGGGGGTAGACACACAATTAGGTTTATTTTTCTTTTTAGATTCATCTCACCTATGTTTTTCTGAGACTAAATCCACATAATTCTGGTAGTAGCCCAAGAGTACTGTGTCTTCAGACTAACAAATTAAAATCACTTAGTACTAGGTGGCTTATCATTCCTACAATATGAGAAAAAGGAGGGAAGGAGAAGTCTTTTGAAAAGGAAAATAAGATTAGTGGAAGCCCATTATATGAATTCACACTGGCTTATAATGCATTTCTGTGGCTTATTTAATAGCAAACTATGATGTCTAGTGCTTCAGACCTTCAAGGGGTTTAGGAAAGAATTGTAGTGTTCTATGTGACTTGGTCTTTGCCTACTACAACAAGTGTTTTTTAGTCTTGCATTTATTTAGCACTGTTAAAGGTCCAAACCTTCAGTGGTGAATGGGACTTGAAGTCTAAATTTAATTTTAATTAGCTGCTAATATATGCTTAGTAGGCATAGATTTCTGAGATTAAAACCCATGTGGGTATCATGGGCAGTGACTACATGTGCATGTGTGCACTTGTGTGGAAAAACCAGGGAAGTTTTTTTGATAGCAAAAGGAAAAAAGTAAAAAAACCAAAAAACTGTGTTGTGTACACTGGGAATGTACAGACATCTATAGCATTATGAGTTGCAGTTCCTTCCCTTGGAGGGCTGTTTTCAAAATACACAAATAGATTAAAGTGCCTGGTTGGAATGTGGTCCATGGCCATAACTAACTGGGAACGTGACCTGTTTGGCAGAACACTGCCCACCTTTCTCCTGGTAATCTTTTTTGTTTGTGTGGAGAGATCTCTAAGCCTTACACACCTCTGGGATTTGGGAATCTTCCTGCCGTTGCTGCCATGAGTTCAACACTGTGTATGTATATCCAGAGTAAGATGGGAGAGAAGAAGAGGTTTATCCTGTGTTGGAGACAGCTACTGTAGATGAAATAAAGAAGGTAAGATCTGAGCAAAGGTCTTGGTCTGATGTCATTTATTGCATAAACCATTCTTTGTCTTTTAGGTTGCTTAGTGTACTCAAGGTGAAGCATGTGCTAAATACTGTGCTGAATCAGGGCCTTCATTTGCTTAAAATCTTTTTCTTTATACTTCATCAGTAGACTTAAATAGTACATTTGCAGTTGATGCCACACAGCAGGTCCAGCCTTGTGAGTCTGTGACTCTGGTAATTGCTGGGAGCTGGGAGACCAGACATGTGCTTTTCCATTAGTTGTGCTGTGTGCCTTTGTGGGACCTGAGATCAGCTTGAGGTGAAGGTACTGAGGCCACAAAGAGCTAAAGTTTGTATGGTTTACTTGGCCATATTTAGGGCAAATCTGCTGTTCAGTGCTGTCTGGCCTTTAGCCCTTGTCAAATAGCTCTCAAACTGTGCTCAGAACAATTCAGAACATGTCTGGGGCATCCTATACAGTCCTTTGAGTCCTTGAGTCTTCACAGAGCTTCAGTGATCCTGCATTTTTTTTTTTTCCAGTACTGTCTATAACTTGCATTGAAGCCAAAAAATAAATGCAGAGAGGAGTTGTTCCATCAGACATAGTGTCTATCTCTGAAGAAATTTTGGTGCAGAAGAAATTACCTTATCAATGTGCCCCTGATTCCTAGTGAGCTTAAGGGGATTCACCATGGAGTGTTCAAGGCAGGTTGGATGGGGCCCTAAACAACCTGATCTGGGGTGTTATCCCTGCCCATGGCAGGCGTATTGGAACAGGATGCTCTTTAAGGTCCCTTCCAACCCAGACCTTTCTATGGTTCTGTGACCTGAGGGCTTCAGCACCTTTCAGGATTGATCCATGGGTTTTGTCCACAAGTCTTTCAAAACTGCTGCTGCCTGTCTTCTTTTAAAGAGATATGTAAAGTCAAGACAACCAACCAGTTCCTGCATTTCTCCTCTTTCCTAGAGATGGATCAAGCTGATTGTGCTGATCAGGGAATTGTCTGACTGAAGGAAAAAGCTGTCTCTGACATATTTTCTATTTTGGCATTTTCAGTTATGTGATTTTATTATTTATTTTTAAATGGTCAGTAGCTGAGCACAAATTTATTTCCAAACTCATCTGTCCCATGTTGGATTTTTTTTTCCTTTCCCCAAAAGATGTCTCATTACTATGCAAACAATTAAAATGTAGAAAAAATATGAGAATTAATTACCATGCAAAGGATTCATTTCCCTCCCCTTCCCCCATGCTTGGGTCTCCTTTGCAATGCTTACTGTATTGTTAATTGTTCAACCTGTACTTAAATAACCTGCACCCCTTTAAAGGTATTTGTCATTGCAGAAAAATCTTCAGCTGACCTATGTCCTCAGTGAAGCTGCCCATTCAGGCACGGGGAACAGATGGGGCAGAGGAGGCTAAATTCACCATTTTGTTTGCAACACAGTATAACTGATTCCCAACATTTTTTCTTTTAATGTGTTAGTTGTGGAAATCTGTTAATTTGATATTTAAATTATTTTCAAGTGGAAGTTTCATTTATGATGTTACCCCAAGAGGGTGACTAAAATGTGTGGGCTTGAACAGGTACAGTGTATAGACGATGTGGCTCTCATTTCCTTCCTTTTCCAATTGTATGAAACATTTTGCTTCAAAAAGCATGAACTTGAACTTAGTCATGTGGAAGAATCCCCAAAATTACTTAGCCCACATCGATTTGAGGAACTGGAAGGTGCTGCTTCATGCACATATGGAATAAGTATGTTGCCATGAAGTGATGTGTGTTGGGAGTTAACACCAATGATATGAATGGAAGACAACTGTGCCATTTCTGAGTTCAGCCTTCTGTCAGCTTGCTAGCTGGCTTCTAGAGATCATGCACTAGATAGGCTTTAGTAATAAAAGAGATCCAACAGAAACTCCTAGTCCGTGGAAATCTATGGTGTCATCAGGGGAGTACTGTCATGCCTTCACCATCTCTTCTGGCTCATTCTTCAGAGTTTCTCTGAGAATATTCTGGAGTAATATATTATGTATGTAGATTGTGCCATGGCAGTATTTTGCAAGCAGCTGGAAGGTAATTTGCTTGCCCTAAGTATAGGAAGGGCTTTTCCCTTACATCAGTTGGACAAGGTTTTAGTCTGTCAGTTCTGAAGTCAGGAACAGGGCTCACATCCTACTGGTGCCTTAATGACAAGGAAAGCAGAGGCTGTCACACAGCTGCTCCTCCTTTGCAGAGGACAGGAATGCTTTCGTGTCCCACATACACCTTTGCTAGTCAGGCAAGATGCCAACAGCGTATTTCACTACCCTGCTATGACTTGTGCTCATCCAAGGATGAACTAGGACAAAATTTTCCCCAGGAAACCATTCCTCATGTCACATACACAGTTTAAAGAGCTACTGAGTAGCTATGGTGCATGTGCAACAACTCTGGGTATGTTGTTTTGCTGGTTCTTAAATTAAAATACAAGAGGTTCCTGCATATCGTTTCTACCCTGATTTGTAGGAGTTCGTTTGGAGGCACAGCTTTAATAATCTCCAATGTCTTCTTTTTATCATAGCCTGTCTTCTGTCCAGATACAAAGCAGACTGGAAATGTTTTCCAAGGGTGAAGACTTACCAGAGCAACTGCCAGACAAGTCAGTTAGAGGTTGCTTGACTAAATCCTCATAACACACCCTGAAAATGCAGCTCATGCCATCTGCAAGGACACTTTCAGAGAGAGTAGAGCTCTGCTGCTGGGTGTGAGAGGCACGAGTAGGCACGGCCAGCTCAGTAGTTCAGTTTGCAGGCTCTTAGCACCTTCACTAAGACTTTTGCACAAATGGAGCAGTGCTGGCACTCCCAAAGCAACGAGGTTACTGCTTTGTCAGTGTTTACCCTATTGGGCCTGTCCTGGGTTGCAGTGTATTCCATTACCATCCGCATGAGATGCTGAAACCAGGTGGGGCAGTGTTTCCTTGCCTTCTGCCCCCAGACTATCTTTCTGTTAATGGCCCATCAATGCCCTGCTGCATGACTCAGAGATAACTCCCTCTGGACCATCTTCTGTTAATGAGTACATCAACGCCTGGCCTCATGACTCATCATCCCATTGTGAGATGCTCCACCCAGAGGGAGGAACCAAGCAAGCATTCCATCCTGGATATAATCTGAGATTCCAAACACCAGAGACAACCCTTTCCACTGGATTTCCAGAGGACAGGAGCTACATAGCCACCACTGAACCTTCCGAGGAAGAGCAGACCCTTCTACAGGATCACTGCTTCAACAGAACCACATCCACCACTTCAGGAGGACTGCAGCCACCATTCTACCAGACTGCTACCACCACCCTGACTAACAGGGTGTCAGGTTGTACTCTGTCAGTTTGAACCAGGGTTTTCTTTTATTTTTTTCCTTTTCTTTAATTTCCCTATTAAATTGTTATTCTGACTTGGTGCCTCCCACTGGTTCGTTTTCAAACTAGTACATATTTTGGCGCCCAGTGTGGGGCTTGCTCTGAGAGAAAGTCAGAATTACAATTTTGTATAAACAGAAACCTATTCACCGTGGTGCTCAGCTTGTCTATATGGATACTGTATCCTGGTCTCTATATTTTTCCTCACATGGGGAACTACCTGCCTGTTGTATTACTCCTGTTAAAACCAGGGAATGGTATAAGAATTTCTTTATTGGTTTATTATGTCTATAGCATAATAACCTGCGAGGCGATGAATACCATTCGGAATATATACTCAGTTTTGTTTGGCTGTCCTAGTCTGGGCTGCTATGTCTGGGATCTCCTCAGCAATCACACCCAGCCCCTGGTGAGAAGAGTAGAGAGTGGTTTCTTCCAGCCTTTCAGGCCAGGCACAGCAGTTTTTGAAAATATTGAGTTCCCTCTGGATGTTAAGGATGGTATGATCTTCTTGTCAGTTCTATTCTTTTTTTTCTCTATGGCCTTCATTGTGTACCCCATGCTTAGAAACAAAACACTACTTGGTGTGGTGCAACGTCTGCTTGAGGAGGAGGGAAAAAGGAGCAAAGCAACAAACACCATGTCTATACAGCCTTTCACAAAGAAGAAAGGAACCAAAAGCAAAGCAACAGTGTCCATGTCTACGCAGACTGTCACAGAGAAAGGAACCAAAAGCAAAGCAACAGTGTCCATCTCTACGCAGACTGTCACAGAGGAGAAAGAAACCAAATGCAAAACAACAGCATCCATGTCTAAGCAAACTGACACAGAGGAGAAAGGAACCAAAAGCACCATCAGCGTCTCCACGCAAACTGTCAGTGGACCAGAACAGCCTAAACCGATTGCAGTTGCCCCCGTCCAGAAGAAGAAATCAAAAAGCAAATCAGTCCGCATAGTGACCAAGGAGGATGCAGCAGGACCTTCGCACCCAGCAGAAGAAACAGAGCCAGAGATCATCACTTGGTTGCTATCCCTGGGTGAGCTGCGTGACCTGTGGAGGGAATTCACCCGCCAGACAAACGAGTCCATCCTGACCTGGCTGCTCCGCATCTGGGACACTGCAGCCAATGACACCATTCTGGACGGAAATGAGGCCAGGCAACTGGGATCTCTGTCCTGGGATGTGGTGATTGACCAGGGGATCGGGAGAACCCAAGAAACTCTCAGCTTCTGGCAGCGACTGCTTACAAGTGTAAGGGACAGGTACCTTTGTAAAGAAGACCTCCAGGTGCACCAATGAAAATGGAGCACAATGGAACAAGGTATCCAGTGCCTGAGGGAATTGGCTGTGCTGGAAATAATTTTCTCAGAAGACAAGAGATTTCCTAAGAGCCCAGATGGTGTCCAGTGCACATCACAGGTGTGGTTGAGATTCACACGTCTTGGACCAGAGATATACTCCCATTACCTGGCAACGCTGCAATGGAGGGAAGGTGAGGACAGGGTGGGCATCTTGGTCAACAAACTGAGGATTTACGAGGACACTGTCACAGCCCCATTTCGCACCCACGTCTCATCCATGGAAACAAGGCTGGCTGAGCAAGTCCGGAGCTTGATTGAAGAAGGCCATCAGAAACTGAAAAAGGAACTTAAGGAAGAAATTTACCACATCTTGCCAGAACCAACAAGAGTCTCTGCCATTAGGAGCAGGCGTCCCCCAACCAGGGAGAGAGGATACGCTCCATGAGATAATCTCTGGTTTTTCCTTCAGGAACATGGAGAAGACATGAGTAAGTGGCATGGAAAACCCACCTCCTCCTTAGCAGCCAGGGTACATGAACTAAAAAGAGGGACAACTACCACAAGAAGCTCATCTAGAGTCAACGCTGCTCCAGTCTCTCATGCACAGAACTCCAGATGGTATAGGAATGATAATGTGACCGATCCTCTTGAAGGGATCTCGGGAGCATATTCACCAGAAGAAAGCAACGTGTACCATGACCAGGAATAGAGAGGCCCTTCCTCTAGCCAGGTAGAGTTCAAGCTGCCTCAGAAGTAATTGGCACAGAAGCACAGTTGCTTCTGGCACCCTGACTACCAGTGCTGGGTTGGATGTTCAAGGGAAAGGTTCCTTCCACGCATCACACCACCGATGCTACTTGGAGCAAATGGATCACCCTCATCACGCAGCGTGCCTGTATTGGAAACCTGAATCGCCCTGGGATTCTGGAAATCATAACAAACTGGCCTGAAGGTGAGACTTTTGGATTATCTTCTGAAGGAGAGGAAGAGCAAGTGACCTGTGCCGAGGAAGCCCCACCATGTGATGAGCTACCAGAGTCTGAAAGACGATATGCCCTCTTCACTGATGGTTCCTGCCGAATTGTAGGCACTATCTGGAAATGGAAAGCCGCTGTATGGAGCCCCACACAACAAGTTGCACAAGCTACTGAAGGAGAAGGTGGATCGAGCCAATTTGCTGAACTCAAAGCTGTCCAATTAGCTCTGGACATAGCTGAAAGAGAGAAGTGGCCAAAGCTCTACCTCTACACTAATTCATGGATGGTAGCCAATGCTCTGTGGGGTTGGCTGGAAAGGTGGAAGAGGGCCAACTGGCAGCGCAGAGGAAAACCAATCTGGGCCGCTGAGATTTGGCAGGACATTGTCGCCCAAGTAGAGAGGCTGACCTTGAGGGTTCGACACATGGATGCGCACGTACCCAAGATTCGGGCTAATGAAGAGCATCGCAACAATGAGCAGGTGGACCGAGCTGCCAAGGTGAAAGTATCTCAGGTGGATCTGGACTGGCAGCACAAGGGAGAATTATTCCTAGCTCGTTGGGCCCATGATGCCTCTGGTCATCAAGGGAGAGATGCAACATACCGATGGGCCCGTGACTGAGGGGTGGACCTTACCGTGGACAGCATCTCACAGGTCATCCACAGTTGCGAGACCTGTGCTGCAATCAAACAGGCCAAGCGGGTGAAGCCTCTGTGGTACGGTAGACGACTGTCAAAGTATAGGTATGGGGAAGCCTGGCAAGTTGACTACATCACACTTCCCCAGACCCACCAAGGCAAGTGCTACGTGTTGACCATGGTTGAAGCAACCACTGGATGGCTGGAGACTTAACCTGTGCCTCATGCTACAGCCCGGAACACCATCTTGGGCCTGGAAAAGCAAGTCTTGTGGAGACATGGCACCCCTGAGAGGATTGAGTCAGACAATGGGACTTATTTTAAGAACAGCCTCATAATCACCTGGGCCACAGAACACAGTATCGAATGGATATATCATATCCCTTACCATGCACCAGCTGCTGGGAAAGTTGAACGCTGCAATGGACTGCTTAAAACCACCTTAAAGGCACTTGGTGGGGGGACCTTCAAAAATTGGGAAGTGAACTTAGCAAAGGCCACCTGGGTGGTCAATACCCAAGGGTCCATCAGTTGAGCTGGTCCCACTGAGTCTGAACCCTTGCACACAGTGGATGGAGATAGAGTCCCTGTGGTACACCTGAGAGGTATTTTAGGAAAGACTGTTTGGATTAATCCCACGTCAGGCAAAGGCAAACCCATCCGTAGGATTGTCTTTGCTCAAGGACCCGGTTACACTTGGCAGGTAATGCAGAAAGATGGGGAAACCCGTTGTAGGGTTTCATTGTATATGTATGTATGTGTGTGTGTGTGTGTGTATGTAGAGTTTAAGGACGGTATTGATTTGGGATGATGTAGATGGTAATAGAGTAAGGGGTGGATAACGTCCTGGGTTGCAGTGTATTCTATTACCATCCTCATGAGCTGTTGAAATCAGGTGGGGCAGTGTTTCCTTGCCTTCTGCCCCCAGACTATCTTTCTGTTAATGGCCCATCAATGCCCTGCTGCATGACTCAGAGATAACTCCCTCCGGACCATCTTCTGTTAATGAGCCTAATCAACACTTGGCCTCATGACTCATCATCCCATTGTGAGATGCTCCACCCAGAGGGAGGAACCAAGCAAGCATTCCATCCTGGATATAATCTGAGATTCCGAACACCAGAGACAACCCTTTCCACTGGATTTCCAGAGGACAGGAGCTACATAGCCACCGCTGAACCTTCCGAGGAAGAGCAGACCCTTCTACAGGATCACTGCTTCAACAGAACCACATCCACCACTTCAGGAGGACTGCAGCCACCATTCTACCAGACTGCTACCACCACCCTGACTAACAGGGTGTCAGGTTGTATCCTGACTCTGTCAGTTTGAACCAGGGTTTTCTTTTATTTTTTCCTTTTCTTTAATTTCCCTATTAAATTGTTATTCTGACTTGGTGCCTCCCACTGGTTCGTTTTCAAACTAGTACAGGGCCGAAGCAAGATTAAATTAGATGGATCTGAAGAGGAGTAGATCATACATACATGTAGATCATATACTTGGGCAGGAAGGCTCTTTGACAATGATAACAGCATTCCATCCATTAAATAATTTGTGCTCTTGTCGTGGTTTGACGCAGCTAAGCGTCAAGCACACAAAATCTGTTATTTTCATAAGGGGAAAATAAGAAAATATTGAGGAAAACTTGAGAGCTGCGAGGTAAAACAGGTTCAAACTGAAACAGTTGCTGTACAAAGAAAAAAAGTTTATTACTAACAGAATTAAAAGTAAAAAGAAATAACAAAAAATTAAACCAAACCTCCTCTTTTTTCCAGCACTTCTCTCACTTATACTCAACTTGCACAAAGGATAACAGAACCTGGGGTTTTAGTCAGTGTTGCAATTCTTGAAAAGTCTCTCTTTTATGCTTAAGGAAAAAAGGGTTTCTTCTGCTTCATGTGGTTCCTAAACTGCCACCAACAGCAGACCCACCCAGAAAGAAACAATCTGCTCTGGTGTAAAAACATCTCTTCCATGAAAAATCTCAGTTCCTTCACACTGCCAAACATGGGCCATCACATGGGGTTATTAATCTTTTTAAGGATGAGTTATTTTGACCCGAACACAAAGGCCTTCTTCCCCACAAGTCTCTAAAAGCCTCTCACTGCTTTTATATAGCCTGGCATAGGCACTCTTCAGAGTCTTCACGGGCCACACATGAATTCTCCATCCCCCCATGTACTTCAAATGGATTAAAGAGACAAACAGATTGTGATATTACAGTTTCTTACCACGGCAGGCAAGAAAGTTTTTTTAAGCTACGCGCGAAAAACGCGGCACCACCCTCTTTTCTCCGGTTGCCATTTTCAGCTTTGTCTCACATGACTCACTTTCTCTTTCTCTCTGGCTCTGAAACCACCACGCTGAAGAGTGTTCTTGTTCTGGCTTTACAGTGGAAGAAAGCCTCGCTCCCTCTGTGCTGCTGGCTGCATGGTGTCTTCCTCAGTTTAGCGCCAAGTGTGCTGGCTGCAGAAAGGAGGCTCCACTGGCTCCTGCTGGCTCCACCAGCTCCGCGTGGAGAGGAGAGGGACCCACCAGTCCCAAGAAGTCGCGCCAGATGGGTTTAGCTGTGTGGCAGACTATGGCTGGTTTTAGCTGCCTGCTGCTCTGGGATAGTTCCTCCCCCAGAGATCCAGGGTCCGTGCCGCGGCGTTGGGAAAAGGGGAAGGTAGCAGGGGGCCCGGCCTGGCCCAGTGGGGCCCGGAGGCTCTGAGGCCCCCCCACCTTCCGGCAGGCGAGCTGGGACAAAAGGCAATTCCTGCCTTTCCACGCGGTTTAAATACGTAAATTGCGAGAAGCGTCATTAGTCTAAAAGACTGTCCATCAACTCAGGTTCAACTTTGCATCCAGGCACCATGACTTTTTACTCTCACTCTTCAGTGAGAAACCCTTTCTGTCTGACTGGCTAAAATGTGAGGAAGTAGGTTGGTTTTCTCCCTGTTAGCTCTTGCAGGTTTAACCAGTGCCTTGATCATCATTTTTCTATTACTGCGAGGTGTTTCGTTCTTCTGGTGACTGATGGCAAAAACAACGGTGATGACAAGAGTCCCCAGCAGCCCTTTGCAGCGTAAGGGGCAAAAGGTTGACCCCTTCCCTGGGACAGAGGTTACTCTGTGAGCCTGCAGAGTTGTACAGGTTACTGGCTAGGTTGGCAGGATGAGATTTTACCAACTTCAGACAGATTTCACGTGAATTTCCTGCATATCTGAAACATTGCCCTGGCCAACAAGAGCTGGGCAGCCAGGCCTAGCATGGAAGAGCACAGCATGTGCTTTAAATGAGCAGTTGTGCTCCAAAATCAATTTGCTACATCAGGCTTCATCCTGCGAGTTAGCAGGCATCAGTGCCATGCTTTCAGCAGCATGAGGAAATTCAAATAGTAGGGGAGTGATTGGATGCATGAAATACTTTCATTTGTGGGAAGTGGTGATATGTAACTCGCCTCCACTTTGCTTGGCTGCTTGTCTGAGGTCAGTTCCAACGGGTTTTTGAAACAGGTCCTGTGATCCCCACCACCTCTGCAGGACACTGGAGCAGGTGTCATTGGGAGGCCACTATGGAGCTGGTGGACTTAAAACACTGGTGACAAGATGTGGCTGTACCTCAGGCAGTGGCACTCTGGCAACACTGACTTTAGAATGGCAGTGTCAGAGGTGATACAGCAAGGTGAGTGCAAAAAATCTTTTCAAACGCTGAAGCTGAATTGCTGGCATGCAAATGGCAATGCTGATTATTCCTTACTGATCTCAGATGCTGTCTTGTCAAATCCACTTGCTTAGTGTCACTTCACGGCCACCCCTGGGACACTTCCTAAATTGTTGATAGGATTTGTGTGCAGCACAAGTTAAGTAGCAAACTTGACTCAGTCATCAGGTTGCAGGCTGGAGGCTGCTGAATTGGGGTGGTGTTTGGCAGAGCTCATGGTAAGTACTCCCTGTTGGAGGTAAAAAGTATCAAGATCTTTCTGGAGAAGCTCTAGCAGAAAAAGGGAGAAGAAAGGTGGGGCAAACTCAGGAACAGACACACTGATGGAAGGGAGAGTAGAAACCCTGGAGGAAGGGCCAAGACTTGAATTCATTTCATGGAAAGGAACTGAAGGTCATGATGACTGGTGGGCCAGACTCATGCGACATGAAGAACTGAAAAGAACAATTTTTAACAGAAAGAGTCACAGAAGAGCATGTGGAGAAGATGATAACTCTTGTTTTTTCTACACATGCATATTCTCTGTGGAAGAATTTCGGCATTGGCTAGTTTCTCTGCTTTTCCACAGGGAGCAAAGATAGCTCCAGAGCAGGGCATGTTCCAGCAGAGCTGGGGAGCCAAGTGGACCAGACCTCTCAGAGTTGTTGCCCTTGTATTGAAGTGGCTGGAGCTGCCCTAGGGAAAGTCAGTGGCTACATGTAGCTGGTACACAAAAACATCTGTAAAAGTGATATCAGCCTCATCTGGGGGCTCACAGAGGAGAGGTGGACCTGTGTTAGACCCTGTGAATCATGTCCAACTTCTATTGGCATAGAGAGAATTTAGCCTCTCGGCTTCCCCACCTCCCCCTGGTTTTTGTGTTGGGGTTTTTTTAAGAAGCAATGAAACGACTATTCTGCTGCCACAGCCCCAGTCACTCCCCATGGACGACTGGAACAGCCACCCACCAAAGGCAGCTCCACAGTGGAGGATGGGCTAGTGAGTGGCTCGGCTGTTGCTATAACAACAGTACCTCTGTCTCATTTCTTTTGAAAAATGAATTGCTGCTGGTGAGATGAAGCGGAGCAGCTTCTCCTCACAGATGAAAGGCCTGCCAACAGCCTCCACACAGTCTTGTTTATCTATTGGGTCTGTCACGGCATGTCCAAGAAGCTCTGCCGAGGATTTCAGGATGGGTTGGATTAGACTGTTCGGGTCAGTGTGCATTTGCGTGCACAGCTTCTGTCCCCCTGCCTCTCCTCCAACTGAAAGTGATTTAAAAAGTCAACGTGCCAAATTTGACCTTTTCTCACTCTGCAACTGGAGTTTCTCCAAAGGCATATAAAGAATCGAGAGTCCTGCTTCACTCTCTTTTGCTTTGGGGTAGAAAACCGCTGTGAAATGAAGATTCATCAGCCAAATATTTTGTGTGATTAAAGCTAAAGGCTTATGAAGCTGGCAAGGGGGTTGTTTTATTTTAATATTTTCCTTTGATTTTAACATTTTCCTTTTTTTTTATGTGGCAACAGCCTTCTGTTCCTAGACATAAATCTCTCAGCTCCTGCTAATATCTTCATGATGCATGCTGTAAAACATGCACAAACTGTGTATTTGTACTAGGAAGGAGAAGGAGGGTACTTTAAGAGATACTATTTTACTTCAGGGATTGTGTTTATAGAGGGAAGTGCTGAGGTTTTAGTCTAAGACACTGTGGAATCCTGGTGGTGGTAAACTGTTTGCCAGTATATGCTCAGTGTAGGATATCCAAACCATCCAAGAGTTAACGTGGTGATTGGGAATGAAATCAAGATATGAAAAGGAAAGTTTTCATTGAAATCATTTGATAAGGGTATTTCTGTGTTGTACCTCAGAAAAAGAAGATACATCTATTGTTATGGCTCCCAACTCCTCCAAAATGCTGGAATCAAGGTGCTTCCCCACCTGCAAAGGTTGTACCCAGCATGTTGCCTTCAAACAAACCTTTCATGTTAAGTTTTTGTCTACCTACAGTTTTTCAATGAGCAAAAAAAGAAAATAAAAAGATTAGTGCCTGTTAACCTACCAAGTCCTAAAGTCTCTGAAGGAGAACAATGTGGAGGTACAAACTTAGAAGAGGTTTAATTTCTTTTTGCAACAAGGCACAACTTCTGTAAGCTTCATATTTGATAGAAAATAGTTTCCATGTCAAGCTGCTTTTTGTTGTAATGCATAATAAACATGTTTATTAATATTTATATACTGGGCCTGCTTTTACTTTCACTAAAGTCACTGTATATTTGTAGAGGAGGACATCCAAGTTCCAGCACATGATGAAACTTTAGGAACTGATATTTTTAGGGCTGGTTATTTGCCAGACTAGATAGATTCTTTTGGTGAACATTCATATACAAATAAGGTGATAGATTCAGGATAAAATAAACCTGAAAGCGTGAAACCATGTGAAAGCATATCACTCTTACCAGTATTTTGTCAAGGATTCATTCAAACTTGCAAAATGTATGGAGTCAGTTTGCTTGTATTCCTCAGGAGATAATTACTCTGACTACTCCCTGCCTTAAGACAACTTTTTTCCCATCTTTTCCTTATAGGAACTTTACTTCATGATGAGAAGCCTGCCACCAGGTCCCGTTCTTACTTTAACCCAGCATTTGGTCAATATGAACTTGGGGTAAAGGGCCACGACACATTTTGAACATTTCTTCAAATCCTGTTTTTGCCTGTGTATGCCCATTGAGTTTGGTCTTGAGTCACTTGCTGTTTGGTGAATGTTTTTCTGATGTGGCAATAGTGACTCTGTAGTGAGATGGCTTAGGAGTTGAAATGGGTGATTTCAGCTGTAAATTGTGTGAGTGGCCCATTAGCGCAATATTTAAATATGCTATTTTAACCCATTATATCAACTGACCACCTGCACTTGAGGCCAGCTCATGCTTTTTCTTTTCTTGCCCTGGAGCTGTGCTGCTGTGCCATTACCGCATCTGTACCATCCTTTCCTGTCTCCAGGGTCTGATCCAGGGTTACATAAAGATCAGTGGAACAAACTCAACTGTAGGATTCTGCAGCACGGCAGATACACAACTCAAAAAGCAGCAGGGAGCTGTAATGTCACACACACTGGTGTTCAGCTTAACATGGGTTTTTAGGGTAGGGAAGGAGCAGAGGTGAGACCTATACCATAAGTCCCCTTGTGGGATCTGATTTTGATCCTTCACACTAGTCTTGGGTGTTGACTTCCTTTCCACATGGCTGCTAACTGGCACAGATTGAGGCAATTACCACCTCTGGGCAAGCACCCAGAGCTCTGCTGCCGTGGCACAGAGCTGAGAAGGTAGTCCTTTCCTGCAGGGCTCTGCGCTCTGCAGCCTAGTGGGTTCCTGCAGACTATGGCTGATAAACCTGTCTATGCCAGGCATTAATCCAGAGAGAGTGGCACAGTGTGCATTCCCACCTGCATCTGCAGAGCTCATGGGGACAAGAGCTGCTGCAGGTGGGAGAGGAGTGGTAACACAGTGACAGGGACTTGATAGGGAGGCCCAAAATATGCTCACAGCCTTCCTGACCTCCACATTGCTGCAGGCTGGTTCCTCATCACAGCCTGCAACACAGGGAGAGGAACTTCGTATGCAAACCACTGACTGGGCTGTTCCCTCATCTCCAGAAACTGGGGAGGGGAGAGTCTCAGGGTGCACAGAGGCAGTGCTGCACAGGCATAAATGCACAGAATGGTCTAAGTTGGAAGGGACCTTAAAAATCATCTAATTCCAACCTCCTTGCCATAGGCAGGGACACCTTCCACTAGACCAGGTTGCTCAGAGCCTCATCCAGGCTGGCCTTGAACACTTCCAGGGACGGGACATCCACAGCTTCTCTAAGCAACCTGTGCCAGTGCCTCACCATCCTCACAGGGAAGAATTTCTTCCTAATATCTAAACCCACACTCTATCAGTTTGAAGCCATTCCCCCTTATCCTATCACTTGGAGATAGTCCTTCTCCAGCTTTCTTGTGTGCCCTTTGGGAATTGGAAGGTGCTATAAAGATCTGCCCAGGACTTTCTCATCTCCAAGATCAACATCCACAACTCTCCAAATTCAGAGTTTTAAGAGCAGACACCAGAGGAAGAGATCAGCCATGTGGCAGAGGCTGTGGTCACCACTCGGCTGGTCTGTGTGGCACCACAGAAGCCAAGAAGTGGAGGAATTTCTGCCTGTGGGAGCTTGGCACATGCTGGCTTTGTGCAAGGCAGAACAGGCAGCAAAGTCTCAGTCACTTATGCCAACAGTGACCCACTGGCGACTCTTATTCACATGTTAATTGATTTCCTACATTAAAAAACTGTTCTGCTCCAGTGCAAATCAAAGAATTGATGGTCTGCTTAGACCCACAGCCTTGCCTTTCTGCTTGGTTCTCTGCAGAAGAGCAGCCTCACCAGTAGCTTGGTGTCCCATGCATGCTCAGCTGTGGCTGCAGCAATGCCTGTGCCAGCCACATCCCTCTGCATTGTGTGCTGAAACAGGCCACGCTGGCCTGAGGGGCAGGAGGAGGGCACAGCCTTCCCAGAACCACTCCCTCCAAATCCTGAGCAAGATATGGATTTGCTTGCCTGTCTTATACATGGGATGAAAGGGGAACCAGCCCTCTGGGATGGGAGAAATAAATGGGATCTGGATTGTGAAAAGAAAGAAGGTTGAGGACCTCTAGGTTAGGGAAGGGGTGGGAGCTTCGTATCTGGGACTTTTCTACCAGTAAGAATACTTTAAAAATTGATAAAATCTTTCAGTATTTTGTCTTCTATTGTTCTAGTATCAAGGATGCAAGTGTGTCCTGAAGGCATTTGCTAGAGCTGTGACCTCTTTGCTTCCTCTCCTCCCCACTATTGTTTTTTGCCTTAGCTGAAGAGAGATGCTTTTTTTAGCCTGGTACGTAAGTGAAGGACTCAACTTGGGTGTGAGTGGGGAGGACTGTACCTTGTTACAGTTCTTTGCTATGCTTCTTTAACCTGACTTAAAGCTGATGTTAACACATTATATTTTATAAAATTCTTATATTCCAATTTATTTGCTTTTCTGGAGACTTATCTTGCTATTATTTCTGTTAGCTATTTACATTTTATGTTAGCTCCTAGCACACAGCTGATTTCCTTTTTTTTCATTATTTGATTGAGTTAACGTTATGCAAAGTGCCTTCTATTTTCTAGGGTGGATATATTTTTTCCTCCCTTAAAAGTGATTCTCAATATGTTAGCCAAGAACAGAGGGCTAATCAAATGAAACTATATTAAAAATGTTTTTTGTCAACAACACATTTCAATATAAGTAGTCAATCAATTGTATTGCAGTTATATTTAAAGAAGCTTCTAGAAACTTCCAACAAAAAGAATTTCAGAGGGAAAAGTAAATTTTAGTGATTCCTTTTTTCTTTTTTTGTTCCAATTTAAGAGTCCTCACTGTGTTAGGCACACTGCTTAAATCTCATCCCTGTATTAGGCACTAACAAGCTGAATTAGTCAACTTGCTCCCTAAATTTCTTGGAAGTTAACACAGACTTGGCTTGGAAAGCACAGACTTATTTTACGGTTCTGCTTTCCTAGTCAAGGGAAGGTTTGGTTTGGGGCAGGGGGAGGTGTTTGGTTGTTTGGGTTTTTTTATACTGTGTTTTCAAATTGATCAAGCATAAGAATGAAATCAGAGGAACTTCCTAATCAGTTTTAAAACTTACTGTCACTGGCTTGATGAGGAGTATCTTGTCACAGTGCCCATGAGCACTTTTTTTGCATCTGCAAATGGTTAATTTTTTCTTTCCTCTTATTTTCTTTAAGCTTCAAGAGACAGTCAAAAGGAAGTTGGAAGGCACACGTTCACCTCTCAATGGAGAACAGCAGAACGGAGTTTGTGATGGGAACTTTTCTCCGACCGGCAAGCGGACACGAAAGGATGTGTCAAGCATTGAGGCAATCAACAGCTTGCCCATTAATTTGCCTTTGCCTGCTGTTTCTCCTCTTCACCAGCTTGACATGAAAGCTTCTCTGCCCCTGCAGAACAGTGGAAGTCACAGGAGTGGTCTAGAAGGCTTGGGTGAAAATGGTGGGCTTTCCGAGATAAAGGTCCCTGTTAATGGCTGCAATGAGCTGGATGATAGTTTTAACATCCTGCAGAACAAGGAACTAAAGCAAGAGCCTTTGGATGACTCCAGCTGCATAGACACTTCTGAAACATCTCTTTCAAATCAGAACAAGCTCTTCTCAGACATTAACCTAAATGATCAGGAGTGGCAGGAGCTCATAGATGAGCTGGCGAACACTGTCCCAGAAGATGATATACAGGATTTGTTCAATGAAGACTTTGAAGAGAAGAAGGAGCCCGAATTTCCCAGGCCTGCCACAGAGACCCAGGAGAGTGCAAGCGTAAAAAGCGATCCATCCCATTCTCCATTTGCTCATGTCCCATTAGGGTCTCCCCAGGTCAGACCATCTTCTTCCGGTCCTCCATTTTCCAACATCTCCACAGCCTCCAGCATTGCTTCTGCATCCAGCGCACCACCGGCCCCAGTCCGTGCTGGATCACCAGCAAACTGTATTGCCCAGTCCCCTCAGACTCCCAGCCAGGCCCACACTCCCGGACAGATGCAGGCACGCTCTGGAAATGGCTTCCTGATGAACCCAGCATCGGCTGTTGCAGGATCGGGGCCTGGGCCAGTGTCCCTGCCGAGCGCTGACCTGTCCCCAGCTGAGCAGCTCAAGCAGATGGCAGCCCAGCAGCAGCAAAGAGCCAAGCTCATGCAGCAGAAGCAGCAACAGCATCCAAATCAGCCCTCAAGCTGGTCACCGGTGGGGCCTCCATCTAGCCCCTACGGAGGACCCTTCAGTGCAGACAAACCAAATAGTCCAATGATGTACTCTCAAGCCTTTAGCAACCAAAACCCAGTAGTGCCTCCTATGGCAAACAATCCCCAGAAGACCACAATTAATAACTACCTCCCTCAAAATCACATGAACATGATCAGTCAGCAGCCAAATAACTTGGTCACAAACTCCTTGAGCAAACAGCCCAATATGCTTTCTTATGGCAACACCAAACCTCTGACCCATTTCAATACTGAACTGAGTCAGAGGATGACCTCACCAATGGCAAATCCTGGGAAGAACCCCATGATGCCATACATCCAGCAGCAGCAATCCCAGCAGCCACAGATGCCAGCTCAGATGGCACACCTGAGCGAGGAGCAAAAACGCATGCTCATCATGAAGCAGAAAGGAATGATAAATCAGCCCATGGCATATACAACACTCCCTGCCCTTGGTCAGGTAAGTGTGAGTGCATGACAACGAGAGGCCAATACAAAGGCTTAGTACCTCTTTGTCCAGTCTCCTTCACTCACCTCCTCTTTCTCCTGGAAAGCATGGAATATCATTGCAGATGCTTCTTAGATTTTTCACATGGTATTGGAGCATGATCATTTTAAGAAACAACTGAAATTACGTTGCATTATACTTTAGACCTGTTGTTAATTCACTGCTCTTTCCTGTGCTTCCTCTGATGAGTGTGTAGGGCCACTCTGGGAAATTTTGGGTCAGAAATCACTTCTCCTTGGAGGGTTTGTTTCCTTTTTTTTTCATAATGCAAGACTTGATGGTTGTGGATCCCAAACCACTGCATGGCTTAGTTTCCCACAGTGCAGTTAGCATTGTAACAAAAAGATGGAGTGGTTGGTCCTTTCTTCTTGGGGTAGAGATCAAGCCAGCTTTAAACAGCATTTTTGGCATTTTGGCTCTGGGAACAAAGGATGAACATTTTGGGTGCCGAGTGCCTTTGGTTTTGACTGGAAAAAGTAAGAACAACAGAATGCTTTTAGTGGTGCTTGGACCATGATGATGAGATGAGATGGTTTATTCTGGGACTTTCAAGCAGTCTTTAGCAACCCAAAGTGTTTTGTCTTTCAGCAAGAGGCTAAAGCCATTTGGCTTCAATGCTTTGGCATCACTGTCTCACGTGTATTCCACGCTAAGCTACGGTGCAGCAGTTGCCAGACTTGGGGAATGCTTTGTAATGAGTTAATAACCAGTTTGAATAGTGGTTACATCAATGCCCTGTCGCCTCCTGGGTCAGCAGGGTATTCTTAATTGTGCAGCCCCTGTAAAGATCTGGCCACTGGTGTGATGGAAAGGTTCAAGAACAAATTTTCTAAATGTTGTTTTGAGAGTTTAAAAATTATTAAAGTTAGTAATCAATTACCAAAGTAGGTAGAGTTTAAAAATGGATTAAAGTTAATAATCAATTCCCAAAGTAGGCGATACCTTCACAGAAGTTACATGCCACCAAAACATGTCAAGAAGTCTGATATACACTAATAGTGTATAATACACGAATAGAATTGTTAGTTGATCATTTTAGCATAACAGCTTTTCACCAAATTAGCTGTTTCCACACCACCTACAAGGAATACTTAATTCTGAGCATGGTTTAACTGTGACTCACACTGTAATGCATGTAGAAATACAGCAAAATTTGTCATTCCTTCAACTTGTGGAGTTTGGGGATCAACCAATAAGGAGGAGTAGGAGCTTTACCAGGTCAGAGGACATCACATGTTATTTAAAATTAATTGCAAAACAAAAAGAAATGTTCATCTGCCTCCTGGTTTTGGTTCAGGATGTATGGTGACAGCTCAAAGCTTTTTATTTTTACATTAATTCTGCTTGCCTATTGCATTAGACACAGGTGATCTAAAGCCTCTTCTCTTTGGGAAGGCTTATCTAGAGAACTACTGCAATAATGACATGGAACTCAGACTGTAATTGGAGCTACAGATTTGTTGGTTTGTAACTGAGAGGCAGAGGATGCTTGGTCATGCTGTCTAATGCTTTATTGTTTCTTTCTTTTGCTCTTGTCAAATCTGTTGAACTCAAAGACCCATCAAACAGTTGAGAGGATGAACTGCCTGTGTGAAAGAGTTAATGCCACCTTCTCTATTTCATGAGTCAAGAAATTCATGTTAGTATCTCTCTGCAATTCCCCAATATGAATGGGTAGTCAAGGTTTCATATATCTAATCTCACTCAGTTCCTCTTTTTTTTTTAATATAGGAAAAACTAGATATTTGGATACAACTAGACATTCTTCCATAAACAAGTCCAGATATTAAGTCATTTCTGTGGCATACAAAGAAGAAACTTAAGGAAGAGCCATACTTTGTTATATTTTATGTGCAATTCACATTTATTGATCCATCCAGGATGAGGGAGTTCTTGCTTTGGTGTAGATGTCAAAAGGCCCCTTTACTACTTGTGGAACCCACTTGCCTACACTGAAGGGATTTTTTTGTGAGAAAGGTTGAAACAATAAGTTTCTAACTGTAATTTCTTCCTTCTTTCTCTCCTGCTTCCCTGAAAAGCATTTTCCTGTGGAAAATTAGAAAGCTTATTATTGTGAGATGCGCTTGATGGAATTTACTGTTTTTGCAAAAGTGGTAAAATGTTGATATTGTTAAGTTAAACCCAGACTGATGCAGATTATCTGCTTACTATGTGGTCACAGATGAAAAACAAGAATATTGCACTCTTCAGTTTGAAATACATTTCTGAATGTAAAGTGAATGTATCTTTCTGTCAGTTTATAGTTTCTACTATAAACTATAGTTTTGGGGTTTGATGGAGATTTGTAAAAGTGTATGTTTGTGTTAAATAATCACAGTGATTTAACAAATTGTATTTAAGAGGAAAAAGAATCTACCTATTGCATCTAGTTAGCAGTGACCATATACTTCTGTCAAGTTACTCTTACAAGGGCATATTTGAGAACCAAAAGCTGATTTAGACATCATCAGAAAGGCTTCCTCTCTTTACAAGAGTAGGCTTTGGGCTTGTGTCCTGGGCATGCTGAGCATCACTGCCTACTCTTGTAAAGAGAGGAAGCCTTTCTGTTCAATATGTGTATGAGTGGTTGGACAGGTGGAGTGCTAAATTAGCAACCTAGCTAGCAGAACTAGTATCCAGCAGAAGTAGGATTTCTCTAAAGGCTCTCTGCACTGTGGGTATTGAGACTCTTCCTGTCAGATGTGTTAGTCCTTTGCTTTTCTGTGGAGATCCAGGACTGGTACTGGCACTACAGTTGTAGCCCTCTACACACTGTTGCTGAACAACCCATGTGCCCTGAACCATTAAGTCCTGTATCTTATTCTATACCTTGTTTCTCTTCAAAGGGGCATTGGATGGGGTGTTTTTGCATGAAGCAGATACTGGTTTGGATTTTTGAGGCAGGGATTTTTCCAGGGGTGGCCTGAAGGTAATTTTAATGGGATTTTTTTCTGGAACTGAGTGTTAAAACCATAGGCAGACCCTGACCCATCTATATCCAGCAAAACTCATGGTCGTTCCTGACTCGTCTACTTTATCAAGACTCTGTCCTACTAATATTCCCTCATGCCTGACTGTTCTCTACTTGGTCCAACTCGTACTTAGAATTCCCTGCTCTTTACCTTGCTCCATGTACCCTGATCTGCCCTAAACCCAGTTGTCACAGGCGTTGCCCTTTTTTGCTCTTGCTTCTTCTGGGTGGTTCTTCCATTTTTGCTTAGGTGGAGTTTATAGGCTAATCCAGCAAGTAGATTTTCACAGGGATGCTAACTTAATAGGTATTTGAGGGGTAGAGGTCCTCTTCTCTTCTGGCTCTCAAGTGATAATAAAAGAAATCAGTTCCACACCAAGATGCAGAAGTGACTTTGTTTAGACTTTTTATACGATTTTAGAAATGAAAGGAAGAAAGCCTGAACCCACCTCCTTTTCAAAAATTACACTGTTGTTTTACCTAAAATGTTCCATTAAGTTTTTGAGATGTATGCAAGGTTTTATGGGAGGCACTTTTTTCTCTTTTTCCTCAAACCAAAAAGTAATTTCAAACTGAGAAAAATAAAAACGTTTTCTTTGGGAAATTTAAGAATAATTAATTATGCCCTTTCTTGGTTCCAGCTGTTCAATACAAATGCATAATGGTAAGAGAAAAAAGCAGCCCAATGGAAAAAAAGTTGGAGGGCTGAGGCAGAATTTGATGTTTGGAGCCAAGTGTGTGAGGGCAAGTAATGAGAGGTCAAAACAAAACAGAATTCTCCATGGGTGTAAGAAAAATAAAACTAGACTGCAGCTCTTTGCCTGCATGGGACTGTGAGGATGCCACAATTATTGCCTATTGAAACCACTGCTTATATTGTTAAAATTGTAGGGATGTGAATGAAGGAGAAAAATGACACCATCCTGCAAGCATATCTTCACATTTAATTATCTGTCCTTTGTTTTAATCTTACACATTCAAGAGGTATCATCGGCTCAGTCTGGTTTTGCATGCCAAAGATAAAGGGAGAGACCTGTGTCTGAGAACATTTCCAAAACATAATCATTGTTGTCCTTTAGAAGTGAAAAGGTGTGTTTCTCTCCGGAATTGTAAAAGAGATTTTGCACTTTTTTGAAGGTTATCTTTGGGACAGTGGGAAAAAGAGATTGTTCCTGTTCTGGAATTTGGCCTTTTTTAAAAGCCTACCTGAAAGTAAAGAAGAAAGACAGATTTGTATTCACTCCATGAAAGTGTGACAGAGACACAACTGTCTTACCAGATTTTAGGAGAGACAGGCTGGAATGGAAATAAGGAGACAGTGAGGATCATTTGCTGAGCTGCCTATAGAGCTGTAGTGAATGCCTACATGAATGAATATGTCTATGTTATATTTGACTTGTAGACACTGCTTTCCGCAAAAGCTTTGACTTAGAGTTTAGATGCAGTGCCTGCCTTTTACAAAAGTCCAAATGTGCTCCCTAGAAATCAGTCTCTGGTAGACTTTTAAGGACAGGTGGGTTAACAAAATTTGCTCGGATGGATTCTGACCATTTTACCAGGTAATTTGTGAACATAGCCTAGCCTTCTTACCATGCCTGCTGTCATCTGTCCATTGTGTTGGGAAGGAGGCCATGTTAGCATGAATCACTAGAAACAAATATTGGATAGCATTTGGCAAAGATCTCCATGGCATAATCCTAAAACCCAATTTTGTTGGTGTTTCCTCATTTTGTGACCTGTGGGTGTGTACTTATTAATGTAATACAAACTTCGTTCATTTCATATGGCAGTGTTTTTCTTCAAATTTTTTTCCCCAGCCTAAACCTTGCAAAATCAAAGTATAAGAACATTGCTCCCATGCCCCAACTAAACCACTCATCCTATTGTAAGGAAATGGGAACAGACTGCTCAGGAAAGTGATTGATTCACCATCCCTGGGGGTATTTAAGAGACATGCACATGTGGCCCTTAGGGCTGTGGTTTAGTGGTGAACTTGGCAGTGTTGGGTTAAAGGCTGAACTCGGTGATGTTAGAGGTCTTTTCCAGCCTAAATAACCCTATGATTCTATTAAATTATTTGGTGAAACCTACTGTCCTGAAACCATGCTGACCAGTATTCACTGTTAAATCCTCCAAGTCATTGCTGGTAGAGAGCTGAAACCAGTTGTTCCATTGTCTTGCTAGAGAGTGTGTCTGGTCTTTTCCACTTTAAAAAACACAGTTGTAGTGGTAAATCTTTGATTCCTAGAAACTTCTCCATTTGTTTAAGATTTATAAAAATACATTGTTGAGTTATTTTCTTCTTATCTAGTTTCTTGAAGACTTACAGTGTGTATTATTCACATCTGTAAAGAAAATGTCCTACGTTATTTTTAGATGCAGATAATTTGTATTACTGACTGCACAAAGTGTATATTAAATGTCCCCTATACTTTTTTTTTAGACTTTTCCTTTCTACATGACCTAGATTGCTATGTAAAATGCAGTTTGTCCTGTTAGTTAGCAAGGTCCAATAGTTTAATGATTCGATGTGTGCCAATCAACTCTCCTTCAGTTTTATGCACTACAATTGCAGTTGTGAAGCACTGTGGTTTTGAAATGTCTATAGCCAGTAGCAGCATATTTTTACATAGAGGGCTACCCTTTCCTTGGGGGCTTTTTGTGCCATTTTTTCCTGAAAGCGCAAGTTAGCATCATTCATTTTAGCTTTCCAGTCCCATGACCTGTTCCACCTGCTTTCAGCAATAGCAGCCATAACCAACTTCTTATTGTCCCCGGGCCTTTGTAACTCTTCGTGCCCATTGTGTTTATTGCAAACCAGCACCTGTCCTGTTTTCACATAGATAGTGAGTTCAGCTCATGAGTTAGATTTTGTTATTTTCCATTTTTATTTTGAGAGAAGACTCATTCCAAAGACAAAGAGTAAGTTTCCCATCCTTGAGAGTACTTTGTCTATTTAGCCTTTAGTGCCTCACTACTGGTTGCCAGAGCTTGCAGAGCACTTGTCTGAGCATTTTGGTTTGACTTGTTCAGATACCTTTTTCTCCAGTCTGGGATCTTGCATGACCAAACCATGATGCAGATTGAATCCTAGCTTGCACTTAGATAATATTTAAGTTTTAGATTTGTCCCTGTGTAAATTTTGTAAGTCCATATATCCTTAGCTTTACCTTTTCTTGGATTGTAGACATTTAGAATACTTCTTGCCCCTATATTTATTCATTTCCCTTCCACAATTTCTGAGCTTGCCAATTTGCTTCTCAACATCTCAAAAATATTAATCAGACCTTAATTTTACAGGAATGTATATTCCTGTGTTTAAATTCATAAATATAGAAGTCTGAATGTCTAAAAAATAGTCAACTCATGCCTCATAACACTGCTGGTTGGAAATATTCAGAAATTCTAAAATTGCTTTAAGATCATGAGCTCATAAAATTAATACATATTGGGGATAAGGTAGTAGTTATCTTCCTGTTTTCTGAACTCCTAGGATTCTTGACTTCCAGCTGTTCTGTATCCATCTGGGACAGGAGTTTGCTTTTTAGAGTAAAGCTGTGATTCTCCCTTCCCCTTTTGGCTTTAGAATATGAAAGTGAAGGGAAAACATGTGAAATTATGAATCTTGCAGTGGCATTATAAGATAATGTAATACTGGGGATTTCCCTTATCCCCATTCCAATCCAACCTGTTCTTTTACCCAACTGTACCATCAAGGTTCTGGTGCAACTCCAGACCTCTTTCTTGGAAGCTTCCCTTTGGTTGTACTTGTATTTCTAAGGTGTCACATAGTCCTTTTTGAAAATACACGTCAAAAAAAGGAAATTACATTGTTTCCAAGTTACAGTCCATACTGAATACACAGGTGAAGTAATTGCTCAACGTGTACCAAAATTCCTTCATCTGCCACCAACAAGAAGGCTGTGAGTGCAGTGGATTTACTGGACCTTGTAGTTTGCAGCAGTGATGAAATCAGCAGCAGCTCCTGGCCAGATTTAACAGTACAGATCCAGGGCCAAGAAGGTCTCTCTACTTCATCTCTTTTTCAGAGGGGCAGGGAAGATCTCTTCTTCCTTCTCTGCCCAATCTTCCAGGTCTCAGGCTAACCAGTGAGATTGGTGGTCGGCTTTCCCTTGCTGGTAGTGGGAGTCAAGCAAGTCTTGCAACTCATTTTGGAAAAGAACAGGCCTTGCTGGAAAGGCCAAGGAAAGGCTTTGCAGTTGTCCACCCATTTTCTCTGGCACTGTTTTGGATCTGAACACATTCAGACCTATCTTATTTCCACAGAATAACCACTTAAAGGGGAGTGGGTGAGGGTCCTTATAATTTCTAAAGATCTGAATACAAATAATTAAATAAATAAATGTTTAGCCTTCATCAATCATATAACAATGAACTTTAGATTACTGAGATCTGGGCCCTTACTGCTCTCTGTACTGATTATAAGAGATGAAACAAACTGCCTCCTTTCAGGCTCCATTTCCACCCTCAGCGGCATTTCTAAGCCTCAGTGTCATTTCATGTATCTCTGCCGACATTAGATTTAAAATTGCCTTTTGACTATCCTGTTCTGCAGGAAACAAACTGTTAGCAAATCCCTTAAGAAAGCCTCTTCTGGGTAGTCCGGGAGTTTATTTTTCAGTTTAAGCATAGTCTCATTGTCTTTCCCACCCTTTGTAAAGAGAACAAGAGACTGGATTAAAAATTAACTTTTTCCATCTCTTTTTGCATCTCCCTCCAAAGTAGGGGCATATACAAGCTGAGATTTAATTAAAAGCAAACTTGATATTTAATTTTTTCAGTAGTATTTCAAGAAGAGTTTAATTGTACATATAGAAATATTCTTGCAGCAATAATTATTCTTGAACAAGCAGTATTCTCCCCTGTGCTCTCTTTACTGTGTGAAGGATGGACTGTCTTTGCTGCTTAACTCAGTTAAGTAGGTTTCATGCAGTTTCAGTTCCACCGTGATCACCCAGCCTGCTCTGCCATGGACCTCCTTTTCTTCCCCTGCATTCTCCCTCTGCTCTGTTTTCTCTGTGTCAAGGAGCTTGCAGCAAAGAAAACTATCAAATAATCAATCAATAAGGGTAAAGAATATAGGGTATCCTCTAATTTTTGAACTAGATTGTGATTATCTTAAAAGCAACCTCCATCCTGTTGTTATCTTTATTTTTCCTCAATCTTCTCCCTTTTTTTTTTTTTTTTTTAAAACGCGTGGGTGACTCCTTCCCTGCCCATGGCTGTATACTTAGGTAAATGGAAGAAGAGACATCCTCGGGGGAGGAAGGGGGGGGGAAATTATGAAAGTCAGCATGGGGTCCTCCTCCCCCCACAGGACTGTTTGCTGACTCCCCATGCTGTACACATCCTCCTTTTCTGTCTCCTGCAACACCTCCTCTTTCCTGTTTGTAGGCTAGCTAGGAATGGCATTGGTTTTTGTGGGGGGCAGGCCAGAAGGGCTGGTGCACACAGAGAGCTAGCCTAGGGAACAGGGGAAAATGCAGAGTTCCTCTCCCCATGTACCAATCACCAGTTACCAGTGTAATCGGGAAACGGGTTCCTTTGCAAATGGGGGAATACATGGCAATCCTTTCCCAACTTCTCCTTCAGGCAGTCCTGTACACCTGATCAAGCTGTTAAAAAAACCAACATTGTGAGGGAAGAAAATCTAGGTATTTCTGCTGTGATGGAGCTTTGTGGAGGGTATCAGAGCCACATGTCGGAAGAGGCACTCCCCACCTCAGAGGTGTTGCAGCTAATTAAAGATTACACACAGTGACAGCTTCATTTTGGGTAGCATTGTGAAGAGCACTGAAAATCAGAAATGCCACAACTGGAATGTCCACAATTACCTGTGCTGCTCTGTAAGGTGCAAGAAATGGCAGAAGAGAAAGAAAGACACAGAGAGAAGTCTGGGAGACTAAGCACTGCCAAAAAGAGAAAATCCCCTCTCTGTTGTAATCCCTGTGTTCCTTAAACGTCCTCCCTCCACTCCCCTGCCCCAGGAACATTTTGATGGCACTGAAAGAGGCTGTTTGTCCCAGAAGCATGAATACATCTCAGCTCTTTTGCTTGAGGAGGACATCAGTAAGTACTGACTAATGTTCTAGCTAGGAACTTAGGACCAAGTAAGTCTCGTATTTTCAAAGGAAAAGTAATAGTCCCATTTTTAGGGGCTCATTTTTGTTTACCTTTGTTTACTGCAGTTCATGAGTGTAGCTCAGGAGTGTTCCGAACTTGTGAGCAAATGTCATTGTGTTTTGTGGAGTTACATGTGGAGCCCAACAGCCCTTTATAAACTTGTGTTTAGATACTCCTTTGTGGCTAGTATAACTTTTTGGCTTTTCGGACATATAATACCAGGAGCTTTTCTGTCCCTTCTCTACAGCAATGTGACTTACAGCCTGGTTGTGCCTCAGCAGAGGGCTTGACCACCTGATCCCAGAGCAGCAATACCAGAAGCAGTGTCAGCATCCATTCAAAGCTTTGAGCTCAGCTTCTACCTAACCTGTGTCTGTATGAAGGAGTGCTCTCTGATAATCACTCTGTGCTCTTTGGATGGCAAGAATGTTCCAGCTCAGCAGCAATGTGTACCTTTCACTTCTGAATTCCTATTTTGTCTTTCATTTTATCTATGTGGATCCTATTTCTGGTGCTTTCCAAATAATTTCTAAATATTCAAGCCTAATGCTACCTAGAAGCAGTATGTTATCAGCATGTGTGTTCCCTCCAGAAAGATTTCCTAATGCTGCAACATGTATGTGTCCTTAATAGGAACACTTAATACTTCTTGAAAGACTGTCCCAGTAAGTGGTTAAGTGCAGGTTTGGAGTCCTGTGCTCAGGAGGTTCTGCCAAATCCCAGCTGATGCATCTAATTTGCTAAAGAACGTGGCTTCTGCTCTCTCAGCAAAGATTTCATTCCTCATGGGCAGTGGGGAACTTGCCCTCTTTATGTTAATGTTCACCAGCTTAGTGTTGTCTGAGACAGCCAAATTTGTTAATAAGAAGAGGAACTGGTCTGTTGATCTCTATGTACTTTGCTCTGTTGTTGCTTTCTGAAGTCCTCCCATCCTGTACTCAGCCCCTTTTTCATGTGTGAGAGGAACATTTTGTATGCATTAGCCTGCAAGCATATCTTACACATTGGGACAAAACCACCCATTCTATGGCAACACATCTTCTTCCAAACAGGTGCTTCCTCATTTACACCCGGTGGGAGCTTGTTAGCAGCTCTTCCTCGACTGTTAATAGAAGAGCTGCCTAGAGAGGGTCAAGTATCTCATAAGAAAGCAAACCCGAGTTTGGCAAAACGTGTTTCCTCTGTCTCCTTTTCACTTCTGTTTCACATTTGGGCAGCATTAAAGCCGATTACTCACTCCAGAAGCTTTGTCTTTGGCTGCTCATGCTAGCACCCTTCTGTAGAATCTGTTCTGCTAGGTCCCTCACTTCTGGTTAAAATCTGCTGGTTTGAAAAACAGGTAAACCTATAAGATGCCTTTTGTTTGCTTATGTTGTTTGGAGAAACTAGAGAAAAGTCAGTGTCTTTAAAAAACAGAAAGAAAAATAATTTGAAAGTGTCTACCTAGAGAGTGTGTAAGGTCCATCCTGAGATGACTCCTCCTTTTGTGACATGATATTCCTTCAAGAGTAAACATTCTCAAAGGAATCTGAATTTTAAATTCATTTTTGTACGTGATATTGCCTAGAGAAAGCAAGATTCCTGAGACTGCTCAATATGCACTTTCCAGGGAATTATTTTTCCAGTGTGTACTTCTTTCCCTCTGAATTCAGCAGGTTGGGGAGGTTTGGGGGTTTTTTTCCCTCTTGTTTTTCGGTTTTAATCTGTCCTATATTTTTTGTCTGCTCCTTTTCTCTCTCCCTCTACTCCATGATCCATTTTTCTTTCTCTCCCTCTAAGTTCCCTGCTCAAGTGTACCTCCTGTTTCCTCTCATCCAGCTTTTCGCTCTCTGCTTCCCCTCCTTACCCATTTAATAGCACAGGACCTTGTTTTGGTATTGCCACAGTTCACAGGAAATTACTGCTGACACCACGGCTTTCTGTGATCTGTATACCTCTGGAAGATGGAAATAGTATTAAATACTTGTTGCCATATTAAATGGTTTTTTAACCAGTCATGGGACAGATGAAGGACTGGGGAATCTCAGCTATAGTCTTACTCATGTAGTAGCACCATCCATGAGATAAATTTGGCCTCCCCACCTGCAGTCTGACCACTAATCCATCTCAACTAGAATTTTAGTATTCCAAACTATGGAAATGCTTCACTGGATCAAGATTATTTGTAGTTTTCCCTTATCACAAATGGCTAAAACAAAACTGAAAATGTAGGAATTTTCTATTGTTAAGTTGCCAGGGACATACACACTTAGAGGATTTGTCTATGGCAGGAGAATGCAGTAAATTAGGGTTACAAACCCTTGCAGACTTACAGATGGAAAAGCAATTTTAAGTGATTTTTTTGGGAGAGTGACTTTTAAGCCCTTCATATCATGTGAAACTGGTCCCATCACTTGAAGACAGCTTCATTGTTCCCACAGACACATGCATAGAACAGAAATATTTAAAACCTTTTAAGACATTTCTGGAGTAGTTACTATGTGTATCACAAACTACACAATGCCCATGGGTGTACAGTAAAATTTAGTGTATGCGGTCACTCTGAAGATGGATTCACCTTATTCATCTGACTACATGGGGGTTGCTAGTCCAGGATCAAGGAGAATCATTTCTGTGTTTGTCCAAGCACCTGCTCACATCCCCTAGGTAAAAGACAATACAATGGGGAAACTGTATGTACCAAAAATTTTGTGTCTGAAGCAGGTAAAGCTCTGGATGTCAGTGGGAGATGTCAGAGATCTCTCACCATGACACAAGAGAAGTCACCAGCTGTGCCGCTCTGGAAATTTCCCTTTCCACTTACCCATTCCTGTACCTGGTTTGCAAACAGCACAGGGATTACATCCCCAGTCCTTCCCAAGGTGCAGACAGGAGTGAAAACTGCTATCAAAATAAAAAATCCAGGTTACATAAGGGGTGGGCTGTTTTCCAAGGGCCCTGCTGAAAGGGACATGGGTGTCACCTGCAGGCACCCTTGCTCGAAGCCTGCTTTGGCTGGGGATGGACAGCGTGTCAGATGCACTGCAAACCTGGGATTTTTGTGCTAATGGAGCAGTGGAAAAGGCCCCAGCTTGGCAATAACTGGGGGTCAGGAAGGGGGAAAACCATGGGTACCAGTGCAGTCCTTCAGGAGAAAGCAGACTGTGAAAAGAACAGGGCCCCTAAGCCCTTCTGCCTTTCAGTAAAAGCTGCACTGCTCACACCACGCATGTCAATCCTGCATTGCTGTCAGCAAGATGTTTCCCACTGCAGCTGGCCAGGGAAAGCTGAATAAACGCCAACAGAACCCTTACGCCTTATTATCCACTCACCTGTCTGGAGCATCCTTCTTGCCTTCTCTGCTTCCCAACTACTTGGCAAGCCTTGTGCCAGAGAGGGTGCACGCTCTTTGGCTTCTGGGCAGCACAGGTCAGAGTAGAGTGGAAATGTCAGGGCTGTAACTTAAGCAGAACTTCCAGCATTGTGCTTCCTATAGCAGACAGCAGCTGTGGAGTGGCCAGCACAGACTGGGAGCTCTCCTGGGTGCACTCTGGCACCTTTGGCTCTTTCACCCAAAGGCAGCTGATGTGTCTGCTTTGCTCTGCTTCTGTCTAGGCTCTCTGCTATAATACAATGTACTGGGTCAAAAAACCCAAAACATTCATGTCAGTATATAGGGTAGTTTATTCATGCTCCTGAGCATCACATTCCTCTGTAAAAAGCAAGGACTTTTGGAAAATCCTAATGGGTAAGTCTGAAAACAGGTACTGGAGGGGACACTGAATGGCAGGGCATTGTTGTTTGTTTTTCTTTTAAGGTGGTCTTTTATCACCTCTCAGATTTCTTGAAGAAAATAACATGGGTCATTGTGATTGATTTTCAGTTAATTGAGAATACGTGGTGTCTCTCTCTCTCCTCCATTTTTCTTATCTATTCCACCACTTTTATTTTCCTATTAATAGACCCTGCTTTGCCTTTTCAACTTAGTGAGAGATTTCTCACCTACACAACCTCAATGGGAGCACTTATGTAAGGACTGCACAGTCTGCCCCTGTGCATCTTAATGAAATTGGAGAAATTAAGGGGTTTTTTTTTCTTTTTCTTTGGGATTGCATTCTTCTTTCTTAAAGACTTTTTTTGGCCTCACAAAATTAGATCACTACTGTGCAAAAAACAACCCACTGTGATCACAGCTGTGATTGCACAATGCCTGAATTTTCTTGAATGTTGTTCCCATCTCTTCAAGATTAAGTAAGATCCAGTGGGTTGGACCTTTGATCTGCACAATAAAAGGCAAGGAGGTAGCTTGTAAATTCTTCCTTTTCATCTTCATTCTTTGCAGTTTGGGACCTGAAGGCCTGAAATAATTTTTGCTTGCTACGAGGAAACTTTATGTAATATATGTGGAGGTGCTATTATGATAATTAGTGTTGTTAGGAAAAATCAATGTGTGTAAGTCATCCAACAGCAAACAATGATCTTCGCACAATCAGCAATTTATCATGCGTTGCCAATGCAGGAGGGCTAGGACTATTTTATTCAGATAAATTTCTCATTCATTTAGTCAGTAAATCATGGTGCACTTCATGATAGTAATTTTTAATGTGACTGCATTTTGTTAAGTTTTAATCACACATAATGGATTTTATCTGACAATGAGGTCAACCTGTAGTCTCTTCCTCTGTCATTTGTATCTTACCATCTCATCATGGGCAAGATCACAGTCATACCCGGATGCCCCAGACTTCCAGGGGATAGGGAAATACAAAAGGCACAGGAAGATGAGCTGTTAAGACTGATTTTTAAAAATTGAGGCTTAGGTGAGGATTTACTCTCAGTGGAACAACAACAGATTATAAACTTGATGTATCTTTGTGTCTGAGTGTAGCTGAATTTGTTTGAAAACTGTTTGCATGAGCTCTCTAATGACACTTTTGAGCTGACCAGTTTGAGTCGGGGGTGCAGGAGCACCTTTAATCCACTGGATACCCTGGCAGGGATGTAGCTTATGCTGCTCTTTTGTCTGCATTCCATGGTGGACTTTTTCATTGGAAAAGCAGTGGAAGATGAGGCATAGAAGTGAGGCAAGGAACCTTTGTGGTTTTCAATGAGAGACAGGCTCTTTTCTTCAGCGTCCTCATCTTGAGTCTGAACTCTGCTGCGACTTGCTCATTCTTAAACTGGTAGAAAAAGCCCTGTGATGCGATGCGCGAGTGGGGGGGTGGAAAGAGTCCATCCTGATTGCGTCCCTGTCGGAGCAGCTCTGGGGGATGCCGCGCAAACGCACTTGGACACACTCTGACACACCAGAGTTGGTAAATACTCGCAGCCACTCACACACACAAGTTGGATAGCTCCTGCAGCGTCGCCGGGGATAAAGAGGCGGGAGGGGTCCTTTGTATGGAGTTCCAAGGGGTTTATTGGGGTCCCCGCTCGAAGGGATCCAGGGACAAAGAACACAGAACACTGAGGGGTCCGGGGTTTTATCCAGATCGGCGCCAGGGGAGGGCAGAACATCAGAACCTGGCATTTGGCAGCCAGCGGGTGGAACGGACATGGGGTGACAGGACAGTGACCACTGGGGAAGGCAAGGGGTGGAACAAGGGACCCGGGAACCAGTGGGGTATCAAGGAAAGGAGAACTAACTAGAACATAGACTTTAAAAGGGTAAAGGGGGGTGGTCTTAGACCTTTGAGCCTGCCCACCAGCAGACCTCCACTGTTTTGGGGCTCTGTGGCTCCTTGGTCATTCCTGCAGTGGACTCAACCACTGCAACAGCCACGTTGTCTTCTTCTACAACAGGAACGTGCCCTGGATCTCCCTTGCAGCTTCAATACAATTCTCCAGGTCTTGCTTTTGTTTCTGAGTGGCTGTGGAGTGTTTCCATTTGCTTCTTATATATGTGGTTTGACTTGTTGTCCTTGCCCTTTAAAGCAAGCTGTGGCTGTTTTTTCCCTCTTTCCTTCTGGCTTCCCTATGGTTTGGTCATCTTCTTTCCCCCTATGTCCCGCACGGGGCCCGCAGTCACCTGTCCCAGCACCGGAAACAAGAGAGAGATGTGGGGGGGGGGGGGGGGGGGGGGGGTGGTTGTCTATTCTTAAGTGTGCATCACAGAGGCGGTCACAATTTTAAGTGGCTTAAAGAATTGTCCATATTCAAACTGGCCAGCTGATAGGTTCTATCAGGTCACAGAGGAAGCAGTAAGCACCCCTTAGCAAGGACATCCCTTCCGGGACTATGCTTGCTAACCTATGACAGGATGAAAGGTACTACAGAAGTATAAAATCCTCATAATGTCCCAGAAGGCTGGCCACTGATCTTGAAAGACCCATTTCAATTCTCCCTCCAGATCCCCTGATTTCTGTCTTTTGTTGTTCCTCTGAGAGAGTGACAATCTGGAGACTGATGACCCTTTCTCTTACTACAGTACTAGAGGGGGGAGAGGGAGAATTAATTGTCCATGAATTTTGCAGGAGTTTTTTCCTCCTGTATCAAAAGATTGGGATACCTTGTGTGTACTGAAGCTGTGACTTGCCACCCTGTCATGGCTTCCATGTGGAGCCTGACCTACTCTTTCTAGGTCAGACTCTCTCTTGTTACACTGCTGCAAGTCAGGAATATTTGTTGAAGATAATGAACTTATGCAGAAGCCATTTTAGAAAAAAAAAAGGTCATTTGTTTGGTAAATTGAAATTGAATAAACCTTCTCTGATGTTGGGCAGTTGAGGGGGTTTTTGTTAGTATTGAAGAGAAGAGCAACCTGAAAACATTTTGTCTTAGCAGGTTTTTAGTGTCTCTCTCTGTGTCTTTCTCTGTCTTACTAATGTGACTTTGCCTACAGCCTCATGCATTAGCAATGCAAAGCAGATTTTGAAAGTCAAGGGAATCCAGGCTCTTCCAGATGAACACTGATTTTAAAAAAGACAAAAATCTAGAAAGAATAAAGGTTGTCCAAGTGACATATGGTGTGACAGTGACCCTACTGTAAAGACAGATGTACAGAGCTAATGGTAATCCTACACCAGAGCCAGATAACATTCTGAGGTTAGGAAATCAAAGCCCCATGCTTTGGCTTAGCAGAGAATTAGCATGTGGAGCCTGCCTTAGTTCTGGAAACAGGGCGATTCAGTTCTTAGTCATGTTGCATTTGGGCTTTCAGCTTTGGTAGCAGCAAGATCCTACCTCATCCTGTGCAGGAAAATCAGACCCATGTAGTTTGAGAAGGGAACAGAGTGTATTTAGTAAAGCTTCAGTGTTTAGATGGATTTGTAGAGAAGGTGTATACTCCTTCTGATAATTAGTTCTGAGAAATTCACATCTATTACTGCAGAAACAGGTCATACACTGCTTCAAAGCTGTGGGGCTTTTAAGTTGGGGAATAAGTGCTGGGGAATAAGCAGCAGTTGGTACCCAAGGGATATTTTGGAGCCTTTTTCACATGGGGACCCCAGGAAGTAACCTACAGCAAACTAAGCCTCAGGTTTGTCCAAGAGCCACCTCTGCGCATGGAAGTTTGCTATCCTTTAATGACAGAACCACGTCCCAAGGTTTGGAGTGCAGCTGTGGTTGCCTTGAATCCCAGCACAGGCAGCCCCCGGCCAGCAGAGTTTTGGGGCAGCTTCAGGTGGTCAAGCACTGTGCAAAGGCACATTCTTCTTCCAGAGAAGACAGGGGAGTACATCCGATGCAATTATTTTATTTGCCAGTGGCTTGGTATTGAGTGAGTGAATTCCTTTTTGCATAAATGCCCTTCTTAAAAAAAAAAGTTGTGGTCAGTAGTGAAAACCAGGAATGTTTTGTGTTGTCTGGCAAACTACCTCTACCTCACGCAAGCCCACCTCTCTGCTTGTGACTCCCCTCTCTTTCTTCTGGTTTTTAAATATATTTAGGAATGAGATCTTCCTTATTTGTATTTTCTGAAAATACAGAAAGTAGGTCATGTCTTCCAATCGTTATATCAGTAGCAATTCTTGGAAAACAGAAATTAATAGGGTAGGACCATAATTTTTTGGTGCAGTTTTGGATGCCTTAGCAGCATTCAGTTAGGCTTGATTTTTAAGATGGCAAAATCATCCCAGTATCACCAAAAAAGATGATCATCACTGAGACATTTTGACCATACTCATTGCATTTCTTTTTTATGTTTACTTTTGCTTTCCCACAAAGGAAGTATCTGGATACAGGAGAAAAACACAAATCTAAAATGCCTAAAGGCAACATATGATTAAAAAGAAAAAGGTGTTTTCAGGCTTATTTTGGAAGGAAATATCCTGGCTCAGTTGCAGAAGGCAGACAAGGGTTTAAAGAATTTGTTGATGTTGTTCTTCAAATCCTATGCACATGTTTTGTACCATTATTGGTCAGGAATGGGGACCTGTCATATTTTTTTTCTATTTGCTATCAAATGTTTCTGTCATAGTATCTGGATCCAAGTACAAAACTACAGTTATGACAAAGTGTTGTATTTAAGTCACTCTAAAGTTGAACTGTTTTATCTATTTAAAAGGCACATGTCAGATTTTTTTAATAAAATCTTTTTGAAGGATTTTTGGGCTTATTCATTCCTTTTAGAAGCAAGCTTGGGTGTTTATCGTCATTTCTCTTTGCATTTTGCATTCAAATGGTGGTGCTATTAAAATAATTTTTTTTAATTGGCCTCTGTGCGTATCTGTCCATGCTTTCCTGTTGCATCATCTGCTTCTTGTTTCCATCCTGCAAGCAGAGTTACATCCTCTTGCTTAGAATAATGCATGATGGGGGAAAAGAGGAAACTAATTTAAATCCTTAAACCAGGAAACAGTCCACTTACGCAATCCCCTCTTGTTTTTGATGGTGTCCCTGGAAGCCAGAGCACATTTAGTCATTCCTGCACACACAGACAAACAGCCACCATGAATAGTGAATATTTAAAATCCAGGCTGTTAACACAGGATCTGTATTGGGTTTTGTTGCAAGTGATGGATCGCTAATAGTTTAAAACTCAGAGACTGGGAACTTCTTTTGTAAATTGAAGGGGATTATTTCATGCTGATTGTCCCTGTCAGAATAGAAAAGTCTATTAGCAGAGGTGGGATTGTGCATCCAGGGGTTGCTTGCAATATGTAATTTACTGAAAACACACATGTAGCAAAAATCAAACCAAGCAGCTAAGATTTCCAGTCTGTGCTGCTACTCTCAGATCAAGCACCTGAAAAGGAGACACTACATAATACTCACCTGGCAAATGTGGCCCGATCAGGTTTTTGCCTTGTGAAATGTGGTTTGGCTCAGCAATTGATAAAGTTGCTTGTAATACAGAGGGCTTGCTCAGTAATGGTGTTGTGAAAATTCTTTTAATTATTACACATAATCAATCCTGAACTTTATGGTAATTCCGTTTTGGAGCACTAAAAATTAATTTAATAGAATCATAAGAACTGAGGGGTGCAGACACAGTCTGCCTGTTCTTGTTCCATACTCTTGACAGCAGGTCTAGCATTTCAGTTCACATGACTCTGTTCTTCACATGCAAAGGGAAGTTTTCAAAAAGGCAGTGATGCTCCTGAATCCCACAGAAAGTGAGTGCAGGTTGAGTCTCTAATTCTCATTTCTTCTTTTAAAAATTTCTCTCTGTATCTTTATTATTTTGATCTGACTAGACAAGAATGCCCAAACATCTTCCACAGTTGGTAAATTTTATTAGTAACACTGACAGATAAATATAATCCCTGTTACCCTTCCTATATTCCTGGTTTCACAGGCATTGGCTGTTAGCCCTCAAGAATTGGCAAATAAAATGTAATAAATCTTTCATTTCACCTGTTTGTCACCCTGTTCCTATCAGAGTTGCACTAAAGGGGCTTTTGGTCCCCATGACACCTCTCCATAGCCTGTGTCAGGGATGATACAATACTGGCATTTTGGGAAATCCCTGTAGTTTTGGGGACTTAAAGATTGGGCTCATGGCCCCTTTACTTGAGTCAGTGATCTTACTAGAGAAGTGTCCTGGAAACAAAGTTGTAAATTTTTGGAGAAAGATGGACAGCCAGCTGCAGGACACAGTTTTTTCCCTAGAACCAATGAGCACCTCTGTCATCAGAGTAGAGCAAAAGGCTCCAGAGTGGCAATGCTGTCTTGGCAAATGCCTTTTCCATCGCAAAGCTGAACTGCTCAGGGTCCCTCCAAAATAGTGATTGTCAGCAACTCAGACTTTGACCTACTCAAATTTTATCCTACTTCCGTGCATCTGCACTCCTGTTCCTTTAAAAATCCCACTGTTCCTTGAAAGGGCAAAGGAATGTACTGCTAATTCTTACTTTCCGATGAATTATGCCCTTGAGTGGCCTCTGAGGGAGATAACACTTCTCAGGTTTATCACCTTTTTCGTTTGGAAAACCTGTTTTTTCCCCTCCAGGGGAGGTATGTGTCCTTGGGTCTCTTGCCTTGAAGTCCAGGATAAGCCTTTGCTCTCTTTCTCTGACAAAAGCACAGGGAGTGGAAGGAGACTGGGGCATTCACAGCTGGCATAGAAACCTTGTGAAATACAGAAGCTTCCTTCAATATAGAGTAACTGGGATGTCCAGAGTTATCCATGGACATAGAGAGGAGGCCTGGTCGCTCCTGTTGAGCAGACAGGTGATCACTGAGAAGTGTCCCTTGCTGCAGTTCTCCTTGGGTTCCTCAGCCCTCACTCCCAACACAGCTGCTAAGGACTATTCTTAAATCAGAGGGAGATTTCTTCCCCTCCACACACTAAGGTCACTTTGCCAAACAATTAAACAAAAGTGAGATAGAGAGAGGGGCTGAGACATCATCTTCCAAGATGGCAAATGTTGCAGTACTCATCAAACCCCAGCAGAGAAAGAAGGTGCCTTTTTCTGTCTCATCTGTGGATGTGCAAGGCCCAATACATCCAGTCTCCTTGACCTTACCTATGATTAGTGCACATCTCTGTAATTTCCAGAACTGTCTCACTTTAGGAGATTTGATCCTGACTAGCTCGGAGTCTGGCAAATAGCAGAGAGTATATAAAGGGTGCAGACACAGAGAACTACTTCTAGGCTTTCTGATTTGTGAGCTAGAATAATGTGTAGCAATAGTGACAGCTTCATATCAAAATGTTCTAAAATACAGAGCTTCTTATTTGGCTTGCTTTGAGTCACACCTCCCCAGAATCCAGCCACCCACAAATGAAGCACCAACAGCTTCAGCTTGACACTTTTAAATTTAGTAAAAAGCTCTTGAGAAGACTTCCAGGACAGCATATGCTTTTTGGGAGATGTAGATCCATTTTTCTCTGTAAGAAGGAGAGGCTGCTCTGTGCAGCATGAACAGGACTGTGGAGCAGCAATGGGAATTAGAGTGAATTTTACCCCATCACCCTAGAGAGTGATCACTCTAGAGTTCCACCTTGTTAAATGGCTGGCTGAAATAATGCATGATGAATGGACAAAATGAAAATTAGATTATGTGTCTTCACTCTTCCTGTGACCTCTACTTTCTCCTGTATCAATTGAAAGCAGCTGGAGGCAGGTGGGGGGGGGGAGGGGGCGGGGCGGGGAAAGGAAATGAATTAAAGTCCTGTATAAAACTCCAGAAGAGAAAGGGAAGAAGAACGGGAAGAAGAAAGGAAAGGTGCAGAGCCCCTCTGTAAATTGTATGCTGTCCCCAAGAATCGTAGCTTCTGAGGTATGAATCCTACAGTACTAAAGCTTGAGGAATTAAAATGTGGAACAAATGCCAAAGTTTCAGGGTGCCTGTCAGTAGTGCCTGTCAGGGTGCCTGACCATCTATGTCAATCACCCATGTGGAACTGCATCCTATGGGGAATTTGGTTTCCCTGCGCAGCTGCACACAGAAGGTGACCTGGGGTTCAGATACAGTCAACCTAACTGGAACAGATGCTTTCCCCTTTCTGGAAGGAAGTTTTAGTGTGTTGCCCATTTTTGGACTCCTGTTTGGGCTATAAATTTGAAGATATGAGTCTTAAAGGCAGTGGGAAATCACTGCTTGCCTGCAGTCATGGGGTTCTTCAGCAATTTTGACATCCTTCAGTGCTGTCTTGTGATCGGAGCATGGGTCTCTGCACTCACTCAGTGGCACCTGCATGTGTGGAGGCACCAGGAGCCTGTTCTCTTTTCATACCTCTGTCTGTAACACTAGAAAGCAAAGGTTTTCTTTTCCACTCACAGACTGCTTTGACAGAAAAAATGTGTCTTGCTGTGCCCTCTACAGCTTCGTTCTTTGAAGGAAAAATGCACATATAGATCCTATATTCACTTAAAATAGCTAAAAAATCAATATGTTACATGATTTGCTACCTCAACAACCTCAACGGGTAGGTTAACACAGGGCGAGTAGCACAGGAGTATAGTATCAGACTGCATGAAATTGCTTATTCCCCCCTTTTTTCCATATGTGGCCATTGGTCTTGGGAACTCAGGCAATGGGATTTCATTTGAAGAGACCAAAACACACATGTGACTTCTCCCTATTCCTGTGTCTCAGAAGTGTTGATGAATGAGAACCATGCTTTCAGAAGACAATCCATGTTTTCCAGCTTACATTTTAGCCTGGAGTTGTTATTTGGTGTCTTCTTTGAAAGGTTTCACACTCTAACAGTCTTCATTTTTGTGTTTTGGAAAAGGCATCTTCTAGGAAAGGAGAGCTTGAACCTGGCACCTGCAAAAATGGACAAAGGAGAAAAAGACAAAACATTATACTAAGAAGAAATATTGAGGTCTGATCTCTTATCTCTGGTGACCAGTGACAGGACCTGAGGGAATGGCCTGAAGCTGAGTCAGGGAGGTTGGACATCAGAAGAAACTTTTCACCCTGAGGGTGGTTGAGCCTGGAACAGACTCCCCGGCGCAGTGGTCACAGCATCAAACCTGACAGAGTTCAAGGAGTGTTTGCACAGTGCTTTCAGGCACAGAGTGTGATTCCTGGGATGTCCTATGCAGGGCCAGGAGTTGGACTCTGTGATCCTTGTGGGTCCGTTCCAACTCAAGATATTCTATTCTATGATTTTAGGGATTCGCTTCCTGATTTTTAAGAATTCAAGGTTGGCTGCTGTGTGATGGTCTTTTAATCTCCCTTGCATAAGAGTAACAAAAATGCTGTAAGAAACTTCAGGGTTTCCTTTGGGAGTCACTAACTAGATCGTGGGTATTGCTGCCGTGTAAGTACATATAGTTTCCTTAAAATTGTACTGAAAATCAGAGGCTTAAAGGAAGAGAGGATGGTTCTGTGAAGAAGCTCTATTTTAGGATTGGCATGTTTCTCCATCCTTTAATCAACTTGTCCAGAGTCCTTTCCTCTTTTGTTGTCACTTGAGTTATCAGAGTTGGGCAGTACAAAACTGAGGTGGGTAACGCTAACTGTAACAAGGACCTCACATGACCTCTTTGTGCCTAACATTGCACAGTTCTCAACAGGTTGGTTTGGCCACTTTCTGCCTAAAGTCTTCTGCTGTTCCACTGGCCTACAGCAGGAGATCACATCTCCATGGCATCGTGCAGCAGGGGCATGCTGAGGAACCCAGGACATGGTGCACCCTTGTTCTTTGTCTCATTCATGCCTTTTTTTTTAATCTGACTTCCATGTCAGAATTCTCTGTGCCTGTCCTGTCATCGTCTAATGGTTTCTTTTGTAAAGGGGAGCCCTCTGAGAGTGTGTCGTATCTGCTAGGGCTGTCTGTTGCTACCAGGAGAGATATAACTGAAGTGACCCACCTCTGAAAATCATAGTGCTTGGGAGACCAAGCACGGTAGTTTTTATCTGGAAGTTGCTCATCGAGGTCAGTCTGGTCCCTGAGAAATCTCTCTGTCTCCTGTTTCTGGTACAGTTCTACAGTGAGCTTGCAATTCATCGTTCAGTTTGCTCCCTGTAAAAATCATCCTCTTGTGTGAAGGGAAAGGTAGAGCCTTAGAGAATTGCAGAAAACATCTTAAATGAGATTTTTGAAGCTCCTTTGTAAAGGCTATAATTTTCTTATGAAGCCCATTGACTCAAATGCCTCAAACAGCAAGTTAAGGACCATGTTCTTCGTAGAGGTGTAGGTGGTCATGATACATGTCCAAGAGTTGAATACATGTATAATTGAACATACATTTCTACTCAGGTACTTTGACCAGTCAGCTAATAGCTGTGAATAAGATAGTCTGCCCTCTTCTATCAGTTCAGGTGCCACTCTCACTTGCTTAGCAAGATATATGCTTCTTCTTACACATATAACTCTTGTTAATGCTAAGGATCATTATGAACGTGGTTTGAGAGGTGTCCTTGCTTCATCCTTTCAGGATATTGTCCCTGAGGAGAAGGAGTTACTGTTTTGTACAACACGGCTGTCCAGAAATGCTTACAAATCAAATGCTTTCATTTGCTGTTTATGCTGGGAGTGGGGAGAAGGGGGCTGCACACCTTAAAAAATCCTCTCACTCAGCATCTGACTTTAAAGAATAAAGTCTTTTTAGGTTTGCAGGAGTGCAAAAAGGCATTCAGTCACATCCACTTTGAATAATTTGATGTGAACCTGTCAGTTAGATATCTCTCTGTAAAGTCTATTTTTAAAAAAATTCGTTTTGGTTTGGTGCTATCTCTGTCTAAGCAAGGGAGCGGGTGTCAGGGAACCCTAAGTTTGTTTCCAGCCTCTAACGCAGCTGGCCACATAACATACAGTGAGTCAGTCACTTAACATCTCTTTTTCTTCTTCTCTTACAACAGTTTCCCAATGTATCTTTTTTTTCATGTTTCCCATCTGTTGAGTTCTGTCCTGTTGGGTTTTTTTTTTTTTTGGCCCAGGATTTCCATTATTCCTCCAGCAAGGCATATAGTCAGGGCATAAGGCGTAGCAAGTGGTGATTGTCTGTTCAACATATAGCAAACATGAGTGAAGAAAAGCAGAGCTTTATTTACACAACAGTCACAGTCTGTGCTGTGGCGCCACAGTCAGTGTGCAGGAGGCTCGCAGCCACGCAGCTACACATGTTCTGGAATATGGGTACTCCATGTGTTGTTTTTCAGCCTCCTGGGAGAGCTTGCCTGCTAAAGCTGTACAATCTGGATCTGCTGTGTATTCAGTGTCATTTTTGTACCAGCTGATAGCATAAAGACTGAATAAATTTGCTTCATGTTAGACGTAGCCCTCTGCAAATAAACGTACATGTTAAGAAAGCCCTCCATGACATAATTAGTTGTCTGTAAGCTACAGTATCATTGTGCAGGGTAATTAATTCTGTTTATTTAAAGGAGCCCCAGAAAGCTATTAGCAGTTGCCATTGGACCAACAAGAGGAAAAAGAAAAGATAAAGCCCCATGTGTGGTGGTTATTAGTCCCTTCATCATACTAATGGACAGCTTGTAAGAAATTGAACTTGCTATCAGTGGCCCCAAGTACCAGCAATCATGCACGGGCATTGTTTCTCTTTGCCAGTGATAAGGGCGACTTGTGGTGTCTTGGGTAGGATGCTAATTTTTATCTGCTAAGTGCATGATGCTTGTAAAAACAGCAGTGGCCTTGTTACCACTTGACACGACACTAGTTTTGGCTATTTATGCTGACACACCACTGCAGTCTTTTAAAGCTCCAACCTGGGCTCAGATTCATTAGAGAACTTCTGAAATGATAGTGATACAGCATCTGGGCTAATTTCTTTATGCTCCCTGCTCCAAGCAAGAGGGAGAGAGGCAGTGTAGCCCGGTGGATGGTCTTCACTTGCTTGTCAGATTTACTTTCTGTGGTGAAGTAGTGGCTTTTGGAAAAGCAAATGAGGTACTTCATTTATCTGTAGGTTGACTTACATGAGGGATAGAGAAAGGAACTCTGTCTGCAACCATTGAGAGATGGAAAGGAAATGGGCTCCAGCATAGGTTGTGTGCAGCTGGCTGGTAGCCCCAGCTCCCAGCAGTGATATTTCTGAGGGAAGAGCTGTCGCAGTGGCTAGGCTCAAACAGATCTTGCAGAGATCTAGGCCTCCTGAACTCAAAAGGCTTAAAGAGTGTCGCCTACAGCATTTGTTTCTGAAACCTGTGGCATTTAATAGATTGGAGTTTTTTCCTACAAGATTTCTAAACCACCTTATATAGGCTATTAGTGAATTATTTCCCTGTTCTATAATTGCCTTATAAATTTTACAGAGTGGTTATTAGCTATAAAGCGTTGTGACAAATGACCTGTGCAAAGGAGGAAAACTTAGTTAAACTTTTCTGCCCTGCCTCCACCCCTAGATTTAGCAGCTATGCTAAGTGTACACAGGCTTTCCATCATTGTAAAGATGGGTACCTGTGAGGAGATCAGTGAGTGATCCCAGGCTCCAAGGAAGGGGTATCTCCTGAGACGGGGAGAAAACCTTCTGGAGTTCCCCATTGAGACTGCAGTAAGTATTAGTGATGAGCTGCCTGAGTCAGCTGAAATAGAGACTATAGGTAATTGTAGGGGCCCTGATCTGAGCCTCTGCACTGAGAATGCTCCCATTTACTACCCTAAATCCACACACAAGTTGGAACAGTTTTGACGGAAGCAAAGCTGCATCTCTCAAATTCTGTCAGGTCAGGCAAGAGGATGTTGCTACCTGCAAAAAAGGGACAGTCTTTACAAAGTGCTAGGAAACCTCTGGCAGTGGTGTGTGACTAGAATCCACTTAATATCTGTCAAGGCTCCTTTGTCTGAGTTTCTGCAGAAGTTTATTTTCAGATCTCTGCTCTCCAAGGTGTCCTGAGTAATTTCTGTATACAAACCAAGCCTTAAATAAATAAGTAAACCCCATCTTCTCAGTACCCTCAAATCACATTTTGTATCGGGGCTGTTCCTTAGATGTCTTTTACTTCTAAATGCTCTCACTTCAACATACCATGTGATATAAATAATACTGCTAGCAATCTGAAGGCTGCAGCTTTTTATGGCCAAATTGTGATATTATTCTCTGAATTCACATTACTAATTTTCCTGCTTGTAGATGGCATCCGGCCCTCCTTTACATGCGGCCATCCTGCTCTGTTCCACCATCAGCTGCCCTGGGATTGCTGCATGTGTAATGCACCTGTAATCATTCAACCTGAAAGCATGGGGGAAGGTAGCCAGCCAAACATATGAGTAAGATTTTTGCAAGCATATTTGAGTAATTTGTCAGGAGCTTCTTGTTTCCATGGGAATTAGTGAGTGAGAGAAGACATAAGTGAATCTTATTCTTTGCTTTAGCCTCAAGTCTGGCTGCATCAACCTGCAGGCCCTATAATTTAGACCCGTGGGGGACTGAGAGCTCATTTTCCTTTTTAATTATTATTGCAGTGAGTAGATGGTGACCTATGATGGGAGGAGAGGAATTGTGTGTCTACTTCTTAGAATAGCCCAGCACTGCAGTCCAAACTTCCTTGTGCAGCTGTAAATATGCCAGGCCTGCCTTTGTGGTGAACTACAAATGCTCTCAGACTTTTGAGAAGCCCAGGGAGTCAATTCCAGATCCTAAGGAAGAACAATTCATCTCTTTTCCCATCCCCCTGTACACACATACACCATCCCCTTGTCTCTTTTTAGGTCATTTATAATCAGCAGTCATGGAGCACTGGCCTCATTAGTGATATAGCCATTCCTTCAGTGTTTCAGAAATAATCATTTAGAAAAAATGCACGGTTTTCTTCCCTTGAGAGCCCATGAGTGATGAATTTATTTCAATCTGGCTGTCTTGGCTGTCTTGCTCAGCCTTATCTCCGTATTTATTTCAACAAATAATGTACTATGGGAACAACAAAACAGAGACAGACAGGACAGTCTGGGCAGGGAAGGGTCAACCAGGGAGATGGCATTGGAAAGCCGGGGCTCAAGGGGAGGCATTTTTATTCAGAATAATTTTTTAATGTATATACTTTCTGAGTGTTTGTGTCTGTAGAGGTTTAGAAGCCCTGGGATTTGGACATTGATTTATTCATAGGACACCATTTAGAGAACAGACATTGTCCACTGAGTGGTCCCAGCCACCAACCTTTCTCCTCTAGGGACCATCCCTTTTGTAAGAGCAGACAGGTGATTAGCTTTCCATGCCAGCTAATGACTTGGGTCTCTCACTAGCAAGCACTGCTAATTGTGACTGGCCGGGAGGGCCACTGTCCTGGGACCCATGTCCTCAGCAGCCCCTTGCACTCAAGGTCCAGCTGCATATTCTCCATCTCCAGGAATCAGAACTTGCAGCTGCTGTAAAGCAGGCTCACAGAGGGACTTAAACTTGTGATTTTCATTATGCCAATGACCATTCCAGTAATTGAGTGTTACACTCTGGAAGCTGAAGCTCCAAGGTCAGTAGCCAAGGACTGGGAGGCAGAGCTCTTTTTCAGCCATCCTGGGTAGCCCAGCTGTGCCATCACTTCCCAGTGTGCACATCAGAATTAAACACACTCTTTCCCTCCAAGCTACCACAGTCACAGTAGGTTTATTTGAATAACAAGCACTCTGAATTCCTTGAAATTATGCTTTCCATGGATTGGCTTTCCCAATGGGTAAGCTCTTCCTGTTAGACCACTTTGCATCCCTGCTGCTGGATTAATAAATCTGAGTATGTGGCATCACTTCATGCTATGTGGTTGCAAGCACAAGTCAGCTCTGCATGACAGGTGTTTTATTTGAAGTTTGGGTTTATGTGTACTTACAAAAAGGAGCACTGAGCTTGTCCTCTGCCAAAATATAGCCCCTCTCCTTCCCTCTTCCCCTCTCATGCAAGCTCACATGTGAAGTGTTTTTTCCACTAGGGCTTGTGCCTGCGTTTCATTTGTTTCCTGGGATGGCTTTTCTGAAGCATCTGGAACTTGTCGTTTTTGTGTGCAGCTGTAAAGTATGTGTAATTTGCCTTGCTCTACGTTTTCAGAAGCAGTTCCTATCCAGATTTACTTATGGGTAGCCTTTGTGAACAGAGGACCCAGCAGCTGACTGCAGGGTTCCAAGCACTGATGCACATAGCAGCCCTGTTGTATCTTTTGTGTATGTGCACACATATTCTTAATGCCTCTTCCAGGTTTTGTTTTCCTTAGTGAGCATGGCATTCATTTACTGAAAACCCTTCCCCTGCTGGCTTGTTAATTAATATATATTCCCAAAGTTTTCTTTCCTCCTCTATCCCTTTTATACTGAACTTTCAGAGGCCCAAGCTAGCCAGCTTTCTGCCAGGTTAAGAGGTGAGCGACTAATATTTTAAAGCCAGCTCAAATGCTGCTTGTGTCAACCTTCAAATTTACAGACAAATATCCCCCTCCAGTCTTTTCTTTTAAGGCAAAATGATTTTTTAGTTATTTTCAGCTGGTTTCTTTATGCATTGCTGTCTAATCACCTTGGTAGCAGGACTGTAACCAGGTAATGGGGGCATAAGTAGCAGTTGGCTTGCTGTCTTCTTCCCTAAGAAAAATCAGTGCATGCATCTGCCCTACCTTAGAGATAAGCATCAGCAGCTCAGGAAGTCTGGGGGGGTAGTGGTATAACCAGGAGGGCTCGGAAAGGTGGCATCTCTCTGTGAACAGGCAGAGTTCTCAGGGGAGGAGTTTAGCACTTTGTTCTTTCCAGCTGCTGGTTGGGAATGCTTTCAGCTTTTGCAAAGTCATACCTCCCTTGCCTTAGAAGAATTTACCTAAGAGCAAGCACAGAGCCATATCTTTGAAATACTGTGCTGGTCACCTTTATTTTACAGGTGGAGAAAATGACTTAAAAAGAGTTTCACATCAGACAACAGGGGAGAAGGGATGGATTCTGAAAGAGAGCAGGTAGCTTTCACTTTGCTGTATAGGCCTCAAGGATATCTCTACTTTCTGACAGAGAAACCCCTGAAAGTCTCAAAGACATTTTTTTCATCTTTATTGAAAAGCTGGAAGCTTTGCATTTACAGAACAGATGTCCTTTGTTACAAATTCTTCATTCCTTATTGAAATAGATATGAGGAAAAATTCATACCACACAAACTCAGAGGGAAGCAGCATTTTAAATGGAATGATTAAAAACCTTGCCTTCTGCCATTGCTTCATTTTTTACTTGTGACTCCTGTAATGTCACCCGTTTGCTTTCCTCCAGTTGTCATCGCTTTTGCTAGAGAAGAGAGAAGAAACTCACCTTGGGTGTCCATATTCAATGTGAAAGGTAAGGGAAAAAGAAAATAGAGGAGTATCTCTCTTAATCTCTTTTAATCTTTCCAGATCAGAATGAACTCAGGATCAATCCTAGGCCCACACTTGATATGCTTTCTTGATGCTCATTAAGTTGAGCTTGTGGTAACCTAGTGTAAAACATTAAGGCTCCAGAGCCAAAAGCAGGCTAAGATGCTGTGCTGGCCATCACTCCCAGATGAATGATCAGAAGTGATGGGTCAATACATCCAACAAAACCATGACTGAGACCAAGCTCATCGTTAAGGCAGGATGGAAGGAGGTCCCTCTGTGCAACTGAGGTTGCTGGATCCTACACCTAATGGGTGAGCCAACTAAACCACAGTTTACACCAAAACCTTGTGAGCTTCTGGGAACTGTATGCTTGCTAGTGATATTAATTTACTACAAATTCTTCCTGTAAGCTCTTTGTACAGTTTCACACTGTGAGCTTCTTTTTCTGTTAATCTCCTCTTTTGTGAGGCTGAGTTTAGTGCTGGTGAGGAAAGGCAGCCTGATGTCCATGGAAAATGAAGTCCTTTATTTATCCATAGACTAAGCACCAGCTGTTCCAGCAGAAGAACCCACTGCAAGATTGAATTCAGCTCAGTCAGCCCTCTCCTTCCCCTTGGTTTGCCTTCTCCAATTGCCTGTTGTGCAGTGAAATTGGTAAAATGGATGTATCATCCATTCTAAATTAGACTGACACCACTCAGTTGCCTTTCAAAAGGTTTTCAGGTTTTGTCAAGTACAGTGAGACTGAGCCACTTGCTTCAAACCTGTCAGACAAAGCAGGTGCTTCGGAAGAGATGTGCTTTACCTTTGAGATTCACAAACTATATGCTAACCACTAGCAGAGCTCAAGGGTGTAGGAGTTTCTGCATCTACCTATGGAGAAACCCTGCAAAACCCTGGCCACCACCCTGCCCACTACAAAAACACCACACAGAGCTCAGTTGCTGCTGCTGCTTTCACGCGGGATGGGTAGGTTGTCCTAGAGACACCACTCTTCCAGCATCCTCATGTCCCAGCTGGACCACAGGGCTCCCTAAAAGGCTGAGTTGTAGGATCCCTGCTTGACCACAACAAGATTCAAGCTTCTTCACTGCCTGGGTCTGTGACCTGTGTGTCATAAGCAAGGTGACTTTCAATGTGCATTCTGGCCTTAAGAAGTGTTGAAGCCTTCATCAGAAAAGAATGATTAAAGGAGACTCAACAGAACGCAGACCAAAAGCTGGAGGAAGTAGTGAACGTTTTAATGAAAAAAAATATTAAATTTTCCATTTACTTTTGCTCCCAACACTAGGTCGTGATTCCTTTTTATCCCTGTTATATTGGTTTGTCAACAGCTACTGAGGCCAGTTTTAAAGCTGGAGCAAAACCACCAAGCTTGCACTATTTATCCTTATGTTTCAGCCTCAGGTGTATTTGCTTTAGGCTGTGAACACTAGCCAGCCCCCTATAGTGCTTACCTTTTTTTGCATCTGTTGGTGTATCACATAAGAGAACCTAGATTAATTGTATTTTTCTTCCCCTCTAGACCTGACTATCTTGAATGTCTGTAACACTTGCAGGATATGGTTCAGTCAGGGATTCAAATGGATTAACATCTTCCTTTAGCCCATGGCCAAATGCAAGATATCCCATCCCAAAGCATCCTAGCTTGCTTTAGTTTGTCTGTTGCAATACTGATTTTAGACTTCATCAGATTTCCACAGCTTTGGCTTGTAGATGATATGAGCAATCCTCCTTACCCTCCTTCCTTGTACGCTTAGTTTTGCTGATATTTTGGGAGTGAGCAATTCATCACACTGAGCAAATTCTGCCCAAATCCACACAGAGTGATTGCATTAATGGGAAAGTGATGTTTTTACACCAGAAATCCTGAAACAAAAGCAGCGCCTCCAGTTACCAAGCTGGCATTGAGCAACTGGGCCCTGTTTCTAGTCTGTGCCTCGCTCTCAACCCCACAGCCATTTTTTAATTGCCTCGTAATAGTTTCGCTACTTCCACCACCACTGAGCCCCGTTCACCAGAGCCACCAAAAAAAGGAAATTTTGCAGAAATTTGTGCAGCAGGATTGTGGCTGGATATGGGATCAGAAGTCACTAATTGTTGATAGCTGCTGGTGAAGCTGCTGCTATAAGAGCTCTGCGCTAGCATCAAGCTAAGCCACCATTCCCCTAACAAAACTGGCTGTCAAATTTTTGCAGCCTTTGGCTGATATTTCACGCAAGTTTGCTGAAAAGTTTGCAGGTTTCCTGACAGACTTACCAGGATCAGGATTTAACCCTTCTTAGCTGGTATGGTGCTGAATGCCATAGTTTGGCTTATTTCCTCCAGGTATGGAAATAAGATGCATTGTCTTATGTAACTCAGGGGCTTGCAGTCATGCCTGAATGCAAGGCTCTTTTTGTTACATGTAGAAAAGTTGAGGTGAGATTCATTTTCTTGCAGTTTCTTTCATTTTTCTAAAAATCTGTTGGAGATGGTAGGGGCTAAGTCCTTGGTTTTAATTCATCTGAGCCTAAACTTAGGTTTATGTATAGGAGAATAACCTCTGACAAAGCTGTGGGACCAGTAGGTAGGGATGATATAAGCAGCAATGGCAGAAACATCATAGAAATCTGCATGTAAAGTACAGGATGCAGGTCTGGTATAATTTCTGCTGCTGGCACATCTCGCTCCCCTACACACACAAAAATGGGGAGTGAGGAGCTTTGGGTTAGAGTAGGTTTTGCAGCCCTGCATCAAAATGGCCGTGCTTTGTTAGGGCTTTTCTTCCAGAATTCCTTCTTTCCCGGCTGACACCAGACAGGAATGAGAGTTACGGTGTTTTCTTGGTGCTTCGCCTTGGTGCCATTCTCCTTTTCTCCCCTCTCCATCCTCCCCCCTCCCCTACTCCCCTGCACTCCTCTTACTCCCCACTGCCCACAATGAACATGTACAGATTTCATGGTTCATTGGAGAATAAGTGGCTGTCATTTCACAGATGGGCCAGGATGTAATTAGCCACAATGCATCGAAGTAATGGAACAGATGTCTCTTTGTAAACTGAGTTTGCTGTTGCACACTCTGTGTGTGTGACCTGCCGACTGCTCCAGACGATTCCTCCTGGCCCCCTCTCCCCCTCCCCTCGCTCTGTTGCCCAGCCAAGGGCTCAGCTCACATCAAGTGTTTGTGTGTTTGCAGGTTTGTTTGTCTCCCTTTCTCATGCAGTCTCTCCTGTTGTAAGGCCACTGACAATGTGATGGATTGTTAGCAAGCAGAATCTGCATTTATCGATGGAGTCATTCAAAATAGAAAAGGTGATACCCCTCTTATGAGATAATTGGCAGTTTCAAGTTGTTCTTATTACCCAATGATAATACACCAGTAAAATCATAAATTACTGTTATGATGCCCAGCCTCATCGTCTCTTTTTCTCTTCTTTCTTTAACTGAAAATAAAATAGCTGTTCTTCCTGAGCCCTCAAATTAGTATTTATATTTTAGGTAAGAGATGGGCTGTTGGATTGATTACAATGTGATAATGCACACAAGCTGACAACAAACACAGGCACTCTCAGAAAGGTGCCCATCTGACTCAGATAGGAACTGCTATCCAACCACCAGTACAAACTTAAAAGGGGCAAAAACAGAACCTGCTCATTTTGTAGAGCATGTTTTTCTCTGTCAGGTACAGAAAATGGATAACTTTAATTCAATCTAGTGGAAGGTGTCCCTGTATGTGGAGGGTTGGAACGAGATGGTATTTAAGGTCTCCTCCAACCCAAAACCGTTCTATGATTCTACAGTTCAAAGAATTTTCTCCCTTAATATTATTGATATGTACTTTCAGGCTATATCTATGCAAGTTTTGCATTCCTTTAGCTCCTGAACCTTGTGCATCTTAACACTGGCAGCTCTCCAGCTGTGCTGCTTTAGCTGCTCCTGCTGAGGGTTTCCTAGCAGTGCTCCACACCAGGGCAGGGGGCAAAGAGACCCACAGGGCCAGGCCGGCTCTTGGCCTCCAACGCTGAATTTGTCTCCACTTATAGCTCAGCCAGGAAACAGAGGAGCTGAACACCACGACCAGGCATCAGTTACTATTGGCAGAAACCTAATGGTGACACAAACAGGAAGGAGATTTAGAGAAAACCCATGATTGTGTTCTTGATGCTTCTGGGTATTGTCATTGTTTGTGTGTCAGAACGCTCATAGTCAAATCATGTAGGCAGTCCTTCTGTCTCTCTGTGTGTGTGCTTGCATGCAGTTATGGTTTATTTTCACACAAATTTCCTGAAGAGACACAGTGTTTCCCCAGGGCAGTTGTGATGAGAAGTTCCCCGTTAGTTCCCCCGACTTTCACCCAACAAGCTTAACTTCAGATTGCACATATTCTGAGTGTTAACAGTGGTGTGATACATTCATTAAGGATGGCAAAAAGCAGGTCCTTTGTGTAGGTAGGACTAAGTTTTTACCTCGAGCTAAAATGATAAAGAGGCAAAGTAGCACAGTGATGTGTGTAAATACACTGGATGTGTGGAACCTAGAGAACAGTATCATAACCCAGGATAATCCTCTGCTATTTTGTGGATAAGGCATTGGCCTGCTGCCATCTTCAGCCCATGGAGTGGTTGATTAAATATTTTAAAGGACACAAGAATTTGGGATAGGGCTGCAGCTTCATGGGTACATCTCAGAATAGCCATAGTGAAACACGAGAGAAATAGTAACCCAGCTGGTGCCTGCCCTTGAAAGGAAGTCATCATGCAGTGGGTTTCTCTAACCTACCACAAAGGTCTTTTCACTTGTGTGGACACGTGCACTGAGCAATCCCCATGCTGGCCTGAAAATCAGGAAACACAGAACCTACCAGCCATGCAAGTACCCATCATGGAGGGCACCAGAGCTTTTCCAGTAGTCTTTCAGGTCAGCTGGGTATGTGCACAGGATTGACAGTGCTGGAGAAGTCTTCAGAGTCTTATAAGATCAGCAGCAAATTTTACAAACACTGTAGTGCAGATTCCTTTGAGTCAAAGACCATATTATGAGACATGAGAAGTAGCCTTTAGTGCAAGAGTGTGCATTTCCACAAGAAAAAAAATAAAGCAAATTATGCTATGGAGGTGAGAGTAGTTGAGAGCTTTTAGTTTCCTCTGACAGTTTAAGCAGTAGGTATTTTGTGAGACAAGGAATATGGAATTTTGACATGGTTTTGTTATGCTGCTATTCCTGGCCAGGTCTTATTTCTGCCTAGCAACTAGTGACGAGAGCAAGGCACAAGGGTGCAGCCCAGGCCCATGACCTCACTAAACCCACTGACCCAAAGATCTGCGTATGGGGTTGAGTGTGCAGGTGTCTCGCTCTGGCAGAGCCATTCACATCTGCAGTCACACTTCCATGGAGTGCTGTCGATGCTGATTCTCTGCAAACCTCATGTCCCCCAAGGAGGACTTCCCTGAGCTATCTGCTTCCAGCTCCTTCCTTTGTGTTTGGTTTTTTTCCTTTTGACACTCATCTCACCTGCATTGATAGAAAGTACTCTTAACCCACATTAATGGGAGAGAAAAAAATGGTCATTTGTTGTGATTTTTCAAACTTGTTTTTAAAAAAATGGTCCTATGGTTTCCTTGGGTTTCAGTCAACATTGTACTCTGTATAGGTCGGTCTGTGATGAAGCTGATACTTGCATGGTATTTGTGGCTAGTTTCATCTGGTCCCTGCCTTTCAAGAGACAAAACTTGAGGTTTGTTATGTCTTTGCAATACAGTAAAATTGCAAAGCAGGTACAGTGGTTGAGCTTTTCTTTTGCCTTGTCTCAGAAGAACCAAGCCTATTGTTGCAAATGCAGGATGGTCTCACGTTAGGGAGAAAGAGGGAGTTTCTGTTTGGGTCTAAAGGAAGGCAGTCTCTGGCAGATTAAACTCAAAGTGGTTTGTCAGTCCCTCATCAGTGACAATTACACAACACTTAGGAAGTGACTGTACAGCAGGAAGTGCTTATGACAATGAACTATCCCTACTGAACTCTTTTTAAAATAGTATACAGTTTATTTGACAAGAATGATTTTGTTTTACTGAGTAAACAATAACTTTCATGCTCCCAAAGGCCTTTCTCAGGCAAAGCTCCCCCTGACCCAGCAGAAGGAAGACTGAGTTGAAACCGTGACAACAGCTCTCACAGAACCACAGAATAGTTTGCATTGCAAGGAACCTTAAAAGATCATCTCATTCCAATACCCCTGCCATGGGCAGGGACACCTTCCACCAGACCAAATTGCTCAGGGCCCCATCCAACTTGGCCTTGAACACTCCCAGGGATGGGGCATCCATAGCTTCTCTGGACAACCTGTGGCAGTGCCTCACCACCCTCACAGAAAAGAATTTGTTCCTAATACCCAATCTAAACTTACCCTCTGTCAGTGTGAAGCCATTCCCCCTTGTCCTGTCACTACATGCCCTTGTAAAATGTCCCACTCCAGCTCTCTTGTAGGCTCTCCCTTAGGTACTGAAAAGTGCTATAAGGTACTGGAAGGCTGCATATAGTATTTAAGTGCATGTTACTTGATTTTAAAAAACAGCAGGTGATCACCAATATGCGCATCTGTCTTTGCAAACACCTATGACAGTTCTCACACCATCCCAAGATGGTAGTTTTTCTGTATACTCTGCCAGTGTACCATTTATGGATGGGGTAAACTGAGGCAGGAAGCAATTAAGTACCCAATTCTGTCCCCAGCACACAGTGAGGGTCATAAAGTGTGATTCTGTGGTTCTGAATGGTAGGACATGCATTAAATGTGGAGAATCATGACTTGTCGCTGATATTTAATGCTAGGTTGTATTAGTGGAAAGACCTTGCCTGCACATCCCTGTGCTTCCAGCATATGTGTTATATGTTATACACATATAGGAACCCTCTAGCTTGTTAGTTAGTGGTGGGTCCCTGGCACTATGGTTTTGGGGATTGCTGCTGCAAACCAGCACAGGTACTGAGAGCAAAACCATTTACCCTTCACAAGAGCAGTGCAACTTTACTGTGATGTGAGGGTGACCCTGAAGGAAACACAACCAAGCGCTCTTGGTTTTGTGCTCAAGTGCTACTGGAGTCTGGCACCACTTGGGCTCCTGTGTAGCTTTGACATGTTTCAAAGTGTGTCCCTAGGTCCAAGGGCAACTTTATGTACCTTTGAAAAACATGGCCTGACCCCTTAGGGCAGCATAGTGGCCTGGCTAAGGTGGGATTAATTCACTTTATGGTGAAGCAAAGCTCCTGCTTGCTGTGCTGTGCTGCAGGGAAAAGCTCTGGGTGCCAGGAGCAGGCAGCCCAGGAGACAGGCAAGTGTCCAGGAAGACATGGAAAAAGCCTGTGTCACAGGGCAGGTGAAAGCTGGGCCCAGGATAATCATCCATCACGACAATCATTCAAGAATATGTATTCCTTTCTCTCTCTTTTTACATCTGACTGGTTATCTATTGCTCCTCTTTACTGCAGTCTGCTTGTAGGGCTTCATAGCTTTTGAAGGTATAAGAATAGGGCTTTTTTCCTCTTTTTTTTTTTTTTTCTCTTGCCTTGAAGAAATCATCTATATTTAGGTCAGTGACATGATGAAAGATGTTTATGTGTTTTTATCTAAAGCTGGAAATTGCCTTTCCGGATATCACTGAATGGAAAAAAGCTAATGGAGCCTTGTTGTGCTTTCATTGTTTTTGCAGTGGTCTTCTTGTTTTAGTACTAAGGCACACGAAGCATCCCTTCCTCACCACATGGCCCTCGGCTCTCAGCTCCCTCTGAGTCCTCTGGTGGCTCCCCTGTACAGAGGGGACTCAGAGAAGGGCAAGGGGAAGGTCACGTAAAGTTGTTTCAGTCTCCAGCTACCTGAAGCAGGCATTGCCAGCTCTGGCCTATTAAGTAGAAAATGTGGCACTGATAAATCCTGTCCACTAAGGAGCTGAGCCTTTTTAATATGCAAGTGCTCAGTCAAAGAAAGTAAACAGACATCTCCTTCTGCTGGGAATTACTAGACAAATGTCTCCCTCCCCTTACCCTCCTTCCTTCCTCCTCCCTTCCATTTAAATGTAGGAAATTCTGCTTGCTTTATTTGATGAAGAGGAGGAGGGGAAAAGACATGTACTGAATCATGGTTAAGCTGCTGTCTTCTACCTCAAGACCTTTCAGTGTAGATGTGCTTCATTAGTTTGATAAGCAGAGACCAAAAGGGGGGAGGGGTGTGCATGAGGGGATCTGCCTAGGGGCTGCCCGAAGGTTTAAGAAGATGAACTGCTAATGATGTTGAAGCTGTACCTTTTTGGGACCTTGGCTCCTGGAGGAAAAATGGGCCCTTTTCACTAATTGTGTTGTGCTCAGTAGTGTGATGGAAAGGATCTCACAGGGGAACAAAACAGAATGAATATTGGCTGGGCTCTTCCCCTGCGCAGCCCCCTCTCCACTCCTCCCCCATCCCAACCCTCCTCCTTTCAGCAGGGTATCTGGCATGAAGTAATCCTAAATATTGGGAGATAACATTAAGAAAAGAGATTAACTGGTCATTTATTTGGACAGTCTGGTGCTAGCCTTGTGAACTGAACATAGATTTTTAACAAATGTTGTCCAAATTGGCAGTGGAAATATTTTGATGAATAGCTACCAGCAAGACTGTGAAACTTGGATCTGGCCCCGCCTGTGTGCAAACACGGGATCTGAGGACTTTCAAATGTTGCTCTCTCTAATCCTGTGCCAGCCCCTTTCCTCTCTGACAGATCCATGTCTTGAGAGTGGATAACTGTATTTCCCCTGTGCAGCAGGGTATGCAGGTTTTCACCTCAGGTGCTATTGTTTCCAGGTGTATTTATTTTCCTTTCAGCAGCTGGATGCCGCCGCAGTTGGGAAGGTAAAGAGCAATTCCCAGGTGCGATTATGGAGCATCCTGACTCACCATGGCATTTCCTTTCTCCTGCAGGGACGTTAGCCCAGCTCAGCAAACTCTGGTGTTACACTGTATTCTCTGTGAGTTTAGGGTGGGAGGGACTGGTAGTGGAGTGACAGGCTGTGCTAGGCTATGCCTGGGAGCCTGTTTCCAGACTTCTGCCAAATGCCACCCCAGTGAACCCCACGTTAACTGGGCTCCTCCTCCCCTAGACAAAGGAGGCAGAGGCTTGGCACTTCTACTTTCTCAAATACCAGCAGGCACAGCAAGCCCAAACCATGCAGATTGATGGGACTTTTTTAACCTAGGCATAGCATCATCCTAAAGTTGTATATCCCTGCCACAATCAATGGCTGCCTAGTCAGTGACAGACAGGTGGGAATCACTTGAAAAGCTGTTCAGTAAAGGAGACGTGGAACTTCAGGAAGCAGCTGGGTACCCAGGGAACTGCCCCAAATGTGAGATTTCCCATGATAATGTAGTGTCTCTGCAGCATTTCAGCAGCACAGGAGTGGGTAGTAGGTTTAAAACTGAAGCATGTTTTCATTTTCATTTTGTTTTGTTTGTTTTTCTGCACAACATCAACTCAATATGCAGAATTCCCTGCTGCATGCTGCTGCAGAGATTGTATGTAAAAGGAATCATTTAAATGCACCAAGGAGAGCTTTGCAGTTGAGAACAAGGCTGTTAGATCTATACAGTCAACAGCACAGGATGCTCTTAATCCTAATTGATGGACACTGGGAGGGATCCCAGGGGCCGGCTCACTGTGCATCTGTCCTTTTTCCTTTTACACTTTCCTTAAGAATTTGTGGCTGGCTACTATCAGAGATGGGACACTGGGCTAACAAAGTCTCTAAGTGTAAGAACATTATGTTACCCTGACAGGACAAGAATAGAATGAATGCCTGAACTGGGACATGGTGGGATAACCTGGGCAGCCCAGGCTGCAGAGCAGAGCTTTATGGCACTGCTGCTGATTATAAGTGGTTCCATACATGACTTCCTCAGCATTCCTTTGATGGGGTTGGTAAAAGGAGGAGTGCTGGCAGATGGTGCAATAAATGTTGATGTTATATGTGTTGTAAACCACTTCACAGGGAGAGGTGAACATTTCCCAGGGATTGGTGTGGCGAGGCCGAGAGACAGACCATTTGAAGTTATGACCAACTGCATCTCTTCCTTTCTTTTCAGAGGTGACTTTACATAGTGGGTGACACAGACAACCACAGACAACCCCAACTAGAGCTTATTTGAGAGTTTTTGCCCACCTTCCACCCTGCTGGCTCCTGCCTCAGCCCCTTGCCTGTCCTCTGACACTCAGAGAGGGACCGACAGGGGCAGCTGGTGGATGCTCCCACCCAGCCTCTCATTTTGTAGTGCTACTGGTCCTCCCTCTCACTCAGCATATGTTATATTTGCACTGCTGCCCTGACCAAAATCCCTGCTCTGTCAGCTCCCAGCAGCAGAGGTGGTGTGGGGAGGAAGTTGGATCACCCCCACTCATGGGGGGATGCAAGGCAGTCTGTTCTTGTAGAGAAAATGTGCATCATATGGGGTGGTGGAGAAGAGACTGTGCCTTGGTCCCTGTAATTATACCCATCTGTTACTTCCCTGTCTCTGCCGCCACCGCTGAAACACACAAAGAATCACAAGCATGATTTAAGACCCTGGAGAATACAATGGCTACATTTGAACAAGCCGAGCTGACCTCCAGTGCCCCACTTTTACTGGCCCAGTGCTGCATGCTGGGCTGGGGAGGGCTGTTCTGGTCCAAGCCATCAGCTCTCCTGCCCAGTCATTATTAACTCACTGTCTTTTTGTGGCTTCTGCTGCTGTTGTCAGACTGGTGCAGAAGGGACAATGTTAGAGCATTTCCTCCTTTCCCTATCACAGTGACTGGTTCGGGAGTTCAGTGCTTTCCACATTAGTGGGACTGGTAAACTGGTTTGCATTGCAGTTGCTCTTGTTTTCTGTGCCCTCTTGTCATTGCTGTTGACTCATCAGGCTGAAGTGTCTGAGCTTAATTGAAGCAGTAACAATGCAATCAACATTTCTCTCTATTTTTATCTGCATCTCCCCCTCCCCTCTGTTTTTTCTGCTGCTTGACATGCTATTTCTGGGGCTGAGAGCTTGGCAGCCTTGCCAAGGGTTGCACTGGAAGGGAATGGAGCCACCAAAAGAGAGTAAACCCACCTAAAGTAACAGGGTTTTTTTCTTTTCCTGAGTACTGCTGGACTCCCTGCATTGCATTCATCCTTACTGTGCCTTGTCACCTCCCCCTGTCATCCTTTCTGCAGCTGAAGAAGGCCTGGGCAGGGGGAAGTAATTCTATAGCAGGGCTGCATGGATACACCTAATTAGCATAAAATTAGCATAACCCTCTTTGTTTAACAGAATACTCAGCTCTCCTCCTTTATCCAAGTGATATGACTAGAGGCAGGGAGGAGTGACTGATCTTGGTGCAATCTTTATAAGAGATTGTGGGTGAAGATGCTGCCAGCTTGGTCTTTAAACACCAAAGCATTCACCCCTGGCTTGAGGAGGAGAGCAGAGTGTTCCTACCAGCTATAGCCTATAGCAAGGAGATCATTCTCCTGGGGTATGGGAGCTGGAAGTTCTTAAGTCTCTGTAAACATGCCCACTTAGGGGAAAAGTAGTGATGGGAGGCAGGAAGGAATAAGAAAATGTGGCCATATTGTAGTAAATGAAGTAACATCTTTTGAGTGCAGTTTCTGTGGACAGAGTAGCAAAAAACACATGTAGCTTAAAGGTTTTGCATTTAAAAGGATGCTAGCTGGCTTTAAATTGTTTCTGCTTCTGAAATCAGTTAAGGTTACTATTGATGATGGCAAAACCTAAAGTGCCAAGGGGAAAAAGTATGAGGCAAACCAGTGTTTTAATTTTTTCCCCTATCAAATGTTTTGGTGCACTGAGCAGCACACCTGTCATTGGTGTCCGAGCTTTTTTCATCACCCCAAATGCATGTTTAGCTCTTCTGCAAAGTGATGTCAGGCAGAGAATCATCTGAAAGTATGAAAACATCAATAGAAGAAAAACAGAAGTGAGAGCAGGCATCTGGGTAGGTGAATTTATTGAAAATACTGTAGCTTATGTCTGGGAAATGCCTGGATTTCAGGTTGACAGAGTCCTTTGCCATGAGACATGCCTCTTGCTTGTGTGAACTATGCCACCCTGCATCCTCTTTCTGTACCTTTTTAACATTGTTATTGGACTGCTCATCTCTATTTTGTAATCCTATTGACTTTTTTAAATACAGAATTAACATGCTCTTCTCCTTCCCCCTACCACCCTGCAGTACAGAGAAAGACTGCTGCTTTGTATCAAACCCAGAATTGTTTTTAAGGCAATAAATATATATCTAGACCTCTCAGCATTGATGCTGTAATCTCTGCTGGCATCCTCAATAATTTTATGTCCTTGTGTTAGACTTTGCGTCCCAAATATATATACAAAGCCCAAATCATGTTATCTAGAGAACAAATGCTTTCAAATCTGTTCAAAGTGTGTGCAAGAACCAGCCACTAAAGCAAAGGAAGGCAAGAGACAGCTGACTTTGTTAAATACTTGTTAATACCTCTTGCTGTTGGCAGTGCCTGAAGTTGTAATCAGCTTTGTCTGTGTGTCTGTCTATGCCTTCTGCCTATGCATGTGCCTTTTGGGCACATTTTTGGGTGATTTGTGTGTAGCTGCATGCCTGCTGGCATGTCTCCCGCGTGTGCGCTGCGCTGCGGCGCGTGTGCCTGCCTGCTCTACACAGTCTGCTCCGGTGTGTCCCAGCATGTCTGCCTGCATGGGGTCTCTCTGAAACATGCCAGTATCTGCCTCCCTGTGCTCCTGAGTGGAATATGTGTATGTGGATGTCCCTGGCTGCCTGTGCACATCTCTCCCTGTGCCTTGGCATATTTGTGGAACAGGATGCAGGAGGCTTTGTGTGCGGCAGGGCTGACAGCATTTTAAGATGACTGTGCTCGTGTTGAGATGGAGACTCCATCGTTTCCCTCTGTCAGCCTAACAGACACTTGCACTGGGGAGGAAAAGCTGTTGCTTTCATGGCTTCAGTGAAGTGAAATAAAATGCCGCTTCAAGTCGGTGGGAGTGGGGATCACTTGCAGATGTCAGCTCCTTAAAAATGGCCTCACTTAAAATATATATAGAGAGAAGTAAATGGATTTTTCTCTTACAGGAGGGGCTTGTACCCTCATATGGTGTTGGATTCCCTCCCCCTGCCAAAATCCAGGCAGAATGCTGTGCTCTGAAGGGAAGGTCTTTAAAAACAAAACAAAAGGCAGCTGTCAATTTAATCCAAGCTCCCTGATAAAATTCCAGCAGAGTTCCTTTTTTCAGAGATGAAATAAGAACCCTGGCAGGCCCTCTTGACTGGCCACATAAATCATTTGTGGTAATTGCACTGAGAAAGATGAGTGCCTCTTAAGTGCAGGGAGGGGGGAAGGCACCCACAGCCACTGCACAGCACCCCAGGTACCCCAGCTTGTGGAGACCCCTGCCCCAGGGGCCAGCTACCTGCAGCAGGGGTGGGTGCTGCAAACCTGAGGGGACAATGTGCTGCAGAGGATGAATAATAGGGTTTCCTGTCGCCTTCCCTTTGTTGTTGGTCCTGCTTTTAATTGCCCTAGAGGGATTAGAAGTCAGACAGTGGGGGGGATTTGGGGAAGGAGGGGCTGAGAAGGAAGAGAGGGGGAGGGAAGAATGAAGGCACAGGGAAGGTGGAGAGAATGAGATGGAGGTGAATGGAAGAAGGAAGAGATTGATTTGACTAGCATTTAGTGCAGTGAGGCACAGTTTCAATTAGCTAGTATCTCCTTGGGTTGGTGCATGACTCCGCATGCTCCTTGTCACTCCAATTAGGAGAGGAATGGCAATAAAAAGCAGAGTGCCAGGCTCTGGTGTCAGCTTTTGCCGGCTGCAGCAGTGCAGGGGGACAGCTGCTCCAGGAAGCTGCAAAGCTGTGACTTCACTTTCCCTGGGCACTCATAAAGATGGGGATACTAAAATAACAGGGATCTGAAGCAGTGCTTACAGGAGTGGCCACCAGCTGCAAACTCCAAGAAGAGGGCATTGCTCAATTCAATCCTTCTCTTTCTGAGTAGAAGCAGCAGGGTGTAGTTGTTATTGTATTTAGTATAAATCTGCAACTGCTGCTTCAAAATGGCCTGAGTAGTTTTTGTGGCATAGCTGCGACTAAGAAAAAAAATGTAAATTTATATAAAATAGAGTCAGTGCATATAAGCAAGGAAGCTAAAGGTGACAGGCATGAGGACCAGAGTAGGAGCCTGGAGGTCTGGCTTGTGTTCCTGTTCTGCCACTGGGCCACACTGGACCAGACTCCTCTCCCCTGAGCCCACCACCCCTTGGAACCTACCTGGAGCAGCCTCTGGCTTATGGAGGGATATGTGAGCTGGGCAGCAGAGTTGCATGATGGCACAAGAGCCACTGCTGTGGGAAGACCAACATGCTGGCTCTCAGCATTTCGTAGGTGTGCTGCTGGTTCTCTGTGTGAGCCCTGCCTGCTGCCTTGCAGGTGAGTATTGCTGTTCAGCAATTTATCTTTGAAATACAACCTGCACCAATTGGTTCTGTAGTACCCACTTATTCTTCTGATCTCCCCAGGGGAAGCCCACTGCCATTCCTAGTGCAGCGCCAGAGCTGACATGGCCTCTTTTCCTTGCTGCAAACAAGCTGCTCTGCCAGTGCGTCAGACATCTCATTCCCTTCCTTCTTTGTGGGCATGGAGCCCAGCTGCAGTCTCCCTCTGAGCAGGGCCCTAAGAGAAAGACTAAGGAACAAAGGAGTGCAGCCAGCATGGCTGACAGGCAGCTGGAGTCAGTCTCCCAGACAAGTTGCTTTTACTGTCTCCAGCACAGTCTCTGGGCTGAGAAGAGGGGACAAATGTGTGCTCACTGTGCATTCTCCTGCTGCTCACTCCCAGGTTCCACAAGTGCCGGGCCCTGGGCATGGCTCGCAGAGCCAGTAGCATCCTCCCCTTTTTGGGTTGCCATTTCCATGCTCTTCAGGCACTCCTCTCTCCATAAAAGCACACAGGCACTTGCAATAGAGAGGAAAAGATAGTTTATGGGCTTGTCTGTGGGTGGGAATGAGTGAAGGTGTGTGGGAGAACAACTGCAAAGGGATGGCACATGGCCTTACACATGTGTGTGGCACACCTGACAGGGTCTATATTAAACCAGACTGTGGTAAGTCCCTCAGTCACCCTCCCTCCTTCTGAGGGCCCTGGCCTGGAAGAATGTGTGAGTTAACATGCAGCAGTGGAGGAAGTTGCTGTGCCCAGCTGTCATCCATCCCTGATCCCAAAGTAGCTGCCCCTGGAGCAAGAGACACTTAATCATTTTTGAATCAGCTCGTGAACAGCCATAGCTCACAGCCCAGCACATTAAGGTGAACTGACACAGACTGCAGTTTGCCTTAATGGACTGCAGCTGTGCAAGAGAGGCTTTTCCAGCAGTGAAGCTCTCCCTACCACACAGGTAGCCCACTGTGGAAGAGCAGTGGGATGGACACAGCTCCAGTCTCATCTGTCAGAGCTGACAGATGGAAGGTGAGTGAGCTTGCATGCTTGCAGGGGAGTGCAGGGATTTTAGCCTGCTTCCCACACATGGTGGGCCAAGCCTGGGGAGCCCTCCTGGCCCAGTACCCCTCTGTCATCACCAGTAGGTGTGCCAACAGCACAGTTAGTGCTGGGGTTAACCTCCTAATTATCAGAAAGGAAGCAGTTGATTTCCCTTTTAGGAGAACTGGGACACAAACAGGTAAAGAGCCAAGGGTGAAGAAGTAGTTTGGGATAAAGACCTCTGTGTCAGCAGTGGCATCCTACTATTTCTCTAGTACACACTTCTTGCTTTCTTAAACCCTCTGGTTCATTCTAATCAGTTCTGCATGAAATGTGTGTACTGTCTTGCAGGTACAACTTTCGGTTTCCTGTTTCATTTATTCTCTCAATTGCCTACATTTTTGCCTTTCTGTTCTTACCACTTTTGTAAAACGTATTAAACTACATTTCCTGCTGTTTAAAAATGAACTAGAATTAAAAAGCACCTTGCCTTTGAGGTGAAGCTGTTAGGAATCATAAAATGGTGTTAAAATATCTGTATCTGCATTCTATCTCACAGTGAGTCTCAGTTCTAAGGAGGCTGCTGACTGAGTGGAAAAACTCGCAGTTCCCATGTGGATATGGGAGGGCTGATTTCCTGCACTGAAATCCTTGTGACAGTGGTGATGAAGCCCTTGTGTCACTCAGCAAGGACTGTCACCTCAAGAGCCACTCTCCCACCCTTGCAGATGGGTTCATTGATCCTGCAGGCTGGCATGGGAGAGAGAGGTGAACTGTCCCTGCTCCTTGCTACAGCCTCTGGATAGCCTCACTGAGAGCCACATTTAGTCACTGGCATCTCTCACCAGCTCTCACTGATGGCATGGGAGTGGTTCCAGTTTCACTGGGGGAGAGACAGTGTGAGGGACTATGGGAGTTCCCAGTCAGAGGGAAAAGGAGGATGGTCCAAAGAAAGGGCCTGTCTCTCTCTCCTAGCAGTTCCAAACAGCAATTGCAGGGCCAGCTGCCAGGTGTTTCATTTGTTACATTGCTGAATCCATGGATGCTGCTTCATAGGATGGCTGTCCAGAAAATTGGGATAGATTCCCCCATGAGACCCAGGCTGCTGAAGTTGGTGTGTTCCAGGTACCTCCCAGAGAGCTCCTTTGTGAACAAAGCTCTGGGAAACCTTCACTGAAAGTGTAGAAGAGTCTGTGTCTCTTTTAGAGTTAGGTGTGTGCTCATCTCTGTTGACTGATTGTGACCTCTTGAAGCACTTCTGAGTCATGGTAAAGTTGTTTCATTACTTGCTTGATTTTAAAATAGTCTTCTTTGTGTCTTCCTCAGAGTTTACTAGGGCTCTAGTTTGCACATGGTTCTGCTGGAGGTGACTTGAACACATTTATTTCTACTTAGCCAGCTGAAATGTCTATCTCACTGCCATCTCTTCAGGTGGAACATTCAGAGATGCTCTCTAAACCTGAGCCATACAGGCTCACGAGGGCTGGTTGGATCCCAGGGGTACTTGGACACCTTGTGTTGATATTAATATCAGTTGTCAACATGCCAGTCAATGTAGTGATATAAAGGTAAGCAAGTGTATGCTCCCAGGACAAAGCTGGAAGCTTCCCACAGAGAATAGGATAGGATTTTTTTACAGTTAAAGCTATCTCCTTTTGGATCTACAAGCTGTGCAGATGAGTCCCAGTTGCAGTGGGAGCTCTCCCTTATTTTTCCTGGACAGCACAGAAGGTGGAACTGAGGGAAAACTTTACTACAGGTAACCTCATATGTGCTTGGGATCAGAGAGAAACACTGTACTGGCATTAACCCAAACCCCAGTCCTGTTTTTAACCTCTACTGTGTGAAATGCATAATCCAGGGTTATCTTTTACTTAAGTGTAAGCAATGGCTAAACTAAGTTTCCAGCTGTGAATACAGCTTACCCTATTACTGCAGCACTTGGATGCTGACAGATGTGTGTGTTACCAGCTGACACTTGGAAAGCCTGATTGATTGGCTCAAATAGAAATTCAGAGATTTATTTGAAGGGTTGTATAGGATCTTCAGAGCATCTCCTCCATTCAGGCTGTCAGTTCTGCCTTATAAGCACATCTGAAAGGCGGCTGTACAGGTTCTGTTTAGATGCAACATGGCAGAATTACAGTTTGTTCTAATTTTTTTACAGATATAGAAAAATAAAGTCAAAGGTTTGTTTCAGTTCATTGCATAAGGTTATCTGTAAGCTACAGATCTGGGAACTGTTTGCTTAGTTCAGGCTGTGGTATATCTAGCCCCTCCTCTGAGGCTGTGCAAAGTATTAAAGCAGAGAGCCTCAGAATCTAAATGGTATTTTAGCATTATATATTTCATTCTGTTTTCACTGTAATGTCTCTTTAAGGACAGTACAGAAATCTCTGCAAGGTGTACTTTCCACCTGTATCTCCATACTCAGGTCTCATACATTTGTATTCAGGAGGTATATCCACTTCGTTCTTCCTAAGTTGGATCAAGCCGATTTTGTTTGAGCACATCTCTGGCTGTGTTATGCCTTATACCTGAATAATCACAAATTGAATTCCCAATTAGCTTGCCTTTTGCAACTAAAATCCTGTTGATTTCAACAGTATAGCCTGGTTTGAAATACACAGTGAAACTGCTCTCCCAGTGCATCCCAGGGGAACCTAGTAATCTTATTAGATGCACCTGCTGCCATTTCATTTTAGCCTCCAAGTTTTTACCTGCAGCATAATGAATTCAATATTCCTCTGCCACAGAAAACCTTCCCAAATGTGCTTTGCCATCACTTTGAGGAGAAGCATACCTGCCTCTGAGGAGCTGCCAGCAGCACCTGCATCCTCCACTGCCCAGCCTGGAACAGCTGGGAATCACCTCCACCTTCTGCAGGTACCAGCAGACCCTCCCAGGTCCCATGGGTGCTCACACGACCATTCCTGGTGTGTGCCCCAACCCCAGAGAGGCACTGCGGGTGCTTATGTGGAGCTGTGTGGTCCTCTCAGTCTGCAGAAACTTGGCTCTAAATCTTTTCATGTGGCTGTTAAATCAGTAATAAAACAATATAAAGTGTTTTTGCAGCTTCTGGGACATCACGCCTCTTCACTGCTGGCTTCACAGCTGTTACCTCTAATCAGCTGGGCAGGCACCATAGAAATGTCAATATTAATAAACACTCTTTCATTTCAAGTTGGGTTTAGGTTTTACTGGTGGAGAGGGGGGACTGCTGACCTTGCGATCTTCCATGTCAGAGCTGCTCACAGAATATATGTTGCTTCCTCCCTTGCTGCCCTCCCTGTCCTGAAAATGCTGGGGGCGGGGGGGACATTAAGCACCTGACAGTGACCAGCCTGAGCCCATGGACCTGGCATCCCAACCTAGCATCCCATCCTGGACAGTGGGTCAGAGCCAATGCCTCAGGAGGAATGTGAGGGCATGAGAGGACTATGAAGCTTTCCCCAAGAGACTCTCTGAGCTCTCAGTGGTCTTCATCTTAGGGACTTCAAGAACCACCCACTATGTCTCTGTGTTTAATTAGAGGTGTTTAATTAAAAGTGACTCCGTTTGGATCTCAAGCTGCTCTGAGTCCAGACTGTGCCAAACTTAGTAAGTACTGTAGAGCAGCCACTTAAAAATCTGGGAATAAATAAATGGCAGAGTCAGCATCTTGACTTGAATCCCTTCTAGGAGCCTGACATGATGGGCTGAGACCTGGATCTTGCCTTCAGGGCTCAGGTTCCTCTTTGCACCTCCTGATCCGTGCCAGGCCATGAGCTCTCAAAGGAGAAGACCTGCTCTTGCCATAAGGCTTCAACTGCCCACCTCCCTTCCCTCACCCCTTCTCCCTGCCATCACTGGCAGTGATGTCCCCCACCCTCACCATCTCTACATAGGCCATGTCCATCCCGTTCCCTCCCCTCTATGAGCCAAAAACACATGGGCATCCTGTAACATTTTTATTGCTCTTTGTTGGCCTTGCTATGTCTGGGAAAACTCCCAGGTGTTATCCAAGATTTGGGGAGAATAGCTTCTTGTGGGTGCCATTTTTTATCAAAGCTGTGTGAGTTAAGGGAAGAAAAAGAAGAGGAAGAATACTGATTTTTACATTTTTCAGTCACTGCTGTGGAGTCACAGGCACAGGAATGAATCCATTCCCAGGAAGCCACCAGCAGAATTTGTTAAAGGCTATGAGATGAAGTATTCTCAGCAAGTGGAAGTAAATCATGCTGGGAAAGAGACAGGGAGAGGGGGAAAGCCCCCATGAGCCCCATTGCAGATGCTGCCTTCTCAGCCCAGCAGCATCACAGGGCAGACACTGATGCAGTTTGGCTCGCCTGACTCCCACCACCACTTTCAGACCCAGGAAAAGCATTCCCCTCTCACAGTGCTGTCAGCAGCTGTTGCACAAGAGGCTCTGCGTGTCCATGTGCCGCTTGTGCCTGTGCACCTCAGCATGGGGGGAGAGCAGGCAGGGTTTCATGCTGATCCTGGAGAATTTGGCTTCCTTTAAACTCAGGATCTCTGCTCAAACTCATTTTTTCCCCTAGCAATCCCTCTTTGTCAGGACCTCAATATTTTCTGGAGACATGTAATATGTCTGGCCATTTCTGTCTGTTGAGGAGAATCGACGTATGGGTTGTAATATGTATTAATTCCCTGGAGGAACATTGAACTGTTTCCTCTGCCCAGGTGGAAAAGGATAAACACAGCCACTGACATGCTGTTTAGTCTGAAAATAGCCCACTGAATGCATAATGAAGAGCCTCCTGAGGTGTTACTCTGCATGTTAAAATGGTGTTCAGCAGCCTGTGCTGTCACACAACATAATTTGACAATAAATGTGCATCTAATCAGACTCCCAATAGCTGACTGTCACCGTCTGGCCATTAGTATTACCTGCCTGTTCAATGGTAGCTGCATCTTTGGGAAACGAGAACTTCGTTGGTCCCAAAATACGTCTTATGTGTGAGAAAGACAAATGAGGAACTCTGTGTCTTGGCTTTGTGCTCAGTGCGCATTTCAGGCTGAACAGCCACTTGTGTTTAGCTGGTGAGGACAAAGGAAAATGAACATTTTTCTTCATGGGAGGAAAATGGGAGGATTTCTGAATGATCAGGAGAAAGAGCACCCCATGTCCTTTGTAAGCCTAATGAAGGCAGAGCGGCTGAGGGTCCTTCAGTGAATGATGCTGCATCTTCTTGTGCACGCAGTCCCTGCCTGCACTGAAATAGAAATCGTCAAGCTTCATCCTTTAAAGTGCAAGCCAGGGTTTGAGCAAAATGGCTCAGGTTGGAATCAATTGACAAGTGACTTCTGCTGTTTAATTCACACCCTCATAACAACACTTGCATGAGTGATACATAGACAACCACTTTTGTCTCTGAACATTTGACAGCAATTAGGGCTTCACTCCAGGGGCAGAACATCATACTAACATTGGAGTGCTGGAGACGGAGGTTAGGGTAAAGAAATTAGCCATCTGTCTGGTGGAGACTGTATCCTCCAGGAGGCAGTTGGATGTCAACAACAGGCAAAATGTTTCCATTCTCATTGTCCCACACTTCAGTTGTACACAAAGGCATGAAAGACACGCAGAAGCCCCATTCACTCCCAGTTATATAGAGGTCTGCCACCAGCCACCCCAACAAACACCCCCTGGCTGTTGCAGCGAGTGGCAGCTGAGAGCTGCTCGCCTTTGTGCTGTTTGCAAAGCAACCTCTCAGTTTTGGCTGTCCCATCATGGAGAGCTGAGAGGCAGGGACATAGGTGCTCAGCAGGGGAAAGCAGAGTCTGACTGCAAATGAGGCAAAGTGGTTCTTAAGCCTTTCCCTCCAGGCAGGATGGTGCAGGCTTGGGCTCCGCAGCACGTTTCTGTGCTGTGAGTCCTGGATACAACACTGAGGCCGTGCAGGAGAGGAGCAGGCAGATCTCATCAGCTCTGGGTGGCTGTTTATCAGCTCACCCAGCGTGGCCATGCTCCACACTGCTTGGAGCAGCGCATCTATCACACTGATGCTTGGATCCTTGATTTAAGGAACTCATCTCTGAGGACAGTCCTGCTAGATTAGGCTGGTTGAGGGTTTAGGGAGCATGTGTTGACATTTGGTCATGTTAGTCACACTGAGCTACACAGCCAGAGAAAACTGCCAAGTCTCTTGCTGCCTGCTCTGAAAGACTGTTTCTATAATTTCGGCTGCACAGGCATGTTACTTTTTTCTTTTGTTTTGTTTTCTTTTTTTTTTTTAAGAAACCAGTCAGCTACAGCATTTTCTGACAGGAGTCTAGTTCTGATAAACACAATGCCCTTGCACAAGTCCCCTAGCTTGATGATTAAAAAAAATTCAAATATAGGACAATTTTTCTTACTTAATTTTTACATGTGCCTGTATGTCTATAGAGAAAAGCGCTTGTGAGAGAGCAAGGGGCAGCAGAACATATATTTTCATTGTCTGTATTTGTCAGCTCCAAAGGGTAAATTATCAATAGCATAACTTGATTCCAAACTACTGTCATGGTAAAAAAATACAGCTCATCAGTAAAGCTCCTCTATCAGCCTTCCTAATGTGCAAAGAAAGCCACACACGATGGCTAAGATAGGGCTCTGGCCCCCTGGTGTGTCCCAGATGTCAACCAGTGTCTCCCTCCAGATCCTTCAAACTAATTCTGTACATTTATTAAGTGGAAGACTGTAATGAAAGTTAACTTTCTGAAGCTTCCAAAACTCAAGAGAGACTTGCAACAGTGACAGAACTAGGAACTCCTCTGTTTCCTTCCTGGACTTCCTCAAGTCTGCCTTGCAAGGCTTGCGCATCAAGCTGTTACCTTTCCCCAGTCTCATGTCTGACATCTTCCTACTTCTACACTGTATGTACTAACTTGTGGTCAACTGGGCTGAGTTTGGACAAATCTGTTTGGCTTCCTCATAGGAGCATATGGCCAGTGGCAAACCAAGTTTTCTTTATTAACAGTAGGGACAGTCCCCGTGATTAAATATATTTTAAATCAGTGGTGCCCATGCACACCTGCCTGCCCAGCAGATGATACCTCCAGTAGATTTTTCAGGACATCCCAGTAGATGTCCTTCTCAGTTGTCTTTCCTCAGCAAATGCTTTTCTTTTTCATAGAGTCCCTCTCTGAACTTCTTCAGTTTTTGTTCTTGCTCCCCCCTGATTTGTATGGAGTCCTTCCCAAACCATTTGTTAGCTGGCTAGACGCAGGTAGTCAGACCTGCAGTGCTGACAGGGCACATTTTGTCTCCCAGCAGACCCATGATCACTCATGGATGGCTTGCCAGGACTACTTATTTCATTCTTGGTAGCCTTTAATGAAAAAAAATCATTACATTTATGCAGTAAACATTACACTAACCAGGTCAACTTATACAACTCATAAATTGTTACTGTGGCTGTTTTAGGGAACGAAGATCCATTAACCAGCCTGGCACAGAGATGCCACAGGACACTTCCTGCACCTTGTATGAAAGTCATAGATTTAGTATTTCACAGATTCAGTATTTAGTATTTCAGAGCAAAGTTTGGTAGGAACCCCTTCTTCTTACCCAGTTGTTAGGATTTAATTACATATTCCAGAAGCAGTCAGTACCTAAAATAAGTGGAGGACTGATGTGAAATCCTCCAACCTCTTACAGTCCCCCACACCCCTTGGTAGAAAAGAGCAGGGAAAGAAAAAGATTAAGTAGACAATAATGACAGTAGAATCCTTGGGAAAAAAATGTGAAAAGAAAGTAAAGGAGAAGGAGAGAAATTTTATTACTCCTTTCCTTTTGTAGCATGGATTGGGTTTGGATGTCTCTCTGCAGCTGCTGCTCTTGCTGCTGCTGCCACCAGTACTTAATATTCATTATTTTAGCACAGTTAAGGAAAAAGAGTTGAAATAAACTCACGAGCATGACACTGGGTAACAAATGATTTTTAATTCTGTCCTCCAGCATAAAGTTTCAGATTCATATTTCAAAGGCTATATAGATGGAAGATCCCACTGTGGATGAAAATAAAATCCAACTGGTGGATATGTGGGTCTGTAAATAGATGCTGGTGGGTTTTTTTCCCTAATCATCTGGCTGCTGAAACTTTCAGTAGCCTGGACCTGACCACAAGTGCATCTCTGTCTTCTGACAGAGGTACTTTTTGAGAGGCTTAACACTGTACCCAGTGTTAAGTTCACAAACATGAGTTATGAGTGAGTTTATTATTTCAAAACAGGCAGGTCACAGATGAGCCCAGTACTGCAACAGGGCTTTGAGCTGTCCTGCCCCTCCTGGCACCCCAAATTCTGAAATGGCCTCATCTGGGAAACCCCATTTTCTACAGAAAAAGGTTTTAGGTGTTGGTATAGAAGATGTAAAAATGCTAAGCATCAGAAACCTA